>NC_136757.1:21553553-22281053 GCF_936440315.1 Barbus barbus
TACAGGCTGTATTTCACTTAAAATTTTCATATGAAATTCCTGAAGAAACCAGAAGTAGCAAAAAACCAGGTTGGCCAACAAAATGATGTAATCACAGATCTATTTACATTAACTAGATTTTTACAGTAACCAGATATGAGTACAAATATGAGTGAATGCCCATCATGCCAGTCACAGTAGCCAATGATATGATGCTAATTGGTTGCTAAGTGTTTTGTGCTGTTTTAAGCCCATTTCTATACAGTTGCTATCGGGACTTCTGGGTCATTGCTAAGGTTGAGATTGCTAAGGTTGCTATGTAGTTGCCAACCCATCTTCAAATCTCTACGTTATATAGCTACACAAGAAGACTATTCTCCATCAGTGTAAGGTTCTGCTGCCCATTTTATCATCAAAAATAGCAAATCTGTTTGCTCAGAAAAGTAGTAAGATTTGAGATATAATTCAAGTCCACAGTACAAAATTACAAGTTTCTAATTTTAACACTTAGGGTTAGAGGGTTTTTTTTATCTCTAACCCTATGTATGAGCAATAGTGATGCTTGCCTTGGCAATCATCACTAATACAGTACAAAACGAGGAACGTTGTATATAATAGGTGACCAAGCTTTATAGATAATAATGAAACAAATGTTTATGCGGGGGAGTTGACTAATGTTAGTGTTTACCTTATCTGTAAATACTAGACAGCTTGAAGACAGGAACGTTGATTGCTGTTTGTGTGTGTGAGTGAGTGTGTGCTCGTCTGAAGTACTCTCACTCACTCTCTCTCTCTGCGTCATTTCTGACACCTGTTTCCTGCCCCTGCCACACTTCTGTATGACCCTTATCCACCCACTGCAAACCATAACAATCTCCGGCTCTCCTGCCGCCCTGCACTGCTGTGCTTCACGCTGAAGCTCACTGACTCACGGTCTGCCGTGGGAGACACATCGGCTTTCTGCTGCATACTGCGATTCTGAGCTCACAGAAACAAGGACAGAAACGTGTAGTTTAGCAGAATGAAAATGAGCTGTGATTATGGAGAAATTTACATAGTCAATCACAGCTTAATTAGAATCACACATAAAAGGAAATGTGTTCCGGAGAGGATGATTGCTGGCAGCTACTCTTTTCACACATGACTGGCACATTGCTACACTGACATCAATGTACTCTTTTTTGTTTTTATTTTTTTGTCATTTCATTCAAACCCAGTTACAAAAATGTAAAAAAAAACATTTCCAGATAAAAATACATTTGTCACCTGTAAAACCATACCTAGACTTTTCTATTTTCACAAGAAGATATGAGTACCCTGCAAATTAATTAATGCTAAGTTGGCAGTGGTTGCTACTGTGTTGCTATGTGGTTGCTAAGCTATTCAGTGGTTACTAGTGACACAATAGTAAAGGTTTTCCAACTCCGGGCAGGGGTGAAGGAAAGTGCCCCCCGCCTATGAGAGAAGATCTCTCCTGACGGGAATCTCCCACGGAGAGCCATCGAGGAGAGAAATCAGGTCCGAGAATCATACTCGGCCTGGCCAGAACAGTGCTACCGAAAGTAGGCTGACCTCGTCCTAGCACACTCTCGCCAGAACTCCCGGGAGCAGAGCGATCCAGGTCTGTAGCATAGCGTCCAGTCCAGAGGAGCTGGAGGAACTAGAGGGGCATAGCGCTGACTCTTGAGTCGCAAAGCCAAAAACCTCCATATCTGCTTCACCACCACGGGTGAAGCATCCATTTCCCGGGCCTCGGCCCCTGTCTCGACAGGATGTCTGCTCCCTGAAATACCCGGGATTATAGTACGGCTTTCAGCGAGCAAAGTTAGCCTGGGTCCACACGAGGATCTGATGCGCCAGCCGTATAAGGGGCGCGAATGCAGACCTCCCCGGTGGTGGATGTAAGAGACCACCGCTGTGCTGTCGGTGCGCACCAACACATGGTGATCTCTTAGGTCTGGGAGAAAGTGCTTGAGTGCACGAAACGCGGCCAACATTCCCAAACAATTGATATGCCACATTAGGTGGCGACCGCTCCACAGACCGCGGGCAGGGTGGCCACTCATGACCGCTCCCCAACCGGTGAGGGATGCGTCCGTCGCTAGCATTACGCGGCAACAAGGAGCTCCCAGCACCGGGCCCTGAGACAAGAACCAAGCTTGGCTCCACATGTCTAAGGCACGTAGGCATCGCCACGTGACCTTGATCATGCAAAGCGGGTTTCCCCTCGGGGAGAACCCCTTGGTCTTGAGCCACCACCGTAGGGGCCTCATGTATAGCAGGCCAAAAGGTATCACGTTGGATGCAGCTGCCATGAGCCCCAACAGTTCTGAAACTGCTTGACAGTGAGTGACTGGCCCTCTTTCACTCTCTTGACAGAAGTGAGGATCGACTCGATCCGAGCAGGAGACATACACGCCTGCAATGTGGTCGAATCGCATACCACGCCTAGATAAGTGGTTCTCTATACTGGAGAAAGCACACTTTCTTGGCGTTCAGTCTCAACCCCTTCATGTGCGCGAGAACGACATCGCGATGCCGAATCACCACCTGCTCTGATCGAGCTAGAATCAACCAATTGTTGATGTAAAAGTGCGAGGTGAGAGTGCAAGGCCAACGAGAAGAATCTGATATTGGTAAACGATAATGGTCTACTAAAGGAACCAGTCTCTCGAGACTGGCCTCTGGTGTACTCAGAGCTGCTGGCACCAGGAGCTCTAGAGACCCCCGCAGGGGAGGCGAGCTTCTCAGCTCTGCTACACTTCGGGGCAGAAGCGACTGAGAACATTGCTTGCTGGAGCCAGCTGCGCCCTGGAACCCAGGCAGGGTTGGGCAGACTGGTCTCCCGAGGGCACTGGGGGGAGACGGACAACCGCTCTGCCCCAGAGGGGTCTGTCCTCATAAGCCCGGAGCCTTACGCCTGTAGGGCTTCTTGGCCGAGGAACCCTTAGACTTAAGAACGGTACGCAGAGCCGGCTTAGCCTTAGATGTCCCCGACCCAGAGCGTTTGCCACCACGGCCCCACCTGGGGTACGAGTAACCACGCTCTGTTTTGTGCCTCTCTGAAGAGGGGCTGGCACGCGGCGAGGGCTGCTCCCGCCCAGCAGCCCCCTGAGCTAGAGATAAGCGAGGAAGAAACCGCTGAATATAATGCACGCCTCGGCAACGCGAGCAGCAACAGCGAGCTCTCACTCAAAGGGGGAAGAACCGCACACGCGGGCTTCCACCAGTGAGAGCGCTAGATCTGGGGAATGCAGGAGGAGATAGGGCGAACCCGTCTCCAACCCGTTCGCCAGATCCATGTTGCGATCCCCGCAATCTCACATCACCGAGAAGCACAATCAGCCCCTTTTCTTTTTTCTTTTTTTTAAGAGCTGATTGCGCGCCGTTCTTATTCATAATATGCTTGTGCAAACACCGTTTCATTGACGCGTCCACCTCCTAGGAGGAAGACCGGTCTTAGGGAAGGGAAGAAGATAGGGGCTCGCCCGTCTTCATTCAACGCTAGTGAAAACTCACTCCTCTCTTTTTCTTTTTCAAAGAGAGCCTTCAGAGAGCAGGCATAAGCAATGAAAAAAGCTCACAAAACGGGCAGTCAGCTCCCTCGAGAGCTGAATCTGCGTGCTCTGCTCTCAAGCAGACCACACACAGACTGCGTGTATCCCAAGCAGTGATATAACGTGTGCAGGGAGGAACACACAGCCCATAATGCGATCTGCTATCGCCCCAGTGCTTGCACATATTGCGGGAGCCTATTTCAAGTGATTGTGCCAGGACAAACAACACTAAATAAGACTCACAACACAAATCGACAGACACACAGACAGAGTAGCGGTTGCTGAATGACAAAAAGCAAACGCCGGCTCCACCGCACGTGCTTTTATGCTTCCCGGTCGGTGACGTCACCCGCCTATGACGTCTCGCCCATCCATTGGACAGATTACACTCTAGTTCAGAGCGCGGTCACGCTGAAGGCGTCGACGCAGCTCGAGTTCCTGGAAGGGAACACATGAAGTGACCAGGCATAAACATGCTATTTGTTACCTGGGCTGGGGTTGCTTTTTTAATAACGAAACTAAAGGCCCTTTCACACCAAAAGTGAATCGAATAAGCCTCAGGCTGAAGGAAGTGCATCTGCCTCTGCACCTCACTCCTAATTTCTCAGTGAATTAATGGGAAAACAAACTAACCTGCATTGCCTGTTTGAAAACGGTTGATGCATTACTTAGTAACTTCAAAAAAGCTATCTGAATACATAACTTGCCTTACTTGTAATGCATTACCCCCAACACTGGTGGATGCTAATGTAGCAGAGGCCAGCTGACATAACCTCGGTTCCCTGAGATAAGGGAACGAGTGTTGTGTGTATTTGGAAAACTCCTGTTTTGTGTATTTGGAAAAGCCTGATTTGTTCACGTTTGTGTAGTTGCACAAACCAATGGCGCTTTAGCCCGCCAGAAAGGGCGGAGCCGAAGTGTATATAAGTTGGCTCGCAGCGCCATTTCATCAGATCAATCGGGGCACATCGTCCCCAGTTTGAGAGACGCTGCTATTCATTGAATAGTCAGGGATCGTTCTAGTGTAATCCATGCCCACATTTGGGCGGAATCCAAAATTGTTCCCAGAAAGATGGGCAACAACTGATTCTTGTGTGGGTTGATGATCAACCCGAGTCGCTCTAAGTGGCTGAGCAACAGCTCCCTGTGAGCAGCCAGCTCCCATTCTGACCTGGCTAGAACCAGCTAGTCGTCGAAGTAGTTCAAAATACGGATTCCCATCGGTCTCAGAAGGGAAAGAGCCACATCTATGCACTTCGTAAAAGTTTTTAGACACTTAATATCTTGTTCCATTCGGGCGATAAATGCATGTCTCTGCTGTGGGCTATGACTAATTTCACGGGCAATGCAGACAAAATTACAATTTAAAATCAATCAATAATCAATCAATAATCTGATGAAATGGTGCTGCGAGCCGACTTGTATACACATTGGCTCCGCCCCTTCCTGGCAGGCTAACGCACCATTGGTTTGTGCAGCTACACAAACGTGAACAAATCAGGCTTCAGTACAGAGTACAACAGGATTTTTCCCCATACACACAATGTGAAGTGAACGTTTGATTGGGAACCTCATTTCTCTGATCTCAAAATTCAGAGTTGTTTTTAGCACATTGCTATGTGGTTGCAAAGGCTTCCAATTGCTTTTTACATGTTGAAGTGAATACTCCGCCACTCAGTTGATAGTGCACCTTTTGAGATCAGGGAAGTGAGGTTTATCTCTTACCAGCTGGCCAGAGTGGTTCCTAGCACATTTCTACTGTATGTGGTTGTAAAGTTTTTGAGTTTTTTTTAACATGTTGCTGTGTAGCACCGTTGAAGTGCCATTTTTGAAGGGTGTGCATGTGCATAATTGCATAAGGGAAGCCTGGAATAGGACATAAATCAAAACTGTGATGAATAAAACATCAAATAAGGCAAAAGGACAAGGAACAAAAAACAGTAGTCATCATGTGCCGTGTTCGTTACAGCAGCATATTTGAGAACTTGAATCACTTAATTAGTAGAAGTTATTTCTTCACCACCCACGCATGACGTCATTAAAGACCGTCCTATATTGTTGAACCAATGTGGTTCAAATGATGGAGATGCGACCATGTTCAGGAAACATTTGTGACTGGTTAGTTTCTGAAACAATGCATCATATTTTAACACTAAGCCACATAATTTGACAAATGAAAAGCAGTTTTCAAAGTTTTACAGAAATATCAACAACAGTAACGTCTCAGGTTAGGTATGTAACCATGGTTCCCTGAAGGGAACGAGACGCTGCGTCGAAGCGCATATGGGAACGCCTTCAGCGTGACCAGGCTCTGAATATTAGGGCTGGGTATTGTGACCAATTCTGCGATTCGATTCGATTCTTATTTTTATGGTTTCGATTCGATTCGATTTCGATTCGATTCGATATCGATTAGCTATCAATATTTCATTTAAAATGTTAGTTTTGCAGACATGGGATCCATATTTTGATATAAATGCTGGTAACTGAAACTCTCCTACTTAAGTTTATAACTGAAATACACATCTACATTAATAATAGGGTGCACACGGTTGTTTTATTTAGTGGAGCAATTCGAAAGATAAGTGAAGTGACATTCAGCCAAGTATGGTGACCCATACTCGGAGTGCAATGGCCAAGCCTCGCTCTGGGTGAACCGCCTTCTTGATCATGGTGTCTCCCCTGCCAGGTAAGTATATCTATAGATGGTGACACCTTCAGGACGAGAGGTGAATATTCATATCCTCTTACTTCAGGTACGTTCATGCACGCGCATTAAGAATCGATTCGGGGATTTCCCGAATCGATATCGTTGCGTTAAACTGAAGATCGATTAAAAT
Organism: Barbus barbus; assembly: GCF_936440315.1. NCBI lineage: Eukaryota > Metazoa > Chordata > Actinopteri > Cypriniformes > Cyprinidae > Barbus > Barbus barbus. The sequence continues at coordinate 21,559,930 of NC_136757.1, forward strand.
CGGAGAATCGATATTTTTTACCCAGCCCTACTGAATATGATGTGTAATCAGTCAAACAAGGGCGAGGCGTCACGGGCGGGGTGACGTCACGACCAGGAAGCATATAAGCACGTGCGGCGGAGCCGGCTTCAGCTTCAAGTCATGAAGCAAGCGCTGGCAGGGATGCCGGAAGTGTGGCAACGCGACGCAGCGTCTCGTTCCCTTCAGGGAACCATGGTTACATACGTAACCTGAGACGTTCCCTTCCAGGAACTTCGAGCTGCGTCGAAGCGCATATGGGAACGAGATACCAACGCCGCCAGACTGACAAGTCCCTGCCTGGTGTCAGGACGAAAGGACAGAGGAGCCGGGAGTGGCTCGGATGTCGAGGTCATAGAACCTAACGAAAGTCAGGGGCGTGGACCACCCAGCTGCGTTGCAGATGTCCTGCATGGAACACCTGCCCAGAAGGCCTTGGAGGCCGCCACACCTCGGGTTGAGTGCGCTCTGACTCCCACCGGCGGGGGGAGCTCAGAGGCCTTGTATGCCAAAGCCATGGCACCAACAATCCACCTACTAAGAGGAGGGCTTCGTAGCAGGAAGACCCCTCCTAGGCGGACCATAGCACACGGGCAGCTGGTCCGACTTTCCGGACCTGTGGATGTATGCGTCTAGTGCTCGCACTGGACATATACGGTTGTGCTTCTCCTGGTCTGGCTCCCCGAAGGGAGGAGGACAGAAGGCCTGCAGAAACCGATACTGATACGCTTTGCCCCCGAAAGCGAACCTCAGAAACTCCCTGTGAGAGGGAAGGATGGGTACATGGAAATAGACATCTTTGAGGTCTGTCGTGACAAATCAGTCCTCGGACCTGATTTGAGACACGATCTGCCTGACAGTGAGCATCTTGAACTTCAGCTTTGAGCGGTTCAGAAGACTCAAATCCAGTATGGGCCTCAGCCCCCCATCCTTCTTTGGAACAATGAAGTACAGGCTGTAGCAGCCGGCGTGGACTTCGTGAGGAGGACTTCCTGTTCCAAGACCAGAGCCTGCTCGGGGCGAACCGTAGTCACACAGACCCCGTTGAACAGCGGAGGTGGCCCATCGAACTGGATGGAATAGCCAGCCTCTACCGTCCGCAGGACCCAAAGAGACACATTCGGCAGTCGCTGCCAGGCTGCCAAACGATCTACTAAGGGAATCAGTCTCTCGAGACTGACCTCTGGTGTTAGAGAAGCGGCCAGACCGCTGCCTCGCTGAGGCGCACCGGCAGGAGACGCGTAATCTGGCGGCCGAGGCGAGTTTCTCAGGTCCGCTGAAATCACAGGCGGAAGAACCTGAGAGTAATACTCGCTGGGACCTGCTGTGCCCTGGAACTGCAGGGTTGACAGACAAATCCCCGGAGGGCACCGAGGGGAGACGGTCACCGTGTGCCGCGGTGTAAGCCGCTCCACCCCAGTAGGGGTCGTCCTCCGTAGTCCTGGGGCTCACCCGTCAGGACCTCTGAACGAACCAGACCCTGCAAGGCAGGACCCAAAGAGACACATTCGGCAGCTTGCTGCCCAATGATCTTCTAAGGGAATCAGTCTCTCGAGACTGACCTCTGGGTTCAGAGAAGCGGCCAGACCGCTGTCTCGATGCGGCGCACCGGAATGAGACGCGTAATATGGCGGCTGAGGCGAGTTTCTCGGCTCCGCGCTGCCGGGCGGACAAACCTGGGAAATATACTCGCTGGGACCGGCTGTGCCCTGGAACAGCGGCAGGGTCAGCAGACAAGTCCCTGGAGGGCACCGAGGTGAAGTGGTCACCGAGTGCCGCGGTGCAAGCCACTCCACCCCAGTAGGGGTCGCCCTCCGCGGTCCTGGGGCTCGCCCTTCAGGACCTTTTGCGTGAGGAGCTGGTATGTGGAGGAGGCTGCGCCCGCCCAGCAGCCACCTGAGTTTAGAGAGCACGCATATCCTCTGCCCACCAAAGATGTTGTAAGCAGAGCAGGAGCCTTCAAAGGCGATGCCGTAGAGGGAGACAGATAGCTCGCAAGCGTCTGTTCAACCCGCGGCATCGCCGCATACCCGCGCTCATTCAGTTCCCGCGGGAACGAATGGCCGGGACGAAAAGATTTCACCCGCGATCTCGACACCTCGGTGAGGAGATCGGGGAAAACGGAAGGCTCCTGTGTAGAAGTAGCTCTCTGGGGCGAGAGAGGCGGCGAAACCTCGTCAACGCTCGTCACATCAACCTCCTCAGAGGAAGAGAGACGAAGCGTTGAGCCCTCGTCTCGGGGGGAAGAGACCGCTTCCGAACCGAGAGACGGGGCGCCAGATCAGGCGCGGGAGGAGATAGGGACATGCCCGTCTGACTCTCGCCAGCCAGATCAGCCTTTTTCTTTTTTTTCTCTCTCTCTCTGCAAGCCCCGCGAGCGCAGCCGCCGCTCGATCTGCCTTTTTTTCTCTCTTTTTTACGGCAGAAGCGGGACCGGCTTATTTTTCTCTTTGTTCTTGTGCAAACACTGCAGCTTACAAAGCTCCTAGTTATATCATATTGGGTTGACAGAGGCGGCGAAACCTCGTGAACGCTCGTCACATCAACCTCCTCAGAGGAAGAGAGACGAAGCATTGAGCCCTCGTCTCGGGGAAAGAGACCGCTTCCACACGGAGAGACGGGGCGCCAGATCTGGCGGATACGGGAGGAGATAAGGACATGCCCGTCTCACACTCGCCAGCCAGATCAGCCTGCGAGCCCCACGAGTGCAGCCGCCGCTCTGCCTCGGCAGCAGCGGGACCGGCACCGCGTGGGGAGCTCGCGAAGGCTCCCTTCTCGAAGAGAGCCCTCCGGGTGCGGAGACCGATTCTGCGTGCTCCGCACCCAGGCAGACCACGCACAAATCGTGTGTGTCCTCGCTCGTGATATAGCGAGGGCAAGGATGCACACACGACTTAAAACGTGGTCTGAAAGCTTCACCCCTGAGCTTGCCCTTGGCTTTGGCATGATACTGAATGCTTTCCACTTAAAACTAGGACAAACAACAGTAAATAAGACTGACACACACAGAGCGCTTCGCTGACGCTGAATGACAAAAAGCTGAAGCCGGCTCCGCCGCACGTGCTTACATGCTTCCTGGTCGTGACGTCACCCCGCCCGTGACGCCTCGCCCTTGTTTGACTGATTACACATCATATTCAGAGCCTGGTCACGCTGAAGGCGTTCCCATATGCGCTTTGACGCAGCTCGAAGTTCCTGGAAGGGAACTATTTTGTTGAAAACTATGGTTGCAAAGGTAATGGCATATACAATATAATCTCATATACAAACAACTGAAGGGTATTGTCGCAATGAATGGCATTTTGTGAGAGGAAGTGTAGCTCTTTACTGTTACAAGTTAACATCCTTTGGCTTCCTGAACTAGATTCAGAATTTGCTTTTAGTTTTGTTAGCCAAGCCAAACGAACCATATATGCTAAAATTGTAGTCACTTCTTGAACCCTCCAAACGCAGAGAAGATAAACATTTCATAAATGTGCTTATACAAGTGTCTAACTATTTACATAAAGTTTATGAAGTATAAAGCTGCTGAACCCGCTCCCGGTGCTGTATGTTTGTTTTTTTTCACAGTTTCCAAGCACCTGAGCTGGCATCCCATAGTGCCAGCCATAGAGTAATTCATAAGCACGGCTGTTAGAACATCAGTTTATTGAAAGATAAAGCCTCTGGCCACAGTCTCTGAGCTCGCAAACCAGATGTGACACACTGACACGGCACAACGGCTCCTGGTGATTTTTCAGTGTTTCAGCTGCTGTTTGGGTTGTGTGTCATTTGAGGGGGGGCTTGAACATGTCTGTTCCTGACATATCCTTCTCAGACCTTAATGAGGAAGATCCAGGATTCTGTCTGCCTCCGTTAAAGCTCAAGCAGACATGATCAATTTCTGCCCACAGACAGAGCTCTGCATGAATCACACGCGCACACACACACCCACCCCCTTGCGTTAAGGTAAAAGCGATGTGCTATAAGCAATGATGCATAATAAGCATTTTGTTTTTCAAAGTCCAGTTTTCTATTAATATTGGCCAGATTTGGGGTCATTCATGGGCAACAAAAGGTCACAGCTTCAAAAGCTTCACAAACCTGCCAGGGGCACAGTGTTGTCCACAAATCACCGAGTGGGCTGAGCATCATCTGTGCTCAATTACAGAGCATCAGCCCTGCAGATCGCCAGCAGGAGATCTTATCTTTCTACTTCTACTTGTAAAATTCGAGCTGTCAGTGTGCCCTCAACCTATCTTTCAGTAATGAGAAACTTCCCCCTCAGGACAAAATGTGAAACCAAATAAGAAACAAAAGAAAAATGTCAGTAAATTTGGGAAACTTGAATAACATTTGCTTCATGCATGTTGATAACAAATGCATACAAAATTACTGACACACTAAATGTACTAACTAATGGCAACTTCCTTGCCACACACCGACAGTATTGTTCTTTCATCCGATTGACAAACATGGGATATCCACTAGGATGCATGTCCAGGATTTCACAGAATAAATACACACCAATATTATTAGTTCTGCCTCTGTTGACAGAAAATTTCCAACTAGCATGTTTGTCTTGGGTGTATCCAGGTCTAAGAAGAGAGCAGCTGTGCACAAATTCTTCACATTAGGCATGTTTTCCGGTATTTCAGGGAGAATTTTATCTAAGCTGGCATGTGTCGTTAGGAATTTTCTTCAGTAAGCTAACACATAGTTTGACAACAAGAGCACATTTGTTGCTCAGAACTAAGATCAGTCTTGTGTAACCATTCCTAACCCTTAAAAGAACAACCCATTTCAGAAGCAAAAACATTATGAAAGTGTTTCAGATTAAACTATGCATCATTGTGCAAATAAACTGCATTTCTTTGTTATCAGCACGAATGCCCATATATGCAGCATGATGCCGTACCATTTTTGGGGTATGTGATAGTCATTTTGTGGCAGCTTCTCTCCTGTAAGCAACCACTGAATCTTCTCTGGCAATACAATGGCAGTCCTCTGAGATGCTTTCAGACCACTTGTGGCCTAAGGGGACCGCTTTTCCTCAAAGCCCTGACAAAAGCAGACACACATTAACTCTGTTCACTGATAACATTTGAAATGGTATTTCTCGGAACTCATGAGGTTCAGAAAGTCAACATACCTTGGGGATTTGGAAATTTATTTTTCAAAAATATTAAGGTATTTTTAAGGCTGAGAAAACTAGCATAGAAGAAAAATAATTGGAATAGCAAGATTGTTTAATGCCACTTTCAACTAAAATATACCATGTGTTTTCAGACATATTACCATGGTAATAATGTGATTTTTGTACATGTAGCATTATGGTACTATTATGGTATTCCAACAAGTATAATGGTAATCACTTAGTACCATGTTATGCATTAATACACCATGGTGTCACCATAATTATAACCCCCGCGCCCAATATATGTGCAATACCATATTATTTTTGTACACTACTATTCAAATGTTTGGGTTCATTAAGATTTTTTATTTTATTTTTTGGATAGAAATGAATATACATGAATAATACATCCTTACTTTTTCAGTTAGGATGTATTAAGTTGATCAAAATTGACAGCAGACGTTTAGCTAAAATGTTTCAAAGGTTTCTATTTCAAATAAATACAGTTTTTATTAATTTTCTAAGAAAAACATTGATCAGCTTCCAATAAGAAATACTTTTTGAATTTCTGAAGGATCATGTGACACAGAAGATGAGTAATGGTTGCTGAAAATTCAGCTTTGCCATCACAGGACATTACATTAAAACTACCAGTTATTTAAAATTTTTATAATATTTCACAATATTAATGTTTTTACAGTCTTATCAAATAAATATACCCTCGGTGAGCAGAGACTTTCAAAAATGTTTTAAAAAATCTTAATGACTCCAAACTTGCTAATCAATCAGTAACATTGTATATGAATGGACCATCACAAGATACCATTACTGTACCACATTACTTTTTTTTTTGCAAGGTTCAGCTCTGTTTTAACCATGAGACCTTATTCATCAGTTTACAGGCTATAGTGAGACATGACATCATGTTTTACAATTTCAAAAACTGTTCAGACATGCCTTAGGTTGAACATCTCGGACAATGTGTTGAAAATGGAATGATATAAAAACGGTGCTCCATTTTATAAATAAGTTGCTTTGTTTAGTTCAGGACATGATTTCTGACGACAGCAACTAGATTGGGCTTGTAAGGCAAATGGGAAGCTACTGTGCATACGTATGTGGGAAGCTTTGGCATTTTCAGAAACAAGAAAGTTATTCATAGTAAGACAATGTTGCCAATTGGGTTGGTTCCACATGGAATACATGTGATTTTGGGCCCAAAGGAATTCTTCTCCGAAGGCAAGGAACCAATGTGAAACATCCCTTTTTGAGTTTCACAGCACTGTTGGTACAAACCTCTTTCCCTGGTATCTGAGAGCATTTTCCTTTGATCGAAATGTCAAGTAGGCTGTGGATTTGATTACACAAGTGATTGCAATGCCTTGTCCAAATTCATTCGAAAATGTTTCATCTTCCTACATCAGATTGCTCCAATACCCTCCATACACTGTTAACTCTTTCTTTAACTTCCAACCACATTGTATTTCTCCCTAAGCAAACTCACAGTGTGGTAGAGAGTGGGCTTATGAAAATAATTTTTGGTTGAAGTTCAAATGCCTGAGCTTTTCTGATTATTGATTTATTTCCCCTTCTGCTTTCCTTTCTAGATGTATTCCACCCTTACAGGGTCAAATGTGAAATCCGAGGGATGGATCAGTTTGTGAAATGATAGAGCGCTTGAACTAAACAACGTTTCATCAGATTCTCAAGCCTACGATGAATCTGTAAAGCCCACACATCAGCGCAACACGTGCGTAACCAAGGTGTGTCACACACATGCACATACCCATACACACGCCAGAACAAACACTGGAGCACATATGCATACACACGCACACATCAACACACGGATACACATTACACATCCATGGAGACGTTTGCTTGGCTGCAGAGTTGGCAGATAATTTTCTAAAGGAGTGTTTGAGTCATCCTTGCTGAAGATTTGGCTTGTTAAAAGTCTGCCAGATTTATTTATTTTTTCAAAGGTGAGGAGTAACACAATGTATTTTTTAAACAACCAAGTAATTCTTTCCTAAAGGACTTAATAAAGGATTTATAGAATTCTGATGATGTCAGTGTGTTAATATTGAGAAATGCAGTTAATAATAATTCCACTATTCTTGTACTGTGTTTAATTTTGAACAAACACCCACTGGGACTATGGTGAGGACAAACACTTAGATTTAGCCTGTTTTTAATCATTTATGTTTAGTTTTACATTTAAATTTAGCTTTAATAGCTAATTCATTCTGTTTCAAGATAACCTGTCAAATGGTTTTACAAAATTTCAAGGAACACTGGCATCAAAACACGGTGAGCTTTTGGGTTGTCTTTCAGACAAATGCTTGATTGTGGGGTTTTTGATCCCAAGATAAAAGGTGCTAAATATATTCCACTTACATAATATGATGTGCCAGTAATATTCGTATTTCTCTGTTTGAGGTGTGTCTTGGTAATATCCTAACGTTTCCTGGGAGTTTGCCTCAAAAGCTTCCTTTAATTGTAAGATGGAAGAAGTTTATTTGAGATGTAATGCTACACATATGTATCATTCATTTGACTTGTTCCCAAATAATAGTGTAATGTTTCCTCCTCCTATTATCCATCTGATGACTATCTAGATTCTAGAAAGCTGACATCATAGTTGTTTATCATATGCTTAAGTAACTTTACATAGGCTTTTTGATGACGGGCCTTGCCCTCTTTGTCACTCTGTAACTCTGATTGTGTCATTTAAAACTATTGACCAACCTATCTGAAATATTAAACAGCCTACTGCTGCAAATTGAACATTATAAATTCATAGTAAATTAAAACAATGACATGTCTTCAAGCCTACTTTCAAATAGCTACATAAACATTCAGAATACAAGTAAATAGCCAGTAATTAACTGATTTTGCTTCCTTTAAGTTTGTATATATCTTCAGAGAGATTATTACAGTTGCTAAAGTTATTCAGACAAGCAGTGAGTTATTTGTGTTACCTTGTCGACAGTCGGCTGCATTTCAATTGTAAGACCTGCATTTCACTTTAGAATTGTGTCCCGTCTTTTTACATTCACCTATTATATCTCGCTGTAAGCATTCTGAACAAAAGTGTGTATATAATTCCTGTGGATAATTCCCCCAAATGTATGTAACTAACAGCAAGACGCGCGCGTTCAGGAGTTATTTTTACAGAGTACACGGTTGCGAGCAAAACCGCTTGTGTGTCATTCAAACTAAATTTTACAATTTTTACTATTTCTGATTTATATGTGCCATATCTCATGTACTGAATTGAGTCACGCTACTAAAGACTGCTATCGTTTCAATTTTACAAATTCAGTATTGATTTGTTAGCTAAAATTCCACAACATCCTGGTGTTGCTTTGTACACCTTGACATGGTTCTTATGAGTCCTTTGTCATTTTGCACTGGGACTAGTTTACCTCAAAAGTCCCAGCAGTCAGAACCCATGCTTATTTTCTCCACCAAGCTACTGTTATAAACATGAGCCCCGTCAGACTGGTCGTGATGGCGGTGTGGCAACAATGTTACTCAGAAAACAGGATACAGGAGGTTTAACTCATTCAAAATACTTCTGATTAATGTTACACTGTTAGATATGCAAAAGAAATCTCTCCTGTCTCTTGCTCTGGCTACTGTGTATAGACCGCCAGGGCCATATACAGATTTCCTAAAAGAATTAGCAGATTTCCTCTCAGATCTATTGGTTAATGTTGATAAAGTGCTAATTGTCGGAGATTTTAACATTCACGTTGATAATACAAATGATGCGTTAGGACTTGCGTTTACTGACCTAACAAACTTTTTTGGAGTCAAGCAAAACGTCACCGGGCCCACTCATTGTTTTAATCATACGCTAGATTTAATTATATCGCATGGAATTGATCTTACCGATATAGATATCGTACCTCAAAGTGATGATGTTACTGATCATTTCCTTGTATCGTGCATGCTGCGTATTACTGATATTAATTATATGGCTCCGCGTTATCATCCGGGCAGAACTATTGTTCCAGCCACCAAAGACAGATTCACAAATAACCTCCCTGATTTATCTCAACTGCTCTGTGTACCCATAAATACACATGAACTAGGCGAAATGACTAGCAACATAGACACTATCTTTTCTAATACATTAGAAGCTGTTGCCCCCCTCAAATTGAAAAAGGTTAGAGAAAAACGTACTGCGCCATGGTACAAGAGTTATACCCATTCTCTCAAGAAAGAAACCCGTAATCTTGAGCACAAATGGAGAAAAAGTAACTTAGAAGTTTTTAGAATTGCGTGGAAAAACAGTATGTCCAGCTATAGACAGGCTCTAAAAGCTGCCAGGGTAGAGCATATCCGCAAACTCATAGATAATAACCAAAACAATCCAAGGCTCTTATTTAGTACAGTGGCTAGATAAACAAATAAGCACACGCCACCCAATCTAAATATTCCCTCTCAGTTTAATAGTAATGACTTCATGAATTTCTTTACTGATAAAATAGATAACATCAGAAATACAATATCAAATGTATAGTTCAGTTTCATTCATCGCACCCAAAGAAAAACTGCAGTGCTTTACAACTATAGGACAGGAAGAGCTAAATAAACTTATCAGTGTATCTAAACCAACAATGTGTTTATTAGATCCTGTACCCACTAAACTACTGAAAGAGTTGTTACCTGTAGCAGAAGAACCGCTTCTCAATATTATTCACTCATCTTATCTTTAGGTCACGTCCCAAAACCATTCAAGCTGGTGGTTATTAAGACTCTTATTAAGAAACCACAACTAGATCCTAGTGAACTGGCAAATTACAGACCCATTTCAAATCTTCTGTTTATGTCTAAAATTTTAGAAAAATTTGTGTCTACTCAATTGTGTATCACCAGTAAAGTATGGAGTACCACAAGGATCTGTCCTAGGTCCTCTGCTATTTTCAATATACATGTTGCCCCTTGGTAATATTATTAGAAAATACGGGATTAGTTTTCATTGTTATGCTGATGATACTCAACTATATATCTCAACAAGACCAGATGAAACTTCTCAACTATCTAAGCTAATAGATTGTGTAAAAAATGTAAAAGATTGGATGACCAATAATTTCCTCCTATTAAATTCAGATAAGACAGAGATATTACTTATTGGACCAAAAAACAGTACACACAATCTCTTGAACTAAAATTTGCAACTAGACGGATGTACTGTTACGTCCTCTAAAGTCAAAAATCTGGGTGTTATATTAGACAGCATTGATTAACATTTCCCATGTTACAAAAACAGCATTCTTCCATATTAGAAACATTGCCAAGCTTCGAAACATGCTACCTGTTTCTGATGCAGAAAAGCTAGTTCATGCATTCATGACCTCTAGACTGGATTATTGTAATGCACTGCTAGCTGGTTGCCCTGCATCTTCAATAAACAAGCTACAGATAGTTAAAAATGCAGCGGCTAGAGTTCTTACCAGGTCAAGAAAATATGATCATATTACCCCAATTTTACAGTCTCTGCACTGGCTACCTATTCAGTTCCGTATCATTTACAAAATATTATTACTTGCCTATAAGGCCCTAAATGGTTTAGCTCCTGTGTACCTAACTCGTCTTCTACCACGCTACAATCCAACCCGCTCCCTAAGGTCGCAAAACTCTGGACTTTTGGTAGTACCTAGGATAGCAAAGTCCACTAAAGGAGGTAGAGCTTTTTCACATTTGGCTCCCAAACTCTGGAATAGCCTTCCTGGTAACGTTCGGGGTTCAGACGCACTCTATCTGTTTAAATCTAGATTAAAGACACATCTCTTTAGCCAAGCATTCACATAATGCATTTTATAATCTTGTACTGCAGTTATATCTGATCAAATGTACATGAATAATAATAATATTTAGCTTGGGTTGAACAAATAATTTTTGCTTACATGGAACAGCAGCTACGCTAATTATGTCTCTATTTGTTTCTCTGTTTCTGCCACGGGATTAACATCCCATGGTAACTAGGAATTACAGAAGCTTCAGTCTGAATCCAACCCTTAAATGATCTGAGATGACCGAACACCTGAGAAAAGATGATGCCAGCCCCTCAGAGGATGCCAATGCTCAGACAACATACAGAATTTTGCCATAAGTTAAATATATTAAGGTTCTGCAACATAAATATATAGTGGAAACTCAATTTCTGTAGAGCTGCTTTGCAACGATTTGTATCGTAAAAAGCGCTATACAAATAAACTTGAACATATATATTCAGTATATTTAGAAAAAAGACAATACTAGTATATAGTATAAAATAAATATTCATTGGTCAAATGTTAGAATTTTTGGATTTTATTCATTAAATAAATAAAAGAATTATGTACACAATAAATATTCTGTAAGGACAGAGGAAAAAACAAGAAACAAACAATTTTTGCACATTGCATGTGTGATCCATCAACATTTTACCACACATACACACAAGAAGTCTGTTTCTTGTCAAACGATGCCTGGTCCCAGCCCAGATTTTCTTTCCTCTCTATAATGTTTTTGATCACATCATTCCTCTTCACTCCAGTCTCTGAATTTCAGCATTTGTAAATCTACAGAGTCTGTCTTGGTTATAAACCTTTCCATAGCTCCATCCAGTTCACATCCAGTGGACATCCTGTTCAACAAGCCCTTCTCTGTGCCCTTGCACCGAAAGAGATCATCAGATCTTGCTGAGTTAGTGGCCAACTGTTCTCCTCATCTGTCAGTCTCAGTTGCATCTCTGCAGCAGCATGTTCAAGGCATACTCCAGACGACTCCTCAGGTCTGCAGTGCAGCCCGCGCTGAGCAACGTTCTCAGTTGGAAGGTGGTGGAGGTTCGCTCTTCGTTGATGTATGTCAGCAGATATTCGTCCTGCTGTGTGCACAGGATGAGCTTGGTGTGGTCGTGGTAGAAGTTCACCTGTTGGAAGATGAAGAAAAAGGTTTTGTTATTCTGGAACAGACGTGAAACACTCTCAGAGGATGCAGGATGTTATTACAGCAGGGTTTGTGACCTTCTTCTTCCCACAGTGCTATTATATACACAGCTTTTTATCTGAACAAAGACAGACCTGACTGATAACTACCCAGGGGTCTGATAGGCCTAGAGAGCACTAGACAGTAGCTTTTTACATGAGGAATAAAGTTCTACCAACTGCTGCATTAAAGTTTCTTTTGTAGACCAAAAAAAATGTTTTTTCCATACAATGAAAGTATCCAAGCTCCAACAATGACAAAAAGCTAAATATTATAATACTTTGATGGTGCTTTTTCACAAATCCCTTTCATTTTATGGAAATGACCAACATAACCATCTATCATAACATCTCAATTTATACTCCAGAGATGACAGTAAGTTATACGTGTTCTGAGATGACAGAATGTTTGGTGAACTGTCAGTTTAAGAGCTGCTTTGTAATGAATAAAGATGACCGCAATTTTACCTGGAATGTGCCATCATTGAAAAGCATCAATAAAGCTCTGTCTGATTTCAGCCACTGCAGAAGATATATTCTGGTCTTCTGGGTATCTTGTTCACTTATCATATCCCCTCCCTGCATGAAAAATAAGGATAAACAATATATTAACACAACAACTTCTTGTACAACCTGAAGTCTAGACCAGAATATTAAGTCTTTGACTTCTAGACCTGTAACAATTTTAAAACTGAATACAAACTTAAGGGTTGAAAATAAGAGCACACTCACATCCATCAAATTCTCCTCCATGTAGTGGGCAAAGTACTTGAGGATGGTGACCTGGGCCACAGCATACTCAGGAACCTCAATAACAGAAAAAACAGACCTCTGGCTGAGGGTAGCATACTGATGAACAGTCCTATAAAAACAAAGACAACATCGATTTATTAACTACACAGTCAATATATATATAAGAGGTCTATGACTAATGCTTACTCTTTTATAATATTTCATGTGTAATGCCATTTGTCATTCAACTGACATTTTTAGAATACTGGTGCAGTTTTTCTTTCTTTCTGAAGATCATCTAGAAGCTATGCTAGAAAACTAGGGATGGGAATCGTAAGGAATAATATTGGGGATACTGGTTATACACTACAATTCAAAAACAGGACAAATTTTCTAAAATGTCTCTAATTCTCCTCAAGGCTGCATTTATTTGATCAAAAATCCAGTAAAAAACAACTACATAATATTGGGAAATATTATAATATTTTAATATATTTAAAAATGTAATTTATTCCTGTGATGGCAAAGCTGAATTTTCAGCAGCTATTACTAAAGACTTTCAATTTGAAAACAGTTGCTTAATATTTCGTTCGTTTCTGAAAAGACTTCACTTTTGATCATTTTAATGCATTAACAGATTTATTGCATTTATAACAGGTTGAATTTTTAAAAGCAAACTTATTGACCCCAAACTTTTGAATGGTAGTGCATATTAGACAATATTGGAGGTTTAGTTGTGGATACCCATTTCTCGTATTTTTCATCTAGATGAAGGATCTGTCATCATCTAACACTCACAAGTAATTCTTACACTAATAATTTAATAATTTACTGTTAAATGTTATCTTTAAAAATGGTCAGAATTTTCACATGGAACATTATAATAACAATTGCAGGCCAGAATTTGAATACCGGTACTGATTTCATAATTAGCAACTGCTTAATGACTATGTGTTGTGTGATGTTTGCCTACTTCAAAAATGAATCAAATTGGCATTACATATGAATATTTGTTTGGAGTTACTTAATAGCGGAACTGAGTTAGCAAACAGTCAACTTGAAGCACCTACTTCTTGTCAGAGAGGAGACTCATGTGCGTTCCGTTGTTGAAAAGGACGCCCACTGTGTTGTCAGACAGCTGATAGCCAAAGCCATATTTGTTGGAGTAGTCAACCCACTTAGTCACCCACTTCAAGCTATTACAACCATTTCCTCTGGGAAGACTGTCCGCTGTGGGGAAAAAGGGCACTGTTAAATGCAAAGATCGTATATTTTCTTTACTCTATAGCAGTGTTCCTCAAATCTTTCCCTAAAGGTCCAATCTGAGTTTAGCTCCAACCCTGGTCAAACTCACCTATCTGTGATTTTCTAATGATCTTGAAGACTCTGATTAGCATGCTCAGGTGTGTTTGATTAGGGTTAGAGCTAAACTCTGCAGGAGTGGGCCAGATTTTAGGATGCCTGCTCTATAGAATGGATTCGGTATAGAAAACCCTAGGTGTGAAGTGTAAAGTTTCACCTTTAGGCATGTGTTCAAGACAGCCTCTCAGAACACTAATAACAGCCTCTGCCACAGTGCCAGTGGTGCTGTCTTCAAGACCTACGGAGAGACAGTGGGATACATTGCGTCAGCTTGTGAAACTAATGAGCTGGAGTCAGATGAACAGGCGAAACACACACACACACACACACACACACACGTACAACACACACTTACATTCACTGCTGCTGCTGCAGCTACCCAAGCTGCCTCTAACAATCAAGTGAATGGTATCTCTTGTCTGCGGCCTTCCAGCAGTTGCCTGGGTAACAGGCTTTCTTGTAGGTGCTGATGGATTTCCTCCTTCCTAAACAGGAAAAATCGCAGCATATGTGTGTCATGAATGACCTAACACTTAACGTTCATCAATATCTCAAAGTTGGTGATGAATTCCTTATTATAGCCTACTATAAATGGAACAATGCTCACCTCGGATGAGTGTGTAGTAATCTGATTACTGATGGCAGTCCTTTTGAAATCCTGACGGAGCTTGAATATGTCTTCCTCTTCTTTGGCTAAGCGATCTGTCGGAAGAAAACAGTTATTCATGGGGTCATCTGAAATGAGTAGTGCACTAGCTAACTAAAGCAAGAACTTACTTATATTTTCATAGTACTTGGCTTTGTCCTTCTTGCCACCGAAGAGAGCAGCAGCTGCCTTTTTGAAGAAGCTCTTGGCTGGACTGGAAATGTGGAAGTCTGGGGCAGAATGGCAGCAGCTGACAGGCAGAGTTTCTGGCATGAAGCCCTGCGGCGAAATCATGACAAAAACACTGACGAACTGCTTGGCTGGATATACTTAATCTACTGTGGTGCAACAAATAAACTTACCTGGGTGAAAAATTCATGCCTAATGATGTCATCCAGGTGTGGGCGGTCCACAGGGTTCTGTGCGAGCATGCCGGAAATGAGCTGTTTGGCAGGGAGAGAAAGCGAGGCCGGGATGGTGTAACGGGCCTCTCGGATACAGCGGTATGTCTCCTTCAGGTTAGTGGTCTCGAATGGAGGTTTACCCAGAAGCATGGTGTACCTGAAGAGGAAGATGTGAAATGTGTCATTAATAAGTGTCTGGCTCTTAAAGGAATAGTTCCAACAAATAGAAAATAGTTATATACTCAGTCTCATG
Organism: Barbus barbus; assembly: GCF_936440315.1. Taxonomy (NCBI): domain Eukaryota; kingdom Metazoa; phylum Chordata; class Actinopteri; order Cypriniformes; family Cyprinidae; genus Barbus; species Barbus barbus. Next base: position 21,575,444 of record NC_136757.1, read on the forward strand.
TTCTTTGTCCATTTTTTTGGAATATTCTGGCTACTTTTTTTATATTTAATGGACATGAATGAAGACTGGTGCCTGCGGACTGCTGTCAAGTTTCAAAAAGAATGCAATAAAAGAACCATCACATTTTCTTAAAGGTAATTAAGTATTAAGTATTAACTAAGTTCACGATTTAATAGCTCAGAATTGAGTGAATAACAATGTAAAACACTTGAAATATAGTGCAAGACCACTTTCATGGAGCTTTTTTAGAGCTTGACAAACAGCATTACATTCATTATTTTGGCAAGAGCAACCTGCACATTCTTCAGTAACTAATTTTGTTTGTGTTCATTGGATGAAAGAAGGTCATTTAGGTTAGAAATGACATGAGGTTGAGTAAGTAATCCCAAAATAGGTCACTGGTGAAAAACTGTACACCACATGCTGCTAATATGTCATTCAAGCATCGAAGCTAAAGCATAACCACCGAATACAATGGCATACACAAATAGAATGGAAAAGTAGACATTCATTGATAGAGCAAGTATGAACCGGCAGTCATTGCCTATTCACACTAAGCAATTTATAAATATAGCATATAGAGGAAACCCTCAAATCTGAGGGTGACAAACTTACATGACGCAGCCCAAAGCCCACACGTCAGACTCCCAGCCGTGGCCCTGTTTGTTCAACACTTCCGGGGACAGGTAGTTGGGTGTACCGCAGATCGTTTTGCGTCTGTTGCTGACTGGCTCCAGTTTGGCAGCCAGCCCAAAATCTCCCACTTTCAGCTCCATTGAGTCATTCACAAACAGGTTGCCTTTGAATGATAAAACAGGAGATTTTTAACCATTTTTTAACTGATGGAATGTTAATAAACATCATGCATGTCCAGTAAGTATATGCATACATACCTAGTTTCAAATCACGATGCAGGATCTCTAAATCATGAAGGTATTTTAAAGCGGATACTGTCTGTTTCAAGTAATACCTCACTTCAGGTTCTGTTAGGACTTTACGTGCCTTCAATATATGGGCCAGTGACTAAAAAAAAAAGATTACCAGGAGTCAGTCATGGGGCACACAGTCATTTGTATTACATATTACACATTAATACACTTAGACTTTGAAACTTACTCTTCTACTGCAGAACTCCAACAGAATATAGATGTTATCTTTGTCTTCAAAGTGGTGGTAGAAATGCACTATGTGTTTGTGGCTGAGAGCCCTGTGCAGGTCAATCTCTCGGTTTATCTGGATCAACAGAATACAGAACATAATAGTGAGAGGTCTTGATCAATCGTTTGTGCAGTGCAATTTTTATATGCATGTGTCTGTCCTACCTTCTCTCTCTGGTGCGGTTTTGACACACGCGAATGCGGGATGATTTTGGCTGCATAGACTTTACTTGAAGACAGGTCGGTCATTTCATAGCACTTTGCAAAGCCTCCCTATGATATAGAGAAAGTATAAGATAAGTATAATGTTAACCAAGAAGAAGCAATGTAATCATAACCAATGCATGCATAGACAGATAGTTATAGACATATTAGACAAAAGTAGTGCAATCATGCACAGACAGCAATCCTTTTTCAAATAGAATAATTTTCACATCAAATAATAAAAAACTTTTGAATAAATAAACAACATCAGCGTTAATACTGAACCTATTACCTTTCCTAGAACTTTTCCCCGGCAGTAACATTTCCCAGTATTGGGGTCTGTAATGATTCTGGAGTACTCTGTGCCGATCCGACTGTTATCCTCTGGCTTTTTCCATCCTTGCTCACTTATTTTATTGAGCTCACACATCTTTTCGTTGTGTGTCGTTATAGTTGGGTAAGAGGTATTCCTCAGTGTCTCCATGGCTCTGTGTGTGCTGTCACAGTGCTGCTGGATCGGCGTGTCTCCTCGCTTTTATACCTCAGCGCCGCGCGCCTCTGCTCCAGACTAACTGCGTCACGAGACGGGAAGACCCTATATGGCTTGTGAGCTCTGTCATCTGTGAACTACCTCACTGTATCCATTATTAAACATCCTAGACACTTCATAGACATCTGCTGAAAAAAGATTATCGCATAAAATCAGGTCTATCTGAGCAGGGATTCATATCCACACGGCAATCTCTCGCATAGTGATGAATACACATAAACAAGCGAGATTTACTGATGTTGCCAATTTAGCGTGGTTCAACAATAGACTAAATGAACGATGGTAAAGACATATGTACGTTTGAAACGAGTAGATGAAGCTGCAGGCAGAACCAGTCCTCCCAGAACTATCGTTTTTTCAGACCCCTCCTGCTGTTTGGATGAACATTTGTTTTGTAGCGGTGTGTACCGTAATCATTTCCAACATTATAAAACTGCTAGCAAGAAGCAACATCGGACACGTGAGTAAGGTTATTAATTTTATTAAAGCGATTCCTGAACATTACCAGTTTTATGGCGTAAATCAATGTGATATCTTATTACACCAACAAACGAATAGCCTATTTTAGTATTAAATTTAGTATTTATTTTTTCTCCCCAGTTATTTTCAAACACGTGGTGCGTAACCTATTATTGCTAGCTTAGTCAGTGTTTGATTTGATAAAAATTAGTGTCGAAAGATAGCATTATTTTATAATATTTACAGCTTGCTCTTATTTTCTGTGTTATTGTACCATTCTGGGATACTTCATATGTTTTCTAACAAAATAAAAAACGTTAAAGTAAAAATGTTCAAATAAAATGTATAATATATAATAAAATTATTATTTGTAACATATTTTAGTACTATGTAGGTCTACTGTACGTATTACTGTATTAACTACTATTATGTCATACTATTAGTAGTAGTAGTATGTGTAAGAAAAATAATATTGCACGTTCTTTTTATTGTACTTTACAAATCTTAAGTGCTACCACAGACAATAATAGTAACCTAATAACAGTGTAACAATTAGAAATAAGTTCTGTAATATTTACAAATAAGATTTTTGGAATAAAATGCGGCCTTGAGTTTATTTTCATCAAAATATCAAGTAATCTGCGTAGAATTGACAATATGAGCTCTGTTGGGTTGTCTAAATAATTTGCGTGTGACTTTTGTATTTTTTCCCAGATGGTTTATTTGTACAGGCCATCATTCATGGCCTTTGCGAGCTGCAGGGCTTGTCTTGGCAGGAGGCTGAAGAGGTGTTCCTCCAGGGCCCCATTTATTACTCAAGGTATGTTTTCAATTTTTGTTTGTACAAAAACTGTTGGATTTTTGTGTTACACAACATTTCTGACAACAGCATTTATCTTTTCTTTTAGTGAAGTTGAGGAATTTGACTCGCTCGAGAAATGAAAAATCTCCCCAACAAGAATGTAAAGCATTTATTTTATTTGATGTTGTTTATTTTTATTTTTATCTGTGCTGACTGATCAGCTGGACCCCATCTTCACACAGATCTTCAACAGCTCACTGGAGCTGTGCGAAGTCCCCTCATGCTTCAAACGCTCCACCATCATCCCCGTCCCAAAGAAACCCAAAATTAGTGGACTTAATGACTACAGACCTGTGGCTCTAACATCTGTGGTCATGAAATCATTTGAAAGACTGGTTTTGGCTTATCTGAAGGACATCACCGGACCCTTACTGGACCCCCTGCAGTTTGCCTACAGAGCAAACAGGTCTGTGGATGATGCAGTCAATATGGGACTGCACTTCATCCTGCAGCATCTGGACAGACCAGGGACTTATGTGAGGATCCTGTTTGTGGACTTCAGCTTTTAACACCATCATCACGGACACCCTTCAGCTCTCCGTCCCCACCTCCATCTTCCAGTGGATCAACAGTTTCCTGACAGACAGACAGTTAGTAAAGCTTGGTAAATTCACATCCTGCACTCGTACCATCAGTACTGGAGCTCCTCAGGGCTGCATTCTCTCCCCACTGCTCTTCTCCCTCTACACCAACAACTGCACAGCTAAAGACCCCTCTGTCAAGCTCCTGAAGTTTGCAGACGACACCACACTGATCGGCCTCATCCAGGATGGTGACGAGTCTGCTTACAGACAGGAGGTTAAGGAGCTGGCTGTCTGGTGCAGTCTTAACAACCTGGAGCTTAACACACTCAAAACTGTGGAGATGATCGTGGACTTCAGGAGAAACCCCCTGCTCTCCCCCCACTCACCATCATGAACAGCACCGTGACTGCAGTGGAGTCATTCAGATTCCTGTGCAGCACCATCTCTCAGGACCTGAAGTGGGACAATCACATTGAAAAAAGCCCAGCAGAGGTTGTACTTTCTTCGCCAGCTGAGGAAGTTCAACCTGCCACAGGAGCTGCTGAAACAGTTCTACTCTGCCATCATTGAATCCGTCCTCTGCACTTCAATAACTGTCTGGTTCAGCTCAGCTACCAAATCTGACCTCAGAAGACTACAGAGGGTAGGCCGGACTGCTGAGCGAATCATTGGTACAATCCTTACCACTCTCCAAGAACTGTACTTATCCAGAGTGAGCAAAAGGGCTACACCAGAACGACCAGACACAGGAACAGTTTCTTCCCTCAGGCAATCCATCTCATGAACATTTGACAATAAAACGGAGTTTCTGTCACTAAAACAAATTCCTTGTATGTGTAAACATACTTGGCCGATAAAGCTCATTCTGATTCTGATGTTATTTAATGTGTAATATATACATTATTAACCCAATTATTTTTTTCACAATTTTTCTCTGCATTGTTTACAAGTCGATGACTTGTAGGACCTCATGAAAAAGAATACAAAAATAAAGTTTGGTGTGAGAAAATGACTCCAAGCACTATAATTTATTGTATGTAAATACAGAATTAATGTTCATCCCATAACTCAATACTAAAGAATGTGATAAATCCTTAATAATTAGAAAAATAATAAATGACTATGAAAATATTTAAGTAACTGAACAATTTCTATTTACAAATACAATTAATAAAAATAAACCAGATTTAATGCATTAAATCATAACCTAGTATTTGTAATATTTTATATAATGCATTCAGTCATAGCGTAATATTTTATAGTAGAAAAAAGTTGCAATCTATCAGCAATTGAATTCAGGTTAGATAATCTTCCAAACAGCAGGAGGCACTGTCTGAAAAAACGATAGTTCTGTGAGTGCAGCTTCATAATGTTTGAAACCATCTGATTCACAGAAGAGTGTCAGAGCATCCCCATGTGGCCAAAGTGACACGCAACATCTTGCATGTTCCATTTTTAAAGCATTATTCTAAGTTTTTTAAATATAATAACTACTAAACATGTTAGATGAACTTTTACCTAAAATAAAATTCAAATAGCATAGCTTAAAACATTTAAAATATCAGTATTTCCCCTTTAAATGGGTATTTTGCATGCCCAACATCAGGTCTTGAGCTTCTCGACTATGTAATAATTAATTAAAATCATACAAGAATGTTATTATTTTGATGTTAATTTTCATGAAAACTAAGAACTATTATTTATTATTTAACTTTACTGATCAAAACATATTTGGCTGCATATTTTGTGTGCAATCCTTCTACTTAAAATTGTAATATCGTTTAAAAATGTCAAATTGTTACATGTTGATCTGTTTTAGTTGTGTTTTGCCATGTCTTCCGTTTCTAGTTTTCCTTAGTTGCCCTGATTAGTTAATTAGCTCCTCACCTGTTTCTGTTTCCCCGTGATTACGTTTAGTATTTAAAGCCTGTGTTCTCCCATGTTCCTTTGTCTGCTATTATTTTGTATTTACGTTTGGTTGTGCCCTTCTCAGTCAGTGGATAATTAAAAGAACTCCTTTTGTACTCCTTCGTCGTGCTCTTTGTTTTAACACACCAGACAGCCCTAACACAAATGTGACACCCAAGTAATAACAAGAGCATATGCATAATGGGAAAACAAGAAAAATGCCATTCTTTTTCTTAATGCGTATAAAAATTTAGTTTTGACTATCCATTAAGCTCAACCATTCATCCTTGTTACCCACACATTAAAACCCACATGTAATAGAGAGACATGTTATCTTCATAATTTTTTTGGCTTTGCTATTCTATGAGGTATTAAAAGACCAAGGTCACATCAGCAGTTTGTTGGCAGGAGAGTAATTTTGGCACTTTATTTCACAGTTTAGTTTAGAATTTCACAACAGAGACAAATAACATGTCATCAAACCTACCTGCAGTAACAGAAAAGCAGAAAAAAGTAGTCCTTAATTTAAAAATAAGTAATTATTCTATGCTTTATACTGTGCATATCATGCGTGCATATGTCTTCTAAAAGTGACTGGTACCTTTCAGGCAGTGTTAAAACACAAAACAGAAAGCTTTTTGACACAAGGGAAGATGCTTTTTCATCTCATGGTAGCTTGTGTTGAAAGCTTCCGTATAGCATTCATATCATATGCCCAAGTCTGGTCTAGTCCTTCACCCTCAGTGGCTGTGGGAGTCCAGTCAGCAAATGGGAAGCGACAGGCAATCACACAAGCCTCATCTGGTAACTCCTTCTCCAGTTTCCTACCCAACACCTCCAGTCAGACAGGTATTTTTTGCATTAGTGTTTTGCATTAAGAAGCATGACTATGTCCATCCACATCTGTTTAAAATTACGTAAATTCTCCATAGTAGCCTAGCCTAATATATTCTTCAGAGTAAATCATAGCACTATTAAGAATATATCTAGATGGTGTAATTTGTTGCATTGATTTTTAAAGATAGTATCTTAATACTCAGCTCAGTATAAATGGAGAAAGGACATCTGTGCATACTTACCACTCCGGGTGCCAAGAAAACCAGTCACATTGTTATATTTGGACAAATCGGTCTGTGGAAGGAAATGATAAAACTGAATCATCAACACTTGGACATGTGAAATTAAATCAGAAATAAAATATTCACATGTTATGTGTAATTTATTAATAGGTGTTTCTCCACACAGTTGTAGAACTAGAACAGGTGTTGTGCTGAAACCGGTTTCAGAAAAAGAAACTCAAACCCTTTTTGACTCAAAGGACCAAATATTAACAGTATGTATATAAATGTATTGTATAACAAATATTATAATATTGTATGTGTACTTTAAAAATTGTTATAATTTAATTATTAAATGCAATTAGTATAATATTTTAAGGATGAATAAAAAGGTAAATGAGGAATACAAATAAACGCTAAAATAAAATAAATAGTTTTACTTTAATAAATACTGCTAAAAATAATTTAATAGCAGAAAACACATAACATTAAGCAGCCAAGCTGACATGGTTATTGACTGATATGATCATCAAATATATTATTAACCAAAACTTGGAGTGTTGATATAGGTACAATAAATTGATGTAAGATAAATAAAAACAATAAAAGCAACAGATATTGAGGCGATTGTTTGTGTGAAATCCCACCTGGTGCTTGTGCACATTGCTTTAATGCCCCTTTTAATGTTTGTTTTGGCATCCCTACATGCCAACATTTACTTAACCAATGGAATTATTTGGGGGCGGAGATATTTGTTTTACTGGCCAATGGAAGACATGCTGAAAATCTGTCTGAAAACCATTATTTTACGCTTGTGGCACAGGCATTATACACTTCACCTTTAACACCTTTACCTTACCTTCCAAAAGTCCTGGTTTATAAAAGTCGCAGTGCTGGATGGTATTCCCTTCCACTTTGCTTTGACTCTGGCATATCCAGTAAGAATAGAATTAATTTCAAAGCCAGTGCACTGGAAACCCTCTACAGTGGCAGCAAATACCTACAAAACACATCCAGGCCAAACCTACACTTTGAGAACCAGGGTCTATGATATTTATGTCTTATATTTATATTGTTTGCTTTCTATGTATAAAAGACACCAAGAAGAATATTTTTATCTGCAAGACCAATGATTCTTGCTATTATATGTGTGTACAAGGGAAAAACATTTTTCCATCCAAATTTGAGAGTTAATGAGATCTAATTTTAAACACAAAAGAGGCAGCCCCAGGTAGGCTGCCCAGTGGCACTTATCTTCGTGAGAAATGACTGTATAAATAACCCACAGATTAGTCATTTCATTTTAGAAAGCCAAGCCCCAAGAGTTTAAAAATGAGCAACATCTAACAGCGAAGTCATGCAAAATTATAAATAGCCTGTTTTTAAATATTTTTCTTTTGTTTTACATTTGTATTATTTCCCATATACAGATACATCTAAAAAAAAAATTGAATAACACGAACAAGTTCATTTTTTCTTGTAACTTATTTAAAATAGTGAAACTTATATTTTAGATTCATTACATGTAAAGTTAAACATTTCAAAAAAAATTTTTTTTAATTTTGATGATTAGAGTTTACAGCTCATGAAAGTCAAAAATCAGTATCTCAAAATATTAGAATATTTACATTTGAGTTTCAATTAGTGACCATCCCTACAGTATAAATTCTGGGTATCTCTTGTTCTTTGAAACCACAATAATGGAGAAGACTGCTGACTTGGCAATGATCCAGAAAATGAACATTGATGCCCTCCACAAAGAGGGTAAGTCACAGAGGGTCATTATTGAAAATTGTGGCTGTTTACAGAGTGCTGTATCAAAGCATATTAAATGCAAAGTTGACTGGAAGGAAGAATTTGGGTAGGAAAAGGTGCACAAGCAACAGGGATGACCGCAAGCTTGAGAATACTGTCAAGCAAAGCTGATTCAAACACATGGGAGAGCTTCACAAGGAGTGGACTGAAGCTGGAGTCAGTGCATCAAGAGTCACCACGCTCAGACGTCTTCAGGAAAAAGGCTACCAAGCCACTTCTGAACCTGAGACAACGTCAGAAGCGTATTACCTGGGCTGTGGAGAAATCCATGTTGCTTGAAGTCCAGTGTGAAGTTTCCACAGTCAGTGATGATTTGGGCTGCCATGTCATCTGCTGGTGTTGGTCCACTGTGTTTTCTGAAGTCCACAGTCAACACAGCCATCTACCAGGAAATTTTAGAGCACTTCATGCTTCCTTCTGCTGACAAGCTTTATGGAGATGCTGATTTCATTTTCCAGCAGGACTTGGCACCTCCCCACACTGCCAAAGGTACCAAAAGCTGGTTCAATGACCATGGTGTTACTGTGCTTAATTGGCCAGCAAACTCGCCTGACCTGAACCCCATAGAGAATCTATGGGGTATTGTCAAGAGGAAGATGAGAGACACCAGACCCAACAATGCAGATGACCTGAAGGCCGCTATCAAAGCAACCTGGGCTTCCATTACACCTGAGCAGTGTCACAGGCTGATTGCCTCCATGCCACGCCGCATTGATGCAGTAATTCATGTAAAAGGAGGCCCAACCAAGTATTGAGTGCATAGAAATGAACATACTTTTCAGAAGCCTGCCATTTCTGTTTAAAATATCCTTTTTTTATTGATCTTATGTAATATTCAAATTTTCTGAGACACTGAATTTTGGGTTTTCATTATCTGTAAGCCATAATCATCAAAATTTCAAGAAATAAAGGCTTGAAATATTTCACTCTATGTGTAATGAATCTATATAATCAGAATCAGAATCAGAATCAGAATGAGCTTTATTGGCCAAGTATGTTTACACATACAAGGAATTTGTTGTAGTGACAGAAGCTCCACAGTGCAACAGAAAGACAGTAACAGGACAGGACACAGGTAATGAAACAAAATAACAGGAAATAGCCAATAACCAATGTACAAAGCAGCAAAAAAAATAAAAAATACACAATATATAATATATAATATAGGCGACTATGTATGTACAGGTGAAGTATGTGCAAATTAGAAATGAGAAAATAAAATAAGTGAGTGTGGTGAATGGATAATGTATTAGTTGTGTGTTTTACGTTTATTTATTGAGTGTTCATGAGATGTATTGACTGAGGGAAGAAACTGTTCCTGTGTCTGGTCGTTCTGGTGCTCAGAGCTCTGTAGCGTCGACCAGATGGTAACAGTTCAAAGAGGTTGTGTGCTGGATGTGAGGGGTCCAGAGTGATTTTACCAGCCCTTTTGCTCACTCTGGATAAGTACAGTTCTTGGAGAGTGGGGAGGGTTGTACCAATGATTCGCTCAGCAGTCCGGACTACCCTCCGTAGTCTTCTGAGGTCAGATTTGGTAGCTGAGCTGAACCAGACAGTTATTGAGGTGCAGAGGATGGATTCAATGATGGCAGAGTAGAACTGTTTCAGTAAGTCCTGTGGCAGGTTGAACTTCCTCAGCTGGCGAAGAAAGTACAGCCTCTGCTGGGCCTTCCTGACAATGGAGTCAATGTGAATATCCCACTTTAGGTCCTGAGAGATGGTGGTGCCCAGGAATCTGAATGACTCCACTGCAGTCACGGTGCTGTTCATGATGGTAAGTGGGGGGAGAGCAGGGGGGTTTCTCCTGAAGTCCACGATCATCTCCACAGTTTTGAGCGTGTTAAGCTCCAGGTTGTTGAGACTGCACCAGACAGCCAGCTCCTTAACCTCCTGTCTGTAAGCAGACTCGTCACCGTCCTGGATGAGGCCGATCAGTGTGGTGTCGTCTGCAAACTTCAGGAGCTTGACAGAGGGGTCTTTAGATGTGCAGTCGTTGGTGTAGAGGGAGAAGAGCAGTGGGGAGAGTACGCAGCCCTGAGGAGCTCCAGTGCTGATGGTTCGAGTGCTGGATGAGAATTTGCCAAGCTTTACTAACTGCTGTCTGTCTGTCAGGAAGCTGTTGATCCACTGGCAGAGGTGGGGACGGAGAGCTGGGTTAGTTTATTTTGAAGGGTTTCCGGGATAATGGTGTTAAAAGCAGAGCTGAAGTCCACAAACAGGATCCTCACATAAGTCCCTGGTCTGTCCAGATGCTGCAGGATGAAGTGCAGTCCCATGTTGACTGCATCATCCACAGACCTGTTTGCTCTGTAGGCAAACTGCAGGGGGTCCAGTAAGGGTCCAGTGATGTCCTTCAGATGAGCCAGAACCAGTCTTTCGAATGATTTCATGGCTACAGACGTTAGTGCCACAGGTCTGTAGTCATTAAGTCCAGTAATTTTGTGTTTCTTTGGGACGGGGATGATGGTGGAGCGTTTGAAGCATGAGGGGACTTCACACAGCTCCAGTGATCTATTGAAGATCTGTGTGAAGATGGGGGCCAGCTGCTCAGCACAGATTTTTAGGCAGGCTGGTGACACACCATCTGGACCAGGTGCTTTCCTTCTTTTGTTTTTCCTGAAGACCTGGCACACATCGTCTTCGCTGATTTGAATTGTAGGTGTGGGGGAGAGAGGGGTTGCTGGAGGTGTGAATGGTTGTGTGGAGGGGTGTTCTGGGCGGGTGTGGGGTGGTCGTTCAAAACGACAAAAGAACTCGTTTAAGTCGTCTGCCAGGTGTTGATTCTCCAGAGTGCTGGGGGGTGGTGTTTTGTAGCTGGTGATGTCCTTTAATCCAAGCCACACTGAAGCCGGATCGCTGGAAGAGAATTTGTTCCTGAGCTTGTCAGAATAATTCCTCTTTGCCACTCTGATCTCCTTTTCCAGTGTGTATTTGGCCTGTTTGTACAAGACTTTATCCCCCTTTCTGTGAGCATCTTCTTTGGCCTGACGGAGCTGTCTGAGTTTGGCAGTGAACCATGGTTTGTCATTGTTGTAGAATAGATGAGTCCTGGTAGGAATGCACATGTCCTCACAGAAACTGATATATGATGTTACAGTCTCTGTGAGCTCGTCCAGGTCATTTGCTGCAGCTTCAAAAACAGACCAATCAGTCAGGTCGAAACAGGCTTGTAGATCCCGCTCTGTTTCGTTAGTCCATCTTTTAACAGATCTTAATACAGGCTTCGCAGACTTAAGTTTCTGCCTGTAGGATGGAATAAGATGAACCAAACAGTGATCAGAGAGTCCTAAAGCTGCTCGTGGAACCGAGTGATATGCGTCCTTTATTGTTGTATAATATATGGGTTTCACTTTCTGAAATGAGTGACAAAAAATATTTACCTTTTTCATGATATTCTTATTTTTTGAGATGTACCTGTATTATCTCCCACCCAGCTGCTAAGCATCTCACCATGTATTGTGGTGAGAAAGTAGTCACCTGCAGAAAGCCATCAGACGTATCTGAAACAGAAAGTGCTTAGAAGCACAAAATTTCATTTTTAAAAATCTTTTAATCACTTAGAGATTTACATGATTAAAAAATGTTAAATACTATGTACATTATAAGGATTTTTGTTAGATGTCCATATGAGGCTTAGGGTTAAAATATATGCATTAGTATAATGCAGAATGATTGGTATTAAGCACAGTATTTGGAAATACATGTCATATATTCTGTTCATTTTCATTTATTGTCAATGTTAAAGACTCACCAGATCCCATATCTGCCAGACACCCTGCTCTCCCATGCAGGAGTTTCATTACATTCTGGGTCTGTGTTCTACTGGAGGGCAAATAAGGCACCTGGGCAATATTAAATTTCACTTACATCAGTGATTAATTGATTGATTGATTTTCTCTCTGTATGACTAGAAATCTAAACATGGTAAAGTGCAGATTTTTCCCATCTAAAGGGATCACCAGGGTATTGAACGAATAGCTGAGCAAAGCTATATAGCTCCCAATATATTGTAAATGACTTCCAGTACCTTGAGACATATGGGTACTTTCCGAAAACCAGGAAGTGCAAATAATGACCAGAGGCCATAAACTCCCACAAGCAAAGCGCCAGATGCTGCGGTGACAAGTGGCTTATCCTGAGTATGATGGGAGAGCTTGCAACTTTTATGTTGAAGGATGACCTCCACTGAATCCTCCATAAAGGAACACTAGAGAGAAAAAAGCAAACAGTGTAATGTACATGACTCAAGTGAAACATAAATCTGATCAGTGCTGACATGCACGTCATAAATCACATTTTATATGAAAGCTCTTCCCCTCCACATGCATGCAGGTCATTGCTCAAGAAGTACAAAGTCCTACTTTGTAGAGTTCTTCAGCCACTAGAGAGCGCTACCAATCCACATGATTACCACCTGAACGCGTATATAAGAGATTCAATTTACTTTAAAAACCTGGTCCACAAAAGCGCGAATGCGTTTACTTTTGTAAACTTTGTTTACTTTTCCCCCACTTTTGTTCAGTCGTTTTTGTACATTGACATTTGTTAATTCGTGTCTATTGTTTGTAATTATTATAATATTATGTATTATATATTGCACACATAATCTGTTTATTGTTTGATGAAATCCACAAATGTAGGATGTAGTGAATGATCAGATGCTCTGAGAGAGAGCAGCACGGCCGCCCCCTGCTGTCTGCAGACCGCACTCACACTCTGGGCGGATGTGGGATGAATGGGTGGAGGGTGAGAGTGTCTGCTGACGTCCATTGCGAGCATCACTGCATCCAACATTTATCCCAACAGCCGACTCCACCTCTCCAAAACGGAAAAAAACTATAATTTATTAGGATTAAATAAGAATCAAGCCCCGTTTATTGTATTTGTTTTATTTACAGTTAAAACAATGGAGTTATATGGAAAGGTAAGTGAGAAACAGCGTTATATATAATGTTGTTTGGTCGTAATGGAGCCACGCAAAAAGAAAAATGAATGGCTAATTTAGTCATACTGTAAAAACATAAGTGTCGTTTAAAGAGATTTGTCATTTGACAGCGTGCATAATACTGAAAGGTTTATGAAACGCAACATCAGTGACGACAAAAGCAATCAGCCGTAAAAGCTCATTTATTCATAGGAGCTGCTAATTCAAACATCCATGTAGGGATATTGTGAATATAAGCATGCTGGTTATGCTCTCTTTGAAGACTATTAGCGTTTAATATCCAGGGCTTGACTGAAAAGAGACACGGAAGGACACACAGGCTGCGTCTCAAAACCTACGGAGCTGCCTACCTAGACAGCATTGTTGGTGTATCATAGGCACCTTCCGCGTTTGCACGCGCCTCTTAAACAATTTCCCCAGCTAAATTTTTAAATAAAGTAAAAAATAGAGTCAAACTTTGTTTATTTGTGTGTGTGTGGGTGTATATACATAAATTTATAGTTCAGAACTTCTGCAAAATACATTAACATTTAAACTTACAAATGACATTTTAGTTACTAATGTACTAATGTAATAAAGATGGGATTAATGGGTTATATTTAAAAATGCTGTAGGACACTCACTAGGCTTCAAGACACAGTCATGGACAGCTCCTGGTGCTGACTTTCACAGATTGACATATGGAGCCTGCTTAAAAACACATAGAGAGAACTGAGTGTTTAATGAAATCCAGAAGGCCTCTCTCTCTCTCTCTCTATTTATAATATCATGTAACTACATATGATATACTGTAATTACATTTCGACCACATTAAGAGTTCACTCAATATTGTTAGGCTGTAAACCTTTGATCTATTTATTACACTGTCTTTGTGTTCTCACAGATGGCTGCTACGCAAGACAACAAACAAAAGGAGAACCCTGATCAAAACTTTGATTACATGTTCAAGTTGTTGATCATTGGAAACAGCAGCGTTGGAAAAACATCCTTCCTCTTCCGCTATGCTGATGATACTTTCACATCTGCCTTTGTCAGTACGGTGGGCATCGACTTTAAGGTCAAAACTGTCTATAAGAACGACAAAAGGATCAAGCTTCAGATCTGGGTAATTTCTTTCACTCACATCGACTGCAAAAACCACACAGACTTTAAATCTTCTTTAACTCAGCATCAATGTTTCATGCTTGGTAAAGCATTGAAGGGTTGGATAATCGCATATGGTGCAATGTAAATATCACATGGGCTGATGATTAACACTGGCTTATGGAAAGAGAACATAAGCCATTGTCACCTTATCTAGGCCTTTAAATCAGCATCAGCAAAACTGATCTGTTCATCAGACAGGGGCACACTTTTCTATTTTAGTCTTTCAGTGAAAGCATTGCTACTTTTAGAGGTGACAAACCACCGTCTCGATCATTTCTCAGACTCGAGTGCTCATTCATTTCATGTATTTGTTGGATTGACTGTCTGTCCCAGACTAAATTAAACGAATAGTTCATCTCAAAATGAAAATTGGCTAAAAATATACTCACTGTCATCCAAGATGTAGATGAGTTTATTTCTTCATCGGAACAGATTTGGAGAAATTTAGTATTACATCACTCGCTCACCAATGGATCCTCTGCAGTGAATGGGTGCCATCAGAATGAGAGTCCAAACAGCTGATAAAAACATTACAATAATCCACATGACTGCAGTCCATCAGTTAACTTTTCCACAGCAGAAAGCAATATAATGAATGGAGGACTTCTATTTTAGCTGGAAGCAATAATTTGAAGTTAAAAACCTAGTAATTAAAACTTATGTCTAGGACTGGAGTGCTGTGGATTACTTGTGTTTTATCAGCTGTTTGGACTCAGGATGGCCTGAGGTTGAGTAAATGTTTTGCAAATTAAACATTTTTGGTGAAGTATTTCTTTAACTCAATCACCTCTTGTAAATCTTGACTTCATAAAACATCTTGGCATACCTCGTTTTAGACTACATTCTTACATATAATAATGCTGGTCTTGATATTTTTTTAGGACACAGCCGGGCAGGAAAGGTACAGGACTATCACCACTGCCTACTACAGAGGGGCCATGGGCTTCATCCTAATGTATGACATTACTAACGAGGAGTCTTTTGCTGCTGTACAGGACTGGTAAGTGGATTTAAAGCTTGCATTGTGCGTTATGACAGCCAGAGCTTCTGCTTTCGACAGAAGTATTCATGAGCTTTTCACTATGTGGGTTTGCAGAGGTTATCCTGCAGTTTCCATCTGCTTGAAAGCATGAGACATTCATGCCTGTCGATCCTGGAGTCAAAATCTATTAATGAACATCAGGAATCATATCAGGAGCATATATTGATTTTGTAAAGCAGAGCACCGTTCAAAAAGTAAATAGAAAGTACAGAAATATCACTTAACCATGGGTTTGTGTTAAAACTTCACTTGATTTTAGTGTCTAAGCCAAAACATGAGAATAAAACAGTGTTTAAATTGAATTTTACTTAAGTTTTAATAGTACAAAATCATTTTTTCCCTTAATTTAGCAAAACCAAACTTAAAGGGATAGTTAATGCAAAAATGAAAATTATGTAATTACTAACTCAGCCACATGCCATTCCAAACTTGTGAAATAACTTAAAGGAAACTATTTTGAAGAACATTGGTAAAACCCACTTTTCTTAAAGGCGACCTATTATGCAAAAATCACTTTTATAAGCTGTTTGAACACAGTTGTGTGGCCGCCGTGTGTGAAAATAACCAGCCTATAATGTTAAAAATCCACCAACTCATTTTTTTTATAAAACCAATAAATCATAAAGAGTCTCTCCAGATGAGCTGTTTCAAATTCTCCCTCTGTTCACGTCACCAAGGGGAAATTGTGTCCCTCTCTGTTCCTGTTTCTCATCTCTACAGCAGCATGTTGCTTGCATTTTCAAATGTAATGGCACTTTATTACTACAATGTATTTTGGGGGTATTTATACTCAAGTGATACAATTTCCTTCAAAACCACTTTAAGTATTGTGTTTCATAAGGTCATTATGACTTAAATCTTTTTCTCTTGTACAAAAAGTATTTTTCATCTTACTAAACATGAAGTTTTCATCTTACTAAACATGAAGCCATACAATAGCAATGTGTGAAAAATATTTTACTGTTCCTCTAAATTACACAAGCTTGATTTATCTTGTTAGTTTAGTAAGATGAAAAATACTTTTTGTACAAGAGAAGTCATAATGACCTTATGAAACACAATACTTAAAGTGGTTTTGAAGGAAATTGTATCACTTGAGTACAAATACTCCCAAAATACATTGTAGTAATAAAGTGCCATTACATTTGAAAATGCAAGCAACATGCTGCTGTAGAGATGAGAAACAGGAACAGAGAGGGACACAATCTGAAGAAGTGTTTTCGACACGTTTCCAATGATTCCGTGTGGCATGATGACATATTGATACAATAAACTGTAAAAAGTTTTGGTATGAGTCTGGCACATCTTGTGCTGGAGGATGAATTAGTGGCATTTGTACTGATGACAAGCATGTCTGCTGGCTTTTGTCTCGTCTTGTGTCAGGGCGACCCAGATTAAGACATACTCTTGGGACAATGCCCAGGTGATCCTCGCAGGAAACAAATGTGACATGGAGGAGGAGAGGATAGTCTCTGTGGACAGCGGGAGACTGCTAGCAGAACAGCTGGGTGAGTAAAAAGATATACATATATTTGTGCTGTCAAACGATTAATTGCGAATAATCGTATCCAAAATAAAAGTTTATGTTCACATAATATGTGTGTGTACTGTGTATATTTGTTATGTATATATAAAGACACACACATACAGTATATATTTTGAAAATATTTACATGTATATATTTATATTTATATAATTTATATTATATATAAATATATTTAATATATAAACATTACATATTTTTCATATATATATATATATATATATATACACATGCATGTGTTTGTATTTATATATACATAATAAATATACACAGTATACACATATTATGTGAACGAATTTTTTTACTTTGGTTGTGATTAATCACGATAATCAAGTATGCACAATATTGGATGCTTGCTGATGTCCAATATTTTTTAACTCATTTTAGCCGATATCCAATGCCGATACTGATATACAGTATCTCACAGAAGTGAGTACACCCCTCACATTTTTGTAAATATTTTATTATATCTTTTCATGTGCTGACACTTTGCTACAATGTAAAGTAGTGAGTGTACAGCTTGTATAACAGTGTAAACTTGCTGTCCCCTCAAAATAACTCAACACACAGCCATTATTGTCTAAACCGCTGGCCACAAAAGTGAGTACACCCCTAAGTGAATATGTCTAAATTGGGCCCAATTAGCCATTTTCTCTCCCCGGTGTCATGTGACTCGTTAGTGTTACAAGGTCTCAGGTGTGAATGGGGAGCAGGTGTGTTAAATTTGGTGTTGTCGCTCTCACTCTCTCATACTGGTCACTGGAAGTTTAACATGGCACCTCATGGCAAAGAACTCTCTGAGGATCTGAAAAAAAGAATTGTTGCTCTACATAAAGATGGCATAGGCTATAAGAAGATTGCCAAGACCCTGAAACTGAGCTTCAGCACGGTGGCCAAGACCATACAGTGGTTTAACAGGACAGGTTCCACTCAGAACAGGCCTCACCATGGTCGACCAAAGAAGCTGAGTGCACGTGCTCAGCGTCATATCCAGAGGTTGTGTTTGGGAAATAGACATATGAGTGCTGCCAGCATTGCTGCAGAGGTTGAAGGGGTGGGGGGTCAGCCTGTCAGTGCTCAGACCATACGCCGCACACTGCATCAAATTGGTCTGTATGGCTGTCGTCTCAGAAAGCCTGCAAACAGTTTGCTGAAGACAAGCAGACTAAGGACATGGATTACTGGAACCATGTCCTGTGGTCTGATGAGACCAAGTTAAACGTATTTGGTTCAGATGGTGTCAAGCGTGTGGGGCGTCAACCAGGTGAGGAGTATGAAGACAAGTGTGTTTTGCCTACAGTCAAGCATGGTCGTGGGAGTGTCATGGTCTGGGGCTGCATGAGTGCTGCCGGCACTGGGGAGCTACAGTTCATTGAGGGAACCATGAATGCCAACAGGTACTGTGACATACTGAAGCAGAGACTGGGCCGCAGGGCAGTATTCCCACATCATAATGACCTCAAACACACCTCCAAGACGACCACTGCCTTGCTAAAGAAGCTGAGGGTAAAGGTGATGGACTGGCCAAGGATGTCTCCAGTCCTAAACCCTATTGAGCATCTGTGGGGCATCCTCAAACGGAAGTTGGAGGAGCACAAGGTCTCTAGCATCCACCAGCTCCGTGATGTCGTCATGGAGGAGTGGAAGAGGACTCCAGTGGCAACCTGTGAAGCTCTGGTGAACTCCATACCCAAGAGGGTTAAGGCAGTGCTGGAAAATAATGGTGGCCACACAAAATATTGACACTTTGGGCCCAATGTGGATATTTTCACTTAGGGGTGTACTCACTTTTGTGGCCAGTGGCATATTAGACATTAATGGCTGTGTGTTGAGTTATTTTGAGGGGACAGCAAATTTACACTGTTATACAAGCTGTACACTCACTACTTTACATTGTAGCAAAGTGTGATTTCTTCAATGTTGTCACATGAAATGATATAATAAAATATTTACAAAAATGCGAGGGGTGTACTCACTTCTGTGAGATACTGTATATGTATTTATGTATTATATATGTTTTTAAATTTGGTTAGTTTTGAGCAAACATATTGTTTGGGGTTAGGAAGTTTTTAAAGAAATCAAGACTTTTATTCTGAAAGGAGCACAGTAAATTGATCAAACTGAAAGAAAAGACATTTATAATTTTCAGACATTTCAAACAAATGTTGTTCTTTTGAACTTTCTGTTCATCAAATGTATCACGGTTTCCCCAAACACATTAAGAAACACAACTGTTTTCAACATTGATAATAATAATGTTGTCTTGAGCATCAAATTGAACGATTATAATGATTTCTGAAGAATCATGTGACACTGAAGACTGGAGTAAACGCATGAATAAATTACAAATTTACTCATTTTTGATCACATAATAGAAGCCTTGATGAGCATGAGAGACTTTAAAAACTTAATCTTACTGACCCCAAACTCCTTAAAGCTAGGTGTGTATTCCCTTTACTTACCATACTTACCAATCTCTCTTTCCAAAAAGGATTTGAGTTTTTTGAGACAAGCGCAAAGGACAACATCAATGTCAAGCAGACTTTTGAATCCTTGGTGGACATCATTTGTGACAAGATGTCAGACACACTTGAGGCCGACCCAGCCGTTACCACAGGAACACCCACTACCAGACTGACGGACAACCCAACACCCCCGCAGCAGTCTGACTGTAGCTGCTAGTGTTCACCGAATCACCATCCAGGCCGTTCGCTTCTGTGGCTCGAGCGCTGTTGCCAAGCTTCTGTCTTCTGACACAGAATAAGTTACTGAACCTCAAGTCTTTGACCTGGCTTTAACTCCTAGTTTTTTGGTGTTAATGACATAGCAAACTAGCAAGATTGTGCCAAACACAAGTGTCAAACCTTGTCCTTCCTTTATTCCATTAAACCAGTATACAGGTCTTTTTCAGGGGTTGTTAGTGTACCTGTATTCCCTGCACTGCAATATCTCTCCTATTAGTCATTTTAGCAAAAGTAGAAATGAGTTGAACTTTAGATTCTCCGCAATCATTCCCATGTCTCTCAGGGGAATTATAAACATCTGCAAATTTATAAATTCTATACTCGTCTAACTTATGTGTAATAGATTGAGAGGATGTTGTACTCGCATTTTGCTGGTGAGTCAGTTGGATATGTTTGTGTGTGACCGTAAGTACGGAAAATGACTGCAAAAGCTAAAAAAGTGAGAAAAATAAACGTGGCCCTGACGTTGTTCTCTTGTTTAGATCCAGTCTTTCACATGGTCCCGTACAGACAGCTACTACGGAGTCTGTATCTTCATTCTTTTATTTAAAATAAAATTAAAGAATAAATAAAATGAAAAATCAGTCTGAACCAGGGTTATAGAAAACTAAAACCATAAAAAAAAAATGTTACTTGAAATAAAATTAATGTTAACTGAAATAAAATATTTAACAAATATAAAAAAACATTAACTTAAAACTTAATTTTATTACAGCTGGCTGCCTAGAAAACATCTTGACATACTAAAACTGAATTAAAACTATATATAGAAAATAAATTATATCATTAGAAAATTATATAATAAAAACACACACTTGCACATACACACACACAACTGATCAAAATAACAAAAACTATTAAAACTAAAAAAAAAAATGAAAACAAAAACAGAAAATATAAAAACTATATATATATGCTATATATCAAAATTGATAGTATCTCAATGATGCTAAAGTAACACTGGTCTGAACACACACACATTCAGATCAGGCCAAATATAACTTGAACAGTCCCTCTCAAAAAATGTCATTTAAGAATATAATAAAGCTAAACAAATCATAGATTTGGTTATAGAGAGATTGCAGGTTATTTTCAGAGGAAACAAGACAGCATCATAGAGTCAACCCATGCTTTTATTTTGGTGCATATAAAAAAACATTTTTATTAGATTTTACCAGTTTTCGTACGTAAATTTATTTCTACAGTTCTATCCAATAGACTGCAATAAACAAGGAGTCCAATAAACAACTACACGGTCTTGTGAAACCTCCAGACAAGTTTAGTCATTCAAGTCACATAACAAAAAAATAGTTATCCCTAAATATCATTTGTCAAATTCTGTTTGTGTATTTTTCTCATGATTTAAAAAGAGACGAGAAGGACGCACTGATTTCATCCATTTAGGGTCAATAAGAATCTACAGTATATGTGTCAAAATGAGTCCCAAATTGAGCATTTGGGCTTTTTGTGAAGGATCTGGAAATCAAAATGCCCTGTTTTCCCCTAAACAGAAAGATGTTTTCTCTCATATTGCATGAAACAAACGCAAATGTCTTTGAATGTCTCAGTCAGATGAACACAGCATAGACGGAAATAGGATGGAGGTTCTTACAGCTGGTCGCAAACCCAAACCCATCACACTGGCCTGCTTTTACCCTGTCCGATGAGGTCTGACAACTTTTGTCTATTCATTTTTTTTGTTTTATGCTGGGAGCATTTATGCCACATAAACAGGAGGAACACGACAAACACATCTAGGTCAATTTCCAGCCAGTAGTTTCTTTAGTGCAGCAAGAGGATAAAATCTAAAGAGCTATCTGTAAGGCACAACCCTCAGGCCACGGAACCACTTTCTTTCAAAAAGAAAGAAAAAATGAAAAATAAGCACAGTAATGACTATAATTTGGCTTTCCCTTTCTCTACGCAATCTCTCTAGAGACACATATCAATGGGATCATTACATACTAAGAATAACAAACATTCTCTCAGTAAGAGTTCCATAATACAACACCATCACCAAAAGGGATGATATAATCATTTACAACCACATGATAAGAGCAACAATATGTACTGTACAGCACAATAAATACATGTAAACAGAGAGAAATGAAAAACAATGTAGAGAATGGAAACAATTAAAAAAATATGAACTACTAATAAAAAAAGCGAACTTGGCAACAGAATGAGTTTTAAATAGAGTAAAGAAAGCAACGAGAAAGGGGTAGTTTCAAAAGGCTTCGATATTATACAGAATTTTGTACATTTGATTAGGTATATTTACTGCATATGTATAATTAAAATAATATGTTAAGGAAAACTGACTCATAAGCCTGCACTGCCGATGCTACAGTTTGATTAAAACACTTTAATATGCTACAAGCACATCAAAGAGCATTAATAAATAATGCTAGCATTAACGTAACAAAATGAAGAGGATGTTTGTACAGTAGGACACTTGACAGAGATGAGTAAAGCAGCAATTATAATCATTGCGACTGTAAATGTTTGGCAATGTCAAACATATCCATAATAAATACTAATTACAAAAAACAAAAAGGAAAAAAAAAACTAACGAAATTAAAAGTACAGTACAGGGACGTTTGGCACCAAATAATTCAAATGATTATTATTATTTAATTATAATAATAATTCATATTGTTATTTATGATGTGATAACCAGGATTCATTTTACTCCATTTCTAGCAAGATAAACAATGATAGGCAACAAAAACATTTAAGGCTTATTCAAGCTATTATTTCATAACAGATTTCTAACAAGAGTTGTTGTTCTTGGGGGAAAACTTAAAAAAACAAAAAAACAAGCTGAAATATGATCATAATTAGGTATTATTAAACTGAGCAACTTATTGTTCAAAAAAATAATATTTAAAAATTATTTTCAGATCTGGATTGGATGCAACAAATAAAGGTAAAACAAACACAAAAAAGTGGAAATTACCATATTTACCCCAAACATGGTAATTTAAATCAAAATGAGTATTTTCAGTGTGAAAATGGTGTCTCACGAGTTCTTTTCACTTTGGTACCATGTCCATTCACTTCAAATAAAGACTGATACACAAACGCAACAGACAGCTAAATCCAGATTAATAACACATTCAAGGCATCAGGAAGACATGAAGTTCAAAGCATGAAGTATTCACTTCTAAAGTGTTTGTCTGCTAAAATGCTTCGAATTGCCACTTTCCTTCAGATAAACAGAAAAAAATAGTGTCTCGTTGGTGAAAAACAGCTGCTTTCTAAGTTAAATGTTTCTAAAATACTGTTTCAGTCAAAAAAAAAAAAAAAGTACCTCACAATCAGGATTACAAGTCAAGCTTTTTAACCTTTCATTTGTTTAGTTTGTCTGTATGAACGACAGGTGGGAGTGGAAAAGATATTCCTGAGTGTAAAAATGGTTAAAACTCAAAAAAAAAAAGTGAGGAATGAAAAATAAAAAACAGGTTAAAAAGCACTTCTGAACGACGTATGCAAAATAGACAATGAAAAAAACTAATATCTTAACCATAAATAAGTGTTTCTCATCTCTAATATAAAAAAGTTCAGGTGGCGTGTCATACTGTTATGTGTTGGCAGTGTCCTCTTCCTCCTCCTCCTCCTCCTCCTCCAAAACACAAGGTTCTGATATTTCCCTTTCCTCCTCCTGCTCGTCCTCTTCGTCCTCGTCCTCCTGTGCATCCCCCACCTGCTCGTCCAGGGGGATCTCTGTACATTCGGAGTCCTGTGTGCAAAGGGTTTTAGAGTCACTGCAGCTGTTTTCCTCCTCTTCCTCCTCCTCGTCGTCATCAGGAGGACTTCCGCTGTCCTTCTCCGTGTCGGATTCCCCGTCCTCCTCCAGAGTCAGCTCAAACTGGAACTTCTCCTGGCCGGCGGTGCGTCGGCCCTCGCTGTTGGTGTCCAGCGCTGGAGAGGGGCTCTGGGGAATGGTGCTCTGGTACCACTCCCTGTTGTCCTCCAGCGTGTCCAAGATGTCCTGGGCATCTGGGTGCACCAGGTCTGCCCACGTCTCCCACAGTGGGTGCACAATGTAATCAATGAAGCCCACCTAGAAAAAAAAGAGAAAGAGAAATATTTATAATTTCTTTTGAAAGACTAGGTTTGTATACTGTGATAAAATATATTAATAGAATACACAATATATTGAGTTATCAGTTTTTACATTATGCATAATGGTTACAAATAAATAAAAACAATTTAGGAACATAATATAGAGTTATGTAAATATATAATAAATATATATTTCTTGCTGAAATCGTGTTTGGTACATCTTGTCAGTGTCTGCACTTGCTTGGTCATTTTTTGTGATTAACAGGAAAGTGGCTTCAGCTGAATTTAAATAGTGATTTGTTAGACTGGTATAAAAAAAAGGTTATTATACCGCGGCAGCGGTCGTGTAAAGCCCTCCTCGTGTGAAGACCGAAGAGTGTAAAGACCATCGACTCTACCGTGCGACTCAACCGGGCAGGGACACTGGCAAAGCACATAAGTATCGATTTTTACTTATCCTCATTCCTACTACTTGTTTCATTTCTGTTTTAGTTTATATAACCTATTCTTACTATGTGTTCCCAGATCAATACTATCACTACCACTCGCAAACCACACATCACTCACTGTAGACAGCGCAATCCTATCAACCTGCGCACTTTGCCTATGTCTGCTAATACATTACTTTCTTTTTCTATTGGTCTCTGGAATTGTCAGTCTGCTGTCAACAAAGCTGATTTCATTACTTCCATTACTAGTCATTCAAGGTTAAACCTCATAGCCCTGACAGAGACCTGGATCAAACCAGAGGACAATGTTACACCTGCAGCACTCTCCAATAATTTCTCCTTTTCCCACACCCCCCGTTTGACTGGAAGAGGTGGAGGTACTGGTCTGCTCATCTCTAATAATTGGAAATTTACTCCTTTACCATCTCTGAGTATCAACAGCTCCTTTGAATCACATTTGATTACTATTACCCTCTTACCCTCTAAAAATCCATTTTGTAGTTGTTTATCGTCCTCCAGGATCACTAGGTAACTTTGTGGAAGGACTTTCCCGAGGATGGTACTCCCTTAGTCTTACTTGGAGACTTCAACATCCACCTAGATAAACCTTAGGCTGCAGACTTCAACACTCTGCTTGCCTCTTTTGATCTCAAGAGAGTGCTAACCACGGCTACTCACAAATCAGGCAACCAACTGGACCTTATTTACACACGACACTGCTCCACTGATCATGTGCTAGTTACTCCACTGCACACCCCAGATCACTTCCTCCTCACTCTTAACCTCAACATGATTCCTGACACATCACATACCCCTCCACATGTCGCTTTTCGACGTAACTTGCGTTCACTCTCACCCTCCCGGCTATCTGCTATGGTTTCATCTTCGCTTCCTCCCCCTAAACAGTTATCCTCTCTTGATGCTAACAGTGCTACTGATACTTTCTGTTCCACTCTGACATCTTGTTTAGATACTTTCTGCCCCTTATCTTCCAAGCCAGCCTGTACCACCCCTTCTTCATTAATAAAATTACAAACCTCACTGCACAATTTTCCACACCACAATCTATCAAACACATCTTACCAGCAAACGTACACTCGTTCACATCCTTCTCTCCACTCTCTGAGGCACAAGTCTCTAAACTCATCCTTTCCAGTCATCCTACTACCTGTCCGCTTGATCCTATTCCATCTCATCTCCTTCAAGCCATTTCTCCTGCAGTTGTACCTGCACTCACTCACAT
Organism: Barbus barbus; assembly: GCF_936440315.1. Lineage (NCBI taxonomy): Eukaryota > Metazoa > Chordata > Actinopteri > Cypriniformes > Cyprinidae > Barbus > Barbus barbus. Next base: position 21,601,161 of record NC_136757.1, read on the forward strand.
CGTTAATACATCCCTTCACACTGGAATTTTTCCCTCAGCATTTAAACAGGCTCGTATAACTCCACTTCTTAAAAAACTCACTCTTAAGCCAACTCTTTTAGGGAACTATAGACCGGTTTCCCTTCTTCCTTTCATTGCAAAAACACTTGAACGAGTTGTGCTCAACCAAGTCTCTGTCTTTCTCACACAGAACAACCTCCTGGACAGTAACCAATCTGGCTTCAGAAGTGGACATTCGACTGAAACTGCCTTGCTTTCTGTTGTTGAAGCCCTAAGACTTGCAAGAGCGGCTTCCAAATCTTCATTACTCAGCTTGCTGTATCTGTCTGCTGCTTTTGATATGGTCAACCATCAGATCCTCTTGTCAAACCTATTGAGAAAGGGCATCTCAGGAACCGCACTCCAGTGGTTTGAGTCTTACCTCTCTGATAGGTCCTTCAAAGTATCTTGGAGAGGTGAGGTATCCAAGTCGCAACATCTAGCTACTGGGGTGCCTCAGGGCTCAGTTCGTGGACCACTGCTCTTTTCTATCTACATGGCATCACTAGGTTCTGTCATTCAGAAACATGGCTTTTCATATCACTGCTATGCTGATGACACTCAACTCTACCTCTCATTCCATCCTGATGATCCGACGATAGCTGCTCGCATCTCAGCGTGTCTAATAGACATTTCTTGCTGGATGATGAACCATCACCTTCAACTCAACCTAGCTAAGACAGAACTGCTTGTAGTTTCAGCTAACCCATCGCTTCATCATAATCTCACCTTCCAGTTAGGCTCATCTACCATAACTCCTTCAAAAACAGCCAGAAACCTTAGAGTTGTGATTGATGATAAGCTGAATTTCTCAGACCACATTGCTAAAACTACCCGGTCCTGCAGATTTGCATTATACAATATTAAGAAGATCAGACCCTTTCTCTCGGAACATGCAACACAACTCCTTGTTCAGGCTCTTGTTCTGTCCAGACTTGATTATTGCAATGCTCTCTTGGCAGGTCTTCCAGCCAATTCTATTAAACCTCTACAATTAATCCAAAATACAGCTGCAAGATTAATCTTTAATGAGCCGAAAAGAATGCACGTCCCACCTCTGTTCATCAATTTGCACTGACTAAAATAGCTGCTCGCATTAAATTCAAGGCATTAATGTTTGCCTATAGAACCACCACTGGCTCTGCACCCCTTTACCTAAATCATTACTTCAGACTTATGTGCCCTCTAGAAGTTTGCGTTCTTCAAGTGAACGACGCATTATTGTGCCATCCCAAAGACGCACAAAAACACTTTCACAGACTTTTTCATTAACTGTTCCCATCTGGTGGAATGACCTGCACAACTCAATCCGTGTAGCCGAATCCTTACCCATCTTCAAGAAACGGCTAAAAACTCACCTGTTCCATATTTACTTGACCCTCTAACTCTAGCACTCTCTATTCTAATTTTATTTTATCTATATGTCTTTTTATAAAAAATAAAATAAAATAAATAATAATAATAATTATCTGTACTGCGTTAGGCTAACCATGACTTGTAATAGCACTTGCACGTTATTGCTCTTTTGTTGGTTTTGATTGCTTCTTATGTCCTCATTTGTAAGTCGCTTTGGATAAAAGCGTCTGCTAAATGACTAAATAAATAAATAAATAAATAAATATATAAGCTTGATTATTGTTATATTGTTATATTTTGTGTTCCATTATTTCATTCATCTTTATCTACCCTGAGCTGGCTCACCTGGGACTTCTCGACTGAAGCGTTGTGTTTGTCGCACATGGGGCTGATCTCCATACCGCGCTCCCGCTCTCTGTCCCCCTGACTGAAGAACTCCTCCATGATGCGGTCCGTCCACTGCCTGTACAACTGCAGCGGCTTGGTGGGGTTACTGAGGTCTGCACAGTGCACCATGTTCTGTAAGACCTGAGACATTCAAACGAATGTTGGTGCTTCTTTTCTTCTCTTCAAACGAATATTTACATTCATTTACATATTCAGAAGTATATTATCTTATTTAAATTTGGGTGCTGAACTCTTCAGAGCAGAGGCTGTTAACCTTTAAACCCAGGGACCCCCATCTAGACTCCTCAGCCATGGAGCTTCATAATTAATTTGTAGCACTTTATAATGATTCTCACATTGCTATCTTCAAATTAAATGTTTCTTACTACATTTTAAGTAAACAAATTATAAATTATTAAACAATAAATGAATTAATGTTTTTAAATTAATAAAGAAAATGTATGTATAAAATATATGTATGTATAAATATATATAAATGTCAAAAAAAAAAGTATACATTATTACAAATATTACTTGTCAATTAAGAAGTTTTCTAAATTAATGACAAAAAAAGAGAAACACTACTTTTAACTAGCTCAAATCATACTATTTATTGCCATATCTACAATACAATAGGAGTTTTAAAAAAAAAGAACTAACCTGTATCCTGTCAGAGTAGTTATCCAGCAGTAATACCCCAGAACTGGTCACCTTTTTGGTCTCCACCATGGTTTTCAGATCCGCCAATAAATTCATGTGCTTAGACATGTCTGTGGCCAGAACCTGCAAAAAAAAAGATGGATGATCATCATAAAATTAAAGTTTAGTTCCATATTACAAGTATCAGTGCAATTAAACTGCAAAAACAGTCCAGTGTGATCAATTATAGCTAAACTATAGACCAACGACACATTTAACATTGTGACTCACAATATCAATGACCATCTTGCGGAGTGACTGTCTCTGTTTCTTGTTCAGGTTCTGGAAGATGTCACAGTTCTCTTCCTGTAGCAGTTTAAAACCTACAGCCAGATGATGATTCTCCAACACAGACGAATCATTATACATGAGGGCCAGCTCAGAGTCTGAGATGGGAGAGAAAAAAAGAGGAGGCACAATTAATTCTATACTGTACTAACTCGACAGCTCTTGTACACTCGAGATCAGAATTATTGGCACCCTTGGTAAATATGATCAAAGGCGGCTGTGAAAATTAATCTGCATTGTTAATGCAGGAAGTCGTGGCCTAATGGTTAGAGAGTTGGACTCGTAATCCGAAGGTTGCGGGTTCGAGTCTCGGGCCGGCAGGGATTGTAGATGGGGGAAGTGAATGTACAGCACTCTCTCCACCCTCAATACCACGATTGAGGTGCCCTTGAGCAAGGCACCAAACCCCCAACTGCTCCCCGGGCGCCGCAGCATAAATGGCTGCCCACTGCTCCGGGAGTGTTTTCACTGTTTTGTGTGTGTGTGTGTTCACTGCTGTGTGTGTGCACGTTGGATGGGTTAAATGCAGAGCACGAATTTCGAGTATGGGTCACCATACTTGGAAATATGTCACTTCACTTAATCCTTTTGATCTTTTATTTTAAAAAATTAACAAAAATCCATGTTGGTGCTTCTTCTCTTCAGTTCACCTCACTCATTTTCTATAGGGTTCAGGTCAGAGGACTGGAATGGCCATAGCAGAAGCTTGGTTTTGTGCCCAGTGACCCATTTTTGTGTTGTTTTTGAGCTTTGTGTTTGGATTATTGTACAGTTGGAAGATCCAAACATGGCCCATTATAAGATTTCTAACAGAGTCAGTCACTTATTGATTTTTTTATCGGTTGGTATTTGATAGAATCCATGATGCCATGTGTCTAAAAAAGATGTTCAGGACCTCCAGCAGAAATATAGCCCCACAACATCAAAAATACAGCAGTATATTTCATTGTACACATGGGGTACTTTTTATCCCTGTGTTCACCAAACCCATCTTGAGTGTTTGCTGCTAAAAAGCTAAGTTTTTATTTTCATCTGACCATAGAAGCCAGTCCCATTTGAAGTTCCAGTCGTGTCTGATAGCTGAATATGCTGGAGTTTGTTTTTGGATGAGCTAGGAGATTTTTTCTTGAAACCCTGCCAAACAACATGTGCTGATGTAGGTGCTGTTTGACTATTTTTTTTTAAAGGTTTTCTGACCCTGAGACTAAACTATTTTCTATTATTTCTGTGAAACAGGAAGCCATGGCTGGATAATTTCATGTTCATAATCACCCTGGAGTTCTCAAAATTGTGAATATGAATGGGAATATACTTCAGAGATATTTTACTCATAAGAATTTCTAGGGGTACCAATAATTGTGTCCACCGTGTATTTGAGAAAAACATTTATTTCATAATGAGATTTTCCCCCATTTTCAATTGTTTCAGTTCAATAAAAGGTTAGATTTTTGTGATTTTTAAAAACAAAAGATCAAAAGGATTAATAATGTAGGTTTATTTTCAGAGCCTTCTTTGATCATATTTGCCAAGGGTGCCAATAATTATGACCACGACTGTATTTGCAATTCTTGCTGGACTTTCTATGTATAGCAACCTAAATAATAAATTTCAGTTTACTGGAACGCTACAGTTTTGCTTCAAAAGAGCGCACAAGTCATATGAACTACTTTCATGGTGCTTTTTTTGGAGCTTGACCTTTCAGAACTGTGTGAAGATTCATCAAAATGTGTCGTTTCGAGTTCCACGGCTAAAAACAGCAGCATATAGGTATGGAACAACATGCATCCTCCTCTTGTGTTCAAGTTCCTGCTGAGCTTGTGACAAGCACTACTGGTCCCTCCATTAGTCATTGAGGGGATTTTACCAGCTGTGTGGGTGGGACACGTGAGCTTTGTGATTCAGCGGCACATGTAGCCCACCTAGCACATGCATCCATAGCATGTGAAAATCGCCCGATTGACCACTTACTGCACGTGATAACACCTTAAACACGTATTGATTCCTCTTTGTGTGGGTCTGCTACTTTGAACAACCGTGATTAAGCTAAAAGTGGTTCTGACAGCTGTGAAAAACATTGCACACATGTAAATTGTAGGAAGCAACGTGATGTTCCTTTACGGATACAACTGGAATAGGGTTTGCTTTTTTGATTTAGTATAATATGTAGACTTTTCCCAGTCAACATGGACCATGTATAGCAACTTTGCATTTTAAAGTATAACAGAGGTCTTAAAGGAATAGCTCACAAAATTCTTTTTAAATTTGCTGAAAATTTACTCAACCTTGGGCCATCCAAGAGATTTTCTTAATCAAAACAGATTTGGTGAAATTTAACATTACATAACTTGATCACCAGTGGATCCTCCGCAGTGAACGGGTGCCATCAGAATGAGAGTCCAAACAGCTCATAAAAACATCATAGTAATCCACAAGTAATCCACTCCACTCCAGTCCATCAATTACCGTAACAAACTGTAGCTAAAATACGAGTCCTTTATCCATAATATTGCTGTCCGATGTGAAAAAGTCATATCCGTCTGAATCAGGAGAGAAATATGAACAGATCAAGCACCGTTCACAAAAGAAAAAAAAAACAGCCAGAAGCAACAGTTTAAATTGAAAAGTCTTTGTTTCTTACAAATACGCAGCTTTTCATTTTACAAGATGTTAATTGATGGACTGGAGACTTATGGATTACTTGTGGATTACTGTGATGCTTTTATCAGCTGTTTGGACTCTCATTCTGACGGAACCCATTCACTGCAGAGGATCCATTGGTGAGCAAGTGATGTTATGCTAAATTCCTCCAAATCTGTTCTGATGAGGAAACAAACTGATCTTGGATGGCCTGAGGGTGAGTAAATTGTCAGCAAGTTTACATTTTTGTGTAAACTATTCCTTTAATGTCACAGCAGCAAAAGAAAGTTTAATAGTAAAGTGTCATGTTCTTAGAGCTAGAGACTTACTAGTGTTGATGAGAAACTGGTTGGAGACGCCAGGATGGTCAACATCATGTATCGCACTGGCAAATATGGCAGCGAGAATTTCAAGGTCTGTAAACACAGCCTGAAAATAACAGACAGAAAGATTTTCTAAAATCTCCCATCATAGTACACTTTTTTAATAGTCAACAATCAGACGAAACAGCATTGCATACTGGGACAGCAGTATCGTACCTCAAGGGCAGGGGTTGATAACAGGACGTGAGTTGACTGTGTGACATCAGCAGCATGGATGTTGTTGTGATAGGCAACGTCTGCATGGTAATGGTCCTCTAATGTCATCAGATAGGTGACAAACGTGTCAAGGGGAATTTTAAATGTCTTTAACAAGTCCCTCTCCTACAGAAAGACAACCCATAAGCTTTGTCCTTGTTAGCAGGAAAAGACATTAAAGCAAACTTGAGCTTGAGGGAACAAATACTGTAAAAATGTACCTGGAATATTGTGTGCATCATAACCGTTAAAGGTCTGTTCCCAGAAAATTCTGACACTTTGAAGACATTAAGGCCCCATTTATTTACATCTTCAAGCTCCTGAAATGACACAAAGTGAAGACATATAGTTTGATTTTCTATATTGAAGTTTTCTGTACATCTCTAATTTATAGCTGTTTTATTTTATACACTACCTTTAAAAAGTTTGAGGTTGGCAAGATTTTTTTTAATGTTCTTGAAAGAAGTCTCTTATGCTCACCAAAGCTACATTTATTATATCAAGAATGCAGTAAAACAGTGATATTACAATTTTAAAAAACTGTTTTCTATTTTGATGGCAAAAGTCTTCAGTGCCACATGATCAAATTCATGATGAAATCATCATATTATGCTGATTTAGTGCTCAAAAAACACTATTTTGTTTCTTATTATCAATTTTGAAAACAGTTGTCCTGCTTAATAACAGCATTTATTTAAAATAGAAACTTTTTTTTTTTTTAAATCCGAACTTATATAAAATATTTTTTTTTATTATTGTTTAATACATATTTTAAGATTACCTTGGCCAGCTCATCTTCTGTTTCAGTTTTAACTCCAAACCGAGGGATGCTAGAGTTGGTAAGGCTGGAACTGTGCGTTAACTTTTTTACCCCACTAATCTGGGACATCGGCCTTTTCTTCTTCTCCTTGTCTTTCTGAGACTGGGGCGATGGCATTTCCACCTCGTGTTGCTTGTCTAGAGAAACAGAAAATGCTCATAGAAGGTTCTAGACATTTTTGTAAAAGAATAGTGGGCTATGGTCATTTAATGGTCTCACATGTGGCTGATTATTAAGCTACACGACCGTCAGGCTACAGAGCTGCTGTTGACCTGCTTTTTGCTCATAATCAGCACTTCAGTTGTTCTAGTTCTCTGAGTTTCCCCAAAAATTTCACAAAGCTGCCCTCCTCCAATCAAAATGCTTTAACTCATTTGTTCATTTAAAAATGCTGTGCATGTTGCCATAACATTATAGTTGTATTCTACACTCATGTAAACATCCGTATTTGATTTTTATTATGGTTTTTGTGGGACACTCACCTAAGAATGTACTGGAGATGAACTCAGACACCTGGTTACCAGATCGGCTCATCTCTGAGAGGTGAGTCAATTCTCTGTTCAACATCCTCTTGAACTGTTGAGAGATAAACAAACAAGGAAAATTATTATTTAGATTTAGACATTTTGTGTGAAAAAAGTCTGACTGTTTTTCGAGTGTCCATAATTATAAAAAAAGAAAAAGTAAAAATATCTAGTGTGGAGGCGTTGTGTAACAATTTAGCGCCATTGTCCAAACACCCCCTCTTTTATTCACTGCTCTAGACACCATTTTACCTTTTTTAATCATTTAATGGATTTTCCGTTGTCAGCTGTGTCGCTATCTATTGGCAGATACACCATGGTTCCAAACAACCCAAAACATATGCATCCTCTCACACTGTTGAGAATGTCAGGTCAAAACGACCTGCTGGGTCACACCAGATAGACGCCACAAAACGAAATACCTTTTTCTCCATTTCTAACAACATTTGCAGACACCAGAGATGAAAACCACCTCATGCTCAAAAATAAACTTGCTAATGTGCGCAAACAAAGAACTAAAACAGCCCAGCGACAGCACATGATGTGCTGGTGCTTTTTATAGTAGTTTGGTTCAAATAGTGATACAGCCTAAACAAAAATAGGAAAGCAAAAACTAGCGACAAGGCATAGAATAGAAAAAAATGTTTTAAAAAAAAGTAGGTTTTTAAGAACTGTAATTATGATGAAATGCAGATTTTAAATATAAATAATCTAAACATAAAAATACCATTAACAAATCCATTCATTTAGATACCTGTCGTTAGATATCATGTTTCTTTATGTAACCACATACTGAACACCAGTAATTGTTTGTTTGTTTTATTTATTTATATAGCACAATTAAAACAACACAAGGTTGACCAATGTGCTGTACAGTAACAACTAATAAAAAGCCATATCACAGAAAGAAAAAAAAACAGGTAAAACAAACATCATAAAATAACGAACCCCAATATTGAAAGCTCAGTGTGATCAGCCAAAAGCTAGTTCTAATAAATACAGTTTCAAATAAACAATAGCAGCCCATCCAACCACATTCCAATATAAGAATACAGTATTTCATGATTAATTAGCTTACCTTAATATATCCCCAAGAAACTGACAGCAAATAATTTGCCTCAGGCATTTTGAATGAGTAAATCCAGATAGCAGATGAGATTAGAAAACACTGGCTGGTAGGTAAGACGAACAAAAACAGCTCAGCGAGAGGATCTCAAAGCTCTATTTATTTTGTAATCCTCCTGAACTAAGGTTATGATATTACACTAAACCCCATCTGAAAAGTCCAGAAATTCCAAGGCATTCCTTGCGATGGCCGACTCCATTGTTAAGAAACCTGGCAAGATTCCATCTTAGACAGAAGAGGGCATGAAGAAGCCACGGCATTGTCTGACAGCATCTATCTGTGAGCTGCGCACTCAAACCAAATAGACTGAAAAATGTCTGCACCTTGGAAGGAAAATATGCCCAGTTAACAGCTTCCAAATAAGGCTGCGTTTACACAATCCTTCAGGTGAGAGCCTCTGACTGCAGCCCTGCCAATCAGGCGGCTCCTCCAGATTAGAATGAGCTCATCGCTGCAGCCGATTGGCCAAGCTGAGCTCGCATGTAAATCCTCTGGGAGTGCTTTCCTCCTCAGGACCCCTCCCACTTCACCCTTTAAATGTCTGCAGCTCAGTTGGAGGATGTGTTTCTTTGTACTAGAGCTATTTAACACAGCAGATAGCTCCCCAAAAGGGCACAGTCATTATGTGTGGTTTGGATTAATGCATGTTCACGTCATGTTTGAATATGTGCATATGTGTGTGTGGACAGATGCGAGTGTATGTGTGAAGAGGTGAGGTAATCTTCATGACATGACGTGAGGTTTGGAAGTGGACATTGTGTCAGCCAGACTCATAAAATATTCAGTGAAGTTCATTCACATAAATCCACAGAGGGGAGTCAATGGAGAACATATGTCATATGAACAAGAACAAAACAAACCGATGACGCCATGCTAGATTTGTCTTGGTAAATTGTTAATGAGCCCTTGAATAAAGCAAAAACTATGCCGGGAAATGTGCCATTTTATTCTTTTACTGATTGTTACTGGGGAAAAAAATAATAATTCTAAGGGCTAAACAATAAAACATTTTCACTGGCCCAATTGTAACTTTTTACTAGCCCTGCCCTATGGCAAGACCATTAAAAGTGACACCTGTATATTACATTTAATAAAAAATAAAATATAAATGTAAGAAAATAATAAAATTATATTAAATTTTATTGATTTAATTCATTTATAGCTGTCATGGAGCAAATAAAAAATTTGTATATACACATATATATATTTACAAATGTACAAGTTTTAATTTGCTCCATGACTGCAATAAACATAATAAATGTACCAATTTGCCAATGTACCATCTACCAATTCTTTCATATTTATCAGCAGAATTCTGTCAAATTGGCAAATTCACTTATTTTTGCAAAAAAAACTAAAAACTAAAATTTAGGTATTTTATGCACTGTAATTATGATAAAATATGCATTTTAAACATATACATTATGAATATAAAAATACAAAAATGCTAATACTGTATATAAGATGGCTATATACATAATAATGCTTCTTCCTATCCTTGCATATCAGCAGAATTCTGTTAAATTTGCAAAACTTCAGACAACTTAGAAAAATACTAAAATGTTCAAGTCATAAAAAACCGCAATCTATATGCAATATAACATAAATATATGGTCAGGGCCTGAAGTATTTAACCAAATGTATGATGACTGCGTAATAGACTTCCAATGGACTACTATCCAAAACCACACTGTACCCAGAGAGCAAGTGACTAAAAAAGTACCTGTAGGCCTTGTACATTTTAAGAAACATATCACTGAGGTATTGTACCAAAACCTGTGTCTTTACACTGAGCTGGACAGAGCCGGTGGCAGAAATACGTACAGCACGGCAGCAAATAAAGAGCTGAGGCAGTGGAGCTGACAGAACATGGCCAAGGATTATTTCACACTTCTGGTCCCTGTGTACCACTAGTGGGATGCTGAGTAATTTGCAGCTTTACTGGAGCAGATGAGCCGACGGTAATAGGCTGTTGGGGGTCTGTGCAGACAGAGGTGACTGTGTTTCTATTGTTGGAACATCTAGAGGGTGTTAAAACACGTCTCCCAGCGAAAAATGGAAAGATATCACACAATTTGTAGCTGTGATTCCTTGAAAATGTGTTTTCTGGGACAGAGGCCTAAATAATGATTTGTTCCTGAATCCATCCCTCTGGTTTAATAATATGCCTTGTAGATCAAAAGCAACGTTCATTCATTATTTCTTCTGAACTTGCAAGAGGTTTGATGATATCAATGTAAAATAACAATGTTGAGGTCAAAATAACATAATTCTTATTCTAATATAAACTGCACATATAATATTTCAGCAGACTAAACAGCAACAACATAGCCATTGAGCACAACATAGCCATTGAATTACAATGATGCATAAGTGTTCAGTATCCATAACACACACACACAGCTTTGAAAAAGGACATTTCTCAGATGCAATTCAGATGAGCAAATAATCAACAATACAAAAATAAATCAAATTCAATATTACAAAATACCAGATCAGATAGCATGTATTTTCCTAAAGTGACACTGTCCAACAGTTACATGAAAGCAGGTTAAATGAAATCAAAAGTAATCAAAATGAACTTACAGTAAAATTACATAAAACACAAAATAATCCAATAAAAATGACTATTATTAATAATAATATATGTACTAACCAAAAATTGCATTAAATTCAAATAATAATAAAATTTAAAACAAAGCAGTAACATAACATGCTTTTTACTGGAGCATTATTTTGACTTTGAACCAACTTGGTTGTAGTAGTATACTGTTAATATAGTAGTGTTTAATATAACAGATAAACATACTATCAATAGAAATAATATACATTACATAAAAAGATAGAACATATAGAATTATTAAATAATATTTCTTAAATAATATTTTACATAATAATATAAAAATATGAAATTATATTTTGTTAAATCAGTAATATATTTTATTACAATTAAATATATATTATATATTTTTTTATATATATATTAATATATTTTATATATAACGATAATGATATTATGATAATGATATAATGATGTTATATATGAAGAGTTCAATGCCACCGATAAATGCCACTTTTAAAAAAAAGAGCCGATTGCCGTGCATTATTCTCCACATACAGCGTGATCTGAACCCTAAACACGATTTGTCAAAAATGCCAGTATTGTCCACTTCCAAGGCATTGCGAGTTCACATTTTACTGCAGAAGCCTTGTTGTTTTTGAACAGAAGCCGATAAGTCCATTTTAGCGAATCAGCGCGCTGTTCAGTTCAGGTGACAAGGCTACTGTCTCTTTGAAAAAACGTGCAAGCTGCGAGGAGTTTCGTCAAAGCTGACTAAAAGTGATCGAGGATGAATTTCGATGAACTTGATGCACCTGTGATATCTTCCTCAGGGCGTAAAAGGAAAATAAAAGCTGAAACGTTTTCACGGAGCCTTGCAAAAGCAGCGCGTTACAATGGTGAGGGAAAAGCTGCATGTCACATCCATACAGTCTATAATCACAACAACAACGTTTGTCAAGCATCTACATTATCATCTCAGGAGATTACAAAGATTAAACGAGTGGGTTTTTTTACTCAAAAACATGAAATGTGGACTGTTGGAGTTTTGCTATAAAACAAACTTTTAATATGAAAAAAACATACTTTCAATGAACTTTAATTTTGTAAATTACCTGTATTTGTTTGTTATTATTACTTAATCAAAACAACCCAACTGCAGTTTGATTGATATTACTTGGAATGCACAATAAAAAAATGTGATTTCTGAAAAAAAATAAAGTTATCGGTTTTTGCAAATTAACTCTTCATATGTATATGTATATATATATATATATATATATATATATATGCGTGTGTGTACATGTGTGTGTGTGTATATATATATATATTAGGGGTGTAACGGTTCACAAAATTCACGGTTCGGTTCGATACGACACAGTGGTGTCACGGTTCGGTGCGTTTTCGATACGGGGGGCGGGGCAATTGGTTATGTCGCAATGTTGGAAATATTTATGTTTTAAACCATGAAGGCGAGCCAATGGATATCACACAAGCACGCATTTGCACCAGGGTTTGCACACGTGCAAACTTTGCGCAAGATTTATTCTGGTGAACGTCTTAATCTCAAGTCAATTCACTATAAGCAGAAAGTGAAAGTAAAAACGTAATGACGGAGTAATGACGGAGCTTTCGACATCAGACACCGCATATTATCTCAGAGACAAAGAGAGATGAATCTATTTCAACATATGCTGATAACGGTATAGCCTATAGATGTTTTTCATTTATTCCCTTAATATTTCTCTTGTGGCCCATACATAGTAAAAAAATAATTTAAGAAACAGGTTGTTTTATAAAGTCGGTGCTTGAAATAAAAGCTTTTTATTTCTTTGATTTTTATTGAAGACTGCAGTGTTAATGCTTCATAATAAACCTAATAAAAATAAGAATGTAACAAGCCTACATTAATTGGAAATGCCAAATCCTCTTAAGATTGCCAATAATTTATGTTTTTGACAATGTCTCTGGCTATCGTCGATACAAGATCATCGTCTTTCGACGCACCCCAGCAAGGGGAGGTTATCACTGGGCCGACAGCACGTTGCCTGTTACGTCGTTTGGGCTGCGTTGTTTAGTGCAGTGGCACTGATATTTCACACATTTTAAGCTCTTTTGTTTTCCAAACGTAATAGGATTTGTCCAACAAATCGTTTGGTTTGTAATGCGTACCGAAACGAAAGGCTCATACCGAACGGTTCAATACGAATGCGCGTATACACCCCTATATATATATATATATATATATATATATATATATATATGTATATGTATTTATATATATGTTTATTTATAAATATAAAACACCATTATTTGTGGATAGCATAAGGTCACATGAAAATATGTAGCCTTGAAATATTTTATATAAATGATGTACCTGGACTGATTTGCTACCCAGATATCACTGTTTGATCAAAAAATGTGCAGTTCTGCTTGAAACTCTGTCTTTCAGATTAATCCCTATACCTAAAAAATTACATTTTAGAGTTATAAAACAAATCTAAATTGAATTATTATGGTGAAATAGATATGTTTTTCTGTCACTGAAATGGAAAATGTATTCAAGCACCCAGGCTAATATGAACAATAAAAACATAAAAACAATGGCAGCTGGACATCTCCACACAACCACTAAAAATGTTTTTCATAACAGTCTAGCTATTTCTGTTCTGAAACAACACGAAAACAGTGTTATTTATAACAGTCCAGTAGGATATAACACTTGCGTGGCGAATGTGAGGCAGTTTTATACGGGATACGCCACTATTGCTAAAGCAACAAAGCAAACTGACAGGCCTTGTGCGTTTCCATGGATACTGGGTATTGAGGAGGGAAAGGGAGGGGGGGGTCAAGTGAGACGTATGAAAATGTGAGTATTTGACGCTTCTGTTACTTATATCTGGTCACCTTTGTCAGACCTTTAGCCCGGTTGTCTAAGAAATATTAGAAGCATCTCAAATCTTGTTTTTTTTATAAGGTGTTGTGGCTGAGTGGACTAGACGGGATACACACTACAGGCTGATTAGCATGCTGTATGTGTACTGGGGCCTTGCTGGAGACTGCGAGCATGCGCAGTGCAGCCTGAATGATGATTCTGCTGCTGTTATTGCAACCAGTGCACTGCTTAAAAGACACCAAAGCATGACCATATAGTGACACTCAACGATCTAAATCATCTAAACAGTTTAGTCGTTTATTACATAAGCTGACTGACTTATGAATAAAAAAAAAAAGTTACAAGTCCACAATATGTGCCCCATTTGTGACTGTGAGTGGAAACTGAATACCCGAGACACAATAATTGTACTTCATCAACTTGCAGAACTATTCTAGGGAAACCTAAAAAGCAAAAAATAACCCAAGACGCCTAGATATTCTTACCTTGTTGGATGCCATCTCGCTGACCGAATGCCTGGTTTGGAGGGTCTCAAGCTGGTCGAGGCACCAGTCCAGCTCCTCCAGGGTATCTGTGGCCAGTTTCTGGTAGGCCTCCTCTGGAGGAAGAGAAGGAGGCAAGGAGTCAGATCTCAGATGCTTTAGGGGTCTAACTGAGGCTCCCAGCAGAGGGCCCAAACTGCTGTAGACCGCCATGTTGGGATATCCCGACAGAACGCATGGGTGATTCTTCATGCTTTGCTGAAGCCCTCCACAGTGAATGATGGGGCCCCAAATTGAGCCAAAAAACAAGGTTTCCAAAAACACCGTAATCCAAACGAGGCACCGTAACGACCAGGAGTGGGAGTCAGATCTCGTGAGAAGCAGGGAACACTATATCCCTTACGAAAACATACAAAGGGGCCACACAAACCAACACTCACACCGCTCACAAACAAAACGACAGTCACCGCAGAATCTATAGTCCTACATGTCGAGGATCCCGGAGTCAAACCTCTCATCTCGGGACACGGAGAATGTCATTGCTGTGGGCAGGCCCATCTCTGCGTGACAGATGCCGGTCTACATCCAAGAAGCAGAGGAGCGTGCGGTGGCCCCTAGGAGCATGCAAACCGACCCATAACAAAGCACACAGGCATAGTGTCATAACAATAACACACACGTATACTCGTTCATTCACGCATATGAGCACAAACGCAAAGCATATAGAGGGCTGACGCCAACAGATGAGTGACTTGTCCCTGTTTCCAGTCTGCCGCAAAACAGAACAAAGGTGCTCGCATCTGCCTGCCCCCTTTTCTCAGAGCGGTGGATGCCCTGCACGAGCACGGGGCAGCCGTGGAGCGTCGCTAGCCGAACGTGAGCCGAGCTTCCTCTTGAAACAGAAGCCTAAAGCCTGCCAGTGCCGCTGCATGCAGGAGAGTGAGGACTTCAGCTAAAACATGACATGAACTTTACAGGATTTGGAGCTGAGGAACTCAGGTCTTTCACAGCTGACAGTCTGAGAAGGGTTAGAGGTGTCCAATGTGTTTTTTGTTCTTGGAGAGGATGCTTTATGATTTAGGCTTATAAAGAATGCAAATAATTTAGTAATGAAATTGTGGTCAGCATTTCAAGTTTGCTGAGATGGTACCATTTATGAACGTCAAAACATCTGTTGCATGTGCATTTTCGAGAAAGGTTATTATGACCATAATAGGGCATAAAAATAAGTGAAAAAAATAACAAAAGACTTACAAAACAGACATCAGTGCAGCTATGCTAGACATGTTGTTACTGGAAACAACTATGAAAACAAAGCCAGACAGAATACATGTGCCACATGTGCACTCCTTTAACAAAGCATACATTATCTTATTCATTGCCTGTCTGTGTGTGTGTCTCTCTCTCTTTCTGCATGTGTGGTGAAGCACACAGGGCTGGGGTGCCACTTTCTCTGAAAGAGACTGCACTGACGTCAATGACATTCTTCTCGTGCTTAGCGCGACATCATACACCAGCC
Source organism: Barbus barbus (assembly GCF_936440315.1). Classification (NCBI taxonomy): domain Eukaryota; kingdom Metazoa; phylum Chordata; class Actinopteri; order Cypriniformes; family Cyprinidae; genus Barbus; species Barbus barbus. The sequence continues at coordinate 21,617,072 of NC_136757.1, forward strand.
CATGAGAGGGCACTGGCTCCATAGACAGGAGAGCTGTGGTGAAAAGCTGGACTGGATTCCTCCAATCTGGGTCACAGGCTCTCACTACCATATCAGCAAGGAAATCCTCATCAAAACATTTGAGGATTTGTTCAGATACACTACAAATCACAAAAAACAACCTTAAAAAGATACAGATAAAAACTAAACATGCAGTGAAAGTCTGTTTGATTACATCTTTATTCTCCAGTTGTGAGCAGAATTCATGTAAATTGCAACTAGACTAAGGTTTTACTAAAATGCAACTGAATGCGAGTACGATTATATATTTTTAACAGTTTTTCTAGTTTTTTTTATGTTCATATGCATTTTCAGTGGCAAGGGTTTTCAAACGGCCATAGTAGTGGGTCTGTAGAAAATAAAAAAGAGGCTTTTTAGACCAATATGTATGGTTAAAGGTGCTATATAAATACATTTAAATTATTAGAAGTTGTGCCTTGGCAAGTAACTGTTTTATTTAAAGTACTAAAATTACTAAAATGAAATCTGAAATTAATTAAATATATATAGAAATATAAAAAATCTAATCTAAAACTAATAAAAATGACAAAAGCACATATCAAAAATTGAAATAAAAACTGAAAATATAAAAATAAAAGTGAATTCAAAATGTTAACAAATACTATAAATTAGACCAATATATATGATTAAACGTGCTATATAAATACATTTAAATTATTACTAATTAATTTGAATTAATAATATTTTCTGGATAATATTTTAAGAATTCACAATGACAACATAAATGCCAATTATTTATTTTTTAACAACATGTTGTCTTGATAACATGACACTTTTCTTACACTTAAAATATATGGCTTTATATTTTACGAAGCAGATTTTTCACAATTATATTATGATTATATTTGGGTCCTTAGTATAAAAAGGTTTGATATCCCCTATTTCTATGGTGTTCTGGGTTGCTAGATGATTCCTTACTGGCCCAAAGTAAAAAAAAGCCCACTTCCCTGTGGCATTCTGGTCTGTAAATATGGCTCTGGTTCCTGCTTCAATGCAAGTCTATTAATCACTAGTTTTATTGTCTGCGCAAGTCTGATCACCCCTCTGCTTAACAAGCTGAATGATTTTAGGAATCATGCCATAGCAAGCCCCACTAATTAGTCATTTAGGTGGCACTTTTATCCACAGCGACTTCCAGCACACTTATTAGGGAGAGACAACATGAAGCTAAGTGTCTTGCTTAAGTCTATAATGGTGATAGTTTACAGATCACCCCTTTCAGGGATTTTAGCCTTCTGGTGACCAGGTCGTATCTTCAGCTGCGGGCATCATCATCCTATTCTATATTAAGGTATATGGATATCTAGGCAATCCACACTTAACACCCACCAGGGTCTTCTGACACTTTTAGTGGTCACATGACATCTAAACTCAGCATGGGGATTTAAATTGTATAATGTGTCCATATGCTGCCACTGCCTCTAGTACAAATCAATATTATAAATCTATAACACTGGTGCTTTTTATCTCTGCAGCTGAACAATCTGCTCATGCTAAACATCCAGCAAGCACTCTGTACAACAGTTCTAGGTCAAACACCTGCATCTCAAAACAAGCTTTTCTTTGCAAACCTTATAAATAGACCGTAAATAGAAGCTAATAAATACAATGAACAGTGCCTCATGATTATGGCAGACACTGTCACATCCCAGGATGCTCTATAAAGTATGAACAAACGATTAAAGTGAGCAAAAAGTATCTTTAAAGCTTTAATTTGGGCATAGAGGTTATTATGACATATTATTTAATTTTTCTTATCCGCTTCAGAGTACATGACATTGTGATATGTGATGACTGGAGGTTGCCCTTGTGCTGGTATAGACAAAACTGAAGGTGCCGCACAAAGACAACATGATCCCTCATATCAGACAGTGCCTAACAGTTCTCCACAAATTAAAACACCCCTTATCCTAACAATAAACAAACCGAAAAGCTCAGAGAAAGTGCTCTTTACCATTTATCATATATCTGATAAAATGTGAACTCAATGATGAAAAAAAAGCTGAAGTAAAATAAAATAAAATAAAAATGAAAATTAGAAGTCGTGCCTTGGCAACTTAGTTTCCTTTAAAGTACTAAAATTACTAAAACTTAAACTGAAAATTAAAGCTATTATAGAAGCATAAAAAGTCATTTAAAACTGTAATAAAAATAACAAACGCACATCAAAAATGAAAAAAAAAACTGAAAATGTTAACAAATACTATATCAGTATATAAACAATAACATAACACTGCTTTTAAATTGGCATGGCAATATTTAAAATAGAAAGTAATGGTACGACACCTGTGTAGGAGGTCTTTGTGATGGGAGGTGGGTTACACATGGGGGATCTCCTGGTAGAGAAAGAAAGGAAACAAAGAATGTGTCATTGTGTATGATGCAAACAAAAGTAACAAAGACTGCTGTTACCAAACTTACAACATTCTGTCAAGATTCAGTGTTATGATAAAAATGTGTGCATGTGAATTTTTTTAAACTGAAAGCACTCACTTGTTATTGGCCCTTTCTTGTTGTACATTTGTTAAAGCAGCAAAATTATTCCGGACAGTCCTTAAACTTGCCAGAACCTGAGAAAAGATGCATAAAATGAGTTAGATTGTGTTTCATAATTTTTGAAATTTTTAAATATTGACATTTAATATTGCAACACCTGTGCAAAAGGAGTAACAATCATGTCATCACCGTGTCTGCAAAAAAAGGACACAATACTAATTACAACAGCACAAGCTTTTTCTATTTATAGTTTTCCTTATTTGTCTTTCCATTTATGAATAAAACATGAACATTAATAAAAAGAAATGTGTATGCCAATAAACCAGTTCTGCATTTAAAAGAGACATTTGCTCACATGTCACTGGCGATGGAGGAGTTTCTGGACATAGACTTTGGTGAGAGGTCATAGTCGCTGTCAGAGCGATACAGGAAGGACTCTCTCCTCTGGCTGTGCACAAAGTTGGCCTGGAGGATGAGACCTGACCCCGGGCTGGCCATGGGATCCAGGGGACTACGTCCTGATGAGGTGCCATTGTCCACATCAAAGCTGGGGAGACAAAGCAACAGGACAGTTAGCACTGATGTTAAATGAGATAACTGGAGGACGTTAGAGTAGCATATTACTCAGGTTGATAGAGTTAACAATTTCCAGTAATATGGGCATTTTGTTGACAAATTTTAGCAACTGTTGCAATTTGCCCCCTTTTTTTTGGACAAATGTTTGCTATTTTCTATTATCAGCCTACAAAGATGTGTGTGTTAGGTTAGTTTTAAACAAAATTTTATGGAAAAATAGCATAAATTGTTTTTAGATTTGGTAACTCCTAATAGTGACACAAGAGACCTAATGAGGATACAAGCAGTGTTTTTTCCTTGTCCAGATTAAAAATAAATTCCTGCTGTGGACAAAACTGTCAGGACTCATTTCCAAATAAACATGTAATCAAATAATATAGATATGAAAAATTAAAAATAAACATAGAAATAAACATTAAAAAAGAAACACTTTACAATAAGGTTCATTAGTTAACATTAGTTAACAACATTAGTAAACATGAACTAAGAATGAACAATACGTCTATAGCATTTATTAATCTTAAATGCTAATGTTAATTTGAGCATTTATTAATGCATTATTAAAATCACAAGTTGTGTTTGTTAATGCACTGTGAACTAACATGAATAAATACTGAACAACTGTATTTTCATTAACTAACATTAACAAAGATTAATAAATAGTGTAATAAATGCATTGTTCATTGTTCATGTTAGTTAATGATAATACAGTCGTTCAATATTTATTCATGTTAGTTCACAGTGCATTAACTAATGTTAACAAACACAACACAACTTGTGATTTTAATAATGCAGTAGTAACTGCTGAAATTAACATTAACTAAGATTAATAAATAGAAGTAGAAGTATTGTTCTTTCTTAGTTCATGTCTACTAATGTTGTTCACTAATGTTAACTAATGAAACCTTATTGTAAAGGGTTACCAAAGAACCATGAACAAAAACCAACACAAAACTAAAAATTCAACAAAAAAAACATACACAAAAAAACTAAGAGGAAATATTTAGCAAAAAGTAGAAAAATAAAACAAAACAAAAATATAGACATGAAAAATAACCAATCGAAATAAACATTAAAATATAAACATAAAACAAAAACCAACAAACACAAAACAAAAAATAAACAAAAAAATATACACAAAAAGCAAATATTTAACAAATAAGTATAAAGCAAAAAACAGAAAAATAAAACAACTTAAAATAAAACAAAACACACACACACACACACACACACACACAAAACAAAAAATAAAGTAAAACTTAATTTTGATCCAAAGTAATGTGACTAACATTATATTTCGTTGTAATATTGTAGTGCAAAAAAAACAAAACATAAAAAAACAACTCTTCCAGAAAAAGTCCCAATTTAGAGGGCTTCCCCAGCCCAGTGGGAGCGCCGTCCTTAACCTTCATCTCTCTAGACCTTAGAGCCACCCAACTGTGCTTACAACAAGCTGACCCATAATCCCCAGGGAGTATTAATATAATTGCTCTGCCCTGGGTATTTTCCTAATTGCGAACGGTGATGTGGCTGTACGTCTTATTCTCGCTTGCCCACCGTCATCACCTCCATGCAGACGAGTAACGTAGTGCGGATGGATAAATCCATATTAGTGGTTCAGTCTGCACCTTGGTGACTTCAGCAGACTGTACTGTCTCGCACATAAAGGGCCAATGATTTATGACCCACGTAAAACGGGGGATTGAGTTTTGTTTTGACTGAGAACAAATATGTCAGCAACAACAAAACTCACGCACAGTGTGAGGACAAAACTGAATTTGGAGTTTGTGTCCTGTGCTTTGTCAACCCAACACGCCATGGCACTTGACTTTATTTTTGTGTTTCATTGAGAACTGGCTTATTCACAGTTAAAACTAGAGCTGGCGGTGAGAGGCCCGCTCATGTGCTGCCCTCATCTCTCTTGGGTCATATCACAGGAATGCACCGGCTTACCGTCTCACACTCTCAACTCTACACATGCATTATGAATGAGACTGTTCTCCTTTTACTGTAACCCATACAAAAGCACTGATGCTTACGCTACAAAGGGGAATATGGGCTCTTATAATAATCATAAATAAATCAACAAGCATGAAAATGAAAATGCCTCACTGATTCTAGAAAGATGGGACAAAACATCTCCAGTGATTAGTTTTGAAAACAGCACCATTTTTACTTTTTTGAGATTAATCTCAGATTATCACTAGAACCTTTATAATATAAATATAACATTTATTTTTATATGCTCTTTATTTTATGAAATTATACAGGGTGAGCCATTTATATGGATACACCGTAATAACATGGGAATGGTTGGTGATATTAAAGTCCTGTTTGTGGCACATTAGTATATGTGAGGGGGCAAACTCCTCAAGATGGGTGGTGACCATGGTGGCCATTTAGAAGTCGGCCATCTTGGATACAACTTTTGTTTTTTCAATAGGAAGAGGGCCATGTGACACATCAAACTTATTGGTAATGTCACAAGAAAAACAATGGTGTGCTTGGTTTCAACGTAACTTTATTCGTTCATGAGTTATTTACAAGTTTCTGACCACTTATAAAATGTGTTCAATGTGCTGCCCATTGTGTTGGATTGTCAATGCAACCCTCTTCTCCCACTCTTCACACACAGATAGCAACACCGCAGGAGAAATGCCAGCACAGGCATCCAGTATCCGTAGTTTCAGGTGCTGCACATCTCGTATCACAATTGCCTTCAGATGACCCCAAAGATAAAAGTCTAAGGGGGTCAGATTGGGAGACCTTGGGGGCCATTCAACTGGCCCACGACGACCAATCCACTTTCCAGGAAACTGTTCATCTAGGAATGCTCGGACCTGGCACCCATAATGTGGTGGTGCACCATCTTGCTGGAAAAACTCAGGGAACGTGCCAGCTTCAGTGCATAAAGAGGGAAACACATCATCATGTAGCTATTTCAAATATCCAGTGGCCTTGAGGTTTCCATTTATGGTGCACCACCACATTATGGGTGCCAGGTCCGAGCATTCCAAGATGAACAGTTTCCTGGAAAGTGGATTGGTCGTCGTGGACCAGTTGAATGGCCCCCAAGGTCTCCTGATCTGACCCCCTTAGAAGAGTGGGAGAAGAGGGTTGCATTGACAATCCAACACAATGGGCAGCACATTGAACACATTTTATAAGTGGTCAGAAACTTGTAAATAACTCATGAACGAATAAAGTTACGTTGAAACCAAGCACACCATTGTTTTTCTTGTGACAGTACCAATAAGTCTGATGTGTCACATGGCCCTCTTCCTATTGAAAAAACAAAAGTTGTATCCAAGATGGCCGACTTCTAAATGGCCACCATGGTCAAAAACCACCTGTGCTCAGACCACAAAATATTTTACAGAATAAAATATTTTACAAAACCTTTATTTATATCAAATCAATCAATCAATAATATTTAGATTGTAATTATATAATTTTTGCAAATCTATAACTCAAAACATGCTAAACAGATTAGTCCAAAATTATTTATTTTTAAATAAATATTTATTTTGTTTTGTCTCAAAAACAATTGGACAAAAAAAGTGTTTTTCACGTACACTACCATTCAAAGGTTTGAAATTATTTTAATGTTTTTGAAAATATTCTCTTAAATTTACCAACGCTGCATATTTTATTAAAAAATGTTAATCCAAGAAAATGAAAGAAAGAAAATCACTCACTGCTCTCGACTGATTTACTTCGTAGTTTTAACAAGAATTAATCCACAGTCAAACCAAAAATTATTTAGACACCAGATATAATTTTTGATATTTTTTTTACTAGTGGGTGCAGGACACTATAGTTCATTTATGTACGTGAGTATAGCAAAATAAAGTGAACTGTGACATATTATAGCCAAAAATTATTCATACAGTGGACTACCAGTAAAATTTATTAAAACATTTAGACCAAAAATTATTCAGACACTTTGACCTGACCATGTTTTGCTTAAGTGTTTTCTTTAATTGCTAATGTGACCTTTTTACACCCCAGACAGAACAAAATGAAGCATTGCTTGGTAATTGGTCAACAAAGTATTGATAGTTGTGTAAATATTGTCATACTGTATTGAATTTAGTTGTCTGAATTTTTGGTTCCATTCTAACAAAGTTAACTGGCATCAAGATGAATTTGTTCTGACACAGTTTAACTCTAAGTTCTTGACATATTTTATTACCATTTTCTAAACTATAGCAAATAAACTATGATAATGTGAGAAATGTTGAAGGTGTCTGAATAAATGTAGGTTTGACTGTATATTTAATTTTTACAGTAAAGACTACGCAGTGCTATTTTACATTTGATTATTCGGTTTCTGTACCTGGACACCTACAAACTTGAACAAACTTAAACATTGTGTAAATAGCACAAATAAATGAATAGAACGAACATACAAATTAAACTATTTCAAACAGGGCCCACTGTTACAACCTGCACCGGTGCCTCGCAAACCCCAGCTACGGCCCTGCCTGCACAGCCTGGAACATAACATTTATTTCAATGATAAGCCATTTTCACTGTTGTCCTCGCTTGTTTATTTTTTGTTAACAACTGTTTATTGAATTTTATTCCTTGGAACAGTAGTACAAAACAAAAAGCAGCTGTACAAATTCAGAACCCACCCCCTGGTAGACTTAAAAATAAATAAATAATAATAATAAAAATATATTAATAGATAAAGAAATTAAATAATTTACTAAAATTTTAGAAAAGAAGACACAACATTAAAAGCTGAATGCCATGAATGAACAGTTTTCACGTTAGATCCATGTATACGAGAAGTAGAGAGTTCCATCGAGATAATGTCCAACAAATACACAGTCCAGGTTCGTCTGTCCATTGTGTGAGGAGGATTCCAACGGTTGACCAGCTATTTTTTTGCTGCTGTGAGAGCAGCTAACAGTAAAGATCTTTGTTGGACGGACAAGGTGAAGTCCCAAAAGTCATTCATGAAAACATGGTGCGGAGTCAAACATATCTCAGTACCCAACAAATATGATAGGTCCAGTGAGAGCTGAGTCCAAAAAGGTGAGAGAGAGGGGCACTCCCAAAAAAAATGCAAAAACGTGCCTAAAACTCCTTGGGAACAGAGATTACACTTAGGAGAAGATGACAGATTCATATAAAAACATTTCATTGGAGTCAACTTCCAGTAAATCCTATGCAGCAATTTCCAATGAATCATTTGGTGATTAGGGTTTTTAGAAGACCGTTTAAACATACCCCATACCTGATCGGAAAATAAAACATGCACATCCTCATTAAGATCCTTAGCCCAAACAGTAGTAATAGATAAAGGTTTGTATGAATGCTCAAGAAGAAAGAGATAGATGACTGAAGCAGAGGAGGGAGATTCCTTAGAAGGAAGGATTAGTGCAATATTTAAAGTCCTCCGCACCAATATTAGGACACCCTTGGTTTTAGTATCCGAAGATGAGTGAGATACCAGTCCTCGCTTGTTTCTTCACAATACCTGCAGAACTTCTGATGGTTCGGCTGGTAGCCGGCCTAGAAAATGGGCGGGTTTATGCAAATATTGGGGGCGTAACTATTAGTGATCCCGACTGTTACGCAACAGTCGGTGTTATGTTCTGATTCGCCTATTTTTCAGTGGTCTTTTTTATTCACGAGATTTACATAAGAAGGAGGAAACAATGTGTCACGTGTCGGTTTCCTTTCAGTTCTGTTTTGCCCTAATTTGGTAGTTCCTGTCCTTGTTTAGTTAATGATTCTTCCTATTCACCTGTCTTGCGTTAATTATCTCGTTTGCCCCTTTGTTCCCTGTTCTTTTTAAGTCTTGAGTTCCTTAGTCTGGTTTGTCGTGTCTTAACGTTATGTTGCTATTTGCTTTATATTTTGAAATCTCATGATCATTAAAAACCTTATTTTCACTGAACTCCCCGTTTCCTGCCTTCCCTGGAGCATGTCACGTAACACAATGGTGTTTGAGGCTCACGGTATGTCATTTCCATGTACAGAACTGTTATTATTCAACTATGCCAAGGTAAATACAGTTTTCCATTCTATGGCACCTTTAAAAAACATCTTACTGACCCCAAACTTTTGATCAATGGTGTATGTTCTATTAACAATTGATATTATTGCATATCTATATATCAAATACTCTTTTTTGAATATTGCTGTCCAAATATTGCTATCCAACCATTTATTAATTTTCGATTCCTCACAATAAGGAAAAGTCCATCAGCAAACAGCAGTGTTGTGAGCAGTTTGCTTTGTCTAGTGTGTCTTCAGTTACAAAGAGAGGAAAATACACCACTCCCATCCTCTCTCCTTCACTTTCCTAGTGGTCTAATTTCACTCCCCTAATTTCCCTCTATCAAATAAACAATATGTGAAGGTCTCCATCTGTTCCCTGTACAAAGATCACTGCCTGCTTAAACTACACTTAACATACAAACACACACAAACCAATCTTATAGGTCCAAAAGCACAGCGCTGTGTATACATTTGAGGGTAATTATCTTGAAGTGTTTTTGTTCCTGACATATAAACACTCCGTAATTAATTCACACACGACACAAACACAGAAAACAGTGGAACAATGGAAACCTAAGAAACGTTACATAGAGCAACACACAACAAATTTCTAGCAGCTTTAATTCAGTGTCAGATAAAAACCTCTACCACATTAATCTTATGAGAAACATTTCTGTTGCACTCCTAAATGTCAATATATAAAAAAAAAAAAAAAAAACACCAAGTTGTAGTGTTAACCACAGTTTAGTTTACCTGAGAGGTTAGTAGAAGTCTGAATTTAATCCCTAATTACTTTTTTGCTGGAATTGGACAAAAACTAAGCTCTTTAGACGTCAAACAGCGCTCTGTGACGCAATGCACATGATACATTAAACAGTTCGTTAATAAAGTTTCTAGATAATCATAATGACTTCCAGTTATTTTAAAGCATAATGGAGCAGGCTGGGTGGAATCTCTCCAGACACCACTGATATTATCAAAACATGTAAGCGGAAATTACTTCCAAACTTGTCAGAACTTCTAGAGAATTTACTGTAAACCAGTTAACTTTCATCATATAACATTAACAGAGGACCCAAAAAGTATTTGGACACTTAAGGCACAAAAATATATGAATGTCATAGGAACAAGCAAAATATTTCACAAAAAGAAATATTATTTTAAAGCAATCAAATTTATTTGTTAAAGTAATAAAAGTACATAGATTAGTTAAAAATGTATAAATTATAATTACGATAAATATAAAAAGTTAATAATACAAATTGAATTAAAAAAAACTTTCTAATTGTCAAATGGAGCATGTCCATAGCTCATGTGCTGAACTACATCTGTGTTACATTTTTCTGCACCTGTGTGAAGTGACTTCATATATCCCCTAAAATTAGACCAGTTTATAAATAAATAGTAAAAACAGCACAGAAAAGTTAGAAGTTAAAGCTAGTTCTGAGAAAGTCTCTAGCATAATTAGTTTGCAGATGGGACTAGGTTTGACTTTTTGGGGTCACTGTATGTTTTCTGTTTAAAGGGGTGTATGGATTCTGGTTTCTTCACGAGTTGTTTACAAAAAGAGTTCTAAATCCTTCAAAAGGAAGATCAAAAGAAGAATGATTTAGAACAACGCGTTTTAACATCACTTAAAGTCAAGATATATAAAAACCAAAGTGATTTGCTATACAAATACCTTCAACAATCACAATACAGGGTGTGAAGGTCACTGCACACTGAGTCCGAAATTTTCGCACGTTAAAAAATAAATACGACCTCACGTTGTGTCAATCACGTTTGCACACTGCCTCCGAAACTTTCGTCCAAAAAAAATAAAAATTCTGCATTTTCGCATCTGTAGCATGCATTTTGATAGGAAAAGATGAGGAATACGAAAAAACGGAAAAACGCATGCGAAAATTTCAGACTCAGTGTGCAAGGGCCTTTATTCTTCTACAGACTACAAGAACAACTATGGACGGTGTGCCAATCCATTTAATGTTACTTTAGTGAAAGGATTAAATATGTTTGTACCTTGAAAAAATCAAAGGGATAATTACAGTAGCTGCAATCACTACTATGCTATCTATGGCATTAGATGTCCAACTGGCTATCTCTATAGCTCTATTAGATGTCCTATAGTTCTATTAGATGTCCAACTGGCTAGCTCTATTGTTGTGGACAACCTGCCCAATCCCTTTGGCCATGCAGTTTAAGCCACTTTAATTGAGACTGGCTGTTCCCCAACTAACTGTTTTTGGTACTAAACCAATCTTTTCCAATTAGAATGGTAGTCAACAATAACAATGTTAAGAGTTCACAGAGTTCCCTCTACACCAGCGACTGCACCTCTAAAGACCCCTCGGTCAAGCTCCTGAAGTTTGCAGATGACACCACACTGATCAGTCTCATACAGGACGGTGATGAGTCTGCCTACAGACAGGAGCTGGTGCAGTCTTAACAACCTGGAGCTCAACACGCTCAAAACAGTGGAGATGATCGTGGACTTCAGGAGAAACCCCCCTGCTCTCCCCCCACTCACCATCATGGACAGCACTGTAACAACAGTGGAGTCTTTCAGATTCCTGGGCAACACCATCTCTCAGGAACTGAAGTGGGACATTCACATTGACTCTATTGTCAAAAAGGCCCAGCAGAGGTTGTATTTCCTTCGCCAGCTGAGGAAGTTCAACCTGCCACAGGAGCTGCTGAAACAGTTCTACTCTGCCATCATTGAATCCGTCCTCTGCACTTCATTAACTGTCTGGTTCAGCTCAGCTACCAAATCTGAAGACTACAGAGGGTAGGCCAGACTGCTGAGCGAATCATTGGTACAACCCTCCCCTCTCTCCAAGAACTGTACTTATCCAGAGTGAGCAAAAGGGCTGGTAAAATCTCTCTGGACCCCTCACACCCAGCACACTCCCTCTTTGAACTGTTGCCATCTGGTCGACGCTACAGAGCTCTGAGCACCAGAACGGCCAGGCACAGGAACAGTTTCTTCCCTCAGGCAATCCATCTCATGAACACTTGAACTCTTAACACTATCATACTTTTTATTTTTTATTTTACACACATACTTATTACATTTCAAATTTGCACCTAACATACCTGTACATACTAAATTGTCTATTTTGTATATTGTGTTTGTGCTATTTTGCACATTGTCTATTTTGTATATTTGTACATAATTTTTTTTAATTATCTGTGTCCTGTCCTGTCCTGTCGCTGTCATTCTGTCGCACTGTGGAGCTACTGTCACCAAAACAAATTCCTTGTATGTGCAAACATACCTGGCAATAAAGCTAATTCTGATTCTGAGTTCTCAAAGGAGTTTAAATTATACTTGGAGTACTAATATTTATAATAAATCAAAATGACAACAGAAACGACTTAGTCTTGTGAATTGTAAACCATATGCAAAACATTTCTGTTAACTGATACAAAAAAAAAAACATAAGTGGGGAAAAACAGAAACTAAACCTAAATACATGTTTGTGATTCCAAAACCGAAGAAAAATAAATGAGTTATCCCTAATGTTAAAAGTTGATCGCTAATGAACGTGACCTCGTAAGCTCTATTAATGGCATGTGGTCCATTAGAGCATAAGAGAAGAACAGAAAAGCACAGGAAATGTGGAGTCTAACCCAAAGACATTCAGAAAGTAGAAACCGATGGTTCGAGACCACATGCAAAGAAAAAGGCATTGTTTTCTTCTGGTGATCACGTGAGGCTGTTCCCAAAACACAGCTGCTTTTCTTGTCAATCATGAGATGGAACAGGAATATGCTCAAAATAGAGAAATAAAAGAGATGCACAGATAAAAATAGCAGGAAGGAATAATGCATTAATCAAATCAAGCTCTGTCAAAAGCATAAAAATAACTTGTTAAAATTACCATGCTCTAAAATAAGTAAAGGAAATATGGGAAAGTGAATCAGTTAGTCAAAGCAGCTCTGAAATTAAAATTATCTGAACTATCAAATGAAGAAAAAGTTGACATTACACAAAAATATTAATTAAAATATTTTTTGGCCATTTATTTTGAGCAACTTAAAATATTAAATAACAAGAAATTACAATGTCAAGTTTGGTGGTGAGGGCCAAACACTTACTCTAGAATAATTACTCTAGAAAAACTCTGCTTACTCTAGAATAATTTTTATTTTTGGTGAAGTCATGGATGAAGTCATAACATGATAACATGAATATATGTTGTTCAGAAATAATAGATATTTTAGCTCTATGTAGTGTTTTTGGTTATATTTTGCAGAATTTTAGATTATATTTTGTGTTTGTGTTATGTTTCAAGTCACATAAGTGTTCTCTTTAGTGAGTTTTTTTCCATTATCACAAATATAAAAACTTACTTTGGAATAGAAGTAACTCTTTATAGGCTTTTCAGTTTGCTCAACAAACTGAAACACAAGTTAGACAAATTAAGAAAGTTCTACATCACTATTATATCAAGACTTATATTAACCTAAATTGCAAGGTGATTGACCGAGGATCTATAAGCAAAAAAACATTTTTTTGAAGTTTATTGAACATATTATGTTTGATGAAAGCACAAACAAACTATAAGTGTTAAGCAGATACAATTTTTCCATAAGCTGAGTAAACTAAAAAAATACTGAATCTGTTGCCTTAAGTTTTTAAGTTATCTCAATTTTTTACAGTGTACCTCAATTATTTGAGTTAATGAGGTCTTAAAAAGTGGTTGTCGCCTCTTAATAACTTCTATAAATAATTTATAAAATCTTTATGTACGGAATGAAATTAACAGAAAAAGAGTGAAAGCCATATTTAGTGACTGCTGCTGACAACAGAAACACATGTGCTAACCTTAACACACACTTCCATGAAATGCAAATATTGCACTTTGCCACATAAAAGCCATTGTAATTGGATGGCTCTTGATGTGTTTATCTAACAAGGTACTATAATGTGTCAGTGATGTCAAAGCTTAAACGACAGGAGAGGAAATGGGCCATCTATTCCATCAGATTAGGTGTCATACAAAACATAACAAATCCGCAAACCTCTCTTTTACATAGAGACACAAATACACACAGATTAAAACACACTCTATGAGCTGGAAGATGTAAGACTCTCTTAAATGCAACCACGAATTGGAAATTAGAAACGTCTATTGGGATCACTAATGAAAAGACCATTTAACTGGTTTGATTTGCGTGCATAATATAACCGCACAGTATGCAAATTGAAATTATGGTAATATTTTATTAGACTAGCCCAAATGACAATAGTATGAATGACAGGATATGAGATGGCAACTATTACTTAATGATTGGTGTGTATGACTTGCGTTGAGTCACTGTCATGCATTACAATAAAGCAAAATAAACAGGAACCGCAGACAATAGGGTCAATATATGAGGTGAAGGAAACACATACTGACACACACACGGCGCCCTGTACACTGGTGACATCAATAAGATGTCAGAGAGATTTCCTACTGACATCGTAACCTTTTTTCATACACACACACACATGCACGCACACACACACTTAAACATTCTGAAATCAAGGATGTCTTTGCTTAGCTGAGAGCCGTTATTCATGGACACAGAATGAGGCATTCCACTAGCAAAGGGGGGTTGTAACCTGTCTCTTTTTTTTTGCTAGCCTACTTTATAAACATTCAGACACAAACATAACAGAACTATGCACCAAAATAATCCTGTGAATCATCAATATGCAATATCTCAGAGTTTGCAGTGATGGATGACTGCTCAGATTATTCTTCACGCACGCAGTGCATTTAAACAGACTCAAAACTGTTGCACCAAAATACTCAGTTATCCACAAACAATCATCACTTGCTTCTAAAATAAGCAAATACAAATGGAGAACAAGATGGGACAAGAGAAACAAGGGTGAGGTATCTGCCCTCTAGCACTGCTTGCAAATATGCTGCAATCCAGAAGCAGTCTTCCCATGTGGAAATATCAGTCTGCCTTTTTAGCATTTTTTTTTTTTTTTGAAGGTGATTGCACGTATTGGATATAGTATTGGTCGACATACTTTATTTTCAGTTAAATTAAAAGGAGTAAAATGCAATCCCAATATGCAACGTGCAAAACATTTTCTCTGATTCAATTTATTGACTGATGTTTACTCAAACCATTTATATTTAGCTTGAATAAAATATATATATATATATAAAGTGTGTTTTAATATATATTTTAAAATTTGATGGTGTAAACATTGGATAAAGTATATTTTTATATGTATAAAAACGAATTAATTCTGTAAAATAAAAAAAAAACCTTAAAGTAATAAACAAAAATTTGATGACATAAAATTTACTTGGGGCCAAATCATCTCTACCCTTATTTGACAGGCAGGCAACATAATGCATCAAAGAATGTTTAAATCTATCCCACGGTTACACTTTAACAAGTCAATGTGAGACAGAAAGTTAATGAAAAACTCAGAAGAAGAGTACTAGTGGAAGAGAATGTAAATAAAAGACAAATTCCTTAGAGTGAAACTCAATTTGTGGAAGGTAAGTGGAAAAACAAAGGGGTTTAATACTTAAGTGGAAAACCAAACGGTTGATGTAAGAGAGGAGAAGGAAACAGCAAGCACGGGGTAATAGGTTAAGGGAGGCAGAAGGAGATAGTCAAGAAGTTCTCCTTTACCCGTCTGTGTTCTTAAGTGAACTGGTGGAGCGAGACCGGGGCTTCATGATAATGCTCATTCTGGACGTGGATTTCCCTCTGCTAGCGGCTACAGCTAATCCCAGCAGTGTGTGTTTGTTTTCAGTCCTCACGTATGTCTCCAAGTGTGAACATGACTCGGTCGAGACGGCCCTGCCTCCGTTTGATCCACTGACAGGAGCCCCTCGTGTCCCAGGACTCTCAAACTGACCAGTCAGACGTTCCAGTGTTTCTGTCACTCAGCAACCGGCTGCTATAATTCAAGACAATCCGTCTCTCCCCCGCTCTCTCTCTCCTGAAACTCCCATCCTGTGTACCTTCCTCCCTCCCTTCCTGGCTGGCTGCAGGGCTCACTGCTTGGACTCATGTACTAATGACGTAGTCGGGGGTAGGGCACTCCTCATGTTTGATATGACTGAATGGAGGAGGCAACTTAACACCTCAACTTGTGAGGTTTCAGATGACAGGGAAAAATTAAAGGTAAGGGGTCCCAACAGATGGGAAGGAGTTGCCCAGTAGTATGAATTCACACTGAGTCAAAAGATTTAGTGTGAAACTGCACATCCTGTGAAGCACGAGTCATTCACAATGAACTTATTAAAAGCACTTTCACATACTGTGCAATGACCATCATGTAATAATATAAGAGTCATTTAACGGCCAAAACAGGCAACGAGGGCTCTTCAAACATCATTGAAAGGTTAAAAAAAAAAGACTAGTACTTAATGTCATGTACCACTTTTCGATTAGAGAACTCTTCAACAAAGAAAATTGAACACATGTGGCTGTGCTTGATTAGTTTGCGGGAGCTTGTCTAACGGTTCACACATTAACCCATGCAAAGGGCCCTCAGAGGTGTTCCAGTGACGCATGACACGCGTCAACCAATGACAGTGAAGCAGGGAGTATCGCTTGCAGCTCTGCTCACTTGATGGTTTCAATAAACATTTAGACAACAAGCTTGATTTTATCTTCAGACAAAGTTTACAGATCTGATTATAAAGTAATTAGTTTGGAAGAAATTTGTCAGTGGTAAATTACAACAAATTACAAAAGACACTAGAATAAGACTTTAATGGTGAGTGTGTATTTGTTTCACTACATACAGACAGTGGAGTAATTATCACTCAATTGCAACAGCTGATATAAATTTGTGCACATCATTGCCCCCCTGTGTTCACAAGAGATTAAAGCAGATAGTACTAGATACAGTCAAGAACATCTCCTGACAAAGTCAATCATAGAGTGTAAAAACAGAATGTAAATACAATTAAGTATTTATTCTAAGTGCTGTGGAATTAACCAACCAATTCAATGATTGACACACTTTTTGCTCCAGTGAATATATCTTATACTTGTTTTTTTTTTTAAGTATATAACTATATAAATACATACTGTGAAGTCTGAACTATAGAAAGCTGATAAACATTTCTACAATTTTTTTAAATTATTATTTTATTTATTGTTTAATGGTTTTGTTAAACACCAAGAAAAAAAAAACATTTAAAAAACAGCAAAATTCAAAGATGACGGAAAAAAAACAGCTTAACTGCCTCGGTTAGTAATGTATACAGAGCGATTATTGAGCATTTCTACCATTATTGATGAGAAAAATTATTTTATTTATTTAATGATTTATTGATATATGGGCTTGTCACACTTTATCGGAAAATGAGAACCTGCTGTAAATTAACAGGGATTTGTAAATGCTTTTTTTTTTTTTTTAATAAATACATTTTGTCTAAAGTAAAAAAGGATGTCTTCCACATTTAAAATGTAATAAAAGCTTTTCTGCAACTTTATATATATATATATATATATATATATATATATATATATATATATACACACACATTGGCCAAATCATTGGGGAAAACTAGGTTGCTGTTGGAAGAGGTGTTGGTGAGGCCAGCAGGGGGTGCTCACCCTGTGGTCTGTGTGGGTCCTAACGCCCCAGTATAGTGACAGGGACACTATACTGTCAAAAAAAAAAAAAAAGCACCGTCTTTCGAATGAGATGTTAAACTGAGGTCCTGACTCTCTGTGGTCATTAAAAATCCCATGGCACTTCTCTCAAAGAGTAGTGTTACCCCGGTGTTCTGTGTTCTGGCCAAATTGCCACCACTGGCCCTTATCAATCATGGCCTCCTAATAATCCCCATCAATTTGATTGGATCTATGACTCTCCCTCCTCTCCACCTGTAGCTCGTGTGTGGTGAGCGCACTGGCGCCGTTGTACTGTGGCTGCCGTCACATCATCAAGGTGGATGCTGCACACTGGTGGTGGTTGAGGAGAGACACCTCCCCCACATGATTGTAAAGCGCTTTGGGTGTACAGCAATACACAATAAAGCGCTATATAAATGCGTCATTCATTCATTCATTCAAATCAGCAACAGTGGCATGATGATTTTCATGGCAGAATATAAATATATAAATCTGCAATCTATCTATATAAATTAATATTTAGTAATGAAAAGATACCAATAAGCAATAAATTGCAAATAAAAATGGGGAAATGTAATATACAAAGATTTTTTTTATTGCCATATCAGCAAAAAAGATTGTGTTCATGGCATTGGAACATTTTTTTAAAAGGTAAAATATATATATTGCTTCAGCCAGCAGAAATTGTAATAAACAGGCTGCTATAAACATTACATTATGTGACAGCTAAACCCAATATCAACATGACCCATTTGACATTTACCAAAATTAAGCCATGTTCAATTATGTATATATATAAATATATACCAGTGCAGTTTTATCATGTTTGCTTGCTTACACAAGAGCAATTGCAATAATATACTCAAAATCTGGCTTGATGGATCCTTAAGACAGTTAGGATACTTAAGAAAACAAATGACCACTGCAAAAAAAAAGAAGCAATAAACCATTGATGCAGTTACCAATACAGCCCCGACTAGTGTGTACTTTTAACCAATTAAAAGGTACACTGTAAACCATATATCTATCTAATGTGCAATGTACCTGTGTGACTTGAACCAGCGTTTCCTTTTCTTGCCTTTCAGTGAGTTTATATCAAGCTGGCGGCCATTCCAATTAAAAGTGCTAAGAAAGAGAGAAAGAGGAGAACCACCAGGAGATTCACTAGCCATGGTGTTCTGAGAAAACCGACAGCTTGACTGACCCCAAATAAGAAAGCTTCAGCTTTGTGTGAGGAAAATGTCCACGTCACTACTCTGACCTCATCCTATAATCCAATAACACCTGTCTGGCCTTCTTGCATTCAGCTGGTATGTCAGCAAGCAACACAAGCTTCTGTGCTGGTAAACTGAACATGAAACTATGTCAAAAGTAAAGAAAGTAATCAGCTTTAAAAAAACAGATTATAGTTTTGTAAACTCGTAAGAACAATTCTATGCATCTTAAAAAGGCAAAAAAAGCTTTATCCTCCAAGTATGCAGTAATTGTTCTTACTTCTGTGGTTTGGGATTAACTGAATTTCAGTTGAGTAAGATAGAAGGTGCTTGTTTCACACGTCACAGCTGTTTATATACAGTATTTCCAAACTGAACATATAAAAATGTAAGTTCGGAACATATTTGAATCATTATTTCAAGTGAAAGTTTTGTTCTTGCACTCAAATGTATTCAAATGTGAGCTAATGTCTAAAAAATCCGCTGTTATGACATTTACCAGAGAACTTTGTCACAGAAAACCATAAACATTTCATTATTTAAATATATATATGTATAAAAAGTGGTAAAAAAGTACAAACAAACTACTTAAGTGAATATTAGATTAAAACTATTAAATGTGACAACCTCCAAAGAAATATTTTACATTGCACAAATATAAATGATAAACAGCTGTTTGAAAAGTTCTGTGGTGACATTTGTTTTCATTTAGTGCTTTGAAAGAAAATAAAAACTCAAGGACCTTTTGCCAATCAGCAGTCTTTAGGCTTTGTTAAAGTTTTGACCCTACCCTACGCTCTTTAAAAAAAAGGTTCTTTATTGGCATATATGGGTCCATGAAGAACCTTCAACATCCATGGAACCTTTCAGTTGCACAAAAGGTTCTTTATAGTAAAGAGTTTTTTAGATCCAAATTGTTCTTTCCACCAAGACACAGTGGTTCTTTTAAGAACTGTTTATTGAAAGGTTCTTTAGGGAACCAAAACATGGTTCTACTATGACATCACTGCAAAAACCCCATTTAGGAATCCTTATTTTTAAAACTGTAGTTGTTGTGTCATCAGCAAAGTAAGATGAGATTTTAAAAAATTTTTATATGTGTGCCCACCATCTACTTTGAATAATACAAAAGCATCATATCCTCACGGTCTGCACCAGATTTGCGAATTCTTCCTGTGAGATGTTATTTCACTCTTCTACCAATGCAACTGCAAGTTCTCAAACACTTCTGGGGGGGACACATGGTTTTACTTTACACATGGTTTGCCACTACAAGGACCATCAGTTGTCCTTCCTGTCTCCCTGTAACACTGTCTTAAGCATCTTACATTATGGACATTGCAGTTTATTGCTCTGGCCACATCTGCAGTCCTCATGGGCATCTTTCTTCTGGTCCTTTCCAGAGTCAGTAGAAAGGTCCCTTTATGTCCTAAGCCAAGGTACTGTAACTGTGACCTTCATTGCCTGCCACTTGTAAACAGCTGGGATCTTAAAGACGGTTCCACACAGGTATGCATAAACAAGCATGAAAAATACAGTTCACTCTTTAACATTTTTTCCAATAAAGCTTATTATATTATCTTTAAAATACAGTATCCTGTTTAAGTGATGTTTCTTATTTTTTACTATACAGACATACACATTTAATATTTATTATTTAAAATATATAGCACTACAGTATTTAATTTAATTAGTTTTTTTTCAAGTCAAAAGAACTTTCCATGCTGTCTGTCTTAAAGTACTGCATCGGATAGCAGATGGTAAGTGTCTGGAAATGTACTGATGCATCTCCACATGCATTCACCCCCATATCACACTCCCACTCACCTACAACCAATTATTAGTAAAAATAAATAATCAGGAGTTGATCTAAGAAAAACTACGCTATTTTAAAAAGTGTTAAATATATTCTAAATCTGATAAATGTGCTAAACCTCCTACTCATAATTGCTTGGATGAAATAAAACAGAGAGAGACTCAACATTAGTGGCTGACAGCGGCTGAATGAAGAACAGAACGCAGATGATTTGAATGGGTCTGTGCCACTATACTGCAAAAAATCCAGTTATATAAAATTAACTTGATTTTCCCCTTTTTCTTCATCTGAAAACTGTGAATTTATACTTTGCATCTTATCTGATGTGTTCTTTACCTGTCCATTCTAAGTCTGTGTTTTAATGGTAGTGTGTATGTGTGGGTTTTATTGGCATTAGCATAAGGCACATATCTGATAGCGATTTTCTGTTGCCAAGCATTTGTCTTTGGCCCAATACACACTGACTTTCTCTCACTTACAAACACACACACACATTCAAATTTCTGTCAATGTGTACTGTAGTTATTGACACACACCTGCTCCTTATTGGACTGCTCAAATGTCAAAACAATGACAAATATTAGTTATTAGTAGTAATGCTACTAATATGAACCTTTATGAATAAAAATGAACACCCCTTTGTTATGTAAGTTTCCACAATATCTGATATTTGCCTAGAACAGGTCAAGAGTGCCACTCAATTTAACCTATTTTTTATCTAAACGAGCTGTAGATAAAACAGGTTTATCGGTGATGAGAAGCATTAAAGGATCTTTAAAGAAATCAATGGGCTCATAACCAGCTGGTTATCACATCCTATTATTAACCACAGCCTTAAACAACATCAGACATATTTACATGTATTTTCTTTTAAATTGAACATTATATGAATAAAAACTCAAGTATAACCACTGACCTGAAGCATTCACATAATAAGTGATCCAAACTGTCAGAACAACATTTATTCATTCATTAATTAGCAGGATAAACACTATGAAATATGAAACAATCTTTCCAAACTATATCCCACAAGGAAACATTTAATGAGGACAACAAAACAAATCTCACATGCTAACATCTCCTGAATTATAATCCAGTCCTAAATCGAATTATAAACGGAGCAGCGGACTATTCTGATGCACGTCACACATATAAAACTTTACCATTTTCTCCGGGGTTTGATGTCAATAGGTTTATTGATGGCATATGGCGAGCCGTTGATGCAAGCGCTACGGTAACGGGCGATCCTCTCCAGAGAACAAAGTTCTGAGTTTGCTGGCAAACTCATCGTTGAGTTACAATCAAAGCTGAACAGGACCAACTACAGCTGATCAAGCCTTACTGGGTCAGTTTGACCAGTTTTCAGTACTGTGAGTAAAAATGGGAGTGGAAGTATTGAGTGAGGACTGGAGGATGAGCAGAAAGGAAGAGGAGGGAGAAAGAGAGTCAGAGAGAGCAGGAGGTGGGTGAACAAGAAGCAGGTAGGTGCTGAATTCATTGGCAAGATCATTAAGCTCAATCAGCCATTAATGAACTTTAATGAAGACCATCCAGAGTGAGCGTGTGAGTGTCTAAGCCCATAAAATCCCACACACACGTTTCATGGAATTGTCCTGATCTGCTCTAATCATACTTATATTGACTCAGTGGCATTTCTAAAAAGCTTTTATGTCCCGACCCTCTGCCCTTAATCAGACAGACGGGGCTGACGCACATCAAGAACATAACCTCGCAAATGACAAGATCCCACGGACATTATATTTCTACTTTCAGCCAATTTAACCCAGTGCAACAGCTTTAGCTTGTTAATAGTCTTTCATGTGTACTGGACCTAATGTCTTGTTATACACTGTACGCATGTAACCAATTAAACTTTGGCATTCAATGCATGCCACATTGTTTGTGAAGTGCAGTGAAGTGACATACTGCCAAGTATGGTGACCCATACTCGGAATTCGTGCTCTGCATTTAACCCATCCATCGTGCACACACACAGCAGTGAACACACACACACCGTGAACACACACCCGGAGCAGTGGGCAGCCATTTATGCTGCGGCGCCCGGGGAGCAGTTGGGGGTTCGGTGCCTTGCTCAAGGGCACCTCAGTCGTGGTATTGAGGGTGGAGAGAGAGCTGGACATTCACTCCCCCCACCTACAATTCCTGCCGGCCCGAGACTCGAACCCACAACCTTTGGATTACGAGTCCGACTCTCTAAACATTAGGCCACGACTTCCCCTTTGTGCTACAGACATTAATAATTCTCCAATTTGTTGTCTGCTATTACATATCTAAGCAATCAGACTACAGGTCCAAACATGGTGACCCTCTAAAGCCATTAAAATAATCAATTTTGAAGGAAACTGGGTTGAAATGCACTTAAAAACAATCAGAAAATCTTAGCAACTGCACAGCAATGCCCTGATAACTTCAACCCCTTAACACTGTGACCAAGCACTGCTGACAATTTGTACAGTTTCTAATATTGTATGTGAATATCAAAATTGATAAAAAGGTGAGTTTTAGAACCAAGATTCCTCTCCAAATTCACTATCACTAAATTTTCACTACAAATTCTGCTTTGTTCACTAGATGGCAGCAGACCAACAGATTATTACGAGCTCAGGTCTGGTTAGCCACTGTTGGTAGATGACATGACTACACCATAATGGAGGCAAAGCATCTATCTCTAGACAGCCATTTCAAAATTAAGTGCATTTTGTGACTACATAATGTTTTATAGAAAACATATAAATGCAAACATTTATTATATAGGTGAGCCTGTCAGAAATGCTGTAGCTTAGTAACTGTATTTTGTGAATTCTATGGACTATATATTTGGCAGTTTCTCCTTTTGTGTTGCTTAGATGAAAGAGTAACATGAGGGCATAAAAACAATGAACTATTCTTGTAAGTACTGGCAAAGAACACGGAAATACCAGTAATTTAATGAGACAGATTTTCATTTGAACTGTGTTCTCAGTCTATTACAAGTATATGCCTATATTCACACTGTTAGAGAAAAACATTTGCCACTATAATAATAATAATAACAACTCATATAAGATCCTCAAACCTCAACAATCAAATCATTATCTAATGCCAAACACCCAGATAATTCCTCAGACAATTTGTTTTTTGCCTTAAAGTCTAAATATTAATTATTTTTAACAGATTACAGTGCAGAGCTGGAATGTAATAAATAAATAAATAACATAATAAAAATAGTTATAATTTATAATGAAATTAATTCAATTAGAAATTATAGTTCAGATTAAAAAAAGAATGTAATAAAATATAATTATTCATATATTAAATAATAATTAGAAATACATACAGATATATTAAAAACATTACATTAACAATATTAACAAATGCTGCTACAATATTAAGTATTTTCACAAAAGACTAATATGTGAAAAAAAAAATCAAATGCTTTTTCACAAAATCCTCTTCAGCAGTAACTGAGGCCTTATCTGATTCTCCAGCTAAACCTGAGAGCAGCTTTGCAGTAGATTTCTCCTTTTATTACCACTAGGGAGCACTCTTTCACCTGCTGTGACACAGTTACTTTAACAAGGGTCTCTCACTCTGAGACTGAACATCTCATCACAACAGTAGGGGGGGTGGGGGGGGGGCAATAGAGAAATGTGTGCAAGGCCAAAACCCCATTACCACACGACACTTATGTAATGATCATAGTGTTTCATAGCAAAAATCGAATTTGCCACAAAGTACATGAATATATTATATACATATAAATTGAATGAATTGCTCCGGAATGAGCTTCAGGCATCCAAGTGTGGCGAAGCCTCCACATTAACATGCGTATTTATCATTCATTACCATCAAACGACAATCAAAGCTGCTAGTGATGAATATCCCTATAAGCTCTGCCAAGTATAGCCTATAATAAACAGCTTATCCAGGCTAACCTGCTATGTAATGCCACTGCAACTGCCCTTCCTGAAGACAAAGTGCACGGCTTTGTTTGTAGGCGGGGAGGTAGTTCCCATCATCCATCACTGTTCTTCAGTAGAAGGCGAGAAAAAGCCACGCCATCTCTCATTGTCAGCAAGCGCCACTGACGTCTCGTCTGCCTCGCAGAAACAATGTTCTCTAGTCTCCTGGAAACAACGCCTGTCGTTATCTTGAAGTTATTTTCTTGAGAGTTGACAAAGATCTGGTCATGATTCTTGTACTTGTATGAATCATTCAGTAATGGTCAGGAACAGGAACTCCCCCTGGAGTATCTTAAGGCTAAATAACTGGCTCAAGGGCACAGAGGTAGCAGAATAGTATTATAACATTTCATATTACACGATTTCTGAGAAACTCGCACTTTTCATATATATATATATATATATATATATATATATATATATATATATATATATATATATATATATATATACACAGGTGCATCTCAATAAATTAAAATGTTGTGAAAAAGTTAATTTTTTCTTGTAAGTTATTTCAAAAAGTGAAACTTTCATATATTTTAGATTCATTGCATGTAAAGTAAAACATTTCAAAAGTTTTTTTGTTTTAATTTTGATGATTAGAGCTTACAGCTCATGAAAGTCAAAAATCAGTACCTCAAAACATTAGAATTTTTACATTTGAGTTTCAATTAATGACCATCCCTACAGAATAAATTATCTTGTTCTTTGAAACCACAATAATGGGGAAGACTGCTGACTTGGCAATGATCCAGAAGACGAACATTGATGCCCTCCACAAAGAGGGTAAGTCACAGAGGGTCATTATTGAAAGTTGTGGCTGTTTACAGAGTGCTGTATCAAAGCATATTAAATGCAAAGTTATCTGGAAGGAAGAATTTGGGTAGGAAAAGGTGCACAAGCAACAGGGATGACCGCAAGCTTGAGAATACTGTCAAGCAAAGCTGATTTAAACACTTGGGAGAGCTTCACAAGGAGTGGACTGAAGCTGGAGTCAGTGCATCAAGAGTCACCAGCTCAGACATCTTCAGGAAAAGGGCTACCAAGCCACTTCTGATCCAGAGACAACGTCAGAAGCGTCTTACCTGGGCTGTGGAGAAAAAGAACTGGACTGTTGCTCAGTGGTCCAATGTCCTCTTTTCAGATGAAAGTAAATTTTGGAAATCAAGGTCCCAGAGTCTGGAGGAAGAGTGGAGAGGCACAGAATCCATGTTGCTTGAAGTCCAGTGTGAAGTTTCCAAAGTCTGTGATGATTCGGGCTGCCATGTCATCTGCTGGTGTTGGTCCACTGTGTTTTCTGAAGTCCACAGTCAACGCAGCCATCTACCAGGAAATTTTAGAGCACTTCATGCTTCCTTCTGCTGATAAGCTTTATGGAGATGCTGATTTGCCAAAAGTACCAAAAGCTGGTTCAATGACCATGGTGTTACTGTGCTTGATTGGTCAGCAAACTCGCCTGACCTGAACCCCAGAGAGAATCTATGGGGTATTGTCAAGAGGAAGATGAGAGACACCAGACCCAACAATGCAGATGACCTGAAGGCCGCTATCAAAGCAACCTGGGCTTCCATTACACCTGAGCAGTGCCACTGGCTGATTGCCTCCATGCCATGCCGCATTGATGCAGTAATTAAAGCAAAAGGAGCCCCTACCAAGTATTGAGTGCATATACAGTAAATGAACATACTTTCCAGAAGGCCAACAATTCACAAAAAAAAAATTTTTTATTGGTCTTCTGAAGTATTCTAATTTGTTGAGATGTGAATTGGTGGGTTTTTGTTAAATGTGAGCCTAAATCATCACAATTAAAAGAACCAAAGACTTAAATTACTTCAGTCTGTGTCCATTGAATTTATTTAATACACGAGTTTCACAATTTGAGTTGAATTACTGAAATAAATTAACTTTTCCATGACATTCTAATTTATTGAGATGCACCTGTATATATATATACAGCGGGTAAAATAAGTATTGAACAGGTCACCATTTTTCCCAGTAAATATGTTTCCAAAAGTTCTGTTTATAAAAAATTTTCACCAGATGTCAGTAACCACCAAAGTAATCCATACATACAAATAAAACAAAACAAATAATTTCAAAAATTAAGTTATGTGTAATAAAATGGAATGAAATGGGAAAAAGTATAGAAATACTGAAATTGATTTAATACATTGTACAAAAGCCTTTGTTGGTAATGACAGCTTCAAGACGCTTCCTGTATGGAGAAACTAGTCACGTGCATTGCTCAGGTGTGATTTTGGCCTATTCTTCCACAGAGTCTTCAAATCTTGAAGGCTCTGTGGGCCTCTTCTATGAACTCTGATCTTTAGTTTTTTTTTTGGATTCAAGTCAGGTGATTGGCTGGGCCATTCTAGCAGCTGTATTTTATTTTTCTGAAACCAATTGAGAGTTTCCTTGGCTGTGTTTGGGATCATTGTCTTGCTGAAATGTCCACCCTTGTTTTATCTTCATAATCCTGGTACTGTAGGTGTTGGGACTGAACCAGCTAATATTAATTTCCAATGACTTGGGGCAGGATTGCTTTCTAATTACTGATAGATTTCAGCTGGTGTCTTGGGTTTCCATGCCTTTTTGCACCTCCCTTTCTTCATGTGTTCAATACTTTTTCCCTGGGTCATTCCATTTTTTACACATAACTTAATTTCTGAATTTATTTGTTTTGTTTTATTTGTATGTATGGATTACTTGGGTTGTTACCGACATCTGGTGAACATTTCAAGTCAACAGCACCTTTAGAAATATATTTACTGAGAAAAATGGTGACATGTTCAATACTTATTTTACCCGCTGTATATTTATATATATATATTGTTCCTCTTTGTCATTATTGTTAGTTGTTGTATGGACTTCCAAATTCTCATAGAATAAGAATGATTATTAAATCTTTATAATTATAATTATCATTACAGTTATTGTCCTTGTCGTTTGAACTGAATAAATTTAACTATTTTTTTAAATCTGCATTGAGGTGCATTAAATGTGTTTCTAAATTGTAATTGGTTGTGAAAAGCAAACCAATAATCAGGTAAATCTCTGCACATTTTTCCAGAATTATTTACTTTATCCAATAATATTATTTTATATTGTAGCAGCACTAAATGGAATTGCAAAACTAATAAATTTTCCCAAACAGATGTCCCAATCACTTTTTAGTGTGCAAACGTAGCCCCACCCCAAACTCACACCATTGGTCAAGCCAGAAGTTGACATGTTGGACTTTCTAAAACAAACAAGAGCATGTAAAAAAACAAGACAGAACCACAATTGACACAACTACAGTCCTCAACCTACGAATGACCTATTTATACACAGCTCTTCACATTAGACTGAGACAGGAAAACATTATTTACATTTTTAAAATGACTTAAGCAATAAGCTGATAGTAATAATTCTTAAGCTTGTTTGCAAAGAAAGAGGGCACTAGCCCTCATCCTATGAATTAAATTAACGCACCTAGCTAACAACTAGGTGTGCATGTCTAAAGCCAATTTTCCAGCTGGTGCAACTCAATCTAATTTGTCTTCTCTACTGCCTCAATCAACTTTGTCTCAAAATACACAACTCAAAAAAAAGCCAAAACACAAACCGCACATGCCCTCTGGGGATGCAAGTAATGCCCTAGCTTGTAGACTGTGCAGTACCTCCGAAACATGATGGATTTCATGACCTCCCGAGTGGAGCAGAGGGGTTAAACAGCTTTCTCCTCAGTCGCCAGGTGTTCGCGCAGGTCGGTCGGGCTGCACACACACAGCCAGACTGTCGAGGACGAGTGACCGGCTAATTAGCCTGTCTGCATGTGGCCAATTGTAGCACACCTGACTGGCTTATGACGTACCTCACAGTGCTGGCCTTTGGCCAAAGCTGTGTGAGAATCGGTTTACTCTGTAACCTGTGTGTGGTGGGGTGTGATTTGTGCTGTGTGTATATGTATGTGTGTGTTAGTCGAGTAACAACATTTCTCTTGGTATGGGTTAAATACAAATTCCTATAATGTCTATTGCCAATATTTAAATGAACAGTTCATAGTTTATTCACCTTCTGAGCAACACAAACCAAGAAATGGAGAAAATATTAGACTTATTGTGTGTTTTATACTTATATAAATAATATATAATTTAAATTTAATTTAAATGAAACCTTTCTTTCATGTCTATGGAAAAAAAGGCACACGGGTTTGGAACAACATGACTGTGAGCAGTACCACCGCTCCCTATACGCAGAGTACGCAGTTTGCGTAGGGCACCAACTCCAAAGGGGGGCACCATCCCTGTTGCTCAAAAAATAATAATTAAAATAAAAAATTGCCCAAATAAAAAACGTAACGCGCTTTTCCTGCATTAGCGCACGCTCACGGCTGAATGCAAATGATCATAATTGATGGACAACTATACCTATGAAAAGACATCCGAAATCCGGCGCCAAGAAAAGAAGAAGAATAAAAAAATATGAAAAAGCCTGTGCGTCACTTTCAGGTAGGCTTTTCAATATCCTGTGAAACCTTTACTGGATGTTGAGGTTAATAACGTGTTTTAATGTCGGTAATGATTTCACCACCACCAATCCATCTAATATTATATCCGAGGTTCCATGTTCCCTAAAGAAACTTAGCCATGGTTTTAACACAAAAAAAATAAAAATATGGTTCTTGTAGCCATGGTAACCGCAAATTAACCATGGTTTTGTTACTTCAAATAATACAAAAAAGTATTAAGATAATATTTTTTGTGGTTATAAAAACAAACCTAAGCCAACAACAGCCTTTAAAATGATTTAAAATGTATTAAATAAAAACAATGAGGTAACCCTGCTGAAAAAAACAATAGAACCAACACAGAAAATTCTAATACAATTATTATTATTATTAATTATTATGTTTCCATTAAAACCAATACAAGTCCCATTATAACCAGTAAAACCATTACAAATTTTGTGATGGTGTCTATAGTTTTTTTCAATATTACATGTTATAAATGCCTGTAAAGGGAGCCAAAGACCTGGTAATTGCTACTGTTATACTTACAGGATGATCATATCCTTGTTTAATAGGCTATTGACCAAACATTTCATTCAAATATCCACTTTATCTTTCATTTTTTGGCAATCTTTTTGCTATAGATGACACAGCCTCTATAATTTCTTCAACAAAAAACATGTGGACATCACAACCCTTACAAAAAATAACCATAGTTTTATCGTAGTAAAACAGCTTAATTTTCTTTTGCGTGATTTCTGAATGCTTGAGACCATAAAATCAATCAGACAACTGTATTAATAAAATAATAGCCATAGGTAACTGTCTAGAGCCACAATTTTAATTTGTAAATAGTAAAATTTAATTACAATTTATTTACTTTTATATTTTATTGAAGTTCTATTTTGACCCCTACAGTAGGTGTGTTTTTGACTTCCAGAATATTTGAGGGAGGGGGCACAACAATAAAATCCTGCTTAGGGCACCCAATTGGCCAGCAGCGGCCCTGACTGTGAGTATTATGAATTGTGCTTTAAATTTTAAGTAACTGTATTGCAACGCACAACAAAACAATCCTCAGTTTCACCTTGTGCACCCACTGAGCTAAAAATGCTCTACAGAATAAGAAACATTTTTCACAGCTGCTGGTAGTGGGTTTAAATTAACAAGACAGCTTGAATGCCATATGCGTCTGACCATGAACTCAACAAACAGATGAATTAATTATGGCAGGCACAGTGTGAACTGAACCGTTAACGACAAAACAGACAGATGAAACAGTCACTAACTTCTGTCACCACTTGATGAACACTCCTCTATGGGAATTTTTGTGTGAACTAACAAGGATTTGTGGGACCCTCTTTGTCTCATCAGTTTCAGTTTCTCAAGACAACATGGTATTACTGCATCAAAGACATCAATAATTCCTGAAGAAAAACTAGCCATTAGCATTCTCATTCATCTCTATGGCAGTTGTTCAATTGGCGCAGAACCCCTTTAAAGGAATAGTTCACACAAAAATGACAATTTGCTAGAAATTTACCTCAGGCCATCCAAGATGTAGATGAGTTTCTTCAACCCTAACCCTAACATCACAATAATGCTGAATGACGGATTTGTTTCTTACAAACATACAGCTTTTCACCTCACAAGATGTTAATTGATGGACTGGTGTGGTGTGGATTATTGTGATGTTTTTATCAGCTGTTTGGACTCTCGTTTTGACGGCACCCATTCACTGCAGAGGATCCATTGGTGAGCAAGTGATGTAATGCTAAATTTCTCCAAATCTGTTCAGATGAAGAAACAAACTCATCTACATCTTGGATGGCATGAAAGTGAGTACATTTTCAAAAAAAAATCATTTTTGGATGAATTATTCCTTTAAGTATGACATTTAATCTTCCATCTTTGCGCATAGGAACCACTGAAATTTTTGAGCCAATCACCTTAGTCGTAAATGCCATGTGACTAATCATGACAACACAAGAACATGCACCAAGCCCTCGCTAGCTACTATTCTGAGCTGTAACATGTGAAACTGTGAAGTCTCACACTTTTAAGAGGCTCCAGAAAGAACTGGGCAATGAAAAAACACCAACTGCAATAAAATATCATATTTGTTCCTTGCAAAAAATAATAAAACTCCTCAGAATCCATGTCTAATTTTGAATGATCATCAATGGATGGTCAAGATGATTTTTATAACCTGATAGTTTTGTTTGATCTGGATCAAACCTTGAGCACTTGGATATGGAGCTAAAGTTAAGTAAAATTGCCTTCTTTTTTCATTCTTTAAAAGATGCGATGTGCCCTAAAAGATACGATTCAGAAGATCAAAGTATAATAGCCGGCTGCCTTGCATGTGTAATTATATGACTCATTTAAGCATTAAATAATCAGGAAAATGTTACAGGCTTGTTATCTCATTGGGTGGAGTCAAGAGCTCTCAGCCTCTGGGATAAATCTTATATACGCTCCGAGTCTGGGGCTTCAGGGCTCTCTCACAGATAAAAGTCAGTTTCAATAAAACATATTTCAATCATGATGCACGAAAAAATTAACAAGTGATTTTTCATAAGCCCAAATGTTGTTTTATCACTGAATATTCATGTAAAATGACATTTTTACAACCATCAAGGCCTTTAAAATCCAAGGCAAATGTTATTACATGTGTATTCAAGCTTATTTCATAATCTTTTAAAGACTCAGCAGAGCGAGAGCAACAAAATAGTTCAACTCTATTCAGTGTTACCAAGGTTACTGGAGATGCGTTCAAGGAAAACGACAAATGACAGGTCTCTGAAAGGACAAAAACAAAGTCTTACAGACAGTCACTAACAAGGACAGACAAGAGAGAGCAACATCCAGCACTGTAGTACTGTTGGTTCAAATGGGTATGTTGCACATAGATTTGAATATTCAACTAACAGAGCCAAGCATAGCCCACATGTCTGTATATTATTTGATTTGAAGCTAGGATACAAAAGAGAACACCTAGATACATTGACAGCACAACAGTAGACTACACAAGTGTCACAAAGCACAATATCACACAGCCTCAAATAAGCATTCTAGCTATTCATGTAGCAGTTTGTTTTGTATCTGGTGTTCTCCTGTGGAGATACTAGCAGCATGTGGCTGTTGTAATAGGATTACACTGACACAAAGCTGAATGATGTCATATCAGTGACAGTATGACATCATCAGCACAGGCTCTAGAACAAGACATTTGGTTGAGGCTTAGTTTAGTAGAGGCTTGTTTATCTATATATTAATAATTCATCATACATATATAAAAATGAATATCAAATTGTCTGTGCATTCAGATTTAATACCTTGAGTTTTTCCTTTTAAAGCAAAAAAACTATGTATAACATATTTTTTACCAATTATTTTATCTATAAATTCTGATTGGTTGAGCCTGTGAGTGTACATTCTATATTCAAGACCATATGAAATCAACACTCGTTGCTTTTAGTCCATGCTAGTCTATATGCTAGTTTAAATGCCCAAATGCTAACAAAATCAGTTTTAGCAGTTAAAACTGTATTTTTTCCAAAACTAAAAAATATTGTTGACTCATTTTGCACTGCACAGATTTTTGTTCAATCAAATGCTCTACAATGAGAATGTCCCAAAGCAAAACCACTGATTACAAAGAGTTAAATTGAGTGTGCAAATACAGACTTTTAATTATAGCTGCATCTGATGCATTTGTTTTGGATGTAATAAACCTGTAAATTTGCTAAACTTGTTTGTGACATCCAAATACAATCTATTATCTGTCATGTTACCAACAATTCAAACTATTGGCAAGAGAAGCTTGTTTTGTTTTGTTTTTTTTAACAGGAAAGGCATGGTGTAATTTGAGTACAGCATAATTTTGTTTTGAATCAAGAATGACGCAAAACATGAAAATGGGTTGACTGAAAAGCTAACAATGGCATAATGCGTCTACAACAAGGATGAGGTGTTTTATCCAAGAATTTCTAAATAAACTATAAACCAGACTTTCACTTTCACTCTTTTGTTAAACTTTTTGTCAGCTAAATTAATCACTGAGTATGTAAAAGCACATTCAAATCTACAGCAAGGATAATCTACGAAACTGTCTTCTTCAAGAACTTGAAAATAAAATCAAACTATGAACTAGATTTTAACTTTCACTCTTTTGTTAGATTTTTGGTAAGCTACTTTAAACGCTGATTATTGGCTATTATGATTTTAGTATAGAAAAGCACAAACAAGTCATTAGCATAGCCAACATGCTATTTTTGTCTCAAAGTTATGCGTAACAGAAGGTTTGGCACCACTAGGTGAGAATGAAAGATGTAGTGTGGATTGTACTAAATTATAAACATGTGAATGTGAGACTTGCACATATAATCCCTCACGTAGTCTTTTGCCAGAACTGTTTTTAATAATGAAAAGACTGAATGTTTCATTTCAACCGGTAATGCCAAATGTTCTGACTGTAGGAGCAGAAAACTGGAAATTTGTTGATGGTTGTAATCTGTGTGTGGGAATCTGGCCCTAAAACAATTTTAAAATAAAAGCAGCATATACAGACAACACTTATCTTAACTGTTACAGGTGCTGTAAATCTCACAGGCTCACGATTCAGAAGAACCTGGAGGCTAAATGGCAGCATCAGTGAAGAAGGACCAGAGAAGATAAGAAGAAACACATCCACAGAAGTGTGTCATTGAATGTAAATGTCAAAACAAATGCTTACAACTGCTCCTTGCCTCTCTGGTGCTCCCTGCTGAAATGCTTCATAGACGTTCTTTCTGTGTAACGTCACACTTACGCTTTTTATGCTTTGTTATGCCATAAGCATTTCCACAATAATCACACTGCAGTACTGACCTTTCTCTCTCTAAAGATTAAATGGTCTAAGGGAGGATGTTGTGGGGAAATTAGAACACAATGCAAGTTGAAAAAGTCAAGGGCAAATTGCTATTTCCTCTTAAAAGCTTTTGAATAAAAGTTACATGGGTTCCTGGGCTTAGACTTGAGGCTAGAAAATTATATACTGTTGAAAATTATATCTGGTTGATATAGACTGTATACACTGTATATCAGATTTCATCAACAGTGTGAAGTGTTCAATTGCTCCTGTCATATGGCACTATCAGTTCAGACAGGGAAGGCAATACTCATTTCATCTGATTTTTAATCTGTTTACTCTCTCTCTCGCTCTCTCTGTATATCAGATGGCTATATATATATATATATATATAAATTATTATTTCATTTGTACAAAAGCAAGTAAAGTATCTGACCAATGCAGGTAAAAAATGGTCTTGCAGCTGAATGTGAATAATGTGAAAAGGAATATTTTCTATTTGTGAAGATAAAACTCAATTGCATGTGAATTGTACTGTTTAGTGAGGCATACTCAATATAATAAATGGAAACTGACAGATCAATATAGACTTATGAAATATCTGATGGAGAGTTCAAAACTCATTTTCTGTAATTGACTGGCTCTAGTACTGGTTTTGATACAAATATTTTTCTTCTACTTTCTACTATACACATAGTAGTAAATATTACAAACAATTATAATTAAATATTTTAATAATTAAGCATTACATTTGCATGTTCACGGTTCTCTGATGTTGGTTATGGTCACACGACATGCAGGTAAACAAATAAAATATATAATTTCTAAATTTCAAAATTATTTGTTTTAATTTAAAAAAAATTCTGATTTAAATGTGATTCTGATTTAAAAACCCAGTTTGGGAAACATTGACGTAATATAATGTTTAATGCACTTCATGATGTTGATAACAACAAATGGAATATATTTTCTTACTCTTTGTATTTTTAGCCTATATCAATATGGCACACGATTATCCTATTTAAATCAATGTGAAAAACTAGATACACTCTTAAAAATAAAAGTGCTTCACGATGCCAAAGAAGAACCTTTTTGTCGAAACGGTTCCATAAAGCACCTTTAACATCTGAAGAACCTTTCTGTTTCACAAAAGGTTCTTTGTAGCGAAAGAAGGTTCTTCAGATTAAGAAAAGGTAAGGTAAGAAAGAGATGGTTCTTTAAAGAACCTTTGACTGAATGGTTCTTTGTGGAACCAAAAATGGTTCTTCTATGGCATCGCTTGAAGAACCTTTTGAAGCACCTTTATTTAGTGTAACTAAGTATTTAAAATGTAATTCATTTCATTATTCACACTGCATGCGACCCCTCTCCTTCACAGATAAACAGTAGCCAAATAAGCATGAATAAAGTGAATCATCTTCATATTTCTTGCCACTTAAGGTGACAAAATAAAATAAAAGGCTCTCGGTATGGGATTCACACATGTGAGCCACCAATCCCACCCCTGCAGTTGTAAGACGGCTTTTTACAGCACTAATGGTGATGAAACGGAAGGCTGTGCGTCACACGCTTTCAAGGACGGGTGGCACCTTGGATCAACGACAGTATTTTACAGCACCATGAACCCTGAGTGTATGCATGGGAGGGGGGTCTCTGAGTGATCTCTATTCCTCATAAAGCCAAGAGAACATTGGAAGTGCTCCTGCTCATTATTTCAAATCCATTTCAACACCTCCACACTGTCTGAGAAGTATTTCAGTACATGGGGCGCTGCAAATGAATTGGGGTTGTAGCTTATTTGTTCCTGAGCAAGCTGTTCTCTGGATTATCTCTAGTGCTATGTGATATGCCACGCAAAAGTGCATGCTGGGAGCTCACAATAAGCCATTGAGCGCACAACTCAGAGGCATTATTACAATTATCCTGCTACAATGTTGTTTTCGACTTTAAATGAATGACTTTGTGTGCCTACAAGACAAGCATCGCACAAATAACAGAAAATTAGCATAGCGACTGCTGTCATCGCAAACAAATAAACAACACTGAAAAGGTGCTACTGAGTAGGGCTGAAAGTTGCACTTAAAGTAACAATGCTGTTTTTTGGATTAGTCACGCACCCCCTTGTCCCTTAAGGGAAGCTACACCACAAATCCTTAGCGTATGTTCCTGTTGCATCCGTTAAGCAATAAGCTATTGTCAACCGCATGAACAGATTGTGTAAGTCTGACTATCCATGTATGAAATGCGGCAGCCCACACACTGACATGAGAGATGTTTTGAAACACACAGGAAGTATGATGGCAGCGACGAATCGGGTTAGCATTGGTGGGCCGTTAACGATGCTAGCCGCTTCAGGCACTATTCTTCCTGCATCAACAGGGTTGGAAATACGGATGGAGCTGATTGCCGCCCGCTGACTGTGCTGACACTGTGTTCTTATTGTGAACTAATAGCGAGACACCCACTCATTCCTCACTGTTGTCAAGGAGCCCAGCAGCAGATTCAATAAAGCATCTATCAGCCAAGCCTCTCCGCTGAGCTAAAGGGATGAGAAGTGCTACACAAGCGCCTGTATTTCCAGGGAAAATCAGCGCATTGGCAAGTCCACAGTCAGGGATTACGTGATGGGCCTGCAGTGAATCAGGGAAAAAAATGTCCCTATATTTGAAAGAAGAGAGGGCTGCTGTAAAGCAGTCATATTTTTCATGATAGAAAAGAAACCAGTGCCATTTTCCAAATATTTGTTTTTGTTTTTGATGTTTGTCACGAGAAAGCTTTGAAAAAACAAACATTAACAGATAGCATAATGCTGACAATTTCAAATAATGTTTGAAAAACTACAAATTATTGAATGAACTGTTAAATAAAAACCAAAAAATAAATATGTAAGTATCATACAGATTTGTTCATTTTGGGCCAGATTTACTAAACAGGGCAAATTAGCATAAGAGTGCAAAAAAAGAGCCAATCCTATCCTAACAAACCATACATCAATGGAAAGCTTATTTATTCAGCGTATGTAGAAATTTCAATTTTGAAAAATTGACACGTAAGACTGGTTTTGTGGTCCAGGGGTCACATATATCAAATAATCCTGAAATAAATGTATCACTGTTTCCACAAAAAATATTAAGCAGAAAAACAGTTTTCAACATTGATAATATTAGGAAATGTTTCTTGAGCACCAAATTAGCATATTATAATGATTTCTAAATAATCATGTGACACTGAAGACACAGGAATAGATTACATTTTAAAATATAAAACAATATGTAATAATATTTCACAATACTGCTGTTCAACTGCATTTTAAACAGTCGGATACAGTATATGCATTTTTTTTATTTGTATGTGTGTTTGTGTGTATGAAAATAATATATTATTTTAATATTATTATATTAATTATATTACATACAAATATAATAACAAATAAAATAATTGTACATGAAAATTAGATTATTCAAATATAAACAATGCAACTAAAAATGAGTAAAACAATTTTATTTTACAGTGCTTTTATAGAAGTTCTGCTCTGATAGGCTTACAAACACATACCACTCTGATTCAATTATAACCGCCACCCTTGCTAATCTGCTTTTGATATATACCCTCATCTGTGAACCTGCTCAGGCGTTTAATGCTGGATGAGGCCGCAGGAAATGAGTCCATCATTAAACAGTAAATTTACCCTGAATGGCAAGCTGGCGGATGAGAGCCCAGCAACCTGTGACTGAGCATCAATTCACACAACTGGCACGCATACACACTCAAACGGACATGTGCTCTCAATCACATATAGTACAACACAACCAAAACAATGAGCGTGTAAAAAGTGCTGAATGTTCTTTGACGCATTGCTGTGTTGTAGATGCTGCCTAACCAAAAACACAAACGCACATGACATGCTAAAGGAAATTCTCACCATATCCAGGAATGCCTTCGGAGAGGAAGGCTGCTCAAGCGTATCATTCTCTCCTCTCGAACCCTGTGATTGCGGCTGGACTTCATTGAACGACAGACTTTCAAGAGTTTCTCAACAAGCTCTTCATGAATCCTTCTCATTGAGAGAAAAGACTATGTGACTACTGTGGATTTAAGTGGTGTCTGTGTCCATAATGTCTTCTTACTGCCATCGCGCCATGTGGAGTCTGGTCTGGTTAATCCGTTGCTACTTTGCCATAGTTTAATGATGATAAAGAAAACAAAAACATCAATATCAATAATCAATAATCAAGCTACTCTATTAAGCATATAAGAGAAGACAAATGAAATTTTTATGATGTCTAAATACAGAAGCCTCTGACGTAGCGTGCCGAGTTGTTCCCGTCCCAACTGAGGTTCATTGTGTTTATATGGAATACGCTTGACCACATTCCTCGTTCCTATCCACATGACGATATCAAATCTTTGTTTTTTCCTGTTGCCAGCGATATATTTCCTCTCAAATCACAGAGGGCAGGGCGCTAGAGTTCAGCAAGGATATACTGCCCTAAATCCTTCCGTGTTTCAATCACTTCAGCTTTATCCACATTTTTCCTGAACATTAAAGTCTGTTTTTGTTTTCATGGTGTTTTACGTCAATGATTCACGTACCTCAGGGGTACCTCTAACTATATTTCTTAGAATCTAAAGAACCTTTTGTGCTTTTCCATGGATGTTAAAGGTTCTTCATGGAACTATAGATGATTTCTTTGTTAATCCTATAAAGGCAAAGCAAGGCAAGGCAAGTTTATTTAAATAGCACATTTCATACACAATGGTAATTCAAAGTGCTTTACATAAAAGGAAGTAAAATAATCATTACAAAATAATCAAAACAATAAAACCAGAATTTTAAAATGTTTAAAATGATTGAAAGATGTATTTAAAAAGAATTTAGAACAGCTAGAAATAAAAATTATACATAAAATACATTTTTTAGCACATCTGATCTCTTCTGGAAGCTGGTTTTACTTCTGATTTACTTCTGGAACTGCAGGGGCGCATTAAAGCTAAAAGCAAACTCACCTTGTTTTGTGTGAAGCCTTGGTATTTCTAACTGACTCGATCCTAATGATCTGAATGGTCTGTTAGGTTTATATTCAGTGAGCATATCTGCAATGTATTTGGGTCCCAGGCCATTGAGTGATTTATAAACGAGTAAAAGTACTTTAAAAGCAGTCCTAAATGTAACTGGAAGCCAGTGTAAGGACGTGAGGACTGGTGTGATATGCTCAGATTTGCTGGTTCTAGTCAGAATCCTGGCAGCAGCATTCTGGATGAGCTGCAGCTGTCTAATGGTCTTCTTGGGAAGGCAGGTGAGGAGACTAGTGTTTTTTTTTGGCGGCCTGTTTTAATTTTAGTTTTAGTCTAGTCTTTGTGTGAAGCTGTCATTTTAGTTTTTATTAGTTTTAGTCACGTTCATACTCATTTTAGTCTAGTCAAGTTTCAGTCAACTAAAAGTCTGAGCATTTTAGTGTTATTTTAGTCAGAATTATCCATGACTATTTTCGTCTAGTTTTAGTCGAAGAAAACTGATGACATTTAGTCTAGTTTTCGTCAATGAAAATTGTATTTTAGTCTCTTTTTAGTAATACAATTCTATTTAACCCACTCAATATTGTATAAGTACCTAGTAGTATAGACAAAACCAAAATTTTCTTTTAGCCAAACCCATTTCAAACAAGGTTATCTTATTATATTATTGTTACTTTATAGACTCAAGAATACATCCATTAGAGACACGGAAGACGCTCTGAATTTACAACATTTATTTTATCAAACAAACATGTTAGAAGTACACACACATCTCCCAAAGATGAACCCTGGCTGGCTGGCCATCGTTCCCTTACTCTGTGTCAGACTTAACTTTGTTGTCGTCTTCTAAATAATGCCGCGAGTGGGGCTTGAGGAAGTGACGTCGCCTGCGTCTGCGCAGTGCGACCTGAAGTGAGACACCGGAAACAGAAATACTGAAAAACAATAATAATAACGCGATTAAACGAGACGAAATAACGTTATAACTTTTCGTTTCGTCTCGTTTTGGTCAACGAAAATGAAGAGACATTTTAGCATAGTTTTTATTTTGTAAACCACATTTAGTCTCGTTTTTATTCGTCAAC
The DNA here is from genome assembly GCF_936440315.1 of Barbus barbus. Lineage (NCBI taxonomy): Eukaryota > Metazoa > Chordata > Actinopteri > Cypriniformes > Cyprinidae > Barbus > Barbus barbus. The sequence goes on from NC_136757.1 coordinate 21,657,278, forward strand.
AATATTGCATTATACATTTAATTATAGTCATCGTCACATGACCAGCATTTACGTTGTCTCATCACGTTTTCGTCATGTGATAAAGGTTCGTTGACGACGATATTTAGTCATAATTTTCGTTGACGAAAGCAACACTAGAGGAGACCATTACAATAATCCACCCTGCTTGTGATAAAGGCATGAACAAGTTTCTTCAAGTCTTGACTGGAAACAAAACATCTCATTCTTGCAATGTTTTTGAGATGATAGTATGCTGATTTAGTTACTGCTTTGACATGACTACTGAAACTAAGGTCTGTCTCCAGAATCACCCCAAGATTTTTGACTTGATTTTTAGTTGTTTGACCCCTACAGTCAAGGTATGCATTCACCTTGAGAACTTCATCAATGTTTCCAAATGCAATGACTTCAGTTTTCTCCTTGTTTAACTGAAGGAAGTTCTGGCACATCCAACTGTTAATTTCATCAATGTATTGGCAGAGGGAGTCAATGGGGGTATAGTCATTTGGAGATAAGGCTAGATAAATCTGGGTATAATCAGCATAGTTGTGATAGGCAATTTATTTTTTTCTCATTATTTGACTTAGTGGGAGCATATACAGGCTAAACAAGAGCGGTGCAAGAATTGAGCCTTGTGGGACTCCACATGTCATGGACATCCACTTAAACTTATGCTCTCCTATACTCACATAATAACCTCTCCCTTCTAAGTATGACCTGAACCATTTGAGTACCATCCCAGATGGTAAGCCCGACCCAGTTTTCCAGTCTCGCTAGAAGTATGTTATGATCGACAGTGTCAAACGCAGCACTAAGATCTAGTAGTACCAGCACTGATATATAAAATAGAAATTATTAAAGGAACAGTTCACCCGAAAATTTAAATTCTGTCATCATTGTAATCAAACTCACCCTCGTGTCATTCCAAACCTGTGTGATTCGCTTTTAAAAACATATTTCTAAAGAAGTCTGTGCTTTTCGGTCAGTGGGATACGATGTTGTTTTAGACCCCACTGACATTCAAAATATCTTACCACAGAAGAAAATCAGGTTTTGCAATGACATTATTGTGAGTGAATGGTTTTTGGGTGAACCATTTCTTTAAAAAAACAAAAGGGCAGTCAACAGATTTAAAAAAAAAGTATACCCCTCACTTTCACACAATCTGCTTATATATTTCGTCATGTTTTTTGTTTTATTACTGCATTATAAATAATTTTTTTATCTGGTTTTCATTGCAGAGGCAATGTCTCCCTTGAACAAAACATCCCTGGTGTATGAGTGTGTGTTTGTGTGGGAGGAAAACACATTGCAGGCCTGGGTGAGACTAGTGCTCCTGTGCAGATCTACTTCCCTGTCGGCATGTGGTCATCCTCTTCGACCCATAATGAGAGCCCCTGCTGCCCTCTTCGTTCCAGTAGCTAAAGCGTATCGATTCTGTCAGTGCAAGCTGCACTCTTTAGCTTTTTAACACAACAAATGACGCCTCAAACTGAGAGGGAAATAGAGAAGACCTCGGGATGCTGCACTGGGATATGGTGACAAGACAGTGAGATGCTCATAAGTTGATTTGTGACTCGATTTCTCTCTTTTTATCATATACCCACACAGACACAATATCAGCCATCTCATCAGTCCTATTTCATTATATTTTCATATAATGCCATCGAAAATTTTAATATCAAAATATCACAAAAATAGAAAGATCAAAATACAGCATTTATTTGAAATAGATTTTACCGATGTAAAAGTCTTTACTGTCAATTTTGATCAACTTAATCTATCCTGATATTAAAGTATAAATTTGTCAACCAAATTTTTAGGTGTTCCATATCAATGGTTCTAATGCATGCGGTTCGATAACACGTGATCGAAAAAAAAAGCAATCTGTCAACATCAGCTAAAACTGACACAAAACAGGCATAAAAGAGAATTTTAAAAAGTCTCCTGGGAGTAGATTAGCATACAGAATAGAACAGAGTTTCTTTCTCTGTGAAAGAAAGTATCAATTATATCCAGCAATGTAACTATTTGAGTCTTGTCACAAAATAGCTAATTTGCTATTATTGTACAATAAAGGGAAATTCAGAAACAAACAGTAGCCAAGGTGCGATTTAACAGTCTAACATGTGAAACAAACTTAATGCTCCTGAATATACTAAATGCACAGCATGTTGCAAAAATACTTTATATCAATGATGGACGCTTTTTCTCTTTGCATAATTCATCACAAAACACACGTTGGTAGGCACAAACATTTACATCTTTATTAGCTTATTTAGTGTTTTCTCCTAATTATGCAAGATAATATTTAATTTCATTGTTTTGTTTTCTCCAGCAGTTAACGACCCTATCATTATAGACCTACACTGTCAGGCTTGTGGGGTGAAGGGATGAGGCGAGGACACAGTACTGCAGAGAATGGGCTTTTATTAATAATAAAAATAAACAAAACCAACCAAAACTACACCGTAGGGGAAAAACAGGACAGCTGGCAAGCTGGGCAGGGCAGGGCAGGACACGACACGACACGACACGACGCGAGGCAAGGCAAGGCAAGGCAAGGCAAGGCAAGGCAAGGCAAGGCAAGGCAGGATCAGCACACAACGGGGGACCATACAACGACAAACTGGCCCAGGACTGCAAACACAAGGAGATTATGAAGGGAGCAAATGAGGAGGGTAACAAGATAACACAGGTGGGGCAAATTAACAAATAATCAGGAAACAAGGTGGGTGGGGTCAAGACAATTGACATGAGAGCACATGGCACATAGAACCAAACAAGACCAGCCATGTGCTCACACAAAACAAAAACACAAGCACATGGCCAGCAAAACCAAAATCACTAGCCATGTGCAAAACAGGATACGAACTTGCAGCTAATGAGGAGACTTATAAGCCGTGTGTTCACACAAAATATGACAAACATGAAAGCACGCAGCCAGTGAAAAAACACAAGCTGCGTGCAACACAGAGCAAAACAAAACAAGAAAAAGCATGCAGCCAAAATCGAACCGCGTGCCGAACAAAACACACAGAGGACAGAGGAGTGCACAGCCCGAGCGAACTCGAAATCGCACGATTCCACAGCAAGAACAAACCTGGAGCGTGAGTGTCCGAACACCGACACAAAACCAGAACTGAGCCTGAACAAGACAGGAGTGCCGGGATCCGAACACCACGCCCCAAAATTAAACAGAGTACGCAGACAAGAGAGTTCACCAGGAAACAAGACAAATAGGGAGTGTCAGGGCTCCGTCACAAAACCATGAATAAACTAGACCGAAGTGACAGAACCCTGACATACACCCATTTTCAGATCACAACCCACCACTGCTTTAGCTGCCATAATATATGTCAAATGCTGATTTATAAAACTGCTTAAAATCAACTAGCTGTTCTTCCCTTCAAATGCGTTTACAGCAGGTATGCCACAAGTCACATTTTATACTCTTCATTGCATAACATCCGTTAGGATAAAAGCTTTTAGTGTTAAAAATCCACAGAGCATAAATTTATAGATGCACCACTGAACTGCAACCTGGTTATAGTGCATTATGCAATAGCTTCTTTCCTTTTTTACACATGATCTGTGACCATTATCAATCTCCAACATTTCCACTTCATTCACTCGTTAATTTGGTGCACTTACTGACAGCGAGAGCTAAATGAAATGCATGCTGGTATTTGCATTGGGCGTGATCACTGAAGAGTGAGAGAGGGGAGATGTTATAACTCCTGAATGAGGGTCCTAAAGGGGCTGCTCACACTAGTCCTTCTCCCATCCCCCAAAATAGACTTTCTGCATTGCACCAACGGTCCTTATCTTGCTGTCTGATGTTTATGTTATCTCTCTACAGTGGGATCTTTCTCCCCCTTTCAGCATTGCTTTTCACATTTCATTTTCACCAACAGGGCCACCAGGATAGAGTAAAATGGCAGCACCTGAGGTCTTAAAACAAAAGCAATACATAAACTTAGGCCCTTAAAAGCATCATGACCGCAGGGTGATCTATTAGACTCTTAGCTCAGGTTTTACAGATTAACAGGAGTCTATAAACAACTGAATGTTTCAGTAAAGGTCCTAAGAAAAGAACAAATGCCAATGCACAACCTTTGCTTGCCAACATATAGCTAAAAACTACTCACATCATCATATATTCCTCAACAACTTATTCATCAGACCTGCAGCACCACTGTTTAATTTACAATGCAAAACAAACAGTGCAGTCAATGTAGTTTTAATACAAAACAATGACTCTAAAGAATCGATTCCTGTTAGGGAATCAAATAACATGCTGTGGAACCAGGGTAGTCTGATTCACAAATGACTCTTATGAACTGGTCCTTTTTTAGTGAATCGAAAACAAACTGTGCACCCAATGAAGTCCAGTTCTCAAACATAGGCTTTGTCCAAATACCCACACTTGTGGTCTTGGCCACTTGAGAGCACGTGCGAGACAGAAAGTAAGTGTGCAAGACTGTCCCAGGTCTTCAAAATGACAAAGTACAGCGCCCTTAACGCACACTAAATCCACACTCCGGAGCGCTATTCGAGGCTAAGTGTATCCCATCATGCATCATGTTCTGGAAATAAATCGTGAGACTTTTTGCCGAGATCTCGCGAGAGGTCACGGAAACCTTTCCAATATAAGCTAAACATTAATATAATAAGATATTACAAATAATTTGGCAGAAAAACAGCGTTTTTAAGTTTTAATGGTGCAAAGATGAGTAGTGGTGATATATATTTTGTACAACATTTACAACTGCTTTTTATCACTTAATTAGAAGCACCACAAATTAAACTATGTCATGTTATAGGGACTACTGAACAGACATTTAGAAGTTGATTTTAAAATGCAAAGTATTTCAAATTAAGATTAAAATAAAGCTATGTAAACACATTTTTACAACACTATAAGTGTGTGTCCCGTCAGGTAATGAAAAGTTCGACACACACTTCTTGTCTTCATCCTCACTTGAACACTTGGGCCAAATACAGGAAAAAATCAGACTTTGGCAAGAATTGTTTTTTAAAATGATTTATTTTTTAAATAATCTCATTAGTTTACGATGGAACTGTATTTATTTTTTCCAAATATGTATTCCTAAGACTATTAAAAGAGTCATTGGAACCATAAAGGGACATGAATTGTTAAGATGAATTGGAACTAGAAGCATTCAATTCTTCATGATTCCATCCCTAAATGAGTCTAATTTACATAGAAAGGTGTACTTGCTCTGAATGACAATTACTTCATTTAAATACTGACAATGTAATACTTTTTGTCTTGCATTTCTGAACATTTTGAAATTGCTGTTCAGGAAAATGTTTTCTCATAATTGATTACAGGTGTACAACTTGACTCATAAAAATAACAACATCGACATATGCACAGGAAGCCCAGGTATGTTTTAACCTGTAACGACAGCCACGAGATGTAAAACAAGGCACAATGTATCGTTGTTAATGAAATACATGTAAATGAGCTCTTGAGTAAATCATATGAAACATAACCAAAAGTCTCCAAAAGTTATAACCCAATTTATGTGCCTGAAAGAAGTAGCAGCCAAATATCTTTGTTATATTGCAGGCGCTAATGAATTACTCACGTCCAGAGACTAATTTGCATAATTCCAATTCTCACCCAAAGGCATTATACTGGCTTTTTATGATTCCTGAATTCTATTACTGTTGTGAAAACAAAGCCCCACTGTGTGAAGAAGGTGGGAGATGGTGAAATAAATTGAGAGAAATCTTCAAAGGGCTATTGGAATGAAAAGGAAGATAATATCGTGGCTATCAATGTCATGCGAGTCTCGTCTGCTATCTGTCCTCAGGACTGTGTAATTACTGTCACAATGTAATTAACCTTCACCTCGTCTTGATGGATACTTGGGTGCTCACAGCATATTGGCGCTGACAATGGAAGCAAGTGTACAGCCATGTCCGATAACAGTCTGGGAGATGATTTGGTGAACTGCAGGTGGCATTTAAATGTCACGGGTCAAAATGCTACATGAGTAAAGAAATAAAACATCCTAAAGAAAAAAAAAAATTAAATCAAAGAAGAAAAAGAATCTTTTAAAAAAATCTATATATATTAATAGATTTTTTAAAAAGTAAATTTTATTATTATATAAGTACTTGTTAAAGGGGTCATATGACTTTGCTGAAAAAAAAACATTATTTTGTGTATTTGGTGTAATGCAATGTGTTTATGCGGTTTAAGGTTCAAAAAACACATTCTTTTCCACATACTGTACATTATTGTTGCTCCTCTATGCTCCGCCTTTCTGAAACGTGCCGATTTTTACAAAGCTCATCGTTCTGAGAAGCGAGGATTGCTCTGATTGGCCAGCTATCCAGTGTGTTGTGATTGGCCGAATACCTCAAGCATGAGATGGAAATGTTACGCCCCTTACCGTATTGTGATGGCGTATTGCGCGATGAGACAAAAACAATAAAACCCACTATAAACGAGGCATTTGTTGCATCCAGTGGGGAAATAATTACTGATTATAATGATTTATACTGTCTTTTTACGCGTTGCGTTGCATCGCACCACGTAAACATTACCATGTCTGCATTTGTGATTGGAGAAACGACAAACAACAAGCACTACTCTACACTGCTCAAAACACGCGTTTGAATAGTCAGTGGCAAATTCTTTAAATATGAAAACATACTTGCAGGCTCAGAGTCAGAAGCGATTGTAGGCTACTCTCCCAGGTTCAGGAAATAGTCCTTTGTAAAATGCGCTGCACACACTCTAATATTTGGGTTGAACTGTTCTGGAACAGTGTTGTAAATACAACTTAACCACTGATTTCTAGTTATGTCCTCTTTTGGAAGCCCAAACAAAGTAGTTTCCCTTTCACAACGAAACACAGCGCTCAGGACATGGCGCCAGCGGCAACAACACTACAGCGAGAATAAAAATCACGCCCTCTTTCTTTGCTTATACATTTGGGGGGTGTTATTTAACTCTTCCCACACAGTGACGTAGACGTGGGGGCGTGTTTAAATGAGCCGTTTTAGGAGGGCGTGGACAAATCTTAACTTTTATAAAGAATATCTCTTTGGGTTTGAGACTTTAGTCTTTGCAACTTCAGGGATATTATTAATGCCATAACAGCTTGTAACACTCCAAAGAGAAAGGAAAACTTGAAATCTTATCATATGACCCCTTTAAGTATATATTATTAAAATTATATGATATATTAAATACATTTGAAAAAAAAAATATTTATTATATACAGACCATTCAGATGAAGGAGAAGTCGAATCGGTACTCGTGCACCGTTTTCTGTGCTCAGCCGCTGCCGCACACACTGAAGCGTGCACACGCAGAGAGAGAGAGAGAGAGGCGCGATTCAGATACCGCGTTTCAGACAACGCCTCAACAGATGGATACATACACACAAAGTTACGTTAAAATACCCGTTTTGGCAAGTATTCTGCTAAACACAGTCGGTTATGTCTTAAGTTAACGAATACAGCTGAGAAAAAAAACGGATGTGTGTCAGTATTAGGTACGTGCATTTAGTCTTAAAGAGACAGCAGCCTATAATACCGGCTTCGGTCTGCTAATCATCTGTATTTAACTTATGCAGTAAGCATTATTGTGTTGTTTTACACTTAATTTTTACATTTCTGCGCCTGAATACTACTGTTACTGTCTTTATTAATGATTTTATGTTGTAGGCTGTTCATCTATGCTCGTAATTTGTGTAACTGTTCTTGTTTTATTACTGGCTTTAGTAGTTAATCTAGTAGTTTCTGCTGGGGTATAGAAGTAATTAAAGTAAGCTTTTAGTAATTAATGAAAAGCTAACTTTTTTTGCTGATCCGAAAAATGATCCGATCCGTGACTCAAAATCCAAACTGTGAGGTTTGTGATCCCTTGCACCACTAATAAATATATATATATATATATATATATATATATATATATATATATATATATATATATATATATATATATATATATATATGTATATATATATAAAATATATTTAAATTTTAAAAGGTGGAGGGAAGGTACATACTTTAGTGGAAATAAAAAGAAAAACATATTCAGCAATGGCTTTAGGAAATGATTGTTTTCAACACTGTGGAGGTGGAATATTTCTAATATTTCAAAGGCCCTTACTGAGAAAATGTTTAGCCAGGACTCCATTTATTATGCTGTTTATCACGACTGTAATTTATTTTTTTGTGTCCTACAGTGACATGACAGAATTTATCCTGCAAGGAGTTTAACAATTACCACCATGCAGCACTGATTTTTCAATTCATCCCTTTGTGCAAAACCAAACCCGTTACACCATGACACCATTGCATCCACCTCCTCGTGGGTGACTCTGGTCAGAAACAGATGTGGAAACTAGGGATACACTGCAATTAAAATTCTTAGCCAAAGCCAAAGAACAAAATTAAACACTGGGCCGAAAGCCGAATACCGAGCACGTTTTTTGTATTTTATTTCCCCATGTAGGCCTATTTTGCCATTTATTTCACCATTTTCACCATTAAATAGCCAAAATGTACTTTTTACTGTTTTGTCCTGTTTTTCAAATAAACAAATCAATTACAAAACAACAATTTAAAAATATTTACTTAACACTGAACATTTTTTAACATTCTATCAGACATTATACTACGGAGCCCCTAAGAGCTCATGGTGGTGGAAAGATTTCGGGGGGGGGTGAAAAAAATTTGGGGTGGGAGGAAAAAATATTTGCTCTTACAAAGATGTTTGCGTTCCCTCGCAAAACTTTGCCTTCCCTCGCAAAGATGTTTGCGTTCCCTCGCAAAACTTTGCCTTCTCTCGCAAAGCAAACATCTTTGCGAGAGAAGGCAAAGTTTTGCGAGGGAACGCAAGAGTTTTGCGAGAGAACGCAAAAGATTTGAAAAATATTTTTTCCTCCCACCCCGAATTTTTTTCACCCACCCTGAAATCTTTCCACCACCATGAGCTCTAAGGGGCTCTATATTATACCAACAAAGCACAATTAAATTTATAATTCATAAGTTAGTAAAATAATATTTTTGGGCCATTTTTGAGACCCCTTTATTGAATCAGGCATGTATTTTTTACTGTACAAATAAATGAGGCCTTGCTGAGCAGAAGAAACTAATAAAAATGTTACAGAGCAAGTGACGAGTAATAGTGTTTTAGCGCAGATTTTCCCCTCGCTTTGGACTTTGAACCCTGGCACAGCGAGCTTGTGCAAACTGTTTGAATACATGCAATTCGTGCCTGTATTTGAAAACATAACATTCTACAGTTTATTTACTAATCATTTGAGGCCATTTTGTGATTTCAATCATCACAGTAACCAGCATCAACCACCTCTTCCTCTTCTCATCGGAGACATGAGATGCAGCACTAAGCAGTCTCGTGCTGTCGGTGTTCCTGATATTATCGTGCATTCCTACTTATAATGATTTTAGCATCTTTCTCTGATAGTTTTAAATACTTTCACACTGCAGACGTCACGGCATTGTTCGGTACAATTTCGGTTGCCGAACATTCGGTGCATCCCTAGTGGAAACCCACATGTTCGCTGCTCAACACTCAGTAAACAAGCCCTCTGGTGCTACATGAACAGCCAACCAATAAGTCTTTATTTCACCTCAGTCCATCAGTCCCATTTTTTCCAATTCATTAGCTATAATCGCATTGAATGACTCTTTATCGAGTTTCCCACATCCAACGGCAGGAGAAACAGGGAGAATTGTGGGTATCTTGTGGAAAACCCTGAAAACAGAAGTGATATAAATAGCAGAAGGAGCAGAATTATGTAAGAGAAGACAAAAAAAGATGGGGTGTGCGATCAGGCAGCGTCTGAGAGAAGGGGCCAAAACCCACTCATTGTTATTCGTGCTGAATCTGTCACCTCATCAACTTATGGAACCAAGCTGCTTTAAAGGAAAAGCTAGCATTTTAATTATGTTTTCCATTAATTATTGATTTCTTTGTACATTAATAAGGGTCGTAACATGCTATTGTTTCTACTCGTCGAAATGTGGTGTTGTGGGAGAGGACATCATCTAAACAAACAGGGTCGTGATGCAGGACTTGGTGAATGTAAAATCTGCATCAACAGGACACATTAAAAAAGCGTATCATATAATGCAAGCTCATGCTGGAGTGTTAGCTGTGAGGAAGACCCTGGTAGTCGAGGAGAGCAATGAATTATTCAGTGCTTGCCTCATAGATCCTCGTGGCCGGTGTGAATAAGCTGTTTTGTAACTTCGGCTGGGCGGGATGTAGAGAGAGATTTATTATTGATTCCTTCCATGCACACAGGTGCTTTAATTGGCTGGAAAGTATAAAGCTTTCTCTCTTAAAAAACCTTATCCTCCATAATCCCTGCTTTATTAAACAAAAGCATCCTTAATACTTATTAACATAAGTATAAACCTAAATAAACATAATAATTTTTTTTTACTGAGGGCTTGAGTAAAAAATCTGCTTTGCCATCACAGAAATAAATTACATTTTAAAATATATTAAAATAATAAAAAATTGTAATAATATTTAAAAACTAGCTTTACTGTATTTTTGATCAAATAAATATAGCCTTGGTGAACATATTTTTAAATAAATAAAAATAACTTTTGAACTGTAGTGTAATAATTTTGAGGTATATAAATTTATAATACAGTGAATTAAGAAATTACAAAAATGCTGCAGTATATTTAGCATACTACTCATAATATTTTATGCAGAATGCAGTATTTGTGGCGTATTCAAAAAAAGTGTACAAAATACAACTAGAGCACACTACAATTCCCATATTGTATTGTATCCCATCCCATAATACAATGCACTTTACATTAGTGAAGAACCAGCATTATTGTTATATAGCATTAAGTTAATATAGCCCAAAATCGGGAAAAAATCTAAATCAATGGCAAAACTATGAACTAAACCCCAGCCCCAAAATTGAACAAGATGTAAAGTCATGTGACAACAGTGTAGTATTCTACAGGTTCAAGTGTTTATTGTTACATACCGTAAACTGGATTGCAGCGTTTGCATTGTAAGCAATTTGCTAATATGGCATTCCATCTCTTAACACTTCAGCAGTCAGCAATTCAGTGCTCTCTCAAGCACAGCTATTAAAGCAAGGATGTGCATGGGGCTCGGTTCTGCTCCAAACGATCAGAAATAGCATCAGTCAGGGGATTTCACAAAGTGTACACTGACATTATACAGCGCAACGGGTACAATTAGCACAGTGCTTATGGGCTGCAAAGGTGATAAGTGGCTTTCTTTCTCTCTCACACACAGTTACTACCAGCACCTCTGTCAGACAGCCCTAATCACCGACTCGCTCTACAGATGACTGCTCATTCACCTGCTCTCAAAAATTAGATTAAGAACCAAATTCAAAGATGAAGTGTGGAATTCCTAGCGCCACCAAAAAGAATAGAGTGCTGTAGTGATTACATATGTTTGCAGTTATAGCATTTTGGAAATTACAACCATCACCCTGATTCCCTTGACAAAAACCAAATCCGATTTTTAATCCGATCCAATTTGTGAACCTGGAATACTCCTTTAACAGTGAAATAAATCACACCTGTCAGAAATCAAACAGCAAGAGCAGAGCCAGTGGAAGCCTTTCTGAACAAGGAGCAAAATGGAAGTTCAGGAAAAGACAGAACGATGCAGTCAAGTGTAAGGAGAAAACGGAGGAGGGAAAGGGTCACCGCATACCCAATATAGCTGCAAGGCCATTAAAACAGTCTACATCCAATGCCATGACAGACTATGGTGGACACCGGGTACATTAACGAGAGCACACAAACAGCACACTCCTGATTAAATAATGCGACTGGCTCTAACTGTGCACTTGTTGCATAGAAGTGAGTGCTGAAGAGGCAGACGAGAGACTCGCTCTTCACTGAGAAGGCAGCGTTGTCAAAGGGGAGCATTCAGCGGCTGTTGACTATCGATCTGTTGATCTTTCGTGCACTGAACCCTCGCACCTCAGTTCTCTGCATGCAGATCTACGCTGAATCACAGCCTTTATGGAGATATTTTTACCGCAGCATGATTAACAAAGGCATAATATCTTCAAACTAAAGATTAAAATGCTACAAAGCTACTGTACCAGCTACAAAACACCTCAAAACAAAATATCTGCTATGTACTTTGCTAAATTTAAGATGTACTTTTATAAAGGCTTGTATCTAACATGACTTTTATGAATAGTTAAACATCTGCCAATTACTGTTTGCTTTTGCAAATGAAATAAAAAAAGAAATATAGAAATTTAGCATTACATCACTTGCTCTTCTGCAGTGAATGGGTGCCGTCAGATTGAGAGTTTAAACAGCTGATTAAAACATCACAATAATCCACAAGTAATCCATACGACTCGTGTCTTGTGAAGTAAAAGCTTTTAGCGTTTGTAATAAATTCATCATTAAGAGGCATTTCAAACTCTCATTCTGACGGCACCCATTCACTGCAGTGGATCCATCAGTAATTTTCTGGTTTTTTCTTTTTTCTTTCTTCTTTAAAGCAAAACTGTAAAGATTTTTAATACTGGCTATTTACCAGTTATCAAGTGAAGTGAAGTGACATACTGCCAAGTATGGTGACCCATACTCAGAATTCGTGCTCTGCATTTAACCCATCCAACGTGCACACACACACCGTGAACACACACAGCAGTGAACACACACACACCGTGAACACACACCCGGAGCAGTGGGCAGCCATTTATGCTGCGGCGCCCGGGGAGCAGTTGGGGGTTCGGTGCCTTGCTCAAGGGCACCTCAGTCGTGGTATTGAGGGTGGAGAGAGCGCTGGACATTCACTCACCCCACCTACAATCCCTGCCGGCCTGAGACTCGAACCCGCAACCTTTGGATTACGAGTCCGACTCTCTAACCATTAGACCACGACTTCCCATCAACCATCAGTAATGGCCAGAATTTTAATATTGGTGCATCCCTAGATGTTTGTGTACATTTACCAGCATTTTCACAACTTACACTCCAAACCAGCCAGCAAGATTTGATGTGCACTGTGAAAATTAGTTCAACACATTTTGAGCAAATCTGCACTATTAGCTGATCTGCATAATTCCTTTATCTTATCTGGTGCTAAACCAACGCAAATGGTGCGCTTAAACAATGAATATTTTTATTTTAAGACAAGAATATTTTCTCCTAAACTCTATAATAACAAAAACAAAACAAAGCATGTATTACAGATATGAGGCTTTGCATGATATCAGTGTAATAAGTAATTAAGTTAGCACATGGTGTCATAAATATTGTAACCTTACAGGCTTGAAGATTCATACATAATGCATTCATCTCTATGGTGGGGTCTAAAAATAAGGCTCTTTCTTGGCGGTAATAATTCATTGTGGATTCTGTCTCTTTAAGTTAACAGACAGCTCTTTTCCAGACTGATGGCCCCTGGCTTGAAAGGACAATACTGTTGGGGAACTATTCAAATGAGTGACATTTCCAGGAAGAAATAAATGCTGGATGCACCAAGAAATGTCAAGCTTTGGTATTTTTGTTAATTTGACAAATTCTTGCTCTTTTTCTCGGTGCACACACACAATATCCCTGGCCTGGTGAGATCTCTTGTAAATGTCTTTCATCACAGTATTTCCAGCACCTTCTCATGCAACAGCTGTGAGGACAGTTCTGTGCTATTGAACCATAAAGATGGCATGGGGTATCACACGGCTGACTGTTGAGAATTCCACACGACTGCTCAATAATTTGTTTACTCCTCAGCAGCATTCATCCTGACTGCTGGCTAAGATATAGTCTCCTGTTTTCCCGTTTGCATTTTGGGGCCCAGATTTTCCTTATGGTTTCCTGCCTCCTAGTGTGCTAGAATAACCATAATCCTTCATTAAAAGCATCTACAATTGAGATTAATAATTCACACACTGAAAAATTACTGGTGGTTTTTAAAGGATGAATAAAACTTTATGAATGACTTTACATCTGTAAAAACGGTTTACATTTGTAATGTGGTTGACACCTATTATTATTATATTATATTATAATATTTTTAAATTCTGATTTTATTTAGCAAGAATGCACTAAATTGATCAAAAGTTACAGTACAAACATTTACAATGCTGTTCTTTTGAATTTTTGGTAACACTTTACAATAAGGTGTCATTTATTACCATTAGTTAATGTGTTAACTAACATGAACGAACAATGATCAGCACATAAATTACACTATTTATTAATCTTTGTTAATGTTAGTTAATGAAAATAGAGTTGTTCATTGTTAGTTCATGTTAGTTCACAGTGCATTAACTAATGTTAACAAGCACAACTTGTGATTTTAAAAATGCATTAGTAAACGCTGAAATTAACATTAACTAAAATTAATAAATGAATAAAATCTTAAATCTTAATCTAATAAAATCTTAGTTTATGTTAACTAATGAACCTTATTGTACATTTTTTTAATCATAGAATCCTGACAGTTTCCACAGTTTTCATTATAAACATTAGAAATGTACTTCTAGCATTTAAAATATTGTTTTTATTTTTTAATTATGTAATTATTTAATTTAATTTTTCAAATTATTTATTTATTATCACATTGGCCAAAAACAATGTATGTCATTTTCCATAAAACAGCCAACTGTAACATGTCTGGTTTTCTGTTTTCCCCTGTGACCTAGTTTTCCCCATTCAGTTTAATTAGTCATTCAGTTCACCTGTTTTTGCAATTATCTCATTAGTCTCCTATGTTTGGTCCATCCTTTATAAGTCTTCAGTTCTCCCTGTGTATTCGTCCGTTCTCGTCTATGTAAGCTTGATTTATTGTCTACCTTTTGATATTCTGATTAAAATACCTTTTGTTTGTATCACCGTCGTCTGCCTGCAGTTGTGCCTCATCAGCCCGTGACAGAAGAACGGACCAATACAGTTTTTTTTTGCGGCATTTTTTGCTCCCCTATTTTTTCCTCCCCCTTTCCCATGGATAATCCCAACATTGCCCTGCTATGCCTGGAGCAGAGGGACCGCTCCCTAGAAGATTACACCAGGGATTTTGTGGAATTGGCGTGCCTAACGCACTATCCTGACCGCTCGCTTTGTGTATTTTACATCGCCAGCCTTAGCGAGCGGTCTAAGGCACGCCTCCCCGGGAGCGGTCCTCGGAACAACTTTGCCGCATGTGTGGAGTGGGTGCTGGAGAACAATGGACTATTCTTCTCCGTCTGCCCCGCTGATGAGGACTTCTCCAGCCTCACTCCCAAACCAGTGACCAGCCAGCCTTTCTCCTACTGCACGGAGATTTCGCCGGAGCCCACTCCAGATGGAGAGCCTGTGCCTGCCGTGACACGTGAGCCAGATCCGAGACCTGTGATCGAGCCTATCGTTACCCCGGAGCCTGAGCCCCAGGAGTGGTCTGACCAAGTGCGTGAGCCGGCAACATCGTCCGTCCCCGAGGGAATCCTAGTGGAGATCGAGGGCTTGGAGGGAAGCCCCGCCCAAGCTGAGGGTGAGCTGCAACTGGCCACTGGCAATTATTCCGAAGAACTTAAGGACATCTTCATGTGGGATCTTATTGACTGGTTTGGGGAGGCATTACCCAGCCCTGTATCTCCTGTGTCTCCGCTGGTTCCATCCAGCCCTGAATCTCCTGTGCCTCCGCTGGTTCCGTCCAGCCCTGAATCTCCTGTGCCTCCGCTGGTTCCGCCCAGCCCTGAATCTCCTGTGCCTCCGCTGGTTCCGTCCAGCTCGAATCCTCTTGTGTTCCCTCCCAGCCTCCCTCTCCCGCCTCCTCTCAAGCCAGTCAGTTCCTCTACCCTAGTCCCGCTGGTGCCTGTCAGCCCCTCAGCTCACCCTCAGTCTGCGCCAGCTGGGCGCCCTGAGCCATCGCTTCGGGACTTTCACCTGCCAGCTCTGCCAAGGTGTGAGGATTCCCTGTCTCCACCTCCAGCCTCCGAACCCCGGACTCCATCTCGGCCCTCCGAACCATCGGCTCCACCTTGGCTCATAGCTCCATCACCTCCACCGGGGCCCGTCCTCCCACCTGCTCCACCGGGCTCCCTCGTCCCTCCGGCTCCGCCTTGGTCAGTCGTCGACCATCCACCGCCTTGGGGCTCCATTCCTGCGGCTACACCTAGTCACTCCTCCCCTTCGGCGCTGTCAGGCTCCTCCTTCCCGTCAGCGTCACCTTCATCCTCCGTCACTCCGGCTCCGCCGCGGCATTCCGGTTCCCCGCCTCCACCTCAGTCGCCTGAGCCTCGGACTCCGCCTTGGCCCTCCGGATCCTTAATGTCACCCTGGCTCTCCATCTGCTCGGTTCCATCCTGGGCTCCCCTTCCATCGGCTCCATCTCCGTCAGTCATCCCCAGGGTGTCGTCAAGGCCTTCTCCACCCTGGCTCCTCCCTCCCTCGACTCCGCCCTGTGGCCTCTTCCTGGCTGGTCTCTGGATTTTCATCGGACTGCTCCTGGCTTCCCCTTGGCTCCTCCCACCCTCCACTCCCCCATGGACTTCTTTTTTGGACTCTCTCGTTGTTTTTTTTGTTTTTTTTTTCTGCCACCCTCCTGCTCCGCATCCTCCTCCAGAGCCCCCACCCTCCCTCCTCAGTTATTATATGACGGCGTGGGGTCACGCCTTGCCGGGAGGGGGCGAACTGTAACATGTCTGGTTTTCTGTTTTCCCCTGTGACCTAGTTTTCCCCATTCAGTTTAATTAGTCATTCAGTTCACCTGTTTTTGCAATTATCTCATTAGTCTCCTATGTTTGGTCCATCCTTTATAAGTCTTCAGTTCTCCCTGTGTATTCGTCCGTTCTCGTCTATGTAAGCTTGATTTATTGTCTACCTTTTGATATTCTGATTAAAATACCTTTTGTTTGTATCACCGTCGTCTGCCTGCAGTTGTGCCTCATCAGCCCGTGACACCAACATAGGGCGACTTGTGTTTTGTTTTGTTTTTTCCCTCCATAAAGGTTTTATTCAGCACAATCAGAGCTAAAATGAAAAATCTAAATCTATGGTATTGCTCTCACTGAACGGTCGCTGTGGATTTTCAACCATCTGCAAACATTCATGTTTCCTCTTTCTCTCTTCATTTCTCTCTCTATATATCTAACTCGCTCTCTGCACAGACCTTCTTACGAATGATAAATACCCTCTATAAGCACTAACAGCACTCTTGGGGCTGCAGTCTGTCCCTCTGTTACGCTAAACACAGTAATTCAATGTCTTCTGAATGTCTGCCAGGGCCAATTAAAAATCAGGAATCCAAACCATGTCTACCACCAACGGCACACAAACAAACAGGCAAACACAAACTCACACAAGCAAACACATGCACGATATATGAGTTTACTGTCCACCAGGCTTCCCAGTAAACTCATAATGCATGGCGTTATGGATTATTAGGCTGAAAATATCTGATAATACTTTAAACTTTTTTTTTGTTTTTGCATAGAAAATGTAATTAAGCTAAAGCTTTCAGACAGCACTTCTAAAATTGGGTTACATAATTTCTGATGGCAATAGGAAAAAAAATATTTAATAATAATTTGTTATTAATCTTAAATTTAAAAGCAATTAAGTCAAGTAAATGACTTTAGTAGTACATTTCCAAATGGCCTCTAGCACTAACAAAAATTAACTGGAAAAGGAAAATTGCTTTATTGCTCATTTCTTTCCTCCCTTGCTTCTGGTCTTTCTCTCTTGTGTCTTCTGTTCATTTCTGGACTCAGCAAAATTAGTTTAGAGTTCAGTGCAAACAATTCAAACCATCCCTTACTAAAGTGAAATTTATTTTTTTCAAAAATGTAAATTATTTACTCTACTGATTGCAGCTCAATCAGATCACAGTACATACAGGATAAGATAACTATACTAATCCAGCATGCTTAAATGAAATCTTGCTATTTCTGCGAGTAGCCACGAAAGATGTTTCACTGCAGCTAAAAATAGCCTGACGGTGCATTTTATCCGTTATTTCCGTGCATCATTACTTTGTTTTGATTCGATCTGCAATTAAATCAAGCACTCTGGGATTATATACACTGTTGCTGCTCACCATGGAAACCGGAGTTAATTCGATATGTGAAGGTTGCTTAAGTCTGTGCAACACTTCTACAAAGCACATAGCAACACCAGACTGATGGCGGGGTGATGCAGGTCTGTTATCTGTAACCAGTAATCTGTGGAGGGGGGGATGGGGGGACGAAAACGAAGCCAGGTGATATCCATTCTCTATTGTGATGGCAAGCCCACTGCAAACAGATCTAAATGAATTTCTATAAATAGACTTTCTGAGAAAAAAGGGGTCTTGGACCTCTCCTGTGATGATATACTGGTGCTAACAGAGGGGCAACAATTATTTCTGAGCAAATGTTGACTCTGCCATGCATGGGAGCATATTTATACTGTTCAAAACGTCTGGCATAGTTTAGAAATGTAATATAAAAGACTGTTTGAGACTAGACTATTCAATTAGGTCTTTTTAAGACAATATTTCAACTTAGCATTTCATTAAAGGAACAGTTCACCCAAAAATGAAAATTTACTAGTTACTAATCATTTATTCACTGTAGTTTGTTTTCGGAACAAATTTGAAGAAATTTAGCATTGCATCACTAATGGATCCTCTGCACTGAATGGGTGCCGTCAAAATGAGAGTCCAAAGAGCTGATAAAAACATCACAATAATTGACTCTAGTCTATCAATTAATGTCTTGTTAATAGAAAAGCTGAGAGTTTATAATAAACAAATCCATCAAGACATGTTTAACTTCAAACCGTTGCTTCAGGTCAAATACTTATGAGTTCATTATATCCATGATATTGCTTTTTCCAATGAACAAATCATCTCGCCTGAATCAGGAGAAAGAAATAACCAAAGCAGTTCTAAGCAAATAAGCTGGTGGATTTTGATTAAAGAGGACTACAGGCGTTGAACGTTTTCACTGGAGGACGAGTTATTATAGATTATGAGCTCATATTTTGGTCAGAACGATGGTTTGAAGTTAAAATGATGGATCTGTTTCTTACAACACACATCTTTTCACTTCATAAGATGTTAACTGATGGACTGGAGTCGTGTGGATTATTGTGTTTTTCATGAACTGTTTGGACTTCTGGCGGCACCCATTCACTGCAGAAGATCCATTACTGAGCAAGTTATGTAATGCTAAATTTCTCCAAATCTATTCCGATGAAGAAACAAACTCATCTACAATCCTGGATGGCCTGAGGATAAGTAAACATTCAGCAAATTTTCTTTTTTTTTTTAAGAGAACTATTCCTTTTACAAGAGTTATTTTTATCCATTTCCCAAGTCTGCTTTACAACTAATCACCAAATAACAAAACCGCAAGTGTAGACCACATGTACCTCAAGGCAGCAGAGCCATTGCTCAGTTTTGACAGAAGTCTAATGCGGTGAGAAGGCAGACAGTCGTAAAGAAGCTGTGATTTGTCTGCACAAAGGTTATTCTGTCACCCCTCCCTCCCCATAAAACACATAAGGGAACAGACAGGTTGACGTTAATGTTGTCTCTATTCTCCCTGGATTAGAGTGTCAGTCCGGCAGGAGCAGAAATAAATAACCTACAGCACTAATGCAGGAGGCTAATTCGGTGTGTGCACAGGAGGACGTAATACAGCACCTGACATTTATCAGCTATTCTGAGACAAGAACCAAAAAAGACTGAGTTGGCAGAGGGCATGAGCTCTTTAGAGACAATTTCAGCTGATTTCAGCCTTACACTATCGGTTGAGTGGGAAAACAAAAGGGCACTAGGAAAAGAAATGACAATATATGGCATCTAACACCCTGGGTTTATCTGGAAACGTGTAAAGCGCAAGTGTCGTACCTTCCTTCGCATGATGGACTGAGGACTTTGGTAGATGTCTGCATGCATTATTATGCAAACACAGCGATGAACATCTCCATCAGGATGGAGAGCAGTCAATCAGCTCCATGAGCGTCATGAAGCCTTCATATTTTAATCAGGCAATTAGCCAGCCAGCTAAACTCATCCATCCTCTCAGAGTTGAGGAGGTGCACATCAATTCTTCCCCTGTGAGTGATCCATGCTTTTCTGCGTTCATTATCCAATATGTGACCCTGGACCAAAAAACCTTAAGTCGCTGGGGTATACTTGCAGCAATAGCCAAAAATACACTGTTTGGGTCAAAATTATAGATTTTTCTTTTATGCCAAAAATCATTAGGACATTAAGTAAAGATCATGTTCCATGAAGGTATTTTGTAAATTTCCTACTGTAAATATATCAAAACTTAATTTTTTATTAATAATAGGCATTGCTAAGAACTTCATTTGGACAACTTTAAAGGCGAATTTCTCAATATTTAGATTTCTTTGTAAATTTCGATATGGTGAAAAACACTCCAGTAGCAATCAATCACGCACACACAGGGCTGCAACTAACGATTAGATATTAGATTGGATACAAAAAGCTACATTTTCTTTTCTTTTATTGACAAAAAAACTACTTCCACATTCTGCCCAATGTTCTTTAAACAAACGTGCCAACTGAATGCTATAAAAACATACTAATAAATCATATTTATTAGACCACTTGTCATAAAGAGAAAACAAATATTTGAGGAATTTGTCAAAGAATTGTTTAAATCTAAAACTGTTATTGTCATTTATTTGGCAAATAACAAACTGAAACAACTAAATAGTATTTATTCACATAATAATAATAATAAATGGCCTCCTGCCTTTCATAACAGCATGCATTCTTGCTGGCATTGTTTAGGTACTTTTTGACTGTGGGTATCTGAAAAAAATCTTTCATAGATCTTTCATTATTTCATATATAACAGCAATAATTATATTATAGCATTAGAAATAGCCTACTTTTACTAAAGAGCTTACGCATATTGGAGGACTAACCAATACAGATAGCTAAAAAATTATTTTAGTAAACACCAATACTGTTGCAGTATTGAGCAGCAGTGGCACAGACCTTACATAATTTGTTATAAACCTTACATAAATTTGTTTTAATAAATTTAAGCATTGTATATAGGCCTATAGTTTAAATCTCTTCATCAAAAATTAAGATAATAATAAAGATAGAATAAAAACACAAACTCAGTGTTAACCAACAGGTAAACGTAATGTTCTGCAGGCACACGTGTTCACTTTTTGATCACAGTCACGTAGACCTAATTTCTTTATCCTGTAAAAGGTGGCTATGAAGCGTCTGATATTTATATTCAGACAATTACACGCTGTTATCCCTTTACAGTTCCTACTCTCATAAAATACGTGCACTACATGTTGACTTGTAAACATTAATTTAACGTTCAACAACAGATATTTCAGCACAATTAATGTTTTTGTGCTGAATAGAGTGGTGAAACTATGATGTCACTTTGTTGGCGAAAACCCGGAGTTAGCATTTTAGCACTTCCGGTTCCGTCGTCCCAGAATCAATGGATTTTTTGAATGGAATTTTGGTTAAACCTCTTAAATAAGGTCCGTGGTTCACACAGGCTCAAGATACTTTCACGTTTTATTCTACGACATAGAACACACCAGTTACACCCTACTCGTGATTTTTTTTTAGGCTGTTACATTCAACGTCATCACGCCGAACAGTTGATCAATTTACAGTATTTTCCAGTTGTAGTATAAGTTGCAATACAATTAATTTTTGAATAACCAATGAATAGTTTCCCGCATTTTATATTGTTGTTCGACAATGTTTTTTTTTGCTTTGCCCCGAAATGGAACACAAGTCTTCGGATGGAAGATGCTCCTTTTATCGCTTACTGATGCGGAGACTCTGGGTTCGTACCATAAGGTAAACTCATATTACGATTATTAGATGTAAACACCACATTTACCAGCTTTATGTGGTTAAAGTGAAACTTTAAGGCTGCATAGTGCTTAAAGCCACATTAAAATTAAATGTTTACGGCCCCATGAAGCTGTTAGAAAGCATATAGATTGAGGATTTCCTAGAAGCAAGGATAAAATAACATTTTGTGTAACCACCTTAACAAAATGAGAGCTGAAATATGGTACTTTGTTCACTAAATGGAACCCACTCTATATTGTCTCCCTCTCTGACACGCGTTCAAAGTAAAGATTTAAACTTAACACAGACTCTCAGGACAGAACATTATGCAAAAATGGAAATGCTCGCGTGAATTTGTGACATTTACAGATAAGGATATGACCGTAAACTGAAAGTGTTTGCGCTGAGGAGAATTAAAATAATTCTCTCGCAACTTTTTCTGTAGCAGATCTTCTAAAATGTTGCATTATGAAAATATTAAACTTAAAAATTAACAAAAGGTCCCAAACTATGCAGTTCAATTGCAGCCAGTTCATTCAGTCAAAGATTCAGATTAATTAAAACGGTAACTTTTGAGTTTGTGAGAATTTTTGAATACTTTATTAAAAGCTTGATTCAAAAGAAATATTTGTTTGTGAATCATTTACGCTGAAAGAATCGTTTGTTCTTGAGTCGGACTTCACTGGTTGTGTTTTATGTTGCTGACTCACTAAAAAGTATCGGTTCATAAGAGTCATTTGTTCTTAAATCAAGCGGGGTTTTTTTACTACGTGCAAAATATGTGTGAAAGATAAAATATGTGTGTTCTTGGTCTACTTTTAACTGATCACAGTTAGTTGACTTTTAACATGGGAATATATTCACGAGCCTCTAGATTCAGGGTGTGACGCTGCTTAAAACACTAAAATGTCAATCTGAGGGTTTTTAGGAATTATATCCAGATCATTCAAATAAAGTTTGTGATTACGAGACCCAGCTCTGAATAGTGACATTTACTATATGACACCCCTAAACCAATAATTCCATTGTTGAATTTAAAACCAGTTTATTCCAACAACGTCAATGTCCAATTTAAGTTTCACAAGACATTTCTAAACATCTGACCCTCACAAATTCAGCAAAACATTTAAACACACAAATGACACCACAATGATTACGTGCATAAATCAGGTGAAGAAACACAAATACAGGAGTATATACACATGCTTCGATACAGTCAATATAATAGGACCACAGCACGTGTTGTCAAACTGTCTCGACATACTACAAAGGTCACGATTTAGGAGAGAAGCGAGCCCTAAAGAAAGTCTCTTTCTTGCTCTCAGCCAGATGCTTCCTCTGCTTGTCTTTTCTCTGACGCCAATGACATTTGTCTCAGCAGATACACACTAATAAGAAAAAACATTACAGAAATACTACTCAGCTTTACTGAACTATAGGTGCTGTCTATATGGATGTAACACCAGGATGTCACTTTAGTCTTTTATGTGAATGCCACAATACTCACCAATGAAAGGCTGTTAATCTTTGCAGATAAACATAAATTATACTCAAAACAAAAAGTTCTTGAAGCCGGTTTATGTATTTCATATAAAGGCCCAAAACATATAATGACCTGACAACTTGGCTCAACCAAAGGCTATATTTTTGCTCGACCAATGGCAGACAGGGAGTGTGTTTTAAGAAACCTGTTTAGAAACTGTTATTATTTTTGCATATCCAGTAGGTAGTGCACAAATTCCACTTATTATCTTTGAAAATAAATGTATAATTTCATGTTTTATATTGTTTTAATGCCTTATGGTATAACCAGGAATAGGTAAGTATTATAATTTCTTATCATTTTGGTTACATACATTTGTGAAATTGTATGTTTTATAATGCAAATGTATTATTATTATTATTAATAATGATTAATAAGCACCTTTCCCAAGCTCAAGATCACTGTAAAGAGTAGCAATAACAGAAACATAGCAACAATATGCAAAATACAAAGAAATATAAAAACAAAATTATCTTCAAAAAGTCCTAAACTTCATTACATTTATTATTATTGTAAGGTATTGTAAAAAAAATAAAAAAAAAATAGCTTTAGAATACCAATACATGTACAGTAAATCTAATAATGTAACAGTATCAGCTACAGTATCTTAGATTAGATTAGTTCCTCCGATTGACGTATATATGGACAAATATAATTTGTAATATTGTATATTCTCTATGGTTGCAAATAAAGGAATAACAGGATCAATCTCTAAACATTTCCAGCAATGAGACCTTGAGTGTTTGCAGAACAAATCAAATGGTTGAAGTGGAAGATATATTGCATTCAAAATGTCATCCACCACATTGCGCGCACTCAGAGAGCAGAGAGAGTGCCGCATAATATATGACACAGCATGTACTGAGGCAGCGGGCACAGGTCTCATCTGCAGCACAGCTAGGATTTTTCCTCTTTAATCATTACCTGGTGCTCCTAACCATAAACGTCATTGAGCCTTGACTTTAATTTTATGGGATTCTCGAAGCACAGCTGCCCCATCACTGTTTCTTCTGATGACCAGCAGGGAAGAGGTCACAGATACAGTTCAAAAATCAACATTTAGAGGTTTCATATTCATGAAAAATATCACTTTAGTTCACAATGTGAAAAACATTTTTGAAAAGTGTATAAATATTTATTTGAGCATGTTTCAAACATAATAAAATATTGTGAAAACTGTCCTTCACTGTAATATATATATATATAAAATTAAAGTTTTAATTAAAGAATATTAGAAATTATTAGAGTACATTAGTTTCTGAATTAAAATAGTTTAAAAGTAATTTGTTTACAATTTTCTAAATATTTCATAATATTTAAATATTTCATAATATTAAAATACATGTTTAATATGAAATATAGTATTAAATGTCAAAAATGTATAATTAAAAATATTTGAGGAATGGCTTTGTATGTCTCTTCAAGTAATGTCGACCACAGACTTTATTTTATTCATAAATTGAAAATTGTAAATACAACACCAATTTTTTTCAGTGTTATTATGAAAACCTGATGATATACTGCATACATTTTTACCATCATATTTTACATACTGTTAATTAAAATCATGTTAATTAATATTACAGTACCAAAAAAAAAGCAATTTCATTAACTAAATTAACAGTGTGTCCTAAACAATGGTGCATCTGCTGTAAGAAATGTTCATGAACTGTAAAAATTGGAATATATTATAGTTAGGCTGAGATTATTAAGCAGTCTGTGTTGCATGTCCTACGGAACAATCTTCCAAAGGTCACAAAATTAATAATTACAGTGAAAGACTTGAAGTCCTCTCAAGAATATGGCTGAGTAGGTGTACTTCTTAGTATTACATCTTAAATGAGTGGAAAGTGGTCGGTAATGAGATGTAGACAGTGAACTGAGAGCAAAGATAAGGGCATATTTGTATATTTATGCAGTGCAGGGAAAGACTAAAATGTAATGTCTCTGCGAGAGATGACTAACAGGTTTCAAGTGCAGCGAGAAGCATGAAGATCGGACGATTAATCAATACCGCAGGCAAAGAATTTCTCAGAGATTGCACATCCCACATGTACAGGGATGTCAGCACGGAGCACCAACCAACTACAGAAAAAATGAAAGTGGATGAAAGGGATAATCTTCTCAATCTGTTGCTTTGACATGTGATAGAATATGCAGGTTTCACCTCAAACATTCGCCGAAGCATTCAAATATCGAACCTGACCAAGCAAACAATGGTGATGTTAAGATTTTACTCTGAAAAAAGCTTTGTGTGTGTTTGTTGCTTAGGCTACAGCTGTTCGGTTTAAAACCTGGAAGCAAATTAGCATTTTCAAAGCATGGGTTCCCTACAGAGTTTCTAGAATAATGGTTTTATGTATGAGTAGAGTCTGTAAAGTAAATTACATAAATTAAAATAAAAACTAAAAGAAAAGTAAAATAAATGACACGCATTCTCATTAGCACAAGTATTCAAGAAATAAAAAAATATAATGAAATAGAAGTACACACAGTCTCTAAGAAATCTCTAAAAAGCAAATCTCATTTGGTTTTCACCTCTCACAAAATTATTTTGGTCATCTTTGAAGAACTCTAGATGTCACACTAGATACTGACACAGTCATGACTCTCAGAGATTCGCTTTTTGGAGTTGGATCACAAGTTGGACGCTGGGGGACTGCGTGGGCAAGTTTGTTTTATTCCTTTATTTATTCCTTTCAAATCTTGAATACATGAGCTAGCATGAAAATAGCACTAATACTACTGCCCACTTTCAGTGAGCAGAACAAGTAAGAGTTTAGAATTAAACATGTTTTAGAATTAAACATGTAATTAGACAATTTGGTCACTTTATTTTAGGTCCAAGTCTCACTATTAGCAAACCTGATTAACTACAACTTTTGCCTCAAACTTTTAATCTGCTGCATATTAATTGTTAGTAAGGTAGTTGTTAGGTTTAGGTATTGGGTAGGATTAGGAATGTTGAATATGGTTATGCAGAATATGTGCTTTATAAGTACTAATAAATGATAGGTATGCTAATAAGTAATTAGTAAATAGCGAGAATTGGTCCCTATATTAAAGTATTATTGAAAATTTGATGACTTTTGGTCATCAAAAACTACCAAGGTGACTATGTGGGAGGCATTGTAGGGTGTGAAAAGATAGTTGATTATAAATATACATATTAACTGATTATTAAAGAAATCTATTGTGGATTATTTTCATGTTTTTATCTTCTGATGGGACCCATTCACTGCAGAGGATCCACTGGTGAGCAAGTGATGGAATGCTAAAAACCCGAGGTCGGAAGACAAGCGTTCACATCATCCAAACGAACCGAACTCTGACGTCAATCGAACCCGGGTACGCACCAAAAGTGCTAGTGTGAAAGCGCCCTAAGTGTAGAGGTGCTCCGATCAGGCTGATCACCGATTGCTGATCACAGAAAGCGGTCTCTGCCGATCCAATCACCAATACCGATCTTTTTAAAGCCTTCTTTTTATTATGTAGAATTATTTATAGTGATACTCCAATCAGGATTTTTAGGCATTTATTCAGGGCCTGAATTTTAATTTTTAAGAATGAATTCCCCTCTTAGTTGACTCTTGTGAGAGGTGATTTTTTAATTTGAGGGGTGGAGGGGGCATTTTTAAACATTTTTCAAAAATATATATTTATCTCACCTAAACGTTTGATCATGCAGTGCATTTTTGTTTTTACAATCGTGCAGTAGCTTACACACAGCACAAGCCTGATTTTGTGAGCTGCATATGAGGTGGCGTTTTATGCCAGGTTCACACATAGGCCTACTCTGGTTGCAGTGTGTATGCAGTCCATGTGCTGAAGCAGCACTGACTCTGCTTTCACACAGGAGTCTGCAACTGATCTGTGCCTGTTTACCACAAACACAACATTTATCCATTATTTTGATTTGAAATCCAAACATTGTCAATGAAAATGCTTTTTCAGCATTATTATCAGATAATTTTTTTATACAGTACAGTAATACAATCTTTCATAGATGTGTTTAAACACAATAAATATATGCAAAGCCACACATTATTCAATGCTTTTTACTTTTGCATTTACTGCTAGATTTATATATTAAATTGCTCAAGTGGCAAAACATTCAAACTTTTCTTTTTGAATGTTGAATGTTTTCTTTTTACTTTTCTTACGTTATCACAAACTTACCATTCACAGAAACAGTCAGCTGTACTGCTTTTCCTTTTGCATTTAAATCTTTATTACAAGCAATCCTGCGGTTCATAAAGAACTTTGTTTTTTGCCTTGTTTATCTAAAAGTGCTCTTTCCCTTTAAACCTAGCCAAAAAGCCATATGTGTTGACTGTGAAACAGAGTAGACTGTAATTATATGCATTTATGGTGTTATTACTACATTTTCATGTCAATCCATGTTCATATTTACTGCAAACAATGCGCTGTTATTTTAATTCAGTGCGTGCAGTGGAAACAATCTCTGCACTGCTGCAGACGCACCGCTCCTGGAACGCACCGTGTGCAGTGTGAACGCTCTAATCCGTTATGATGAGTGCAGAAAAAATACACACTGCATACGCACTGCAAACGGATGTGAACTTGGCGTTATGTGTGTGTGTACGCGCTGCGAGTGTGCATGAGCACACAAGCGCTGAATGGTTTAAACACTGGCAAGAATTCAAATGAAATGCACTTTATAAACTATAGTGACGCGATGTGATTTGAAGCCGTTTGTGCTTTTTGAGAGAGAGAGAGCGCATGCGGTGATTCACTCACGCTGTTTGTGAAATTACGTCTCACATAAGGTTTTCAAATTACTTTATACGTTATTTAATGAAGAAATATGAATTGTACCACACCTTCAGCATTATAATTATTTCACCCGCGCCAGACAAAGACTGAGACGGTGAGCAACATGTTGTGGCTTGAGATCGTTTTTTTGAGATCTGCCTTTTTAGAGACCGCCGATCAAACATCCCCAAGCGATTCTCGGCCGATAGTGATCGGTAGCCGATCAATCGGAGCACCCCTAACTAAGTGATAATATATTAAAAGTACCACACATAAAATATAAAACTTTACTTTCTAAACCTTATGCATAGACTCAAAGAATATTTGGCAACTACAGATAATCAGTTTGGTTTTAAGAGGAAGCATGGTACTGATTTATGCATATATTCGCTAAAGGAAGTGGTTAGTGTGTATAATAGACAATTCTGCAGTATTTATGTGCTTTTTAGATGCTTCTAAGGTATTTGATCAAATTAATCACACTAAGCTGTTTATAAAGTTACAAGACAGAGGGGTTCCCCCATATTTGATTAGGATTTTACAGTACTGGTATATACATCAACCTATACAAGTCAGATGGGGTAGGAATGTTTCGGCACCTTTTTGTGTGACAAATGGGGTTCGGCAAGGTGGAATATTATCACCTCTTCTTTTTTATTTGTATATATGATCTCTCTGTTGAGTTAAATGAAAATTTGATGTATGCTGATGACTTAGTTATTCTGTCCCCTTAAAGTTCTGGGCTACAACAGTTGCTTCGTGTATGTTCAAATTATGGTGTGCAGCATGATATTGTATTTAATACGAAAAAGAGTGTGGTTATGATTGTTAAAACTAAAGAAGATCGGAAACAAAAGTTTCCCTCCTTTTATTTAGGTGACCAAGTATAAAATGTGGTAATATCTGGGTCACATTATTAGAGATGATTTGAATGATGATGATGATGTGCAATGCCAGTGCTATAAGTTATACGGACAAGCGAATATGTTGGCTCGTAAATTTTACTTGTGCACTGTTGATGTCAAAATAGCACTTTTTGGAGCGTACTGTACTTCATTTTATACGTCACACTTATGGTGTAGTTACAGTAAAGCTAAAATGAAAAAGCTTCAGGTGGCATTTAATGATGCATTAATAATAAGTTCCCAAGGTGGATGAGTGCAAGCCAATTGTTTGTATCTAGTGATGTTCCTACTTTGCATGCTGTTTTAAAGGGGTCATATGATGCTTTCTTTTTTAAATAATTATTTTGTGTATTTGGTATAACAGAATATGTTGACATGCTTTAATGATCAAAAAACACATTATTTTTAAAATACTGTACATTATTGTAGGTCCTCTATGCCCCGCCTCTCTCAAATGCTTCGCTTTCTACAAAGTCCCTCCTTCCGACAAGCGCAGTCTGCTCTGATTAGCCAACTGACACAGTGCATTGTGATTGGCCGAGCACCATTGGCCGAGCACCCTTTCCATAATCGCAAGCTTCAGCTTTCAAAATAAATGTAAAGACAGTTAATAATGTCCTTATATCGCTTTAGCGCCTCAGTTCAAGCGGCAAGTGAACCCATTATATCTTTCTCTACTATAGTACGAAATGAACGCGAATTAACATCAAAAGGTAGGCTATTTTATAAGAGAGCCTAATACAACTTATTGAAATGTCTCATTAAATCGCTAATTTTGTGTCAAACTGCAGAAAACATGTAAAGCTTGTATACAATGTCAAGTAACGATACTTTTACCTCCATTCGGCATCCATAAACTCATCAGTCAGCTAGAAAAATAACTATAAAGAGGAGCATTTTGCTATATTTATTCGCTACAGCATATTGATATTTCTACTTAACCTGCTGTCTACATGATAAAAAATGCAAGAATGCAAGCTAAAGATAAAAATTCATCACATCCTATAAAATTGCATGTTACTAATGAAGAAAAACCGACTGGATGTGTGAGAGATTTGACAATATTTCTATAAGATGCATTGAGGAGCCCAAACTAACACTGTAATAAGCGATCAGTTGACTTTTATTTAAAAAAATTGAGGAAACAACCCGTTGCCTTAAAATTATTAAGTAAATACACTTAATGCATAATTAAAGAAATACATTAACTCAGTGGCTTTGTTTTGTCTCAAGATGCACAAAGTAATGTGTTTTTCTAAGGCACATTTATAAAAATTACTTAAATGACCTAATTGAACTATGGCCTAACCCTGGCTTAGTCTAAGCCTTGTCTGTGAAACCAGGCCTAAGTGAACTTGACAGTTTGAAATTATTTTTTATTTTTCTTGCCTGAACTAAATTATTTCATGTAGAAATTACATTTGTTTTTCTGTAGTATTTACTTCACCACAAAATTATTTTTATCAGTGTAGACATAAACACATGACAGTATGATTGATATGTCAAAAGGTAAATAATAAAATGCATTTATTCTGTGGCACCTAAAAAAATTATTTTTTTCTTATAGGTGTCCCAGTGCACACAACGGGAAGGAACAAGGAACATGAGACGAGGAGTAAACTCAAAATAAACAGTCTTTAATCCAAACAAGGCAGGGCAATACAAGGCAGGGCAGACACACAGGAACAACGGGAGTAACGAGCAGACCAGTCGAAAACTAACTGAACAGACAGAAACTTAAATACACAGGATGAAACTACATAATTAAATCACACATAGCTGAACGGAATCATAATCAAACTAAACAAGGACAGGAAAATGACCAATTAAGGAAACACAGGAACAAACACGGGGGGAAAAAAACCCAAAACAGACCAAAACTGTGACAATAGGAGCCAATAGCTCCTTACTGGATTTTTTTGACTGAAGCCCTGCGATAAATGCCACTTCAAAAAAGAAATTTAACTGAGTGCCGTGCATTATTCTCCACACATAGCAAGATCTGAAACCTGAACACGTTTTGTCAAAAAAGCCAGTATTGTCCACTTTCAAGGCAAAGCAAGTTCACGTTTTACTGCAGAAGCCGATAAGCGCCCTGGCGGTTTGTGAACAGAAGCCAATAATTATGATTTAGCAAATCAGCACACTGTATTCAGGTCAGGTGACAAGGCTGCCAGTCACTTTGAAAAGACGCACTAGCTGAGAGGAGTTTCATCAAAGCTGACTAAAAGTGATCGAGGATGGATAATTTAGACAAACTTAATGAACCTGTGATCTTCTTTAGAGCGTAAAGGAAAATAAAAGCTGAAACGTTTTCATGGAACCTTGCAAAAGCAGCGTGTTACAATGGTGAGGGAAAAGCTCAGTGTAATTTGTGTAATCACAACCATGCAGTCTATGATCACAACAACAAAGCTTATCAGGCATCTACAATGTCATCTGATGAGATAAAATTAGTTTTTTGGGGGGTTTTTTGTAACTCTGAAACTTGAAATGTGGAGTTATCTGCTATTGCCAAAAAATGACTGTTGGAGTTATCTGCTTTTGCTATAAACAAACTTTCGATACATTAAAAAAAAACATACTTTCAATTAACTTTAATTTTGTAAGTTACCTGTTTATGTTTAAGTTATTATTACTAAATCAAAACAACCCAATTGCAGTTTGATTGATATTACTTGGAATGCACAATAAAAACCATGATTTCTGAAAATAAATAAAAAATGCAAAAATAAACTCTTCATATTATAATGTATCATATAAAATATTTAATGATACAGTATATTATACATGTCACGGAACACTGAGAGAGCGCCGTGGAAAATACAAAGTCTGGGTCCAAGTGCAGGTAAGGCTCTATTTTAATAAACAAAAAGGCCAACAAGGCAAAAAACAAAGCAGTAAAAGGAATGGGATACAAGTCCGCAATACAGTGCATGTATCACCAGAGATGAACACACACTACAAACAATTAATTACAACTAATACAACCAGGCAGAGTGGTGGGAGAGAGTAGAATATATAGTCTGTGGTAATGGGGAACAGCTGAGGCTGTAATAATGAGTGTCAGGTGAATGGAATCTGGAGAATTGAGTCCGGGAAGATGGGAGATGGCGACTTCTTGTGGTGAGAAGGAGAAGCGCAGGACCCAGACTCATGACGACATATTTTAAATATTACTATAATTTTAAATATTAAAAATATATGTTAAAAAATATAATATTCAATATACATTGTTTTATTATTAAACATAAAAAAATATAATATTAAACATTTTTTTAAACTCATTTGATGTATGACTGTGAATGTGTAATTTTATTTTACTCATAAATCAAAAGCCGCTACTCTTGAACAATGCAGTGGTGAATTATCCTTCTGGGTTGACCTGCTAATCAATGTCATGACTGAAAAGCTCTACAGAAAAACTGTTTAACAACCAAACACTGCAACACCTCCCAGGCGCAGGATACCAAGATATGACTCTGGAATGATGACCGGAAAGCCCAGGATCACTTATGCATCATTTCCATTTCAAACAAAATTGTACCTTCATTTCAGCAGCCGTGTTCAGTTCTGGTCGGTGCACAGGGATAAATAAGGAGAATCTCTAGCAGTGAGAAGAACAAAGGTTAGGTTGGTTTCAATCAAAGCCTTGCTTTTCATTTCTGAAATGAAAAGAACAAAGGACCGAAACAGTGGAGGGACACTGCAGCTCATTAGACCACAGCTTAATCAGTTCTCTAAAAAGCTTTCAAAGCGCAGCGGAGCATCTGGGCTGCCAATGCCCTTCCTTTTTCCTGCCCACATTGATTCATTATTTTCTCTTTTCAGGCAGCCCTCTGTACTCCAATCTTGTGCCAAGCCCAATCTCACACACGATGCCTCACAGTTCCTTCTGGGAGACCTACAGCTTGACCACTGGAACCAGTTGAGCCCTTACAATCTGATTTTGCTGCAGTTGGAATTGAACTGCTGGTTCGTTTGGCCAGAGGAGAACTGGACCCCCGACTGAGCCTGGTTTCTCCCAAGGTTTTTTCTCCATTCTGTCACCGATGGAGTTTTGGTTCCTTGCCGCTGTCGCCTCTGGCTTGCTTAGTTGGGGACACTTCATTTCCAGCGATATCGTCGACCTGATTGCAAAGACACTATTTAAACTGAACTGAGCTGGATGATGACATCACTGAATTCAATAATGAAATGCCTTTAACTGAAAATCATTTTTTTAATCTTTTCATTTTACATTATTGACACACTATTTTCCTTTTTTGATATTGTGCAGTTGCTTTGACACAATTTACTTTGTTAAAAGCGCTATATAAATAAAGGTGACTTGACTTGCAAAAAACCACCCAGAAAATCCACATACAGCTTAAGGATCCTTAAAGCACAAAGAAGTGGATGGTGACCTCTCCGTTATGGTGTGGCCATGGAAACAGACTCGCTCTCAGACTGTAGTTCATCTACAGTAGCTCTGTTTGTTTGAGAATGACTTTAATTCTATTTGGAAATAAATGATTGGTCTGTGAGTTAATTCAATTGATTAATAATTTAGAGGAGATTTAATTTAGTGTTTCCTCTGCTCAAATCCGACTTGCCGCTCATTACTGGGCAAATTACACATGGGTGGAGGAGATAGGGAAAATGAAGGAAAAGTAATTTGCATAATTACTGCTAATAAACACGTTGCACACTGCAGATGTGCGAAATGATTAGCTCACGCTATCACGTCTGCAAATCAAAGAAACACATGCCAATTGCCATATTTCCATCAGATGTGGCATTCACCAAAACAAGTACCTACCCTCTTGTCTTGTTAAAATTAGATGCACTAGGGATGATCTATCTATCTGAAACTCCATCTACTCCATCCATCCATTTATCCATTTATCTATGCCAAGTAAATATTCAAAGTTTGTCTTGATAAACTGCACATTTACAGTTAAAATAAGTTACATGAATTTCAATTACTTTTAATTCTACTTCCTTGCTTTCAAATTGCAATTCTACATCCTGTTTGCAAACTCCATTCAAATTCTGGAAATAACCTTAATTTAAAAGATATTCTCAGTTCATATCCACCCTGCCAGAGACACATTTCTAATAGTCCAACTATTTAATATGGCACATTGTCTTAAAAATCTTAAAAATAGAGTGAAACACAATATAGCTAATGGCGGAAGTAATCTGTCTTTGTGTACAAAAACACATAAAAAAAAAAACACAGATTGAATCCAATTAGCAACATAAATATGATATTAGCTAAAAGTATTTTATTGCACAAAACTATTATTGCAGCAAATATTCATATTCCTGACCAAAAAAAACCCAGCGATTTATGGATTATTCATGATAACAGGTACATTGGCCACAGCAGGTGATTTAAAATCCGTCACTAATTGTCTTGAAATTTATTGCTGAAGCCTGTGGATTTGTTACACAGCTGGTGCTTTGCAGCTGTGCTTTAAAAAGGATGAATTTATAGACACATCTTTAGAGACACAACAGAACTTTTAAACTTTTTGATGTCACAAATCTTATGCATCTTATACACAAAGATCCATTTATATTTATATGTTAAAGGGTTAGTTCACCCAAAAATTTTAATTCTGCCATTAAATACTCACATCAGTGACACTAGTGGTTAAACCTTCATTTTATGAAGCTACAAGAATACTTTTTGTGTGCGCAAAGAAAACAAAAATAATGACTTTATTCAACAATTTCTTGAACTACTGATGTCACATGGACTATTTTAATGATGTCTTTACTACTAAACGGCGAGTAGAATATGACGGCAGCGAAGGCAAATGAATTGCCATCACATTTCTATGGCGCCAAAAAAGCATGGAATGCAACCATACAAAAGTGTTTTGCATTAGACGCAAATAAATTAAAACAGTGGCTGGTAACACACCTGCTCTTTCTGAGTCCATTTGTGCTGTGCAGTGGGCTATGTGAATAATGGCAGTAAAAAAATAACTCTTAGCGAATAATGGAAATTGCATGTAAACAGGAGTAAGAGCTTTGCTCTTGTCATGTAAGCATCATAATGCAAATAAGTCCTTACTCTGATTATTGGAAATAATCACATTATTTGTGTGCATGTAAACGTAGTCAATGATATGATATGGCAAACATTTATCCTTTCACTTTATTAATACTGAATTATATATGTTTTTGTTATTTCTCCAGACTCCTTAGCGCCCCCTTTGCATCCAAGGGGGGTACAAATCTGCACTAAACCACATAAATCTTTGAAAAGTTGCTCCTCTAAATCCATTCCCTTGAAAGCACTGCTGCTAAATATATTAAATCTAGTTGACCTCACAAATCAGCTAATCAGTTGGTGGATGACTAGTCCACCCTCCTCCTGACCCATCTCTAACATGCGCACGCACATTAATGTGTGTGTGTGTGTGTGTGTGTGTGTAGAACAATAAAGCAGCTGTGTGCACTGGCTTGAATCAAACCGCCAGCTAGAACAAATCTGAAGTGCCTGTTTATGTAGCTATGCATCAGTTCATGGCATCTCTCTTCTGCACAAATGTCTGCTGCTTGTCGTCGCCATGACCTTATGTTGTCTCTGGGTGATAGTCACCCTGTTGCATCTCTAGAGAAAACAATCGCTTTGATCAAGTTATTGCCTTCTGTGAGTACAGCTCAAGCCACCCACGCATTGCTGTTCTGCAGGGTGCTTGGTGGAAAGCACTGCAACGATGTTGCGAGTTTGCCTTGTTTGTTTTGTAATACCTCAGTATTGCATGTACGCCTGCTATCTGCTCGCTGCTGGTTGACTTGGGCACCTTGGCTGAAGTCCATCTCTTCCCACCCACACCTTTTTTTCTGCCTCTCCAGCACTTTTGAAACTTTTCCTCCAGCATGACGTGCGCTCACCCCTCATCCATATGGAATCAATGCTCTCGGCTCTGCTGCTGTGAAAGCTAACAGTGATTTCAGCAAAGCTTCAGAGTCCTGCAGCTGAAATGAGATAGAGGATGAGAAAAGGGACATACAGTATGACAGGAAAGAAAAAAAATCAATGTGTGAGGCATTGCAGTGTCGGTATGGGAGCTTCAGCTGTGGGTTTTTATGGGTGAGCTGCTGGGCTGATTGGGTGATTTGGACTCTGAACTTCTGAATGATTATTTGACACTGAAGACTGGAGTAATGGCTGCTGAAAATTCAGCTTTGCCGCCACAGGAATACATAATATTTAAGAAAAATGTTAAAATAGAAAACAGTTCTTTTAGGTTGTAATAATATTTCACAATATTCCTGTTTTTACTGTAATTTATTCAAATAAATGCAACCTTGGTGAGACTTCTTTTAACAGTATTAAAAAAATCTTAATAATTCCAAACTTTTTACTGGTAGTGTATGCAGGCATGCAAGTATAGTTTTTATCTACTCCGAAAATATTAGTCAAGATTGAATATTTTTAAATCAGCAATAAAGTCTGACAATGGTATCATAAATTTTGCTTGTCTAGTTCAAACATTATTGTACAAAAAGTATTATTATATTATTTTGTATTATTTTATAATAAACAATTATTATTATAAATAATAATAATTATTATTAGTAATAGTACTAGTATTATAGCATTATTAACAACAATAAAACACTTGTATTATTATAGTTATAAATAATAACAGCAACAAAACCAATAATATTTATTATTTTGATATTTATATATATATGTCCACGGATGTCCATGGAGGACAGCAGGGGTGGATGATCGGAGGATCCCTTTCACAACATCCAGCCAAGAGAAGAACACTCTCCAGGAGGTAGTCATGTCACTGTTAAAGTCTACAATCAAGACAAGACTTCACGACAGCAAATACAGAGGGTTCACCATAAGGTGCAAAAAAGGCCAGATTAGACTTTGCCAAAAAACACCAAAAAAAAGCCTGACCACTTCTGGAAAAGCATTCTTTTGACAGCTGAAATTAAGATCAACATGTACCAGAATGACGGAAAGAAAAACGTATGGAGAAGGCTTGGAACAGCTCATGATCCAAAGCATTAAACGTCATCTGTGAAACATGGTGGAGCAGTGTGATGGCATGAGCATGCATGGCTTCCAGTGGCACTGGGTAACTGGTATTTAGTGATGACATGACAGAAGACAGAAGCAGCCGGAATAATGCTGAAGTGTATAGGAATATACTCTCTGCCCATGTTCAGTCAAATGGAGCAAAGCTGATTGGGCAGCGCTTCATAGTACAAATGGACAATGACCCAAAACAAAGCAACCCAAAAAAAACAGTTGTTGAAGGTAAAAAAGTGAAATATTCTGCAATGGCCAAGTCAATCTCCTGATTTAAACCCAACTGAGCATGCATTTCACTTGCTGATGACAAAAATAAAGGCAGAAAGACCCACAAACAAGGAACAAATGAAGGCAACTGCAGTAAAGGCCTGGAAAAGCATCTGGAAGGAGGAAACCCAGTCTCTGGTGATGTCCATGAGTTCCAGACTTAAGGCAGTCATTGCCTGCAAAGGATTCTCAACAAAATATTAAAAATGAACATTTTATTTATGATTATATTTATTTGTCCAATTACATTTGAGCCCCAGAACATGGGGGGGACTGTGTATAAAAATGGTAAATGGTTGTAATTCCTAAGCACTTTATGTTATATTTTTGTTCAACCCCTTGAATTAAAGCTTAAAGTCTGCACTTCAATTTCATCTTGATTGTTTTATTTTTAATTCTGTTCTGGTGACATACAGGGCCAAAATTATGAAAATTGTGTCAGTGTCCAAATATATATGGACCTCACTATACATACATCAGAAGAACAATGTATTACTAATAATACAATTATTAATGTTAAAAATCAGTTCTGGATATTGATTAATAGCCATTTAAACATAACAACAATCTGCATAGGTCATGAAAAAGCTATAATGAGCATTATAGATTCTCTCATTCATTTTTCTATTGTGGTCCTTATACCATTTCTGGTTCTCCTCTCCATTCTGCATGCACTCTTTCCATCTCTTCCACCCAACCTGCAGTGCCTCTTACATCACTCCTCACATTCTTCAGTTCAAGGCCTCTGGAAATCTCTCAAACCTTTTTTCTAACATTACTAAGGTAACTCACAGCGCTGGCGAGCAGGAAAGAAAGGGAGGTGATGGAATCGTGACTGTGTGTACTTCTGTGTTTGTTTTTTGTGCATTCCTGTGTGAGCGAGAGTATGACTATGCCGGAGAGCGAGGGGGAGAGAGAGCGAGCGAGAAAACGAGCGCACAGCGTGCATGCAGTGGTGCTGATGATCTGTATTATACATTTGTAAAAATATCTCTAGTTTGTCTCGGTGATAGTGAGAGGAAATATAACAAGGGGACTTGATTTGAGGACTGTTGTAAACGTTGCTTCCTCTCATCTTTTCAAAAACGTACCATGACTGTGAAGTGCTTCTTTTTTTCACAGTGGGCATTCAGCCTCATACAATGTAAACCACCTCCAGTCCAAATGATTCTGAATAAAAGATTCAAAATCCCTATCTGGCCTGGCAAAATCTAGAAAAAGACCAACATTCGAGACACACTAGCACTACCTTCTAAGCCATGATTCATAAGAAACATTAATTGACACCAGTCAAAGTCCATTAGGATTACAAGCGATTCCTAACAAGCGTTAAATTATTATTTCATTCTGCCATCTGACCATCTGCTCTTGCAAACAAGACACATGTGGGTCATTATCGTTATGCACTACCTTCTGAACTTGTGCATGTGTAGTAATTTAGGAATGTATTTCAGGGTATGCCAGATTTACACATTCACAAAATAGATTAAAAAAAAGAAAGACAGTGGAAAAAAAGCATGAGTTTGCCATTGCTAAGTTGTTAATATTTTGCTGGAAACTAGGGATGGGCATTTTTGACAATTTCTTATTTCGATCATCGATAGGTTTCAAAAACGATTAATCGAGTACTCGGGAGGTGGGGCATGGTCGTAATGGAGATAAAGAAAATATCTGAAGACTGTTATGAAAATGAATGTTAAAAAAAAAAAATATGACATGAAAACATGAACACATGATTAGATGTTAGATTATGATTACGATGCAGCAATGTTATTAAAAAAAGAAGCATCTAAAAAAGAATAGCTGCCTCAGGTGTAGCTGACTTTATGCCAATAAACTGAAACCCGTTCTATGACACTTCCTATGATATTAATCAGATAACTTAGATACAAAACATAAACGTAACATTACAACTTGTATCTGCACAAAAGGATGCATATGCCAGTGAAGTTTAAGTTACATGCTATAGCGAGAGAGAGAGTGAGAACGCGCTCCCGCCGTGATGCGCTTTCAACAGCGCGCTGAAACATGGGCATGGACAGGATTTACTATAGATTTCACATTCTATAAAGTTCTCATTATAATGCTTATGTCATTAATGTTTATGGCAGATTTGTGCTATATTTTCATCTACATTATCAGGTGATTCCTAAAATTGCCTGCGTGTTTTCGATGCCATAAGAAGTACGAAAATAATTTTAATTGAAGTATGTCTACTTTTGAACAAATATGATGAAAAACATCACTGCTGCAATATTATAGGATCAGTATTGTTGAAAAAGAAACATCTAAAAGCAATATGACCGTCTCAAATAACTCATTTGAGCATGAAACTAAACACTGTAATATGCAGCGCATTCAGCTGCATGTAAATAAATGTTAATATCCCAAGGCATCCTACATTAGATTAATCAGATATGTGTAGCTACATGACTTCAAAGCCAAGCTTCTCTCTCTTCTCGCGTCTATACTTTGTCCCACATGCTGTTGCAAGCTAAACAATCAGAGCTCAGGGTGCCGCCCAAAGTGCTGCTATAACCAATCAGAATTTTCTTTCCCCACAATCATCATTTTCATGATCGATCATCGCTGTCACGGCCGAGTACTCGAGTACTCGATCGCTGTTGCACATCCCTACTGGAAACCAGAGTTCTGCGCCAACTGAAGTGGTAATTTAAATATATGGAAGTAGAATTAAACTGAAATTCTATGAAATTTAACTAGAAAAGCAAAGTTGGCCAAGACAAACTTTAAATATTGGCTTGACAAATCTTTGTTTAAAACTTGTGGGGGAAAAAAAAGATGGATGGATTTATCTAGATGGATGGATCAGGCCAATTCAATTCAAATTCTCACTTCTTAAATTTTTACCAAACCTCTTGCAAACTTTTTGATTAAAGAACCAACGAAAAGAAAAGAAGAAAAACCTGGCATATTTCCTAAAAAATTTAATTTCAAGTAATAAAATATAATTTTCGAAGTCAGTGATTTACACCCAGTTACATGGTGAAAAAAAGTAAAAAAAAAAAAAAAAGGAAAATTATTTCATATTCACTCCATGTTCATTTAATTGGAATATTACGACAAAAGAAACTAACTAATGTTATTTTTTTTTTAAATAATATTTCAGCCAATATATTAAGACATAACGTGGACATGAAAATGTACTTCAAAATTGAAATACCCGAAATCCGAGAGATTTCTATCAGAGGCCATCCTAGAAATCACCCCCAAACGGCAAAACCTCAAGCTCCATTTCACCTGATTGATGGAACCATTTTCCTGTGCAGGGGCGAAATAATGGCATTACAAAAAGCATTCGAATCCAACAGCTGTTGAGCAAAGTGATCTCCTTTTTTACCGTTTACACAAAACAGCTCCCACACCTCTGAAATGTGGGCCAATTAATCGCATCTGAAACACAGCAGGGATTTTTCCTCTTTTAGATGGGTAACATTTACAAAGGGATCTCTTGAGAGCAAAAAATAGATACGTCAATAATGCCTAGCTGTCCTAGTCAATTGACAAACAAGAAGCACTTTCTGCATACCAGCAATAGCTAATTGCAAATAACAAGGGCATATTTCTAATTTTCGTCAAAACCATGTACCTTTGACTTGGAATTCTGAGCATGCATGTTATCACTACAAATTATGTCTGCAGATATATGGCATGCTGGAAAAATGAGGGAAAATGCACAAGGCCATCTACATTTAAAGACGATTTAATGAGCATAGACGCTGACACCTTGATTACACCCCTGCGGTTCTGAATGATGATATTCTCTGGAAAGCTGTCTCTAACCAAACAAGCTGATAGACCTTGGATGAGCGCATCAATTCAAAGGCTTTCAAGAACGGCCAGAGCATTTCTCTGAAGAGAAATCATCTTGAGGGAAGGGATCAATACAAATGATTGCAAAATCAGTGAGAATGTACGAATGTGTGTTTTCATTTGCATTAAGGTCGGCATGAAATGCAAAAGATCCCTATTTACTGGATGCATCTCATGGATCGCACTGTAAACATTTCATTAGTGTATGTGTTTTCTATTTAAAAAATGCTTTGACCTTGTACTGTTTAATCAAAACTGAACCTTAATCAAGACTTCTCTCTGGTGACATATGCAGGGCAACTCCAATCATTTAACCTGCTTAAAAGTGCATGCAGATTGAAAGGTGTTTGAAGGTTTGAGTGCAATGCCCACATTTCAAAAACCAATCAACAACCAGTGCATAGAACTAAGTCCGCCCCTATAATAATCCATTACACTTGGATGAACATCACAAAATGGAAGAAACGATCTATTGCTACTTCCATTTCATCAGGACGAAGACTTAAACGCCACCTTTTTCATATGAGAATGGCACCGAGAAATGTTTCTGCTCAGCACATCTCTCCAGTGTTGGATCAGAAACAGAAAAAGGCCAAAGAACACCACAGAATTTCTGTTAAATGTATTTCTAAAGTGGCTTGTGACAGTAATCCGGATGGCAAGGGGGCGGCATTAAAGGAAGTGTGAAATTAAGATAGTGAAAACAGTAGAAGGCGATGTAAAAATCCTTCCTGGAGCCCAATAATCTGACACCTTCAACAACAACAACAAAAAAACAATTAGTTCTATCTCATTTCTGCTGGCAAGGAATTGGAAGAGTAGGATACTGGAGGATGAAGTGGGATATGCAGTTATTAATCCCTCAACGTTCGCCTTAAGGTGGAAAGTCTGAAAGAGCGTTTATGCAGGTATGATTTATTCAACAGTGGCGCAAGAGCATCTGCCATATCAAAGGAGAACATGCACATTAATATTTGTTTGCCTGCACACCAAAAAGCGTGCCAGCGGGCTGAAAACAGCAGTCGCCACTCAAAGTGACGCAGAACCCAGCAGGTGACAGGTAGGAAGAGTATGGAAACGATTCCGAAAGACACAACAAACAGAACAAAACTTCTCACGCATAGAAACTGTTTGACAAAATGTACATACAAACGCTCCTTTTTCCAGCTCTGATAAAAAGCCAAAAAAAAAAAAAAACACGGCAGGCAGGGTCCTACCAAGTATGTGCCACGGTGAAGCGCCTCTGCTTGTGGATGTTGTTGTTGAGAAGCATCCGTCGGAGGAGACGGGGGGAGTTCCGTGGCGACAGCCGCGGCGAAATGGAAGAGGGCGAGCGGCGGTGCCCTCGGGGTCGCTCCTGCTGCAGGAGGTTCTCCCTCAGGATCTTCACCAGGTCCTCGTTAAGCCCGACATGCTTGGGCATGGGCGGCACTGCCAGCGTGTCCTGGTGGCCCACGGCCGCTTGCTGGGCCATCCTCACGCTTCGCCTGTCCTTCTCCCGCTGCTGGGGGCAAAAACAAAAAAACGTCCACTAATCCAGCGGTAAACTCCCCAGGATGGGGGAGAGCAGGGGTGAGCAAACGAACTCGGAGCGTCTCTGCAAACCCTGTGCGGGCTGCTCGACGCAAGAATGAGTGACTGGAATTAATCGCGAAAGAGCGGGAGAGCAGAAGAGTGCGTGCTCCTGTCAGGACGACTGCCGAGCTATGATGGTGTGCTTGTGAGAGAGAAGAGGAGAGGGAGAGAGGAAGGGAGGGAGGGAGGGAGGAGAGACAGAGCGAGCAGCTGTCGATCTGCAGTGCTTCACTAACTGCTGACTGCAAGCCACCACTTCGCTAAAGAGCCATTCAAATTGTGTGTGTGTGTGTGTGTGTGTGTGTGTGTGTGTGTGTGTGTGCAGTATGGAGTAAGCGGCCACTGCTGCCAAAAAGCAACTTTTCTCTTTTTTCCCTCTCCGTATGTTTAAATCTGACTAATTTATGACAAGAATGTGTGCGTGCGGTCCAAAGAAAATAGTGTGCGTATTTGCTTATCCTTTGATCACTGAGTCAAGTCAAGTCAAGTCACCTTTATTTATATAGCGCTTTTGACAATGCAAATTGTGATAAAGCAACTGCACATTATCAAAATAGGAAAATAGTGTGTCAATAATGTAAAATGACAAGATTAAACACTCAATTTTCAGTTAAAGTCATTTCAATTTTGAATTCAGTGATGTCATCATCCAGCTCAGTTCAGTTTAAATAGTGTCTTTGCAATAAGGTCGACGATATCGCTGGAAATGAAGTGTCCCCAACTAAGCAAGACAGAGGCGACAGCGACAAGGAACCAAAACTCCATCGGTGACAGAATGGAGAAAAAACCTTGGGAGAAACCAGGCTCAGTCGGGGGGCCAGTTCTGACCAAGTTAATGCAGCCTAACAATCCTTTAACGGATTTGAATATTAGAAGCGTATTAGTGTGTTATGTGTATGCCAGGTTAAAGAGATGGGTCTTTAATCTAGTTTTAAACTGACAGAGTGTGTCTGCCTCCCGAACGGTGTTAGGTAGATTTTTCCAGAGTTTGGGCACTAAATAGAAAAAGGATCTGCCGCCCGCAGTTGATTTTGATATTTTAGCTATTATCAAATGGCCAGAGTTTTGAGAATGTAATGGACGTGGAGGACTATAATGCGATCAAGAACGGAGGAGCTAAACCATTCAGGGCTTTATAAGTAATTAACAAGATTTTAAAATCT
This sequence comes from Barbus barbus, assembly GCF_936440315.1. NCBI lineage: Eukaryota > Metazoa > Chordata > Actinopteri > Cypriniformes > Cyprinidae > Barbus > Barbus barbus. The sequence goes on from NC_136757.1 coordinate 21,701,232, forward strand.
ATACAATGTTTAATAGGGAGCCAGTGCAGTGTTGACAGAACCAGGCTAATGTGGTCATACTTCCTTGTTCTAGTAAGAACTCTAGCTGCTGCATTTTGAACCATCTGTAGTTTGTTTATTAAGCATGCAGAACAACCGCCCAATAAAGCATTAAAATAATCTAACCTTGAGGTCATAAACGCATGAATTAACATTTCTGCATTTGACATTGAGAAGTGATATCTGGGTGAAGGAGTGAAAATTAACTGACTTCTGTGACATAAGGCGGCTAGCTTCCTGACCTGGGCCCCAGTTAGTCAAGTACGAACTCTGAGACTATGTGCCATATTTCTAGAGAGAAGAGCGGCACCACCCCAGGAGGGATGAACACCATCTCTTTTCAACAGGTCAGGTCTGCCCCAAAAACTCGTCCAATTGTCTATAAAGTCTATGCTATTCTGTGGGCACCACTTAGACATCCAGCCATTGAGTGACGACAGTCTGCTATGAATCTCATCGCCACGGTAAGCAGGGAGCGTACCAGAGCATATTACAGTGTCTGACATCGTACTTGCAAGTTCACACACCTCTTTAACATTATATTTAGTGATCTCCGACTGGCGAAGTCGAACATCATTAGCGCCGAAGTGGATAACAATCTTACTGAATTTACGTTTAGCATTAGCCAGCACTTTTAAATCTGCCAAGATGTCAGGCGCTCTGGCTCCCGGTAAACATTGAACTATGGTGGCTGGTGTCTCTATTTTCACGTTCCGTACAATAGAATCACCAATAACTAGAGCACTTTCATCAGGTTTCTCAGTGGGTGCCTCACTGAGTGGGGAGAACCTGTTTGATGTTTTGATCGAAACGGAAGAGTGGTGTTTTGACCCGCGACTAGGCCGCCTCACAGTCACCCAGCTGCCCTGCTGCACGGGCTCAACCGGAACTGAACAATGAACTTACCACTTACCACTGTTGTTTGATGAACTCATGAAAAACAGAGCGAGAGAGAAATGAAACGGAGCGAGAAAAAACAAAACAGTAATAGACGTGAGTAGAAACACTTATGACAAGCTAACTGGCTAGCAAATGCTAACGCGCTGCACTCACGCTTTTAGATTAAAAGCAAACGATCAAATTAGTCAGGTTAGTTTGATAGATAATATCAGAAATATGGTGGGAATTAAGTTACATTTTACCACTTAAACAACAGAGAGTGAAAGTAAGATAGAGATTCAACAGAAAAGCGAAGCTACATGGAGCTACAATCGCAAACCTCTCAGAAGCATGACAGACAGGAACAGACAGAAGCAATCGAGAGACAGAAGCAATCGGTGATCAGCACACGGGTCCAGTCGTATGCCCTCCCAATAAAATCAATCTTTCATTTTGTGACACGTTTGGCAGCGTAAAGTCAACATCATAAAATCATATTTAGAACAGCTGCTCAGTTTCTAAATAGGTTATTTTATGATGTAGACTTTACACTGCCAAACTTGTCACAAAATGAAAAGCCTCGCGAGGTAAGGAGACACGAAGATTAATGAATCCTGACAGGAGCCGGCTATAAATGTTGCTTATGATCATCACAGCATGCTTATTTTAATAGCTGCAGGAAATAAATAAAAATCTCTTTAATATCTCTATCATTTCTTTTAGAAAATAAAATGAAATGGAGGCTTCTACTGAAAGCAATAGTTCACCCAAAAATAAAAATTCTGTCGTCATTTATTCACCCTTGTGTCGTTTCCAAACCTCTATGACTTACTTTCTTCTGTGGAACATAAAAGAAGATATTTTGCGAAATGGCCTCAAATCTTTGGTTTTCGATGTTCTTCAAGATATTTTCTTTAGCTTTCCCCAGAATAAAGTCATACAGGCTTGGAACAACATGAGAGTAAGGAAATTATGACAGAATTCTCATTTTTGGGATAACTATCTATTTAAATTTCTTAAGATTTTTCTCCAAAGACTAAAATCCAGTAATATATGTGTCTTCTCTGAAGCTTCAGATGAGATCTCAACAATGTCTCATACTGTGCTCAGATTATTCTGAGTAGGGATGCACGATATTGGATTTTTGCCGATTTCCGATATGCCGATATGTTCTATCTAATTTTGGCCGATGCCGATATATTTCCTTTTGTTTGGAAACAACACCAAGTCTCTCCTGTGCAGAAATTAATTTTGGTTAGTTTTTAACAAACTTATTTATTATAATTAAAGAAAAAATTATGATTTTTTTTTTTGACAGTACATTGAAGCTTTGAAAATAACTATAAATAAACTATCAATTGCTGCATTTTTCCCCCAGAAAGATGCAGTTTACCCTAACATTTTATTTTAGGATTTAACATTTGTAGATGGTCTAAAACAAAAGAGTTCTTAAAATCTTTTACAGCTCATGACACATTAATGAATAAATCAGTATATATAAAATTATAAGTGTCATGTTTGTGATTTTTTTTTTATTTAAGCTATAGATTCTGACCATTAAATCGAAACATACTCGTTATTTTATGACATCAATTACGGCTTTATGAAATCAGAAACACAGTCTAAATGTTATTTGTGTAGGCTATTTTACCTTTAATTTAATTAGAAGTAGGCCAACAGCGCCCCCTAAAGATAAAATCTCCTTACCGACCGGGCGTTAAGACCTGGGGGGGAGGCTGTCACTGCTGCCGCTGCACGTGCTGTTACTGTTTACTCTATCACACACCGAACGCGTCATTCTGTACGTGCTTTCACAGATTAAGTTCAGCTATCTAAATCAGTGAATTTAATCATCATTCAGACAAAACTTTGCTTCAAGAATGAGCCACACTGTTGACGTGATCTAATCACTAGCACACCCTGAACACATGTGAGTTAATGTAATCCTCTTATCGGCAAGACATATGGCATAATTTTTCATATCAGGCCGATATTTGCTGATATTTACAAGCCATTATCTGCCGATTCCGATATCAGTCCGATAACATCGTGCATCCCTACTTCTGAGACCAAATATGCTACTGTATCATAAAAAAAATCCTACTTTTTTTGAGCATTTCTGTAGCTTAAACTGTAGAGAATGGCACTAGCAACTCCAAGGTCATGGGTTTGAACCCCAGGCATGAACTGATAGAATGTAATATAATGTAACCTTCAATGCAATCAAAGTCACTGTCACGAATCTGGTTCGTGGCCTTCCGTCTGACTGCCACAAGAGGTCGCCTCTCCATCATATTGACTCTCACAGCACACATCACACTGGACTGCATTTCCCATCATCCATTGCACTGACGACACACACAGCTGATTCCACTAATCACGCTCACACCTGAGAATTATCACACAATTACACACCCTACTTAAACCATGGACTTCCTCTTCCTCTCTGCTGAGTATTGTTCTGCGTTTAGCACTCCCCTAGTGTTAGCTGCCTTACTGATCCATTCTGTGTTTTTCTGTTTAGTTCCAGTATTGTTCTGCATTTATAACTCTTCTAGTTTTAGTTGTGATACAGAACCCTCTTTGTTGTCTTAGCCTTGCCTTGTGTGTTTTCTAGTGTTTCGATTCTTGCCCATGTTTCCTGGATTAACCCCTTGCCTTGCCGTTCGGACTCTGTTTGCACCTCTCTTGAATCACTGATCGTTTACCTGGATTATCTCTCTGCCTCACCCTGTTGGATATTGTTCGCCGATCAAAGACCCACGCTTGTTCTAGGAATACGCTTGTGTCTTGCCCGTACCATACCTGTTCGCTGTTGTTTGATAATCCTGCCTGTTATTTGACTGTTTATTAATAAAATCTTGCACATGGATCCCCACGTCTCGTTCGCCCTGTTACAGACACTTTGGGTAAAATGCCCAAAAAAAAGGAAAGTGTAAAGTTCTCATCAGGAGAACAATCCTCAATTGTTTTAGGATCTCTGTATGATCTCTTTGCTGTGTTTTAGCATGTAAAATCCAAAAATGACAACTTTTTCCAAATCTCCTATTTCTATGCTTACTTTCATGTTTATCAGAATGCAGAAATGCATTCTCAGTTATACCATACATAATCATCCTCATACTAACTAGACATTGGACACAAAATTGCTCAGGGGTCAATAGCACTTCTCTGCCTGTCCCTTTCACCTTCACTCACCTGAATTGGTGATACTATCATAAGCTTCTATTGAGTTCTAGTCATTTAACAGATGCTGTGACCCGAAGCAATTTAAAGTGCACTTCTAACAGGGAGAATCTTCACTGTAGAAACCCGGGGTTGCTGTAAGTGTTTAGCTGAAGGGCACAACGGCAATTCAATGAGGGATTCAAACTCTTTCCGTTAGAAGCATAGATCTTTAACCAGTACAGCACACCACCCCCTGCTGACTGCAACAGACTGTCATTGCTTTACAAAAAAACAAAAACAAGCATCACATAATAACCAATAACAACTGTAAGTGTGACATTAAGATAACCCTCTGGGCTATTTTGAGAAGAGAAGCATTTAGCATGCTAACGTTTCATTAGTTCACATCTGTCTGTGTGAATATACTTGTGAATATACTTACTCAGCTTGCCATCTGTTATCACAAAAAGATGTGCTCACCTTTACTTTACACAATTTAACGACCATTTAAAAGCAACAACAAATAATTACAATAACAATATTGTTACAATAACAAAAGGCATATCTTTGTGAAACACCAAAGAAACAACTAGCCAGACTGTCCAAGCAAACGTTTTCCATAAAATGAAAGTGCTCAAAAAAGGACAAAAATCATAAAATAGTACCTTTAAAATTAGAAAGCTTTTTTATTCCTCAAGGAATTAATCCGCATATAAGAATGATTTTTGTAGGATCATGTGACACTGAAGACTGGAGTAATGGCTGCTGAAAATTCAGCTTTGCTTTACAGAAATACATTTAGAAAATATATTAAAATACAAAACAGTTCTTTTAAATTGTAATAACATTTCACAATATTACTATTTTATTGTATTTTTGATCATGTAGCTTTGTCAGCACATTAATAAATTGCTTTTTAAACATAATTAAATGTAAGTTGTAATAATATTTCATAATATAATTGTCATTACTGTTTTTTGATCAAATAAATGCAGTCTTTGTGAGCAAGAGTCTTCTTTCAAAAACATTTTAAAAAATCTTACAGACTCCAAAGTTTTAATATTTGTTTGGAACCACATAAGGGTGAGTAAAAAAAATACAAAAATGTAAAAAAAAAAAAAATTTATACAAATCACATACACTATATCTATAATTCAGTGGTTCTCAATTCCAGTTCCTGGAATTAGCTGGAAGATCAGGGTAGAATTAACACAAAATCCAGGAAGACAGACAAAAATAGCTACAGAAAGATTGGTGATTGCGCAAGAAACCTGCAATTTGGTTGAAATGTGAGCAGTTCATTGTGAACAAAACCAAAGAAATCTGATGTACAAATGTGTCATGGATGACGCTACGGTCTCATCCTTCTGGTTATGACAGTCTATCTTAAAATGATGCATAATCAATATAAAAGCATGTACAATACAAGGATTTTATACTGCAAAATACTCCAAGAAATTATGACAGTCTTAACAGATATATCAACATCTTAAGTGGTGCCACTGTAGAAATACCACACAGTACTGAAAGTTATGTTAATATTTAATCGATTCTTTTTCTCATTAAAATGTATTAATGTGACTTCAGAGCAGCAGATTTTGCAAAAGCTGTACTCCAATTAAATCTCTTGATATCATGAAACAACATCTGTCTCAGGATGACCAAGTTATTAAAGTGTGTGCTTGCTTGGCTGTTGATGTTCTCATGTGCAGTGTATGATTCTGTCATATATTTGTTCACCCTCAGTGGACTATGTACTGTATATACACACACTCATATATACACACACATATATATATATATACATATACACATACATGCATACATACATACATATTAGGGATGTGCAACATTGACAAAATATTATATCTCGATTATATTTTCTGGGATTTTATCGATAAAGATAATTCGACTATATTTTTCTGTATGCTATTGTGCTGGTACCTTAAGGACTGTCGTGGACAGCCGACTCCTAAAGTTTTTGATATTCTTCAAATTCTGTGTGGTGGTCAGTTCACACTGATAGAAATGAATCTTTTCCAATAAGTTTAAACTAATTTTTACATGTTATGATATAATATAAAAAGCAATTTTTTCTAAAAGTGTCCATTATCTTTTGAGTCAAATTCCTACATTTAATCAGTGAATTAGAATAATAAGACTTTTGGGCTGTTACCAAGCAAATGAAATCAGTAACAACAAAATGAATCTTTGCAATGCAGAGAAAACACAGAAGCTGCATCTGACAGGGCATTTAGATGCATATACACACTGTTTAATGCAAGATATGAATGCATTTAACCTGCAATTACAAATGCATAAATCATGTTTTGATACATTAAACATAAAACAATAAATACCGATATTTGAAATTATTTAAATAAAAAAAGATACTTTGAATGTGAAATTAAAACCGCCAGCAGGTGGCAGCAAGTCACTGTTAATAAGTGAGTCGGGATTGAACCGAATCATTCAAAGGTTGACTCATTCAAGAACAAAACAGCATCATGTTGCTCAGAGACGCAAAACAGTGCTGTGGCTGTGTTTGGAGTTATTCTTGTTGTCGAAATAAAGCAAAAACAGGAAATATGGTGTCTAAAACGTTAAGTCTCTTAATTAACTTCTTGTTTATTGAACTGTTGTAAAAAAAAAAAAAAAAAAAAAAAAAAATCAATTCCACGTTTGTAATCATGGTCATTTTTGGAGCATTATTTTTCGTTACTCTTCGTGTGAAATTTATTAACTAGGCTATATGAAGTGGTATAAATAGCCTATATACATTTTCTGCCCCCATGTCTTTAATTTTGTGATCTTTCTAAATGTAGTGACACGTCATAAATGCGTGCACTCTGTAGGTGTGTTTTGAATGGTTTTTGCAAAATACTCGATAATGTCAAATCGCACATTGTTAAAACAACAATTATGATATTATCGTAGATGATATATATCGCATACCCCTAATACATATATAATGATATTCTAGGGAATTGTGTGCTTCTCACATGTACAAGTCATTGGTGTTTGGTGATAAGCTTTTGGCTCAAGGTCTGCATTTAACACATACACAAACCTTTTGTAATTAATAATGTATTATACTGTAAATGTCTTTACTGTCACTTTGATCAATTCAGTGCATCAATGCTGAATAAAAGTAGTAATTTCTTTAAAACAAAAAAAAGTACTGATCCTAAAAGTTTTGAATGTTTGTGTATATTTAATCGGAAATAATGTTAATATTTAATCTCTTGTTAAGAATTATTAATGTGACTTCAGATAAATCTCTTGATACCATAAAACAGCATCTGTCTGAGGGTAACCATGTTATTAAAGTGTGTGCTTGTCTATGGATGTGTTGGTCCCTGGCCTCACCGTGCCCCGTCGGAAAACTGCCTCTGGATTTCAACTCATTACTTCAAGGACACAGGACAGAGACGTTCGCAAGCACTAGTTCTGGGCTGTCAATCTCTCATCTAGTACATAGTCCACAAAAAAGGAGCATAAATAATAGTGCTCACAAAAAAGACAATAAAATACTCCATGTGGTGAGATCTACCATACTTGCTTTCACTGGGTTCCAAATCTCACAATAGACTCATAACTTGTGATATATCAAGGAATATAGGGATGTTATGATTTTAACTACTGATTTGATAACCCTCAGCTTTTTGTGGACTGTCAGTATGCACATTTGGCATCAGGCCACCTCAATGTGTGCATGTTCTTTGGGTTGTGTCATAGTGACTGGTAGAGCACTGCATTGTGTGTTCGCTTCCCATCCCCACTTCTCCCTGCATGACGTCTGTGTGTGTTTCTCCACTGTTACCCTTGGCAACATGGATGGAAAGAGACAAGTGTGTGTGTGTGTGTGTGTGTGGTAAGAATTGACTCAGAGCTAGAGATTTAACAGAGGAATGAAAGGAGACTAATCCGCAGAATGCAGCTCCAAACCCAGTGCTGGTGATGTTCACATACATATGCATGCATGCATGAACGCCTCACACAAATACTCTCTGGGTCAATCTCTCAGAACCCGTCCAGAGATATGAAATATGTCTAGGTCCTATTTCACCCTAAAAATCAAAAGAAAAAAATATTTTGCGCTTAAAGAAAATGAAGCCTCATTTTAATTTTTTTTATTATTGTGGTGACATTAATTTAATTTAATTAAGCACACTTCCTCCTAAAATTCTCATTACTCTAAGGCAAAAATCGAATTTTCATGACTGTGATATAAAGTAACTGAATAGCAAATCATGATCATTATAATTTCATGTAATAATTATAATAATAATATTAGGCAAGAAAGCGCAAGTTTATTTATATTACACATATCATAAACAATACTAATTCAAAGATCACAGTCGTAAAATAATCACAATAGATAATTAAAGGTAAAAAAATAAAGATTTTAAAATAGAATTAAAAGTAAATAAGAAAAACGTATTATTTTATAATTATTATTAATATTACATTATTGATTATTATATTAATAATCATTTATGAAAAACATGTATTAATATTACTACTACTACTACTCACATCGATTGCTTTTGTCTGTTCCTGTCTGTCGTGCTGCTGAGAGGTTTGCGATTGTAGCTCCATGTAGCTTCGCTTTTCTGTTGAATCTCTATCTTACTTTCACTCTCTGTTGTTTAAAGTGATAATATATAACTTAATTCCCACCATTTTTCTGGTATTATCTATCAAACTAATTTGATAGTCGCTGTTTAAAACCGCGAGTGTAGCGCGTTAGGATTCGTTAGCCGGTTAGCTTGTCACTCGCAGTTCCATTCGCGCCGATTATTGTTTTCTTTTTTCTCGCTACGTTTCTCACGAGTTCATCAAACAATAGTGGTAAGTGAATCATTCTTCAATCACGGTGAGTAATGGCTTCTTCCCCTGCTATTGTTGTTTGCACTGTTTGGCACATGTACAGTTTATCTCTCTCTCTGTCGGCGACGAGGGATTCACATGTGGTAAATGCAGGGAAATAGTTAGGCTGACAGAGAAGGTTTCAGAATTTGAGACAGGCATCCAAACTTTAGTTGAGGACAGTAAGAATGTGAGGGCTGTTGATACTGCTTTGGATGCGACTAGCTCAGGGAGTCCTGTACATTGTTCGGTTCCGGTAGAGCCCGTGCAGCAGGGCAGCTGGGTGACTGTGAGGCGGCCTAGTCTCTTCCGTTTCGATCAAAACATCAAACAGGTTCTGCCCACTCAGTGAGGCACCCACTGAGAAACCTGATGAAAGTGCTCTAGTTATTGGCGATTCTATTGTACGGAACGTGAAAATAGAGACACCAGCCACCATAGTTCAATGTTTACCGGGAGCCAGAGCGCCTGACATCTTGGCAGATTTAAAAGTGCTGGCTAATGCTAAACGTAAATTCAGTAAGATTGTTATCCACGTCGGCGCTAATGATGTTCGACTTTGCCAGTCGGAGATCACTAAATATAATGTTAAAGAGGTGTGTGAACTTGCAAGTACGATGTCAGACACTGTAATATGCTCTGGTCCGCTCCCTGCTTACTGTGGCGATGAGATTCATAGCAGACTGTCGTCACTCAATGGCTGGATGTCTAAGTGGTGCCCGCAGAATAACATAGGTTTCATAGACAGTTGGAAGGATTATTAATAATATTAATATTAATAATTAATTTATTATTAATAATTGTTTTATTTTTTTATAATTATATTTAATGAGAAATAGTTTTAATTGATATTTTCATTATTTAATATTATTTTTTATATATTTATTATTTTTATTATTCATATTTTATATATAATTATGATTCTATGATCGGTTTAAACTACACATGATAGTATGTGTTACACTACCTATCGATAAAAAAATTGTGATAAATTTTTTTTTTATTATTATTGTGTTACATTCATGCGAATTAAATGAGAATCAAAAATAAACATAATAAACAATAGACATTTTGAACAACTCTTTTTCTCATCAGACTCGAGTAGCTAATTAAATCACTATTAGGAATAATTTCAAAATTGCATAATCATAAGTAATACCTCTGGATACATTATGTAATTTTGGAGGAAAACGTGCTTGGTACACACAAAAAAAGCCTCAATTTCTTATTTTCAGGGTGAAATGTAACCTGAACATGTTTTGTGATATTGGTGGTGCCCCAACCATGCCAAGTTGAATACTCAAAAATCCATAGACAGTCACGAATATATTGAAGATACATAAATGCAAAGTATCTGTCTTTTTGTGTGCAGAGTTGATGTGGCTGCACGACCTCTGTGGCCATTTAGCAGCTCATTCGCACTGACTGACTAACTGCCTTCCAGCTGATAAGGGAGAACTCTGTGCCAGAGCACTTTGTGTGAATTATAGCTGTGGCACCCTTCAAACACAACGGTATAAAAAGACCCTTTTTAAAGTCTGACATGCTGAGAGAACGGTGCTATAAAAGGATGTCCTCAAACAAGTTCAATCAAAAGTGAAGAAGTGACACATCTCTTCAAACACTTTGTGATTTTATCACTATTGCAGAGGTTGTCATACCCTTGTTCTGTCAGCACTTTAAAAATCAAGGTATAAAAAACATGAACTAAAATTAGACTGCATTGTTGTGTGCTGCAAGCTTTCAATGGAATAATGGAGCAAATTTAGATTCTAAATCAAACTATAGCTTGTCCACTTATTTTAGAAACAGCGAGAGCAAAGTCACTCCAGTCCACATCTGTACATGGATTAAAAGAAAATGACAGGAATGACAAACGACAATAAAAAAAAAAAACTGTTCTTAAAGGAACAGTTGCTTCAAAAATTAACTGTCTCTGTTTAACAGAAAAATTAAGAGCATGTGAATTTGAAACAGCATTACCAAAAATAAATAAATATAAAATTTTTGGGTGAATTATTCCTTAATTATTAATTAATTCCTTAATTATTCCTGCACATTTCAGTGGTATACAATGCACACAATTAACAAGCAGAATTAGAAAGCTTGACTTACAGTAAAACATCTCCCTCTACTGGACGACTGGGTTCAAACCATTATATCTTTCCTTACTAGGATTTCTTTGCTTGTTTTTTCTTTAGCAACAACCCTAAAATATGTACACGCATACCTAAAAAAAAACAGGTCTAGCTATGATCATCCAAGTGGATGCTGCACACTGGTGGTGGTTGAGGAGAGACCCCCACATGATTGTAAAGCACTTTGGGAGTACGGCAATACACAATAAAAGCGCCATTTAAATGCATCATTCATTCATGATGAAAAAACAAATGACTGACCTTGAAAACTATATTAGTCTGTACTATTTAAATACAGAGGTGGGTGGAGTACCCAAAAACTGTAGCTCAAATGGTAGAGTATGTTTATTAATGTATTAATATTATTAATACATTAATAATAATGTTTTCCCATTTTAATATAATTATTTTATTTATATTTAATATAATAATATAATTTCTTTAAAGATTTAATACACCATGATAGCACACTGCATATTGTTACACTTGATAATGTGTAATAAAAAGTTTTAGAGACACTTTTTTAGATTTTGGCTTTCAGAAAATTAATCTTGTATTATTATTTTTATTATCATTATTATGTGTTTAGATTATCCTCCATTTTATTATATTTACACATTTTTATCATCAGTTTTTTCTTTGAAACTACAGGTAGCAGTATTTATTTGACAATAGCTGTAACTTAATTATATTGCAATTTTACTTATTTTACAACTATAATTGTTATTTCATTAAACACAGTTAAATATCCACAACAGGGTAATAAAACCTACAATATTATTGTACAATATTCAGAACAGAAAAATAGTTGTGTTTTGGACACAAGAGGGCATACCAGTATCAGGAAAAAAAATTACCTTCACACTTTGAGAGAATCTCTGAATGTGAAAACGTCTCATTTTTGCATTCCATTCTGAAATTATAATTTAAAATAGCACTGGGAAATTTGGACAGCTACTTTCATTTTTAAACCATTTTTACCTGAATCATATCAGAAGGGGCCAATTTCCACTTTCAGTGTATTGAGGCCCATTATTTGGTTCCAGGACGAATCATTGAGATAAATTTAGAATTTTGATGAAGTGCTTAAAAAATAAGACCTTTCTAGCCACCTCAATATCCATTTTATCATTCTGCACCATCACAAACACGTTTGATAGTTATGTGAAAGCTTGGAAGACCAAAACAAGGCATCACATTCCCTAATACAGTATATCACAGATAATAGCGTTTGCTTTGCACAATTACTTTTTTCACTCCACCTTTCCCCAAGTTCATCTCCTCTGTCCACAAAAACCCAAAACTCCTCATCTCATATCAGATCCTCCTTTATACAATCTGTTTTAACGTGATAATGCTTGACTCATTTCTGTTGTCACCTTGAAAATGTTTGGGAAGCTTGTCCTCACTAGAGAGTAACCTTTGGGATCCAACGGCTGATGTCTTGGTCACACAAGTTGTTTTTCTATCGCTGCCCTCAGCAGGGCTTATTCTCTCCTTAATGATGCATCTCGCAGCTTTGGCACGAATAATATTTTGGCTGCATGTCAGATCTGCTTCTGTTATTCAACTTTCTGAGTCTCACAGTGGCTAGCCTCCTTCACGCTGACACGGTTGTTTCATGTAATACTGCCAGACACTTGCGACAGGGGTAAATGCAAAATCAAGACATTGACAGCTCTTACGCACATGCATTAAAAATGCAAAACAGCACACCTGCCAAGGGAGGCAGCTGTAATTGCAAAAAAACGTTTGCTGTCTTAAAATACAGTGCAAAAATGGCTGAAAATATTTTTCTGCTTCCACACAAAGGAGATCTTAGGCAAATTGTCTAAGCTGCTTTTTCCCCATACTGAGAAGATCAGAAGATGTGGAATCATATTGACAATTTTTATGATACTTGTATGTTGCTTTTTTTGTCTGTTTAATCATCATCCCCCATCATCTCGGTGTTATGTTTGACTCCTCTCTTTCATTTCAGTCTCATATCAACCCTCTCACTAAATCAGCATTCTTTCATGACGAACTGTCCAGCTCCGTCCTTTCATTAGTGCCAACGATGCAGTAACTCTCATCCATGCTTTTGTTTCAAGTCATCTATATTACTGTAATGCCCTTTTCATTGGTTTACCAGCTACCTCCATTGCTAAATTACAGTATATTCAAAGCTCAGCCGCTCGTATTCTCACTCATACTAAGCATTCGGCCCACATCACCCCTATTCTAGCTAGGGATGCAACGATACCATTTTTTTCAGATCCGATCCGATCTAGAAAATTCTGACTATCGGCCAAATCCGATGCGATCCGAGCGCAGTTTTTTTTTATCAATGTAGAATTTGTATACCTCTGTGTGTTGACCTGATCATCACTAGCGTGTGTGTGAAACACAATCTACTAAATAACTTAATTTTAATGAAAAATAACAAATGAAAAAATATAAAATCATATCAATGACAAAAATACTATTATAAAGTAGGTTAGTGGATAATTTAGCAGCGAAAGTTACACAAGTGCACAATTTCATAAAATCTAAACATTTAGTGAAATAACATTTATTTAGAGGGGAACAAATAAAAGTGAATAAGTGTAGGACTAAATCTGGTAAAATGTTACACATTGCTCTTTGTATTGTTGTAAAATACATTAATGAAAACAAGTAAAAGTATTTATATTAGGGGTGTCCCCGACTAAGGATTTTCATAGTCGAATCAGAATTTTTGAATCTTGCCGATATTCGACTGATAGTCCAATCATATGTTTGGGGGCGGGGCAAAATACATTACCAAGAGATAGTCATAATTACTGATGTTAACACACAGGGAAAATGTGTAATGGACACCTCGCAGATACAAAAATAATGTTTTATGTTAGCTTTCCTGTAGCTCAAATAGTAGAGCATGGTGCTAGCAACGCCAAGGTCATGGGTTCGATTCCCAGGGAAAGCAAGAGCTGATAAAATGTAAAACTGTAACTTGAATGCAATGTAAGTCGCTTTGGATAAAAGCGTCTGCTAAATGTAAATGTCCTATGTATCATATGTTGCTGCCTCCACTACTGTGCTATACATTAGATTATTATTAGCCTTTCTTTTTCTGTCCTATCATCGGACAGAACAAGAAACGCTATAAATAATCCTTCATTGCGCAAAGCTTTATTATAGGCCTAGTAAGAAAAGCTCCAATACAGAGCGGCACAAAACGCTTATGTGCATCCCGTGCGCAGAATGATGCACTTGAAGCAGCACGGAGTCATAGCGTGCAGCGCTGCATAGAGAAGTTGAAAGCACAAAGGAAAGATATATTGATGCGTAGTTTATTAAATCTGTGCGATAGTTTGAACCTTTTCTTTTAACATGTTAAATCTCAGTAGTTAAGTGCTCTTGAAGAGAGTTTCATCGTTTTTACTGGCATAACCGAACGTGAAACGCAGTTCAAATGCTGAATGGAGGATGACAGACAGCCTCAGCAGAGAGAAGAGTTTACATGAACTTGAGTTTACCGACTTAAATATTCATCTGTATTCATCTTGGATCGGTCTTGTCTGACAGATACCCGATCCGCAGAAAATGCCAGTATCGGAGCCGATACCGATACTGAGTATCGGATCGATGCATCCCTAATTGATCTGCATTGGCTACCAGTGGCCTATCATATCAAGTTTAAAATTCTCCTGCTTACATATAAAGCTTTGCATGGTCTGGCTCCTTACAATCTTTGCAATTTGCTCCTTGCCTGTTCTCTACCTCGTTCATTGCGGCCCTCTGATTCTCGCCTTCTCGCTGTCCCTCTCTTCCATGGGGGGCAGATTATTCAGTGTTGTTGCCCCTAAATTATGGAACTCTCTGCCCAGATCACTCTGTCTTGCCAATAACCTGTCTGAATTTAAATCGCTGCTTACAACTCACTTGTTTTCAGAATGCGACCTTTCTTAAGTTGATTTCTGTTTATTCTGTTTTATGTTGTCTAATCTATATATTACTCTACTCTATATTACTCTATATATTACTCTATATACTTTCTGTATTATTGTTTGATGTTATTCTCACATTTCTGATGTTTATTGTAAAGTATCCTTGAGCTCTGGAAAGGCGCTATATAAATAAAACGTATTATTATTATTATTATTATCATCCCCCAAATAAAAATATACTTTATAATAAAACTTAAGCTTTTACTGCAATAATTACTGCAATGTCTGCAGATCCAATTAAATATTTGTGAATTATTTGAATTGTAAACATACATTATTGTCATGTTGCTAGACCAAATAAATCAAGATCAAGTCAAAAACAAGACCTGAGTGCGTCAAGAAGACAAAGACAAGACCAAGACTTTGAAGGGTTGAGACTAAGGCAAGACCAAAACCAGACAAGACCAGACCAGCACTCCTCAAATTCATCTGAAAGATCCACAAATGTCTTGATAAAATAAGTCATAAAGTCACTTACACTACAATTACAACTGCATAAATAATGTTATGAATATAATGTTTTAAATATAACATTTTGAATACAGAAATATTATGGAAAAATAAAAAGCCTACATTGATATGAATGATAACTGATAAGATTAAATGATAAACAAAGTTAAAACCGCCTGTAGGTGGCGACAATCATTTAATGAGTGAGTGAGTGAATGAATGAATTATTCAACAATTTGTTAAAATTAGTTGATTAATTCAGTAGCGAAACACAGCTGTGCACAACAGTTCGAGATAAGACCAGTCTAGAGTAATACATCACTAAATGTTGCCATTCCAAAATATTAAGAATATCAGGCCTTGCGGATCCTTCATTGATTCAGTCTTCAACACATTCTGTATCTTATAAAAATGAATGAATTTAAAACATAGACACTGAAGACCACAAGATTAATCCTACCCTGCATCTCTGTGCTTCACAGCCTATTTTACAAACAGAGTCTGTAGTTCTTTAAAGAAACGTACCGCATCTGAGACACGGACTACCTAAGTGTGTGCTGATTTTGGTTGATCTGGAAAAAAAAGGGTCATTTTCACAAAAAGCTAAAAATGTATATTTAGTTAAAAAAAAAAAAAAAAAAAAGACTGATTCCCCTAACCACCAAAATGTGCACTTGGATGGGTAAATTCCAAATTTGGGTCACCATGCTTGGCCACATGTCACGTCAATTCCTCTTTCCTTTTCCAAAATTTAAACAATAACAGTAATTTCATTTCTGGGTGAACTGTTCCTTTTATAGCTGCTCTGTAATGAATTAGTGTCAAACATAATTCCTTATGTGAAGGAAAGACACTTGAGACACCAAATGTTAGCAAGGTCTCATATCTGCATGACATTTTTTTCATTACTTTTTCATTTTTAGCAATAAAAGAATTGTAAAAGTTCAAATAGATCTGATCTTTTTATGATTTATGACGCATTTACCAGGGGGTTGACTCATCTAGACCAAAATTATCATGCTTTTGAATGTCGATCTCTACGCAGCGCTCTATACAAAATGCATTTGTAATCAGAGCACAGTGAAATGACAAGCCTTAGGTCTGCTTTTTTTTTTAACAAAATATTCATAGACAGGAGCATGACGGTGAAAAATGTAATTTTCACAGCAAGATATGAGCCTTAATGCAATCAAAGAGACAAATTAAGATGACAGTAAGGACAAAGGCAGTGTTTATGTTAATTCACACTGTGGCACTTGCTTTCTATCCAGACACCCGAACACTCGCTGATTTCTTATGAGTACACTTGACAAAACAGCAGTAAGCAGCACTACACGACACCCAACAATAAGATCAATGAATATTTAGGGTGGAAAATAATATATCACATGCACTGGCAAACTACTTGAAAAACAAATGGTTAGTTTCCTTGATGGAATGACCCAGATATGTCAGCAGAGCAGGAACAACAGCTTGGCACCCTGCAGAAACACCTAAACGCTATAGAACAGCAGGGTTCATTGTGACCTCGTGACCTCATCAGGAGGAGACAGCTACAGGAGGAATTTCAAAACAACAAAACCTGAAAAGGTCTTTCTCATTAGACACCATGTTCATACGCTCAATATTTCTTCACACCAAAGCCCATATAAGCATTTATTTTGAAGAAAAAAATAAAAGGTAAAAAACCTCTCATATATATATATATATATCTGTCTGTCTGTCTGTCTGTGTAAATGCAGCCAATGCTTTATTTTACAAGCTTTCACTATGCATTTCAACATCGGCTCTCCTACACTAATTTCTTGTGCGAGGCGTTTGTCCACCCAAAAATAACAAAGTGGCTTATCTTTGTTGCTGCTCCTCAAAGAGGAAGTGGTGTTTTGGAATTTCAAGGTTTGGCACATGGTCAGTTTCGAGCCTGAAGAGAGGGCCGAGGATAGAGCATTTACCAGAAACAGGTCACGTTTTACCGAGGGAGGTGGGTATAGCCCATCGGGCAAGAACTCCTAAAATAGACGAACAGCCTCCACTGTAATCATCATTCAAAACACATGCAACAGTGGCCTTCATTCTGTCCCACTTAAGTGACCAAAAATGCATGAAAAAAGATTGCACAACTAGGGCTTACATCTCTTGTTGGATATTGTATATATTATTTTGCCCATTTGTTCACAATTATAAAATAAATGCACTTTAAATACAAAAAAATATATCATCTATCTATCTATCTATAGATCTATTATTAATATATAAAATATTTTCATAATATAATCTAGAATGATTTAATATATACACAGTATATACAGTGCCCTCCAAAAGTATTGGAACAGTAAGGCCAATTCCTTCAATTCCTTTATTTTTGCTGTAGACTGAAAACATTTGGGTTTGACATCAAAAGATGAATATGAGATGAGAGATTAACATTTCATCTTTTATTTACAGGTATTTTCATCTGGATCTGATACACAACTTAGAAGATAGCACCTTTTGTTTGAACCCACCCATTTTAAATGTGACTCATAAAATTGAAGTTATGTTATGAGTCACATTTAATAGAGATGCACTGATACTGAATTTCTCTGCCGATACCGATAGCCGATTTTTCAGAATGATATCGGCCGATACCGATGCCGATGCCGATAGTTATGAGAGCGTTAAAATTTGACGTGTTCGCATTTGTGCCAGTGCATGGTCTACGCTCTTTGGGAGCAGAGCTTCCTACTGAGGAAACGATGGCGGACGGGACAGATGATTTGGTTTTCCAGCGAAAGTAAAATAAAAGACTACTTCTTAAACCAGAGAAGGTGAACATGTTGGTTTTGTCTTTGCTGTTTATCTCATGTTATGCTATGGAGGCTTTCTTTAAATGTTGTTTATTTATTTGATTCCTCTGTGTTTGCTAAACGTTCTGGTATCACCTATGCCATGCCTCGTCTTATTCGTTTATATTAATTACATTATATAAGTTAGTTTGTAGCCTACTGTTTTATTGTTGTTGTGCTTTTAAGAATCCATATTTCAATAATTTGTTTTAGTTTTAAACAGTGAATAGATGTAAGCAAAACAGACAACTATCTTTTCTTGTAAAAAGTGACGGTCGTGAATTTGAATTCGAAAGTGAAAGCGTCCTAAGCCCGGCTTAGCACAGCAAAAGAGGAACTCCCGTTCACAAATTTCAAATCACAAATAATACTGATGAAAAAGAACAGGTTGAATGTTAACCACTTTTGTTACCATAAACTTAAACATAAACTTTCCTTTTTTCTTCATAAATACCTTAATACCAGATTTATTCAAACATACTTATATAAAGTAAAAAAACTTCTCTTCAGTGTTGTTTTATAGCTAACTAATGAACTGTGAACTGCTGAGGTAAATGTCACATTAAGTGACATACTGTTCACAGTCTTGTTTTATTTGCATTTATCAGCGGTTGAAACACTGATTGAGCGATTACATTAGACAGACATAATACATTTTGGTAAGCCATACTGCAACATTTTATGTACATTCATGTGTATTTTGCGCTATAACTTATTAAACTTATTAATTTATTAACTTATTAAACTTATTAACTTATTCAACTCGTTCAGGATCCTCCGGTGCAGAGAGTAGTGACGCGCTGGTCCTCCCACTCAGAGGCTATGCTGCAGGCGGCTCTTGATGACGTCGACTGGGACATGTTCCGGGTGAGTTCTTCTGACATCAGCGAGTTCACGGATGTAGCATTAAGCTTTGTAAACACGCTAACCGAGCAAGATACAGAAACAATAACGATAAGGACATTCTCCAATCAGAATCCGTGGGTGGACAGTACAATCCGTTCTGAGGTTAACACACGCACTGCCGCTTACAATGAGGCTCTTCTGACCGGGAATATGAGTGAGTACAAAGCATCGTGCTATGCTCTCCGACGCGCAGTAAGAGCCGCTAAACACAGATACAGAGAGAGAATTGAGTCTCATTTCCAGCTCAATGACTCTCGAAGGATGTGGCAGGGACTGAGGACCATCTGTGTCTTCGGAAACAAATCCTCCGCGGAGATCCGTTGCTGGCCGACGAGTTAAACACCTTCTTCGGCCGCTTCGATTGCAACGGCGGCAGCGCGTCTCTGCCGTCCAGCGCGTCAGGAAGCAGCAGGCAGAGCAGCGATGATCCTGTAATCACCGTGTCAGAGGATGAGGTTCGGAGGGCGCTAAAGAAAGTGAACGTCAGGAAAGCAGCCGGACCTGATGGGATAACCGGCTGTGTTCTGAGGTCCAGCGCTGATCAGCTCGCTGGTTTGTTCACTTCCATCTTTAATGAGTCCCTTGCTACCTCCGTGGTTCCCACCTCATTTAAAAAATCCGTAATAATCCCTGTGCCTAAGAACAATAAACCCTCTTGGCTGAATGACTATCGCCCAGTTGCCCTCACATCTATAGTCATGAAGGTTTTTGAGAGACTTGTAAAGAGCCACATCTGCTCCTCCATCCCTGATACTTTGGACCCTCTTCAGTTTGCCTATCGCCCAAACAGAACTACGGATGATGCCATCTCTCACGTCCTCCACTCTTCCCTCACACACTTAGACAGCAACAATGCGAATTATGTAAGGCTGCTATTCATTGACTATAGCTCAGCTTTCAACACTATAGTCCCCATCAAGCTGGCTTCTAAACTCACAGACCTCGGCCTAAACTCCTAACTCTGTGACTGGATTCAAGACTTCCTCACCGGCAGACCTCAAGTGGTGAAAGTTGGCCAGTTCACCTCAAACTCCATCACTCTGAACATAGGAGCCCCACAGGGCTGTGTCCTGAGTCCCCTGCTCTACTCTCTCTACACGCATGACTGCGTGTCCTCTCACAGCTCCACATCCATTATCAAATTCGCTGATGATACTGTGGTTCTGGGCCTCATCTCCAACAATGATGAGACCGCATACGTGGATGAGGTAGAGAGATTCACATCATGGTGCCAGGACAACTGTCTCTCTCTGAATGTGAGCAAAACTAAAGAGCTGATCATGGACTTTAGGAAGAGACAGCAGCGGCCCTACACTCCTCTCATGATCAGTTGGACCCCTGTGGAGAGGGTGAGTAGCTTCAAGTACCTCGGTGTAAACATCTCCGAGGACCTGACTTGGACTACACACATCCAAACACAGGTTAAAGCCCGGCTCACACTGTGCGATTTTGGCCACGATTTGTTCGTCTGAGACAAATTTTGAAAATCCTAACATCCTAAAAGATTCCTATAATCCTAGGCTAAAATCGGTTGTCTAGATCGCTGGTTTGACATGTTCACCGACAGCCGATTAATGGCCGTTGCGATCAATTTTTTCCTCCGATTAAATTCTGGCAGTGTCAGAAGATTTCAGACACTTTCCTCAAGTTTCCTGCAGTGTGACATCTCCTACGACGACCGTCAAACCAAGAACCAATAGGAGCACTGAACTTGATGACGCAATTAGCGCGACAACTTCAAACCATTCATTATTTGTAAAAAACAATATATGTACAACGTAAAGTTTACTTAAAGTTTATTTATTAAGGGGCAGGATGTTTAAACTCGAATAACAAAATTACCTCAAGTTCGCTCTGTAGAACTGGAAGTCCATAAAGTCCTCTTTTGCCCAGCCATGACTTGCTCCACACACGTCGTCTTTTTCGGGTTTTTTTTTTTTTTTTTTTACATCAAGGCATGTAATTAATAAAACTAACGCTACACGTTGCTGTTGTTTGCTAGCTACCATTATAGCGAGAGAACGCGGGTCACGTATTGATGACGTAAAACTCCGGACAAGTCTTCTTGAGTACGTCCGTTTTTATCGCGTCTTGACTGTCGTACAGTCTGACATTAAGACAACTGAGATCCTACAGTCTGACATGGGGATCATGTTCGTACAGTGTGACAAGCAGCAATCGCAAAAGATTATTAAAAATCGCACAGTGTGAGCCCGGCTTAAGAAAGCCAGGCAAAGACTGTACCATCTGCGACAGCTGAGGAAATTCAGGGTCTCACCAGCAATCCTGAAAACTTTCTATTCAGGGACCATAGAAAGTGTATTGACTCTCAGTGTGGTATGGAAACAGCTCCAATCAGGACTGCAAAGCACTACAGAGAGTTGTGCGCTTAGCTGAGCGTATCTCAGGGTCTGCTCTCCCCTCTCTGCAGGACATCTACCTCAAATGCTGCAAAAGTAGAGCTGTCAAAATTATCAAGGACTCAAATCACCCTGGTAACCGACTATTCACTTTGCTTCCATCTGGAAAGCGCTTCCGTAGCCTGATGGCAAAAACTGAGAGACTTAGGAGAAGCTTCTTCCCCCAGGCCATCAGGCTCCTAAACTCTAACTCTGTGTCATAACATCACTTGACTCCATGTTAATATCAATATATCAATAAGCTATTCATAATTTGTTCTACCTCATATGCTGCTATTTAAATACCCTGTACAACTTTTTTGCACATTCTTTTGCACATTCCTGTTATATTACTATTTATGTCAACAACATACTGACCTGCACATTTACGGTATATTTATATTTTTTTATCTTTTATTTTACTCTTTTTTTTTCTACTTTTCTTTTTCTTAATATTTGTCTATACAATTGAACTGTCCTTGGAGCGGACCTGACTTACATTTCACTGCTGGTTATACTCTGTATAATTGTGTATGTGACGAATAAAAATCTTGAATCTTGACTTGAACTTGAACTGAGGTGCAATAGCGATCGGTCACGTCCCATTTAAAAGCATCAAAACGGCATTCATTGTTTGTATTTCATGATAGAATATACAGGATTTGAAAGCTGAGAGTTTGTTTCTTATCAAAAGTAAGAAAGCACAGAGCTCTTTGTGATTATTGGATGGATCGAGGTGTGCTACAAATGTTTGGTGTAGAGAAAAACTGTGCATCTGGCAATGCTGGCTTGAACTACGGGTGATTCATCTGGTCAAATAGAGCCTGCTTTAATGTCGCTTTTTTAACTGTTAATGCCTTAGTCACGTTAATTTTGACAGCCCTAAATTCAACAGAGATTTTATTCACTCACAGTATGAGTTGCAGTCTGACACGTTTTTCCGCCACCTTTTGATTGACAGGATATAATCGGCCCTGATCATCGGCTGCTTTTGAACAATCGGCCACTGGCCGATAGTGAAATAAATCTCCCAGCACTGTCTCCCTCATCTAACACACCCGATTCAACTCGTCGGTTCATTAGTAGAGACTGAAATGGGTCAGAAAAGGTAAAGAGAGTTGAGAGAAAATACGATGCGCGCCAGATCTGCGTAATGATCAGCTGCGGCAGCTCTTAAAGAAACAGCAGCCAAAAACAACCTAATAGCCAGCTGCTGTGATGTCTGTTCATCAAGAACAAAAGAAAAAAGAGGAAATCAATAACTTCTATAGCTTTAAGAATTCACCTGTATTTAGTTTAGAATTTAGTGTTTGAAATCTTTATTCAATTTCTGTATATTTCTGCTGAGGGGCACAGGTAAATATGACATTTATTATAGCCTAAAGGGTTTATGTGAAGGTTTTAAGTTCACTTAAATTAGAAGTTATTTTTAAAGTCTAATAAATGTTAAAATTGCTAGCTCTTAATTATGATGCAATGTTGAATAGCTATAGTTAATGGTTAAATATTAGGGGAATTTTTTTTATAGGGAAATCAGTATTAATTGGTATCAGTGATCCATGGCCTTCAGTCATAAAAAATAATATAATTAAATTATATAAAATATTTGTATTTAAAAGCTAATCAAAAATGTACAAAAAAAGTATATGTTTAATATATTTAAATACAGTAGATCATATCAAAAAATTATATAAAAAATTATATTAGAATCATTGTAAGAAAAATTTAAAACAGAGGCTAATAAATCTCACAAAAGGTGTTCAACAACTGCATTAGTATCCCCCACAACTGAATGTGAGGGTGTGTATGTATTATACATCTTTTTCTATCTGATGTCCTGTGATCTATTCCTTGCCATTTCCAAAACACATGGATCTGTGGGACTCCAGAGCTGAAAGATTCCCCTTCAGGGGGTCTGACACTTCAAGGAGATGGGAAAACCAGTGAAGTTGGCCTATCACCTCTCTAGAAGCCATTTCTTCAAAAGGCTTTAGGAGCCAACACAACAAACAGCAGAAGCCATAGACACAGAAAATCCAACAAAAAAACCTTCACTGAAATGCTTCACTGTGGGTTCATTTCCTCCTAAACAATGAAGCAATCTATTAGTCACCAAACTGATTAACGACACCAATATGGACCAAATGTAAAACTAAATATTTAAGAGTTTTTGAGGCCCGTCTGTTTTGCCTGCCCCCCTGGCATGAAGAAAATATTAAACTTCATGTCCAGCAATTAATCTCATATACACCCACGTTTCATTGAGACACTGACTTCCACTGAACAATTCTGCATACTCTGCCACACCGCCTGACGTAAATTGGGATGTCAACATACAAGGAAACAATATAAAAGAGTCTCTATTTTTGTCTATCAAAGAAAGGTCTGGAATTTTCAAACCATGACATCTCATTAGAGTAGTGAGTCCATTACGTACCAGAACTGTCAGAAGCCCATATATTGCTCACAAAAGACCTTCAGTTCCATTGATTTACATGTTACACCTTTAAATTTAAAATCCTGTCATACTTTAATAGGATATATTTAATGCCAGCAAGCATTAAAACCAGTATGTTTTAACAATTCAGATTATTCCCGTGGCCACAGTAATACCGAATTGATTAAGTAATTTTTTAGCATAGGTAATTTTAGCATAGGTAAGTTTTAGCATAGGTAACGTGATCTTTGGCAAATAGTTTAAGACTTGAAAATCACATAGCACCAGACAAAGATTTCTTAATAAATCAAAGTTTACTTGCTACTCTACAACACTACTAAGCTAAAATAACACAAAACAGAATACATAGACACACAAACACACATACACGCTGCAGGCAATTAATTGTTTTGATTTGAAGAGAGTTTAAGGTTCTAATGCTCGTTTCCAAGAATGCTCTAACTTCAACCTGAGGGAGTCACAAGCAAGGAACTTTACTATCTTTGCTATCTTTACGCACGGCTCAGTTTTCCGTGCGTAAATCCTTTGCTGAATTATTCCATAACATGAAGAGCATATCCTAGCAGATTCCTATAAGTGTTTTAATAAACATTATGATGAGAAAGGTCAATTTTCATCCACACCAAATTATTGCTGACGCAACTAGCTTTCATTCGAAATCAAACACCAAGTATTTTGCATACCCAAAGTACATATATCAATTTTATCTATTACGCGGTTAAGGCATAGATTAAACGATCCTAAATTCTAAATAATCACACTAAGCATGTGAAACTAAACAATAGTGATCGGGAAAAATTAGACATCAAAAGATTACAACAATACCATAGATTCCAATAACACAACAAGCTTAATTTAATTTCATGAAATACAACCTGAATATATATTGTAAATATATTGTATGTATTGCTTTTGAGTATATTGCTTTAATAGCAGCAACAATTATAATTTGTTCTTTTTGACATACTTAAAGCAAAGATTTGAGTCTCTTTGTCTGTTAATAAGAAGACAAGGCGCTTTTCCTTTGGAATGTGAGGAGGAGAGAGGAGAAGAGTTGTTCGAGGTCATGAGAACACGTTTGTGGAGATCTGGAGATTTCCTTAGCTCAGACATCGGTTGTAAAACCATCTCTCCTGGTTGCGTTAATGGTCAGGAGATCTCAGGGAGGGTCTGTGCTGGAGCCTTTCCAGATGCCAAGGTCTTCGTCCTGTTTCTGGTTGAATTATGCTTAAGTGATAAGAAGTCCTGTTTTAAATACATTCCAGATTTTTCCACACATATATCCTTTGTTTTAGGGGTCTCGTGAGACGTCAAGGCGCGATGCTTGGGCGCGGTGCTGGTCGTTAATTAATTTTACGGCCACAGATAGTGAAAAGAGCAAATTTCTCCGGAATGTGCTGTCCTGTTAATAGGTGTGTGTGTGTGTGTGTTCTTGCTTCGACAAAGTTCTACATCGGTTTGCAAATTACAGGCTGTTCTCATTTATATCTAGATATAGAAATAATAAAACTAAACATACACACAAAAAAAACTTTTACATATATAAATACATATCTATCTATACACACATCTACACATGTTCATGTGGAATAGGTCAGACAAAACATGTAAATATTATAGAGCAGAAAAAAAAACTATTTGCCATCTCTGAAAGCTGTCAACAACTGAGCTGGCATCTCATAAATATTCATAGGCCTTCTATCAAACCATTGAGCTACATGGATGGTCTTTGCATCTCATCTGCATAATCTACATTCAGCGTAAGTACTCCTATGAGGTAAATAAAAAAAGTGAGTGACAGTCAGCTACAGTTTTCAGTCCATATTCATTGTACTCACCAGAATTAACTACACTTAATCTATACCTTCTGAAATTATTTTACCAATACCTTCATAACTGTCACAAATCCGGTTCATGCACTTCCGTTTGCTCACCACCAGAGATTACCCGTTCACTACTAAGGACTCTTGCACCACAATAACTGTTGCACTTCACCCCGGACTACAGTTCCCATCATCCATGGCACTGATTACACATAAACAGCTGAATGCACTGAGTACACATACACAGCTGAATTCAATCAGACATGCTACATAAGCCATGGACTTCCTCTTTCTCACTGCCGAGTATTGTTTAGCGTTGATCACTCTTCTAGCGATAGCTACACTACGGAGCCATTCCAAGTTTCCAGTCCTAGTTTCTAGTTCCAGTTCTAGTCTAAGTCTAGTCTTTTCGTGTTGCCTTGTAGTCTGTTTCCTGATCTTCTGCCTATATATCTTGGATTAACCCTTTGCCTGCTGTTTCGGACTCTGTTTGCTCCTCGCCTGGACTATTGCTCGTGTTATTCACATCTCACGTCTCGTTCGCCCCATAACAGAATACTCGGCCACACAAGGATCCAGCGGCTTTTCAAGTGGACACTGGCCAGGTATGGACACAGCAAGACTGCTATTAGCTCTCAAGCAGCGCACTCGATCGCTCGAGAGCTATATTCAGGAGTATTTAGAGATCGCTAATTATTCTGATTTGCCTGACTGTGTGCTCATAGACTTTTTCTGTGAGGGCGTTAATCTACCGCTGAAATCTAAACTCATTCACGAGGGTCCGCGTTTGTCACTAAATCAGTTTTTGGATTATGCTTTAGCTGTCTGTCGTGCTGCTGAGAGGTTTGCAATTGTAGCTTCGCTTTTCTGTTGAATCTTACTTTCCCTCTCCGTTGTTTAAGTGGTAAAATATAACTTAATTCCCACCATATTTCTGATATTATCTATCAAACTAACCTGACTAATTTGATCGTTCGCTTTTTAAAAAGTGTGCATCAGATACAAGTTGGCATTTGTATCAAGATGCATCGTTTCTAACACATTTGCATCGGTAAAAACTGATTTATTTATACATAATTACTAGTGGATGCGCTACACTTTTATTGTTTAGAAAGTGACCAATATTTTATTTGTAGATTGATTTCTCCTCTCGAAACAAAAGTATTGCTTGCTTCTCGAGTGCGTTCTCTCATCACTGCTGCGCGTGAATATGATGAAGACCTGAGGAAAAGCGGGGATTAAAGTCCAAAACCTGACTTGAAATAACCTAATAAATCAATCGGGGCTAAAGCGCTTATAAACGACAATGTAAGTTCACACAATCTAACTAATGTGTGCACACTTATTCTTAAGCAGACCTTAATGTCGTTCAAGGATCAGATCGATCCACCATGGAAAACAGTGAATATATTTGTGCTGTTTAATGCATTTGAGACGTCTTGTTTTCCTCAGTGCATAACTAACATGTCACAAGTATATTTTCTAATGCTATCTGTTCTAACTATAAAAGGTACAGCTGTTATAAAACCAGAGAGAAAGGATGCATGGCTATGATAGTATGTGAAAGAGTCAGTGGTAAAATTGCATTCCTATTGGTCAGTATTAGAGGAGCTCAGCTTAGCCTGACAGATTGCCTGCCTTGAACCAGGTTAGCTTTCCAGTATAAATAGCCAGGTTGATCTTTGTTAAATTTGCAGTCAGAGTAACTGAAATAAGCCTGGCCTATTTGGTAAACTTGTTTTATAAAACAGGCCTCGAGGCGTTAGAAGTCAGAAGACACAAGTCAATTTATGATTTGTTGTCTGTCTGAACCAAAGAAATAAAAGCGATCATATTTTTTTCCATTGCATCGAATCGCATTGTGTTGAATCGAATCAAAATCGAATCGCACTGCATCGTAATAGGGGAAAATTGCATTGCTAGCTGCTTCATATGTATCTTCAATGTATTGTATCGTTGGCTATGCATCGAGATGCTTATCGCATCGGCCTCAGTTATGGAGATGCACATCCCTAATATATATAAAACTGCCTCCTCAATTTAAAACCCCACCGCACACCTGTGTATTTGACATACTGACTGCATTCACAGACATGATAGTAGACCGGAAATAATCACTGTAGGTTGCTAGATGAAATGCAGTAGAGAAAAAAGACATGACTAACACAATGGAAAATCCATTAAACTGAACAAGTCTTTTAGAGTCAAACAAATATGTAAGCGTAACTGTCTTATTTTCTAAAACACAATAAATATTGTAATTGCTGAAGTCTTTGTCTACCTCACATCTCCCTGTGACCTTCCATTATGCTTTATGCCAGGGTGACCTCTGAGGAGAACGGCGCGTACAGCCAGACTACCAATCAGAAAGCAGCCTCTCTCGAGGAGTCCCCCAAGTAATCCCGCACAACATTACCTTGATCGAAAGTAAAAGATCTCATTCTGTTGTACTGCAAAGCAGAAATGCATGTGTTTACAGTCAAAAAAAGATCACACATGCTTTGTTCTGACTCTGAAGTCTCTTGTCCTACATCTCCAAACTTTCTTTGCTTTGTCTCCAAATGAATATTAATTTGCAAATAATAAAACGCATCAGCAAGTGATTCAGATTTAGTGATCTCATTTTCTCCAGTACATTTCATCTTTACCTCTCAAACCCGTCCTTGAGTCTCCTATATTAGGTGTGTGGGTTTCTTAGATCATTCATGCAAGAGCTTTCCATTCCTTTATAAACTGCATGAAGCATACGTAAACAACTAATAATAAGCATACAGATCTCAAATATATTGCATTTCATTCACTGCACCGCCCAGTCCTGAGCCCAGGTAATGCATGTTCTCTATTGTTGCCAGGGAAAGAAGCATAGTAAGACGAGCGTGAGTCATAAACACTGGCTGCAGGTAGTCTAACCCCTGGGATCAGAGCAGCCAGCT
The DNA here is from genome assembly GCF_936440315.1 of Barbus barbus. Classification (NCBI taxonomy): domain Eukaryota; kingdom Metazoa; phylum Chordata; class Actinopteri; order Cypriniformes; family Cyprinidae; genus Barbus; species Barbus barbus. The sequence goes on from NC_136757.1 coordinate 21,730,093, forward strand.
TAAGAGACCGGACCTAATCCTCCAGGGGTGTCGTGTAACACCAACTCAAAACCTTGGAGGGAAAAAGGACATGATTGCATGCATTTGGAAGAGAACGGCGTTCTGCATTTTGCATGCAAAACAGAAGAGAACAGCGGTTTGATTAAGAAACCTTTATTCCTGAGAGTTGTATGGTGGTATATATGGCAGAAATGTGTCATCTGGTAGAGATTCAGCTATACTGGTAAAACCGTATACTAAAATCATACTTAAACGGATATAAGCTTAAAAATTTTTATCTTTCTATCTATCTGATTTTTTTTTTTTTAAGACATTCAACATTTTGGTGAAAACAGCAGTATTGTAAAATATTATTACAATTTAATCAAATAACCGTTTTCTATTTTCATATTTTCAAATGTAATTTATTCCTGTGAATTTTCAGCAGCCATTACTCTAGTCTCCGGTGTCACCTCTAGTGAAAAATAAACTAAAACGTATTTGGTTCAATTCGATCCGGAGTATCGGCCGATTCCGATCAGAGCGCTGATCGGAATTTTTTTTTTTTTTAAATCAATGTAGAATTTCCGTCAATGTGTTGACCTGATCGTCACTCCTTTGTGTGTTAAACATAATCTACTAAATATAGACAAATTCATATTAATGAAAAATAACAAATAAAAAAACATATAATCATAACAAATGACATCTACAAAATAAATACTATAATTATAAACAAAGTTAGTGGATAATTAAGCAGCATTAATTTATTTTAGAAAAATGTATAGCATAGGACCAAACAAGAAACGTAAAAAAATAAATAATCTTGCACAAAAGTATTATAATACAAAAGGCTCCAATACAGAGCGGCACGAAGCACTTATGCGCATCCTATGCGCAGAATGATTCGCTTGAAGCAGCACGGAATCACCGCACGCAGCGCTCCACATAGAGAAGTCCAAAGCACAAATGAAAGAGATATTGATGCGTAGTTTATGGAATCTGTGCAATAATTTGAGCCTTTTCTTTTAACAGTTTTAAATGTCAGTTAATGTACGCTCTTGGGGAGAGTTGTATCGTCTTGACTGTCGTAACCGAATGTGACACACAGTTTGAATGCTGAACAGAGGATGAAAGACAACCGCAGCGGAGAGAAGAGTTTGTCAACCTGAATTAAATATTTATCTCTACCTCACTTTAAACCATGGAACGGTTTCAGAACACTTGGACTTCGACTCTATGGTGCTTTATTATGTTTTTGTGCTTTTGTGGGGCTTATCAAAAACAGAATAGTATACACAAAATATCGGATTTAGATCAGTCACGTCTGACCGATACCCGATAGAAAATGCCAGTATCGGAGACAATACCAATCCTGAGGATCAGATTTCTGCATCCCTACTACAAATATTTACATATTTATCTACTTAATAAAAATACCCTGCAATTGTACTTTAGGTAGCCTATACTAAACTGGTATAGGCCTACTTAAAATCTGCTAAATTGGAACAACTAATTTTGTACTTAATGCACTTTAATTGTGTGGAAGTAGTGCTGAAGTCCAACTAAAGTATACTGTATGATTGTGACAAAGTCGAACTATTGCAAGTACACTTCAGGTACACATAATTATCTTGCATTTAAAGACTGATATTATTCAAAGATCATATAATCCTCATCAATAGTGACATTAAAACATATTTTAGGCTTAATATTAAGAAATGTGCCATGAGCACTAAAAGTTTAATTGTAATGTTTCTATAAGTCTCAAGCGATTAGTCAGTATGTCAATAGATTTGAACTTCGTATATCCCTTCTTTACTAGGAATATGATCCTTCAGAAATCATTCCAATATGCTTATTGCCTGTATAAAAAAACATTTCTTATTATCAATGCTAACAACAGTTGTGCTGCTTAATTTTTTGTAGAAACTGTGATACGCTTTTGTTAAGGACAACAGAACGATAACAGCATCATATTATTAAAAAATAAAATAGCGTTACTAGATGGAAGATTTTGGTAATACCGCCCACCAGAGAATCAGGAGAATAAATATGTGTACTTGTACCCAAAAGAAACATTTGTAAAAAAAGATATGTCTGAAAAGTTTTCCATAAAACTGAGAAAAGAGGGAGGGGTGACCAGCATACATAATAACTAGAGCAACGTTGGTTCCCCTGAGCGCCTCAGTCCTCTTCGTTTCTGATATAAATTTCTTTTCAGCACCACAGACCCCCTGAAACCTGTTTTTATGATTAATAATGTTATGTTTGTTTCTGCCGACCATGGGAGTGAATTCTGTCCTTTACTTGGGAGAAGTGGGTCAGATTCTTTGCCAATTTATAAAAATGTTACTGATTCTTGTGCGGAATCATTTAAAAGGAAATGGATAAAAGTGGCAGCAGTTCTGCACTACGAGGCCTCAGCTGTGAATTGTAACCAATGGAAATGATGGATTCACCAAAAATTCACTGATATGCCCATTACTGGAACCCTTGAAGTACCTGTCCTTTTTTCTTTACTATGAATTTACAAATTGTTCACGTTAGCACACAGCACCACAGTTTGATTCTTATCTGAATTCAATGTGAACACCGATCCACCTGAATTCTTGCCGCGCATAAATCAAACCACTCATGGGAGACACTATCCCTGTGTTTATAGATAGAATGAATGCTCTACCAGTGACCGCACTCTTCATCACGGGTGAAAGCCTCGGCGGCCAGGCATCAGTTATCGCTGCAATCAAATCTAAAGTGTATCACAGGACTTAAACTTCCAGAGAATACAAATGTAAAGGTATTGATTTGTACTGATGGCAACTCGCATACTCTAAGGGCTGATGATGCTATTAATTTGAATTGTCTAGTAATCAAAAAAAAGATCACCCTTTTCACAAAAACATTAAGCAGGACAGCTATTTTCAACATTACTAATAAGAAATGCTTGTTGAGCCCCAAATCATTAGAATATTTCTGAAGGATTTTGTGACACTGAAGACAGGAGTAATGATGCAGATAATTAGACTTTGACATCACAGGAATAAATTAGATTTTAAAATGTTCTAAAATAGAAAACTGTTATTTTAAATTTTAATAATATTTCACAATAGTTTCTACTGTATTTATGATCAAAACGATGCAGCACAGAATACTTTTTTCAAAAAGTTATAAAAAATCTTGCCAATCCAAAACTTCTAAACCGTGGTTTATATAACAATATATAAATGGCTAAAAAGGGTAATTTTTCAATCAGTCTAACTATCATTTTATTCATATAACTTTAACACAGTCTGATGGAATAAATAAAACTTACTAATTCTGTTTTTGCTACTGAAGTTTAATAAGCTTGCCATCTGTATAACACTCTCATACTCACTATTCCCATTTACATTTGACAGACTTTCCATTGACATTCACAGGGAATCAAACATGCTGTTGCTAGCACTACAATCACACAAATTAGTCTAATTATAGCCAAATAAATGCGCACTAAAATAATTACAATGTTCAGGATGTTACTTAATTTTATACCACCCGCAAATTCATATACATCTATTTACACCAATATTAAATGTTATTGCAAATCAGTTTGACTACTCGGTTTCTACAATGAGTTCTCCATGCACACCAGGAGCGCTCTGGATTTAAAGCAACCATGTGCCAGGACAACGAGAGAGCTTTGTCTGCGTCTAGAGGCAGTTCTGCACCATGATACATATCAGGTCTCTGAGGGATTTGGCTGTCAGCGTGTGCGTGTTTGTGTACAAAACAGTAGTACAACTGAGACTACTTTAGAAAGCAAATCCATGCTGCCTGACAGGCAGAATATCTGCACTATAAAGATGTCAATGAAAGACTGGATTTAAAAAAAACTTAAAATTAACATGCCAAATTTAAACAAAACAAAACAAAAAAAACTAACACCTGAAACACATCACTGCAGTGCACATGATACAGTCTTTCTAGTCCCCAATAGTTAGCTAATCAGAAAATATCTTAAGCGTCACAACTTGCTGATCTCGCCGCTCTCTGTTAATAAGGCCATCCATCAGGATGAACTCTTCTAACCGAGAGATCTAATGTAACAGCACTCACACACAGCTGCGCAGCAAACACGTTCACATCTCAGGTGTTTCCAGGGACCAGTGCGACAATGAGCTCTTGGGATCAGCTGACAGACATGTGCACGGTGCACAGATATTGGATCCTTTTATGCCAGTTCCTCGGTACAATGCACAAAGGCAGCAATGAACAGAAAGGCTCAGTCATAATTTACAAAAAGATCTTCTCACATAGTCCTTCAAACATGTCAAAACAACCAAAGCACTGTTTTACAATCCATTTTACAGCATACTACATCGAGCATAAAAATGGCATCAGAAAACAGATCAACGTCATTAAAAAGCATTTTATGAATAAAAAGGTAACTGCAATGAAAGTTTTAGTCTAATATTCTAGTCAAGCAGACCCTAGATGTTGCTATTTTTATCCATGCAGCTGAAAACGTGTATATAACTTGTGATTGTCCTGAAAGCACAAAAAACATTAGCTTGAAGCTCCTTATGTTAAGTCACTGAACATCATTCCACAAACACTGAGACCAATTTGCTCAGCAAGGAAAACTCGAACTTGCAACGAAGGGGTACAAAGGCCCTGGATATTAAAATTGTGATAACATTCACAAAAGTGAGTCATACGGTCTGGTCGTGGTCTAAATGTGTGGGGTTGAATTTCACCCCCTCCGCGAGTCTCATAAATCCATCTCCAGTAATGAGAAAATGGATTTAAATGGACTATAGAAGCAATTATCGGCATAATGATAGAAAGTAGGACTTGTTTTTCTTCCGTTCTTGTATATACTGAACACTGATGTCATAAATCAGAGGTGCTTAGTTTTAAGACAAAAAAAATATTTGTTTTTGCATATATTTTGTTTTGAGACTTAGAAAGGAAGGAGGGGGAGTCCTTAAGGAATAAGGACAGAAAACAGTAAAATCTCCAACATCTGTCAAGGTGACTTTTACATTTACCACTTAGTGCCAATGTGAGGGCAATATATGAGGTAAGGAAACATTTCATTGCTCTGACCGAAAGGTATCAAATCTGTGACTAATGGTCTATTATTAGCTTGATTCAAGGGTATCTGCATATTTCTGCCTGTAACTAAGGCTCTCTGATAAACACTCACTTTTCTTCAGGGAACATTTGAACTGTTGGTCGCTTCTTACCAAGTACTAGACCATCAGGGACTGGATGTGAACGTCTGGTGTTCAGCTTGCAATGAATTAGTCCGTGATGGGTGTAAACAGTCTTATTTCTCATTTGGTGAATGAAGGGGGAGCCGTGAAGGACAGCAGTTCTCCAGAGGGCTCTCCAGAGAGCAACAAACATGAAATATACTTATGCACGAACTCATCAAGAGAAGCCATGCCTCTTGCTCTGGGCTAATTAAAAATATTGATTATGATTACCTTTTTGCTTGGCTATTTGATAACCAGTTTGCACTTTAACTACAGTCCACTTAAACCTATTTATATATTATTCTGACCCATATCTGTGTCTGTCCATTTTGCAATCCATCTGTGTCCTAACCTGGAAAATTCCAGCACCAAACACTTTACTGTCCAGACTGAAAACAAAATTGATGTAACAAAATCACAGCTAAACAGAAGAGTAAATGGATTAGTTTTCTCTTTCACTCAATGGATTGCACGGCGTGAAAAACATACCTTGTACTTGCATGACTTCTGTGATGCATCTCCAGATGGCATCCTATTTATGCTTTTTCTTGTACTAGTTTGCAAAAACTAACAATTTAAGATATTCAAACATTTATATTTATATTCTTTTATAAGCATTAAGCCCCAATTAAATGTCATGCACCGATAAAAGCTGGCAAAATTGACTTGGCATGTATACACATTTTAAACTTGCAATCTTTCTCTGCTACAAAAATGAACCAAAATTATAAATTTTTGTTCTTTATCTGACAAAGATATGTACATGCTTCTTTGTATATAATACAAATAGCTTAATAAATTCCACATTGTAATATATTATGATCCATGAATGTATCAATTACTAGGCTATATGCCTTTAAAAATGTAAATATATGCAAACTAAGTTAAATAATATTATACTACATAATACCCGTGTAATGTATTTATATACAAAGTATTTACTTTTACCTAAAAGAAAAAACTTGTTTACTTGATAGCCAAAATCATATTCTCACCGTTTAAGTCCTTGAAAGGATGATGGCCATGACATTCTGGACTTCTTCAAACCGGGACGGTTACCGGTGTCCACGGCATAGCTCCGGTCCATGGTCCTGGGATTCAGGTACTTTTCCGTGTCGGAAAAGCCTCTCTGTCTCACCCGGTAGTTCTTGCGCGAGCCGAAAGAGTTCTGGATCTGAAGCGGAACCGGGCTTTGTTGCCTCCACAGATGTTTTGGCGCATTTCCATCGGTACCGGGAGAAACCAAAGTTGACACCTCGCTTCCGGAGTCCATTCTTGCAGTTGTATCGACTCACTAAAATTCGTCAAAACACTATATTTTTGTGAGATAATTATTGCAACTAGCTTTGGCGCGAAATGTCCGAAACTTGGAAAACATCCATAAGAAAGCGTAACGTAAAGTAACTTACACCATTAGTGCTATTTCCAAGAAAGCAATAATACTCTACATAAAATATGCAAAAAATGCATATAAACCCAAAAGTCAGTTTTGATGTTTACTATACTGGATTGACCCATTCTGTCCAATAATTCATCGTCTCTAGACATCATCGCTCGCTTCTATCGTTATGTTCATAATAACATAAAACTTCGGACAACAGACGCTTGTCCCGTCAAATTGGTTCCTAAATAAACTAGCAAATCTTCGGGGTCCATGCAACAATATCCAGCATCCCTGTCTCGCGCCTCGCCTGGACGGAAAAAACATCCAAGTGCTCTCCTTCTCCTCTCCTCTCCTCTCTTCACACAGAAGTGATGCTGGGAGGCGATCAATATTTATTCTGCACAGGTTGACTGACAGACCAGGGGGAGGAGCCTAATGCTCTTCTAATGCGGGAAACAACTTTGAGAAAACAAAACTTATTTGTTTCTGCCGAATCAGTCAGATGACGATGTTTTAATGCATATATATATATATATATATATATATATATATATATATACACGTACACATATACATGTTTTATTAAAAAATATATTATGTACATTTTATAATGCTGCTATACCTGTATAGACCTTTGCATCACATTACTAAAAAATTACTAAATATTTAAGGTAATTTAAAAACACTGTGAAGGAGTTTCTAATGCAGAGGCTCTGGAAGTAACAGTAAATTGTACATTGTTCTCTCTTCTGACTGCAGTTATCAATCGCTCTCTTTTTTTTTCATCTTTTTGAAAGTCATGAAAATACTATTGTGGAGATTTTCTTTTGCTATTTGAGCAAATGGGAATGCAAGAATTTTATTTGTTCACAGCTACAGAAGTCTACCCAACTATGATAATTGCTGCTTCCGAGAAACCCGGAAATGCGAAAAGGGTCTAAATTTTCATTATATATTTAATATACATTACAATAATATTTCACAGTTTTCCTATACATAATTATATTTTAGAATTTTTTCCATTTACTGCAGTTTGTGTACAGTGACTCTGAGCATCCTGACAGGTTTCCTCACATGAGCTGAGCAGTATTGACAGCATCCTTTAGGTGCCAGTTCAACCTGAGCGTACGATAATCACTAAACGACCACCCAGAATCCTGAAGTTATAAGCATGAAATTACTTTTGACAGCAAATCTGTTCTTTGCCCCTTCTCTCTTTTATCTAAGATAGATTTTCAATCAAATACAATGCGAATCAACCCTAAGTTCAGGCACTAAAACCAAAGCGTTGTTCGAATAACTGTCCTGCATCTGACACACAGCATTGACAGGAAGGCAATTCAAAGATAAGTGTGTGTAAGAGAGGTGTAGGATAAAGCGCTCTTTCCATTAGAGCCAACAGGGGGAAGAAGAATTGAGACAATTTATCCAGTGAAGTCGGCATATTAGAATATTCACTGAATTGTAAAGAGGGGAGCATGACCTTGTGAATTACAAGTCTGGCATAAAACAGGGAAATGATGCATACACATAATCAAGATGCAAGGCTTATTCAGAGCAGAAGATGCGATTGAACACTGGGCAGTGTAACACAATTAAAACAATAGTTCATATAGTGAGTTTCAGCAACAGTTTCTTAAATATAAGAAAAATTGCAATAATGCATACACAAATGAAGCTTTTTCCTTATGTTTAATGCAAAGTGTTCTTAACATCAAATCTCCAGTCCTCACAGTAGGAGACTGAGGCCTCCTGGGGTATTGAAAAAATGATTTGCCATAATCAGATGGGGAAAAAAAGCCTCATGCGTATAAAGTCTATGTGCCATAGATGGGAACTGATGTTGCGTATCACTGAGCACTTGATTGACAGATTCTACGTCTCTAGCTGACATGACTGTCAATCATATTTTGCTGTAGACGCTAATTATGAGAAAGTTGCTAGCTATGATTGAGTTGTCTTTGGTTGGACTGTAATCATTCTTTGGACCACTGAACTGGTCCATCATGTTTCATCAAACGTCATGAGGCTACAAGGCCATGTAAAATCCAAAGACCTACAATAAAAAGTTTATATCTTTGTCAGTATTTGTAATCTAAAGCAATGGAGCAATGCTTAATGGAAAAAATGCAGCTAGATATATATTTAGCTGAGATGGACTAAATAAAGAGGTGTGCACATTCTCAAGAAAAATAAGAGCTGCTGACTCCAGGAAATCAGGTTACATCACTTGCTCGCCAATGAATCCTCTGCAGTGAATGGGTTCCGTTAGAATAAGAGTTCAAACAGCTGATAAAAACATCAAAAAGTACACACAAAAACACCACTCCAGTCCATTGATTATCCTCTTGTCTTCACTGGAGAAAGCAATTTTATGGATAGAGGCAAGAAGCAACGATTTGAAATTAAAATCTTGTTTTGAAAAACATGCAGCTTTTTGATGTTTTTATCAACTGGACTCTCATTCTGACGGCACCCATTGGTAAGCAAATGGTGTAATGCTAAATTTCTCCAAATCTGTTTTGATGAACAAACTAAATCATCTACTTCGATGGCCTGAGGGTGACCATATTTTAATTTCTGTGTGAACTATTCATTTAAACTAAAAATGTCAGTTTTTCCATTCAGCCTATGTTAATAATTAGACTGTTTGTTTACACTCAATGTGTATGTAGACGCTCTTTTCAAGTTTGTGTTCCAATGCTCAGACAATTTACCTTTAGTACAAACAGCATTTCACTTCTGTTTACATAGCATTTACCACTATTTAATTTACATTTACATTTATGCATTTAGCAGACGCTTTTTATCCAAAGCGACTTACATTGCATTCAAGTTACAGTTTTTACATTTGATCAGCTCTTGCTTTCCCTGGGTATCGAACCCATGACCTTGGCGTTGCTAGCGCCATGCTCTACTATTTGAGCTACAGGAAAGTTACACTAAATTAAGTGTAAACCAGATGATAATTGTTGATTTTTACACTTGGTGCAAACAGTAACGCTATTAACAATCTGTGCAAACAGTATCTACCTGCAGTTCATCATGATATTGTTTTTAAAAACATTTCTTGTTTACCTCGGTTCAGTTGGGTCACCAATTATTTTCTTCAGTAAAAGTAGTGGAGATTTTCTGATCTTTTACACACATGCAATAAAATATGCTTGCTAAAATGATGGCACAATATAAACATTTAGGCTACTGTATAGCCTAGCAATCAGAATCAAAATGTATCACTGCCTTTAACAAATATTCTTGTTAAAAAAATAACAAATCTCCAAAGCAAGAGAAAATAACCAGATCAAAAGTGCTATTAGCTCCGATGCATCTGTCAGGCAAAAGCAGATTTGAATTTTCTGTAAGAGGTGACCCATGTTAATTTAATGCTTAAAAGTAAAAGTTTTTTGTTTAAAGTCAAAATTGGCTTTTAATTTCTGTTAAAAAGTTGATAATATTGACTCATTCTTTGTTTCTGATAAACGGAACAAAAACAATCATCGGCAATAATAGATGATAAAAGCCCAGCTGTTTACCTGCTTGTATCTGCGGAGGTGATGGCAATGAGTGGAGGTGCTCTCAAGGGGAGGCTGGTGGGTCGAGGCTGGGCCGTCTCAGTCTCTGGTTTCCTCTCACAGTAGTACTGCTCAGCCTGCCTGAAGGCCAAAGGGGGCAGCTGGACGGTTCGGCAGGAAAGCCTGCGGACCGCAAAGGCCTCCATGCAGGACAGTGGACATGAGTCTGTGGAGTCTGGGGAACAATCTGAGACCTGAGAAAGTGACAGTTTCATTAAGAGTCATTTCCCCAAACTCTTTGCAGTTTTAGAGAATATATGAGACTTTTACTAAAAATAGTCAATTTAAAGGTGGGGTAAGCGATTTCTGGAAGCCAATGTTGATATTTGAAATCATCAAAACAAACACGCCCCCTACCCCAAAAGGGTCTCGCCCCTATACGTAGCCTATGCAACCCAGGCAACGATTAATTACAAAGCAAAACCAATGTTACACCGTGTCTACACCGGGACAAATCTCCGACAGAAAACTGCTGCCACGTTCTATTTATGACGTGCTGACACAAACTTCAAATGATTTTCAACAGTCGCTTTATCACGTCCATTGTAGGCAGACTTTAGCTGTTGCAGCACGGCACGTCCGGTGTAGACACTATCGGGAAGAAACAAAGCCACCTCGGCATCCGATCGCAGGCCTTCCGCTCCTTGAGTTCTCTCCAGCGCTGGAAAGCTGATCTGTTATTTACACGGGTCCTACTTCTTGCCTTATCGTTCCACAGACGTTTTCCTCTTTTGTTTTTTATTCGCCAACTCTATCTTTCTGTTGCTCGGCTCGGCTGTTCACTGAACGCTCTCTCCTCCATATCATGAGCAGACACGCCCCTTACCGCTGATTGCCTACAAGTTTGTTTTGGTACTCGGCCCCGACTCAGTTTTCTAAAGTGTTTTTGAAAAATTACATACCCCACCTATATATGAGATATATGAACTGGTAAGGAATGAAATTGAATCAGTCCTCAGATGAACCTTCAGTCTGAAGATTTTAAGTGCAGATTCTATTCGACAATTTCTTCACAGTGATGCCATAGAAGAACCATTTTTGGTTCCACAAAGAACCATTCAGTCAAATGTTCTATAAAGAACCATCTATTTCTTACCTTTTTATAATCTGAAGAACCTTCTTTTGCCACAAAGAACCTTTTGTGAAACAGAAAGGTTCTTCAGACGTTAAAGGTTCTTTATGGAACCATTTAGACAAAAAGGTTATTTTATAGCATCTTGAAGTACCTTTATTTTAAAGAGTGTATACTAAAATTATGAACCTTAAAACAAGTGAATTTATTCATAACTAAATGAACCATTTACTCTTAATTTTAGAATGAATGAGTCACCTGTATTCCATTAACCTTGGCTTTCTACATAAAAATTTATTTTAAAAATTGTCCAAATTTATAGCACTATGCTCATAATTTGAAAATAAATAAATAAATCTTTTTTTTTTTTTATCTTATAAAAACAATTTCACACAAAAATAGCAGCAAAAAGCAACAACAACAACCATTTTAAAATGTAAAAATAATAGAAAATGTTACTTGAGTACCAAATCAGAGTATTAAAACGATTTCTAAGGAATCGTGACAAATATCCATCCATCCATTTATTATTCCTGTTTTTTGTGATCATAAGTCCTCTCTTCTTTTGACAATATGCTCTGAAGACACATGAGAACCCTCACTCCCTCTGGATACAACAAAGCGATATTGATTTTATACAGAGACCAGCTCTCTCCAAACAGCCTCAGGACAAAGTCGAAAACACAAATCACCATTGATTCAAACAAAAAGGCTCCCACTCATTTTCCTTCAGGCACCAACCCCAAAATGCAATGAAAAACAGTTATCCTGAAAGATAAATTATTGCATAATTTGTAGTCAAAAAACCATTACGATAGTTGACTGAAGGGAAAATGACTAAGTACCTGTGCTCAAAGACAGGTCTACAAGGTATTTACTTCTTTTCTAACATTGACATTTTCCTTTGTTTTCGGTTGTATAGAAACCTCTCTCAGGAGGTTTACATTCAAACTTCTCACCTCATACATTATGAATTACTTAATTGTGTTCACTTCAGATATTGCTGCAAGCCAAAACAAGGTATCCCATGTGAACGGAAGGGTTTAAAATAGTTCTGGCCTTCAGGAACAATTAATTTTCCTCTTCACAGGAAGTAAGTTAGATGTGTCTCAGTGCCATTGTAGGGGGTTTAGAGGACAAAAGTGTGAATGCAAAGGGACATTTCATCTGTATACTCAAGTTTCATGCTTGAAATATCATTTAAAAATTAATTCAGTTTAACTTTGAATACAACTAAGTTTGTAAAGTGTGTTTGTATATTTTAAATAAAAAATACACAAACATGTATTAAATTGCATCTTTTTAACAGACTTTTTTAGCTTTGATAAATCAGATATTAACTAAAAAACTAATTTTCTACCTAAATTATAACTGCCCAACTGTGAAATTTTAAACAGAAAATAAATGTCTTTTGACTCAAGGTGAAAGGAGTAAACAACGTCTCACCTTTCTACTCTAATGGCTGTGGTCACATCCCGTGAAAAACACATTAACTGCAAAGAAACATGCTCTCTTTCGGGGGAACACCCCAATCTTATTGCCTGAATGAAATATGCAAACCATCAGCGGACTCATAAATAAATGTGTGGGTAAATACGCAAACCTTTTATCCAATTACCAGTGTTTTCACAGAGGCGTTGAATAAACATTATATAACAATATATAAACATTTTAATTATCGTCACTGATGCTTTGTAGAGCTCTGCTGCGTTTGAAATATTGGAAATGTGATTTCAGAAAGGAATGATTAAGGTGTCACATGGGTAAAGACCGGCACCCAAATGAGGCGCTTTATCAAGTGAGATTTGATGATATTTAACTAGCAGGCTTCACTAGCTCTCTTCTTTTACTATGGATTGAAATCTAAATTTTCAGTCATCATCAGGTATCTGAAAGTGTTCATATTAATTTTAGGGAAGGTAAATCACTTGGATGTTTAATTTGTCATTCCAACACTAAAGAACAATACACTGCTCATTTAATGAAATGTATTAATTATGATAAAGACAGAATGAAGGATGATTAAAAAATTTAAATAGACTAAATTAGCTGTAACTCAAACATAAAGGCACGTCTGACATTAAAAAGTCATTAAAACAGTTTAGATATCATAGAGTCCTGAAATGTGGAGCTAAAGCACCAGAAATGAATCACAGTGATATGAAGTTCTTGCCCCGGGCTTTTGTGATGTGAGCAGTAACACGGGTTACACAGGTGATGACAAGCGATGACAGTCTCTTATGTCGCCTGGAGCTAAATGACAGCAGGTCAATGATGAATCTCAATTTATTAATCTTCTTATAAAAGACTACACTTCATCTGCCTCCTTGAGACTAGTTCTGAAAGGATATATTTCAGAGACATATTTGGGTTTAATAATTTACATATAGGCAGTACCATTGTTCCTGTCCCCAAGAAACCGCAGCCCACCTGCCTAAACGACTATCGCCCTGTAGCCCTCACATCAGTGGTGATGAAGTGCTTTGAGAGACTGGTCAGAGACTTCATCATTGCATCACTACCAGACACACTGGATCCACTACAGTTTGCATACAGACATAACCGCTCCACGGAGGATGCCATCTCACACCTCCTCCACACCACAACAAGTCACCTGGACTGCAGAAAAGGGAATTATGTAAAAATGCTGTTTGTGGACTACAGTTCAGCGTTTAACACCATAATTCCCTCCACACTCACCTCCAAGTTGGAGGTCCTTGGTCTCAGCACATCCTTGTGCCAATGGATCTCCAGCTTCCTGAAGGACAGACAGCAAGCCGTACGGATGGGTAAACACACCTCATCCTCCATCACCCTAAGCACTGGAGCCCCTCAAGGTTGTGTTCTGAGCCCCCTGCTGTACTCACTGTACACTTATGACTGTGTGGCCACTTCCAACTCCACCACCATCATTAAGTTTGCTGATGACACTGTTGTGTTGGGCCTGATCTCAGACAACGACGAGACGGCCTACATACAGGAGATTAAGAACCTGGAGAGTTGGTGCCAGGTGAATAGTCTACACCTGAACATCAGCAAAACTAAGGAGCTGATAGTGGACTTCAGTACGAAGCAGGAGCGGTCGTACCAGCCGATCACGATCAGCGGGACTCCAGTGGAGAGAGTGGACAGCTTCAGATACCTGGGTGTTCACATCACGCAGGACTTGACTTGGTCCTGTCATACCAGCACCCTGGTGAAGAAGGCCAGGCAGCGTCTGTACCATCTGAGACGCTTAAAGGACTTTAGACTTCCCTCTCGGGTGCTTAAGACTTTTTACACCTGCACCATCGAGAGCGTCCTGACGGGCAGCATCACTTCCTGGTTCGGGAACTGCACTATGCAGGACAGACGAGCCCTCCAGAGGGTGGTGCGTTCAGCGGAACGTACCATTCACACCGAGCTCCCTAACCTGCAGGACATCTACAGCAAGCGGTGCCTGACCAGGGCCAGGAAGATAGTGAAGGACCTCAGCCATCCCAACAATGGACTCTTTTCTCTGCTGCGTTCAGGGAGACGCTTCCGCTCCATGAAGGCGAACACAGAGAGAATGAGGAGGAGCTTCTTCCCGCAGGCCATTCGGAGTCTAAACCACTCTCCACTCTAATCACATCACCCCACACTTCCACTTTGCACATTTTTCAAGTACAATCTGCACTAATTTGTAGAAGGTACGGAAGGATAAATGAGTGGGACTTACATACCATTTGTCTTTGTCTTTAGTATCCTTTTACTCACTTATACACTTTACTGCACTGCACAGCACAGCACACGGACACTTTATCACTGACATACACTTTACTTTTTATAGAATCTATATAGAATCATATTCTATTTTTTATTCTCATATCTATTTGTTATTTTATTTTATTGCTAGTTTATTCTGTATATATGGTTACTGTACTTTTTCTATTTGTATTTTTGTAAACTTGAGGTTTTTCTAATTTTGTTGGACAATTTGTTGGACAGTCGTACAATACATTTCACTACATGTCGTACTACGTATGTATATGTATGTGACAAATAAAATTTGAATTTGAATTTGAATTTGAATTTACAAGGCTAAAGGCCTCCCAGGATATAAATAAAAAACACTTGTGGTATTATCTTCTCACAAACTGCTAAATAGCAACCACTCGAAAATCTTGCCTCTATGCAATACAAAAATGTCTTGGTCTACAATATTATAGTGAACTATAGGTAACATTTTATTTTAAGGACCAATTATCACCATTAATTAGTTGCTTATTAGGATGCATATTACCTAGCAAACTGGTTGTTTATTAGATTTTTATTATATATATTGGCTGTTTATTAGATTTTTATTCAAATATTTTACTTGTTTTGAATAAGTGAGAGATAATACTATACAATAGCAGGTCCCTGGAGACATTTTTTACATCCCACATTAAATTAACTTATTTACAAAAAAAAGTTTTTCAAATCAAATTCAAATTCAAATTTTATTTGTCACATACATATACATACATAGTACGACATGTAGTGAAATGTATTGATTTTTTACCATTGCTCTATATATTACATTAAAAATAATAATAATAAATAAATAAAACATTGTCAAGTCTGCGGTTTTCCCCTGGAATTGGTTTACTTAAACACTTTTGCCACGGGTTGTTTTTCATGTCTGCGGGTTTAAGCGACCCCAATAATGTGATTTTTAGCCCCTAAAATGCTAATTTTACCAGGGGAACCCTGCCAAAAAAACATATATTTTACCCCCGAAACATGATTTTTACTGGGGGGACCCCTTTCAAAACGCGATTGGGCTAGTTTTGAGTAGCATTTAGGTGGGTTTTGTTGTGAGACCTGGCAACCCTGGTCTGTAAGAATTTTTTTTGTTTTTGAAAGCTATCTCTTACGCTCAACAAGGCTGAATTTATCTGATCAAAAGTAAAAATATGATGAAGAATTATTAAAATTTAAAACTCTTTTTTTTTTTTTTTATTATATTTTAAAATGTAATTTATTCCTGTGATGCCAAACTGAATTTTCAGCATCAATACTCCAGTCTTCAGTGTCACATGATCCTTCAGAAATCATTCTAACATGCTGATTTAGTGCGCAAAACAATTATTATTTATAATTGAAAACAGTTGTGCAACCGTGATGCACATTTTTTTTAGGATTCTTTGATGAATAGAAATAGAAATATTTTGTAACATTATAAATCATCAATTTTATATATCCTTTTTTTCAAATAAAATGATCCAATTCTAAATAAATATCTTACTGATCCCAAACATTTGAACAGCTGTACACATATGCACATTCCTCATATAGCAGAAAATGTGCAAAAATTGCATTTTAAGTGCTGCACAAGAACACTAAGGTGGTAGAGGAACTCATCAACACTCCAGTTCATGGGTCACTGCCTCTTGGGCTTCAGTTTTGGACCGCCACTGGTTTACAGCTCAGATCATTAATCACTGCCACAAAACTGTTTGTAAGTACTGGTAAATAACCCATTTAGGGCAACCGATTTCCAAGATAATGCTATTTTGTAACAACAGCCATAAACCCTTCTCTAGGCAAGGTTTCAAGTGACAATGTACTTTATCACAGGTGAAAGCAGCAACATTTCCTTTGTTCCCTTCATTTATAAAATGAAAACATCTTCGCGAAATATCATTTGAACCTGTACCATCTGTCCTGAGTTTTAACCGAAGCTAGCTGCTCTGTCTGTTGGTGCCCAATGATGATTAATAAACCTCTTAACCGACTCCAATAACTACTCAATGCTTGTAAAATGTCCAGTGTAATAAATAAAAGCTACACATATTGATTTTAATTGTCTGTGCATGTGTATGGCATGAATGATTTCATTGCACTCACACTCTCCAACTGACTTTCTCCGCTGCAGGCATTCTCTTGCATTGTTTGTCCCCCAGATAAAAGTTGAGGTTTCAGCCTCAGAACGTAGAAAGTCCTAGAACAAATCAAAGGAGGTTTGTCATCACACAAATCAAGAGACTCTAGTAAAATAAGGCGATAACAGACATCACAACATCAAATGTCCACATTTTTGGCTCCAAATCCCATTTTGACTACTACCAGCATACAAAAACATCTTGTGCAGTTCTGGCATCAGAAATTGCATTTGAATAAATGCACTTTTCTTTTCATCAGTGAGTCTGTGGTCCTTGGGGACAAGCTGATTTTCTAGGAACCAACCGTTCAAGAGCTAGTTTTGCATGAAAAAGAAATTATACTGTTTTCAAAAGTATAGACTGCAACATGCCACACACACACAGAGCTGTGTCACTTTTCTCTCTACATTTAGGGTAATCATTGTATGCATTTGATTCGACCTTGGAATTATTGTGTACATTTCTTAAATTAGAGCTCTATAAATTATTCATGAGGCAGAACAAGCTCTGTCCTATTTGAAGTTGGCCAGTTCCACAAAGTCACTTTCAATACCAAACTGAATCTTTGACAGATGCTTCCTGCTTTGAATAATCTTAAAACTTGAAGTTAGCACTTCAAGAATTTCTTCTAGGCATCCTTGGTTTAAAAATAGGTATGTACATACATAATTTTATAACAGAAAAATGAGATTTCTAACTGTGAGGTATTCTAAAACCTAAAAAAATAATATAATATTTCCATTATAAGGGTGGGTGATTATTCATGCCAATGCATTATTATTTGGGTAGGCAAGTCTTTTGTTGCAGGCGCAGTTCTGCTGACCTGAAGAAAAACTTATTCGCAAGGCGAAATCTATTCAAAACTGAACATAGTCAAAAACTTGGGTGCAATGGTCTAAAAGCACCCTTACAAAAAATGTATTATTATTATTACTTTTTTATTTCTAAATATGATGGCTGAAAATATATAAAGACAGTTTACTGAATTTTGATGGAACAAATTTTGTATCAAAAGAAACAATTTAATTTAAATATTATAATTAAGGCAGCTAGAAGGCCAATTTACCCCAAAAGGGAGGGCAAAAATTCCCTGCAGGGCCTATACACTCTTACAAATAAAGGTTATTTACTGGCATCTGGTTCCATTTAAGAATCTTTAACATCCATGGAACCTTTCCATTGCCCAAAATGTGGAATATAAATCTAAATAAACATTTAATATAGTGGAGAAAGGTTCTTTAGATTATTCAAATGTTTCTTAGATAAAGAAAAAAAATATCTTTTGAAAACAGATCACTGAACGGTTCTTTGGGGAACCCAAAATTATTCTTTTGTCATCACTTGTAAAACCATCTTTTTGGATAACTGTTTTCTAAGAGTGAAACAGCATACAGGGAACAGCGAACTGGGATAATAAAAATCAAAAGAACCTTTTAAACCAGGGAGTCTTTAGCACCGTTGTACCCACAAACCAGAGTAGACCGACAGAGTAGAGAGAAAGAGAGAAAAAATAAAAAAAACATTTGTTTTAAGTTCAAGCTCAAGCTGAAATCAACAGACTTAGCACAAATATACAGAATATGATAAGCTAAACTTGCAAAATGAAAACAAACTACACTAAAACAAAATTTGGAAAGAATGCTATAAACAATCTTTTCTTACAGAGCATTTCCCTATTCATATTGTAAATAGCTGTGCAACATGAAATGTCTAAGGAAAGCAATATGATGCCTATGGAATGGAATTTTTCCCCAAATAGTCTACAAAACCTGAAGTCTCTATCACCACCTAGTGGCTATACTGCTGCAGAATCAGTTCACTTACCCATAAGTGACCCTGGACCACAAAACCTGAAGTCTCTATCACCATCTAGTGGCTATACTGCTGCAGAATCAGTTCACTTACCCATAAGTGACCCTGGACCACAAAACCTGAAGTAGCACATGTGTATTTGTAGCAATAGCCAACAAAACACACTATGGGTCAAAATTAGTGATATTTCTTTTATGCCAAAAAATCATTAGCAAATTAAGTAAAGATAACATTCCATGAATATATTTTGTAAATTTCCTACCATAAATATATCAAAACTTAATTTTTGATTAGTAATATGCATTGCTAAGAACTTAATTTGGACAACTTTAAAGACGATTTTCTCAGGATTTAGATTTTTTTGCGCCCTCAGATTCCAGATTTTGTATCTGAATTATCTGATTCCAGAATGGTTGTATCTCGGACAAATATTGTCCTATCCTAACAAATGATGTATAAATGCATTTTAAAAAAATGGGTCACATAGGTGTTTAGCTTGCTGAATCTGCAGAAAAAATTTGATAAAAACAGACCTTATATTATTATACAATGTTTTCGTGAAACAATAAATGTGATTAACAGAATGGAACGTTAAATATACTTCAGAACCTGCACTAAATGTGAAAGATTTCTGATCACTGTCTGATTCTCATCTAGAAATTTTAGTCATAAAACTACAACAGCCCCCTTGACATTGTACTGTTTACAGTGGGAAAATACAGTGTTTTTAGAAAGAGGTTCCCCATGTCTCAGTAACTGCTGAAAATGTAAACTCTCTCTCAGACAATTATTTCCCCAGGCAAATATTTGTGAGTGTCACAGGCTAAAATAGGCATATGTCAATTATTGTTTACAGAATATTTTCCATGGGAAGCATAACACAACCTTTTCTACATTCTTTTCGGCCAAAGTTCGCCAAAGAAATCCAACAAGCACTTGTAGTGGATATGATCATGCAAACCCCACGGTGTCCTCTATAAAATTATCTTTAATTCATGCATGTGGCATGTTGATGTTTTTAATCAAATGTTATTTTCCTTGTGCTCTCTGAAAGGAAGAATGATATTTGTATGCTTGGCAAATGTTTACAGCGCAAAGGCAAATGCCATGTCATGTCATACATGCAATTGCAAATCTAACGTATAAAAAGAGAAACCAGAGGGCTTCATATGTAAAATTTAGCACAGTGTTGTCATATATATTAACTTTTGTATATCAGCATTGCCATTACTGAATCTTTAAATGTCAGTTGCTCCCATGTTGCCTTGCCATCTGTGTGTTTCTGCTGAGGTTATTGAACTTTTAATGTGTCATGAGAGAGTTTGGGGAAAAATGGCTGCACTGTTTTCCTTTTGATGTTCTTCCAGAAATGGCTTTTCAACCTCTCCACACAGGATGCTAGATGAGGCATTTAAAACACAATCTTAAAATGGAAAATTAGGCTTTTTTTTATTCCATATACACCATCGGGGGAGAAGAAAAGAGGAACTTTTTAGATGTAAGATCAAGAAGCGGTCATGTTAAGGTGCTCACAATAGAACAACATGGCCTTGGTGTATGCTAATAACAATCTGCCTAAGTTTAGCCTGTGATAGATTGTCTGTTAACGAATGTTAATGTAAATACAAGCAGCATCTTGTTAATATGATTAAGACAAATTTTGCCATTAAAACGTGCAAGATTTGAATCCTTGTCATTCAGAGTTATACTGACACCTAGCTGTGTGGATGATGCATCACAAAACAATTTTTGCTTGCCTATGCCATTTAAAAAATTCCCCATCTTCTCTCAGCCATACTAAATTTATTTAGTGAGCGAAATGCTAAAGCTAAAGAGAGTAGTATTGACTTGGTCATGTGACTCCAAGAGGCAAACTGGTCAATTAAAAATAAAACCGCTTTAATTCAGCAACTAATATTACTAGAGTCTTCATATTTTGTGAGTGTTTGAGGATTTGAAACTTATAACAGTTCTATTCAGTTTTGACAATGTAATGAATTATTCTTCAAAGTCATAAATAAAACCGATAACTGTTGCTGTATTTTTACAATTATTTGTGAAATTTACAGCAAATATTTGAATATATGAAAATTTTCAAGCAAGTGAAAATGGTTTCCTAGCTTTTTTGAAGGGTATGAAAATACTGAGTACACATTTAACAAAAAAGAACAACCTAGACTTGCCTAGATTGTCTGGCCTATCATAGTTCATTTGTTTATGTCGCCGCCTGAGGGTCCCTCACCAGTTTCCTCTCATGTACCTCACGCTGATTTAACAGATGAGGATTAGCCAGGTAGATTCTGGTGTGGGCATATGCCCCCAAATAACATTCACATGACAGAAAAGCAAGCTGTCAGCTTTGGCATTGGTTTAGATTGACCTTTAAAGCATGAAATTATATAATAAGCATGAAACAACAGCATGAACATGTGCTTGTCTCGAGTCACTGCATCATTGATTCTCAGACATGCCTGCACATTTTCCAAACATTTTTAATATGTTTGAAATAAAATATACTACCTTAATTGTACCTAATGAGGGCTCCGACTATACACTGTGGAAACTGATGGCAAAGGAGCAGGAAAAAAACATCTGTTACCAAGAGCAATCAGAACACAGCCAACTTCCTTCGTCCTTAATATTTCAGTGAACTACAAAGAGCCATTTGCATTGGAGAAGCTTACACAAAGTTTGAAATGTTCAAAGCAAAAAGGCCATTGGACAGACAACCAAAGGTGGAG
This sequence comes from Barbus barbus, assembly GCF_936440315.1. Classification (NCBI taxonomy): domain Eukaryota; kingdom Metazoa; phylum Chordata; class Actinopteri; order Cypriniformes; family Cyprinidae; genus Barbus; species Barbus barbus. The sequence goes on from NC_136757.1 coordinate 21,751,784, forward strand.
GTTTAAATTAAGTCTCCAGTTACATCCGCACACACAAGCTTTTGAAGCATAACATTCACAGTTCGTGAGGGAGGAGTGTTAGAAAACAGCAGGGGTCTGTACTCCTTACAAGTTTTAAGGCGAGTCGTTACAAGTAATAATTACCCAGCGTGGCTATAAATGCAGCGATATTGTGCCATAAGGAACCGATTAGGAGCGCAGATGTTTTAGAGGGGAAGGGTGGTGTCATCGCTGACATCATTAGCTGGCCTTCTTGACATCATACATCATCGCACACCCTTTTGAACGTTTTCTTGTTTCAGATTCAGCATTTTTGAATATTGTAAAAGCACACTGGATTGATACATTTCCCATTATTAAAAAACACTGGATCATAAAATGAAATTCTTGTTTTGACATCTTGTCAGTGTTCAAGTAAACTGTGTGACTTTTTTTTTTTTTTTTTTTATAAAATGTAGTTGTTAGACTTGCATATGGTCAAAAATAGGTAAGAAATTGTTGATAAACTAGTGGGATTTTTCCAGATCTTGGAATTTTTTTTTTTTTTCTTTTTTTTTTTTTTTTTTTACATATCTTGAATGCGTCCATTCATCAAGCTCAGGTTGCTTTGTGTATGATTTCTAGGATGTAACACGTTACGATGTGAAATAAATGTATACCTTTTTAAATAACTGAATAATCTACTGCAATTTATTTGGTACTGTAATTTATTAAATTTTAATGTATATTTTATTAGTGGGGATATATTAACAGTGGGGAAGTCGTGGCCTAATGGTTAGAGAGTCGGACTCGTAATCGAAAGGTTGCGGGTTCGAGCCCCCGGCCGGCAGGAATTGTAGGTGGGGGGAGGGAACGTCCAGCGCTCTCTCCACCCTCAATACCACGACTGAGGTGCCCTTGAGCAAGGCACCGAACCCCCAATTGCTCCCCGGGCGCCGCAGCATGGCTGCCCACTGCTCCGGGTGTGTGTTCACGGTGTGTGTGTGTGTGTGTGTGTGTGTGTGTGTGGATTTGTTCACTACTCACTGCTGTGTGTGTGCACTTGGATGGGTTAAAGGCAGAGCACCAATTTCGAGTATGGGTCACCATACTTGACAATACGTCACGACTTGACGACTTACTATTAGTAGTATTAATCAGAAGTATATTTATATTATACATATTATTTATGTTTTTTATATTATTTTACTCTTTTGTGACTGGCATAACAGGGACAAGGAGATTTTGTATTTTTGTTTGTAAAATGGTGAAATACTGGGTGGAAAAAAGTTATTCAAAAATCATTTGAATACAAAACTGCATCTCTCCTTACTCAAAAATAGTGAGTTCATAGTAAGCAATTATGTGACAAAGTCACACAGTCATGAGCTCGCTTTTACACATGACTTCATTTCGTAGGGGAAACACTGACATGTGGAAGGAAAACACAAGAGCGGCTACAATATCGTCAGCTGGACACAAGCCCCAATAAAGAAGCACATGTGGACCGTAATGCCTCACTATACTATGATTATGATACAATAAGACATTCCAGGTCACTGTGAGTGCAGGCTGCTTTGTGGTGCTCTATTTATAGATTAAAGGATGCAAAAGCCACCAAACGTCTCTCTTCTAAAAGAAACCTTTGCATGCATTGCAACGATGAGTTGGCTGAACAGTGCTCAAAAGTCACCTTGCACCTGCATCTCATCCACATGCCATAAGCTCAAAAAAGACATGCACTAGCGGGCAGTTCTAGACCAGATGGACGGTGAGAGCAGGAAAAGCACGAGAAGACAGGTTTGTAGGGTACAGAAACATTCTCTCTATACCATCGGGAGGTACATATAAAAGGAAAAAGGGAGTGAATAAAGTGTGAATGGGAACTTACTCTTCTCCTGGGAGAAAGAGAAAAGGAACGGAAGTGACAGATGCAATCCTCCAGAGACTGATCCCGATAGTCACTGCGATACAGTCCAGCTGAAACAGAACAGAATATCTAAGTCTCCTTTGCTTCCTGTGACACTGTGCCTTGTGCTGTGATGCTCTTTGGTTTAAGGACTGAAGAATATCGGAGTTCCCAGCCTCTCAGCCAATCAGAGCCCTCAGCTCTGTTTCCCCCCACCCCTCCCTAAAGTTTCTCCAGCAATAGCCAGCAGAGACTGGAGTGATGTTTTAAAAAGCAGGGGCCACTGCAGCATCACAGCAGGATGCTTATACGTATCAAATTGTCAAGCACAAGAGCCACAAGAGTGTTTGCATCACCATGGGAATACTGCAATCAGCTGAGAGTTTTCTTTTGGAAATGAATGGTCAAAAATGGATGTCAGACATCAGTTGTGCTACTGTTTACCTCTGTGGTCCCTTCTGCAGTTCTCATTTCACATGCCCTCTGACTGGTCTCTGCCTCGTTTTTGATTATCAGGAGAGAACGGGGCTAGTTGTCACACTTCATACTTCTGAAAAATGTAGAAGTTCATTTTTATATAAGCATACACTTTAAAGTCAAAGCCACAAACAAGCTATTGAACATTTCCAGCGTCATGTGGAAAAAGATGTCGTTAATTGAACTCAAACTGATCGTTTGTGACAACATGGCTAAACGGCAAAAATCAAACAGTGAAGCTCTTATGAAACGTAAAACGATTCGAGAAAAAACGGTGCAAAAAAGCAACATTCAAAAATGTTTGGGCAAATGATATTGAATTTATTACATTTAAAAACTTGTTCTGTCCTGACGTTCGTGAAAAATACCCTATTCCTGAGCAACAAAAAAAAACACTATTTCACAATAAATGGTATTTTAAAATACATGGTGAAAACTACATTACCCATGAAGTTGCAAAGACCTCTACACCAATTAGAGAATCGAAACAAAGTGAAGCAAATCCTGAAATAAATAAATGGTTATTTTGCAAAAATGTTGACTATTTCTATACACAGTTAACCTTTTGAAATCAATATTTAACTGTTGTTTAAAGTGCATAGTCTTGTCCTTTATTTTGTCAGATCTTCAAATATGTTTTTGCTTCAATTTATGCATTAGTTTTAAATTTTATAATTTAGGTTACTGATTTGGTTCATTGCTTAACTGTTTAACAAAGACTTTTTAAAAATCTCCATGGGAAAAATGTATGGAAAAAATATTTGCGGAACCAAGGCCGCTGAAAATGTGAGCAGACCATAGAAAATTGTGGAAAAATCTGACCAGTCAATGCCATGATCGACCAATCAAAATCAAGTATTACAAAGCATTGTGTAATAAACAAATAATAAAAAATAATCACACACATATGGAGCTAATCTGCTCTAGCCTAGCCACATTCAAGTGGGCAAGGGTAGCAAACAAATCATATTTTGTAATAAATTACTCTTGGATATCTAGCTACGATGCACTTTAAATAAACTCATTACTAACATTTTTGTGAGGCACTGTCTGGAGTTCCTATGTGATATGTTTGTTATTGTTTACAGGATGTTTGATGGGAAATTGAGTTATCGGTGTATTACATTTACAGACACTGCAAACGTCAATGGTATTTAGAAATATTGTGAATAAGGCACCGAGCTGTTTTTTTGAGCTATGTCTGTCATGATTTCCCATCTGCTCGAAGTGTTTAGACACACAAGCAGTCCAAACAAACCTATAAGACAAGTCCAGATGTATGATGCTGATGTTAGCCTATGTCAGAGCCAGTTGAAGTGTTGACAACACTTTATCCATCTTGATGAGGATACTTTACACCAAAATTAAGAGAGAAATAACACAATAACAATGATCTAGTAAAAACATCATCGTTTGAAATCAAATGCGACTTGAACGATACAAATCGATCTTTTAGTATTTTCGGTGACTGCATGACTCACTCATGACACTGCATATAGCACATGTACGTCTGCAAGATGTCTGCTAAAGATCGCTTGATCTGGAAAGCATCTGCTGTGTACAGACATATGACAGATGTCTGTAAGATGTCAGTTTTACATACATGCATTCTAAATCATTAACATCTTAAAGACATCTAATAAACGTCTATTTGACATCTAAGAAGCGTCCTATAGACGTATTGCAGATGAGCGAACACTAAAAAAATAAATCAGTGCATAGTTTGGACTCTGTATTAATTAGTTTGTTTGTAGCATCTTTCCTGTATCCATATTTTTAAGCATTGCAGGTGAATCAATGCCACGTGACCAGTTATTCATGAAAGGACTTCGAGCCGGTTATTTTTAGTAAATCAAAATACACAAACATAAGGGACCACTGTAGACTGATTCCTGAAACGAATATGCTCATTCTTCTAGCCACCTTATATTTGCAACGTGCGAAGCAAGCCATTTTCTTTAAATGTGCCAGACTTCCGATTCATAAAGATAAATAACTAGAATAAAGTACCGTTAACTAACATTAGTTGCGATACAAGCCAATGTGTTCATGAATATGATAATGAATTAAAACATAAGTTTGCAATAACAGACTGTTTTAAAATAATTGGAAGTGAAGGACACCAGAAGCCTCGCACATTCAATATACACATGGCCGGGCCCGTATTATTCAATAAGACAAGTTAACGTCTTGAAACAGATACGCAACCGATATCTTTTTCATCGGAATATGCAATCTTTGAATATGCAATAGGCTACTTGGCCTGGCTATAATGGGAGAAACAACCCTTTTCGAAGCAAAATTATTCACTGTTTCGAAGTGCTCGAAACACCACAAGGTGACGCCTGCTGGTCAAAACTCTGTAAATGCAACAAAAACTCAATGTGCATAAAATAGTTCTTATAAACCCATTGCAAATGTTTAATTGAAAGTAAAATATAGCCTATAAAATGCAACTAATAATCAAATACTATTAACTAAGAATTGTCTGTATATTGTTTTATTTGATTAAATTGCAGTGCTTGTTTTGTTTGTTTTGAGAGCTTTTCTAAACATGGCAATAAGAGACTAACCACTACTCCGTGTTTCCCCTGCTATTATAGTGGGGGGGGGGGGGGTATTTATCTTATTTACACGATGGCATGTCATTTCTGTCTCTACACGGTCGCACGTTTATAATTCTCCTCTGCTCACTATAGAGAAAGTGAAAGTAAAAAAAAAACTGACAGAGCTTTCTAAAGCTGCATTACCCTACGTGCCCGTCCACTACTCAGACTAGTAGCCACAAAAAGACTATTTAAACATAAATTCTGCATGTTCCGCGTGTCTGTATTAGAGAATGGTGCAGACTCGTGGTTTTTAAGCGTGTGTGACCCTCTCTGTGTTTTCAGATTCTTGCTAAAGGAGGACATTTATGAACAACATCTCCAAAACTGCTTTGAGAGTCAATTCATGAGCATTTTACCGTTTCATAGGAGTAAAACTAGCCTCATATCACACAGAAATGTAAAGGTATTCACGGCAACCCGTCAAAATAAAAGTTCGGTTTAACTTGAAGACACTGTGCCAGAGTTCAGTAAAATCAGAGGCGGACAGTAACGATGTACATTTACTTGAGTATTGTACTTAACTATGTACATTTACTTGAGTATTGTACTTAAGTACACATTTTGAGTATCTGTAATTGAGTATTATTTTTTTCTGGAAACTTATGACTTTAACTTCACTACATTTGAAAGACAAAATATTGTATAGGTTATTTCTATGCAGAGAAATAACTTGTATGTCCTTTTTAAGATGATTTTTAGTACATGTGAACAGATTGTCTCTATGAACGAAGGACTTTCAGTCTGGTTCTTTGTCTTCTGTGTGTGGAGACCCACCCAAGAGAGTCTGTAGCTCGTAATTTTCTATCACAGATTTACATGTGACCATCAGTCTTGATTACTTGCAACAAATTTGACAGTCTGCTTCCTGAATTGGAATTATCAATCAGTGTTCTTTTGTCTCAAGGTTGTAAGCTATTCTGTGAAAGAGGCTTGCTGGTTAGTTTGCTTGTTAGGAGCCAGGAATCCGATTTATGACGTTGTCCTGTTACAGCTTTGAAGCCTCTCTGCATTCCAGCTCCTCGGGTTTCAATGTTCTGATGCATCTTAAATTCGTCTGATTCGGTCTCTGATATCTTACAAGTGAGTTTCCGACTGTGTGACATCTCCAGACCAACGACAAATGAAAAAACTACCCCAAATGTAAAAAAGAAGACAATCAACAGTAAAAGACGGTAATATACAAGGAGCTCAGCGAATGTGCGACTTGGCTCATGAAAACGTCACGTGATCACCCTGTTTTCTTAGTTTTCACTCACTCTAAAAGCGCTCCATCACTGCTCCATCACGAGTACAATTCATGCCAACAACCTGTAATATAACTGCATATTTAGCAAGAATTCACGTTAAACATATATATTTAGCTAGCTAGATAGAAAAGGATCACTCAAATCAGAAAGAATGTGAAGGCTATGATGACTGCAATGGACATGAGTGGGAAGTTATATTTCTCAAGGAATTTATTTGTTCTTTCTGAATATTTTCAGCTGACAGCTGACTTTTGTTTTCTCAGAATTGCTGTGATATAAACTCGCAATTGCGAGTTAAAAAAGTTATAATTCTGAGATATAAACTCACAATTCTGAGAACATATGAGTCTTTTTCCCCCCTCAAAACTGGACTTTAACTCACAATTGCGAGTTTGTCACAATTCTGTGGAAAAAAAACTTTTTTTTTTATTTTTATTTTTTTATTCAGTGTTTGAAACAGGCTTCCATAGAACTGTGATATTTCAAACACAATGAAATACTTTAGCCGCGGAGCGGTGTTTCTGATATCAGTGAGCGCGGAGTGATTATTAAATGCTCGGAGTGCGGAGGGGAAATTGTTGGCGCTCCACTCCGCTCACATACTCTTATCGGACACCGCCACACAAATGTAGCTTTTTGTTAATGACTGTCGCAGGATTTTACACAGAGCAAGAGCTCACTATGTAACAGTCAGTCAGTGTAACAGTCAGTCATAGGAAATCCTGGTTGTATTTTTCATCAATTAATATCTTAAATTATCCATTGACTATATTCTGGTCCGCCATCTAGTGGTGAAGTTATTTTTTTTTGGCCCGATGCCAAACTTACTTGCCGACCCCTGCTATATGAGGGGTTATTTCATATATGTTATTTTTGCAGCAGCCGTATTTCTTACATGCTCACAGCAGCATGTTGTGGTTATATTGGCACACTCTGTGAGTTCATTCTCGTGAGTGTCTACATTCCACCGCAAGCGCACGTGAGCTCAGCTTTACAGAAACTCGCTGATCTGATCACAGACACAGAACAACAACACCCAGACTCTGTTTTAATCATTCTCGGGGACTTTAATAAAGCAAATCTCTCCCACGAACTGCCAAAATACAAACAGCATGTTACATGTCCCACCAGAAACAGTAATATATTGGATCACTGTTACACAACAATAAAGGACGCATATCACTCTGTCCCACGGGCAGCTTTAGGACTCTCTGATCACTGTTTAGTTCATCTTATTCCAACCTACAGGCAGAAACTTAAATATCTTAAACCTGTATTAAGAACTGTAAAGAGATGGACTAATGAGACAGAGCGGGTTTTATAAGCCTGTCTCAACCTTACTGATTGTAGTGTTTTTGAAGCTGCTGATGATCTGGACGAGCTCACAGAGACTGTAACATCATATATCAGTTTCTGTGAGGATATGTGCATTCCTACCAGGACTCATCTAACTTATGACAATGACAAACCGTGGTTCACAGCAAAACTCAGACAGCTCCGTCAGGCCAAAGAATATGCTTACAGGAATGGGGACAGAGTCTTGTATAAACAGGCCAAATACACACTGGAAAAGGAGATCAGAGTGGCAAAGAGGAATTATTCCGATAAGTTAAGGATCCAATTCTCTTCCAGTGACACGGCTTCAGTGTGGAAAGGTCTGAAAGACAACACAAATTACAAGACACCATCCCCCAGCACTGTGGAGAATCAACAACTGGCAGACAATCTTAATGAGTTCTATTGTAGGTTTGAAAAAACACCATTCACACCTGCAACCCCCCTCTCCCCCACACCTGAACTGCAGATAAGAGAAGATGATGTGCGCCAGGTCTTCAAAAAGAACAAGAGAAGGAAGGCTCCGGGACAGGCGGTGTGACACCAGCCTGTCTGAACTCCTGTGCTGACTAGCTGGCTCCCATCTTCACACAGATCTTCAACAGATCACTGGAGCTGTGTGAAGTCCCTTCCTGCTTCAAACACTCCACCATCATCCCCGTCCCAAAGAATCCCAAGATTACAGGACTTAATGACTAAAGACCTGTGGCTCTAACATCTGTGGTCATGAAGTCATTTGAAAAACTGGTTTTGGCTTATCTGAAGGACATCACTGGACCCTTACTGGAACCCCTGCAGTTTGCCTACAGAGCAAACAGGTCTGTGGATAATGCAGTCAATATGGGACTGCATTAAACACTGCAACACCTGGACAGACCAGGGACTTATGTGAGGATCCTGTTTGTGGACTTTAGCTCGGCCCTTTAACACTATCATTCCAAACCTCCTCCTGCCCAAACTAACTCAGCTTTCCGTGCCCACCTCCATCTGTCAGTGGATCAAAAGCTTCCTGACAGACAGGCAGCAGCTAGTGAGGCTGTGAAAATTCTCATCCAGCACCAGCACCATCAGCACTGGAGCTCCTCAGCGCTGCGTTCTCTCCCCACTGCTCTTCTCCCTCTACACCAACGACTGCACATCTAAAGACCCCTCTGTCAAGCTCCTGAAGTTTGCAGACGACACCGCACTGATTGGCCTCATTCAGGAAGGTGACGAGTCTGCTTACAGACGGGAGGTTAAGGAGCTGGCTGTCTGGTGCAGTCTTAACAACGTGGATCTTAACACGCGCAAAACTGTGGAGATGATTGTGGACTTCAGGAAAAAAAAACCCTGCTCTCCCCCCACTCACCATCATGAACAGCACTGTGACTGCAGTGGAGTCATTCAGGTTCCTGGGCACCACAATTTCTCAGGACCTGAAGTGGGACAATCAAATTGACTCTATTGTGAAAAAGGCCCAGCAGAGGTTGTACTTCCTTTGCCAGCTGAGGAAGTTCAACCTGCCACAGGAGCTGCTGAAACAGTTCTACTCTGCCATTATTGAATGCATCCTCTGCACTTCTATAACTGTCTGGTTCAGCTCAGCTACCAAATCTGACCTCAGAAGACTACAGAGGGTAGGCCGGACTGCTGAGCGAATCATTGGTACAACCCTTACCACTCTCCAAGAACTGTACTTATCCAGAGTGAGCAAAAGGGCTGGTAAAATCACTCTGGACCCCTCACAACCTCCTTGAAGTGTTACAGTCTGGTCGACGCTACAGAGCTCTGTGCACCAGAACGACCAGATATAGGAGCAGTTTCTTCCCTCAGGCAATCCATCTCATGAACATTTGAACTTTTAACAATAAACATGAAACACACAACACTATCATACTTTTTATTTTACACACATACTTATTACATTTCTAATTTGCACCTAACATACCTGTACATACCGAATTGTCTATTTTGTATATTGTGTTTGTGCTATTTGGCACATTGTCAATTATTGTATATTTGTACATTATTTTATTTTAATTTTTAATTTCAATTTTTTATTATCTGTGTCCTGTCCTGTTGCTGTCATTCTGTCGCACTGTGGAGCTACTGTCACTAAAACAAATTCCTTGTATGTGCAAACATACCTGGCAATAAAGCTCATTCTGATTCTCTAAAAAATGATGGGTTAAATATCGGCAAACCCAGCGATTGGGTTGTTTTTAACCAGCAGTTGGGTTAAATGTTTAACCCAACCTTCTGGGCAGTAACCCAACTGCTGGGTCAAAACAACCCAATCGCTGGGTTTGTCCATATTTTACCCAGCGCTGGGTTGTATTTAACCCAGCATTTTTTAGAGTGCAGTAGCAAGTCTCGGTACTTGAATACATTTTTTTTTTTTTTAGATAATAATGGGCCATTATTCGAAGCATAAACCATAAGATATGTCCACCCTGTCAGGACATATATATTACTGTTAAATACATTTTCATTGCAAAATTAAGATGCAAATTATATTTTCTGAAAGGTATGATGTCCCTTTCCTAAACAGGGTTATTAAAATAATAATATTATAATAAATAATATAATTACATTATCAATCACATTGATATATTCAGTGCCTTTCTTAAAGGGGCGGATTCCCCAATACTACAGGGTGGACAACCATTCAAGGGACATGGACAAACTCTCCTTTTTTATTAAATAAAAATATAATTTTTTATTACCAAATGATCAGACCACTCAAATTGAGTAATCTCTTATTCAACAAAAAAACGTCTCGGGTTACATATGTAACCCTAGTTCCTCGAGGGAACGAGACGCTGCGTCCAGAGACGCTTTGGGGAACGCCTTCAGCGTGACCGGCTCTGAATACAAATGAAATCTGTCCAATGGATGGTCCAATGAATGGCATCGACAATCCACCGCTGAGGGTCTGCTTGAAGCAGGAAGACCTCTCTTAGGGGGACCATAGCAAATCAGCAATTGGTCCGCCCTTCTCCACATGGCAGCTCTGTGGACGTATGCGTCCAGTGCTCGCACTGGACACGTACGGTTAAGCTTGGGGGGGGGGCGCTCCACTTCAGGGCGTACAATCTCCTCGTTGAGGGAGCTCTGGATTGGAGGATGGTCTCAATAACCTCGGTTGAGAGACCAGAAGCTATGAGCTGTGCCCCCCCCAGGGGCCACACCCACAGCCTCCACAACTCCGGGTGGGGGTGCACAAGGGTGCCTCCTGCCTGTGAGAGGAGATTCCTCCTGACTGGAATCTCCCATGGAGAGCCGTCGAGGGGGGAAATCAGGTCTGAGAACCATACTCGGCCCGGCAGCACAGGGCTACTAGTAGCAGCCGGACTCCGTCCCGGCGCACTCTCTCCAGAACTCTGGGGAGCAGAGCAGACGGGGAGGAAGGCGTAAAGACGAAGCCTCGGCCACGTCTGTACCATGGCATCCAGCCCCAATGAAGCTGGATGAAGTAGAGAGCCTGTAGCAAGTGCCAAGCGAGATGATGACCCCTCCACAGACCGTGGGCAGGGTGGCCACTCATGACCGCTCCCCAACCAGTGAGGGATGCATCCGTCGCTAGCGTATGCAGCGACACGGAGCTCCCAGCACCGGGCCCTGGGACAAGAGCCAAGGTTGTCTCCACATGTCTAAGGCACGTAGGCATCGCCGCGTGACCTTGATCATGCGAAGCGGGTTTCCCTCGGTGAGAACCTCTTGTTCTTGAGCCACCATTGTAGGGTCTCATGTACAGCAGGCCAATAGGTATCACGTTGGACGCAGCTGCCACCAGACCCAACAGTGTCTGAAACTGCTTGACAGTGAGTGACTAGCCTTCTTTCACCCTCCTGACTTTCGTGAGGATTGACTCGATCCGAGCAGGAGACATATGTGCCTGCACCGTGGTCGAATCCCACACCATCCCCAGATAAGTGGTTCTCCCAGCTGTAATGGAGAAATAACTTTTCTTGTGGTTCAGTCTTAATCCCAACACTTTTAGTGAACGAGAACAACATCTCAATGTTGAGCCGCCCTCCGCTCTGAGCGAGAATCAACCAATCATCGATGAAATTGAGTATGTGGACACCCCGTAGCCACTGCGGAGCTAACACGGCGTCCACACACTCGTAAAAGTGTGGGGTGAGAGTGCTAGGCCGAAGGGAAGTACCCGATTTTGGTAAGCTTTGCCCCCGAAAGCAAACCTCAGGAACTTCCTGTCAGTGGGAAGGATGGCGATGTGGAAGTATGCGTCTTTTAGATCTACGTGACAAACCAGTCCTCGAACTTGATCTGAGACACTTACCTGAGCATCTTGAACTTCAGTCAGCTGACTGAGCGGCTCAATTGATGCAGATCTAAAATGGGACGCAATCCTCCATCTTCCTTGGAACTGTGAAGTACCGGCTGTAGAACCCGGACTCTCTTTCGTGAGGAGGACCACCTCGATGGCCTCCTACCTTAAGAGAGTATCTACCTCTTGTTCCATTACTAGAGCCTGCTCTGGGCCCACTAACTTGGAATTCACCCCATTGAATTGAGGCGGACGAGAACCGAACTGGATTCTGTAGCCTCTCTCTACAGTGCGCAGGACCCACTGAGAAACATTTGGCAGTAGTTCCACGCTACGAAATAGTCTACTAAGGGAACCAGTCTCTCGAGACTGGCCTCTGGTGTAATCAGAGCGGCTCGGTGCCCTGGAATGGCACACCGGCAGGGAACAGCCGAACTAGCTGCTCCAGAGACCCCCGAAGGGGTAGCGAGCATCTCAGCTCCGCTACGGTTCCGAGCGGAAGAGACTGAGATGTGTGCTCGCTGGAGAACGCTGCGCCCTGGAACACCATATGTGGCAGGGTTAGCAGATCGATTTCCTGAGGGCACTGGGGGAACACGAGCACCGTACGCTGCGGTGATCGTTGCTCTACCCCAGCGGGGCTACCCTAATAAGCCCTGATCCACTCACATCAGGGCTTCTTGGCCGAAGACCTCTTCGCCTGCTTGGCTGGGAGGTCTTTGACCGCGCACCCTTCTTACCGCCCCGACCCCGCTCCCGCAGGCGCGAGCTTGCCCATACGAGGAGCCAGCACGCGGCAGGGGCTGCTCTCGCCAAGCAGCCCCGTGAGCTAGAGAGCAGCGAGGGAGAAACCGCTGAAATGCCGCCGCCTGCCTCCCGTCACCGAAAAAGCCAGAAGGCAAAGTGGGGCGTCCAGAAGGAAGACCCTGTCGCAGTCTTTTAAAACCGACAGGGTCAACCAAAGATGCCTCTCCGCCGCCACCAGAGCTGTCACAGATCCCCCGACATCTCCTTGGTGGCGCGGAGAGACAAATCAGCGGTTTTGCGGCGTTTACGAATGTCCTCCGCACTAAATCCCTCGCCCTCATCCAACTCCTTGAGCAGGTCAGCCTGGTATGCCCGCAACACCACCATGGTGTCACGCTGAAGGCATTCCCCAAAGCGTCCCTGGACACAGCTCGAGTTCCTGAAGAGGAACATTGTATTTTATGATTGGACAATATTCTACTATCATTCAAATTTAACGAGCAGTGCATGGGACATAGCAAAATAACATGCATCCTCTTACACAAAACTAAAAAAAATGTTGAAAATGTATCTAAAGAGCCAAGTTATGCTTTTGTTATGAATATAAAAACTTAGCCTAATATAACACTCCCTTTCATAGTAATTTTTATATTAAATTATCATGGCAAATGAGTTATGTACAGGACACCAAAAGGCACCCTACAGTGATATTGACCCATTTGTGTGTTTTAGTAGTATGTGTGTAACACATGCTTTTTAAAAAGAGAACGAAGAAACTTGTACATCCTTGCATAAAATTGAATGATCACATGAACACGTGTAATACAAATTTATAATGTAGATTGAAATACTGTTTGTATTTGAATTTACACCGTAACAATTTTAATAGACTTAAACTATGTATGGACACTTACCATACTTTATCAGACCTTCTAGCATTTGAGTGGTAACCACGCCCCTATGATTTACATTTGACTACTCAAATGTTGATATTCAAATTAAGTACTGTAATTACAACATTTCAAGACCACCCGTTCTTATCAGTATCAGCTTTTGGTGTAGGAGCACTACACCAAAAGCTTATATGTCCTATTTTTGCTGATGACCCACTTTTGCTGACTTCAATGTACATAAAATGTATTCCTTTTAAGCCACGACACTATTAGATTCACGATTCAAATAATAGGCTAACAAAATCAAACTGCAAGTAAAAAAAATACTCACCTGGAAAGGAGCTTCCTCTCTTTTTAATAGACAGCTGTGAAAAGCTGTGTTTGTAATAAACAAATCCATCATTAAGGCGTGTTAAGTTTAAACTGTCGCCAAAATACCATCCATGTTGATGCTTCCTCCAGTGAAAAAGTCCATTCCTTGTTGTCCTGTCATATTTGTTTTCACTTGTAAACAGTGCTTGATCAGTGCATATTTCTTTCCTGATTCAGACAAGCTGAATTTTTCACTGGAGAAAGCAATATTATGGATAGAAGACTTTTATTTTAGCTTCGTACTTTAGCTGGAAGCAATGGTTTGAACTAAAAAGCGTCTTCATAATGAATGTTTTTTTTAAATAAAAACACAGCTTTTACCTTCACAAGACGTTAAATGATGGATTGCAGTCATGTGAATTACTTGTGGATTATTGTGATGTTTTATCAGCTGTTTGGACTCATTCTGACGGCACCCATTCACTGCATCTTGGATGGCCTGAGGGTAAGTACATTTTCAGCATATTTTCATTTTTGGTTGAACTATTCCTTCAAGGTCTTTAAAATAACAGTTTTATATCATGCTAAAAAAAAAAGAAAAGAAAAAAGAAACTATGTGGCTGTCTTACACAGCCAAATTCATTTAGGTTTATTGTGCGTTTATTTTAAAAATCTAAAAATATTTCCCAGACCCTTTTATCCCTTGACTGTTACTACGTTTTACTCCACATGGGGGAGCTGTGATCTTATAGTGAGAACACAGATACTAGAAAAATTAGATCTAAGTGGGTATTTAAAATCTTGTGTTTATATTTAAAACAAACACAACCCTAAATGGAGACATGCAACAGACTACTACTTGCATAAATATAATCAAATACATTAAATTAACCAAAACCCCTACATGTGCTGAGGTTTTGAGATATTTAGCGGACTTCTGGGCCAGTCCATGCCAGTATAGTATAGCCAAGTATAGCCAGTCCATGAGAAAGTGCAGTAAAAAAACAACAACAGCACAGCACAACAAGTGAATACAGCATTTATTTTTTTCATAAATATTTAAAAGTTAATTGGCATAAGTTTACTTGTACAAAAATTGCAAGCTCCTGTCCCAGGACAAAAAAACATCCCAAGACATTCATGACGACATGATATATAAAATAAAAAAGGTAACCGAATTCCTGTCCTCCTTCACCAATAGTGCAAGATGAGATCAATGCATTGGTTCCTCCAAGGACAGTTGCAATACTGCTACCATTCACACAATGTCACATGTGGAGGGTGAAAGACAGACATAAATATGCATTACGGAGATAGCACCAAGTAGATCATTCCTGACAGTTCTGCTTTTTATTAAAGAAAGAGGAGAAAAAGTTGCCAACACTTCTTTCATCTTATTTACTGATATAGCCAAAAACGGGGACATAAATATATAAATACACAAAAAAATGGTGTCTAAAATGGCAATAAAAATGATGTGACTGACATGAGCGAGGAGCTGGGAGGCTTCTGACTCGCATCTCATTAAGTAGGAAGGGGAAACACGTCAGTATGAAGAAAACAATGAGGAAAATGAGTAGAAACAGGAGAAGCGCTCAGGGCAATGACCCAGAGTTCAACTCAAATGCCCAGCTGAGGGTAGAAGGCAAGATCCAGCCCAGACTGCAACACACAGTCTGTACAGTAACGTTTTTCCCAGGGCATCAAGATAAATGTTAAGGTGTACATATAAATAGTCTTATAAAAATGTAGCCAAAAGGTGGTTTTAGGGAGATTGTCACTGCTGATTGGTTAGTCACACTGCACCAGTTAGTCTTTCTTGTGGTTTATGTCATTGTTGTTCTGTTGCATGGTTGTGTTTTGCAGGACCTTAGGAAGCCTTTTGCCTTTTGTGTAGGCGTGGTACCAGAAGTTGAGGAAGAGGAGTAGGAAGATGATGCCATACAGAGCAATGATGTAGATGAATATGGGGTACAGGTAAGGACAGTCTTTCATGAAGAAGTACTGGCTAATATGACAAGTTATGATGACAAACTGGATCTGAGAAGAGAGAGTACAAGCAAAAATAACAGTGTGTCAAATCCAACTCAAAATGATTTAATTGATAGTATGAACAGCAAAAGACTACATGGGACATGATTTTTAAAACCAGATCTAAACCACCTCCATATGTAACTTGAAATCCGATTTTCATTCTGATGCTATGGTAACTGATGTAGATACAATAAATATTGACTTCATCACATTCATGACCGTGAATGTCAGTCCAATAAAAATTTAAAAATAAATAAAAATAAGCAAATAAAATGAAACAAATAAGAATACATAAATATATAAAAATAAATAAAACAAATAAATAGATAAATAAATGTTTCCCTTTATTCTGATCATATCAATGGTCAAGAAACATCATCAAAAGGAAGTCAAAAATGTTGTAATACATACAAGCTGTATTGAAGTCAAATGCTTTTTCCACCATAAACACTTCTGGTAGGCAGGGCCCAGAGCTGACAGCCCATAGTATGTATACATGATGACATGAACGATGCAGTTTAGAAGAGCGTGAAACGTCCCCAAACCACCTGCAACATCAAACCGAACAGACGTCTATAGGAAATACATCTTTTAGGTGTATTCATGCAATCGTAAGAGACAAATCCACACCTGGAGAAAACCGGACTCCAAACCACCAAGTGAAAGGCATGATGGAATGATGGAAGACGTGTAGAAAAGTCACCTGGTTGTGCTTTTTCCTCAGCACAAAGAAAACCTGTCCAGAAGAAGCAGAAAAGACCCGGTGTTAAACATCCGTTTTGTGTGATCTGATCACAAGGACAGTGCTAAATACTATATTGGCGTAAATGGGGTCTAAACTGATTGTGATCCATTCACTCAAGAGGTAAATGTTGTAATCAAAGACGTGACCGACAACTAGTTGCTTACTTCTGTTTCCTTCAAATAGCAACTATCAAATAAAGTGAAAAATCTTGAAAATGTAAAGAACAGGTTTTAAATCTCCTTCATAACCAAATGGAGTATGCCACATAAAAGAGCCATATTTAGCATGCCGAACAGAACTGACACCTATATACCAGCTATATTCGTACAGTAGCAAAGTAGATGTAAGCAAGGTAATACAACCCCGATTCCAGAGAAGTTGGGACGTTTCGTAAAATGCAATAAAATCAAGAATCTATTATTTGTAGGGGTCCTCCGATTGATCGGGTACCGATCATTATCGGCCGATAATCGTTTGAGGATGTTTGATCGGCGGTCTCTAAAAAGGCCGATCTCAAAAAAACGATTTATAGCTGATGACATGCGTGCCGAGAGAGGTTTGGCACGACATGCAGCGGTAACGTCTCAGTCTCTGTCTGGTGCGAGTGAAATAATTATAATGCTGAAGGTGAGGTACAATTCATATTTATTGATTAAATAGCATATAAAGTAATTTGAAACTTTCTGTGAGACATCGCTTCTTAAACGGTCTGTGTGAATGCACTCGCAGCGCGCACACATAATGCCAGGTTCACATTTCTCCGTTTGCAGTGCGTATTTTTCCACACTTAACATTTTAACGGATCAGAGCGTTAACACTGCACGCGGTTGTGGTCTGGCAGTCCGTTCAGGAGCAGTGCGTCTGCAGCAGTGCAGAGATAGTTTCTGCACCGAGTCCATCTTTGCTGTACTGCACACACTGAATTAAAGTAACATGGATTAACACGAAAATGTAGTAATACTATAAATGCATGTAATTAAAGTCTACTGTGTTTCAGAGTCATCACATGTGGCTTTTTGGCTAGGTTTAAGAGGAAGAGAGCACTGTTAGATAAAAGGCAATAATAGATGGCACTCATGGAGGTATGGAAAGCAAAGTTCTAACCACATGATTGCTTGTAATAAAGATTTAAATGCAAAAGAAAATTCAGTAGAGCTGACTGTTTCTGCCAGGCATAAGTTAATTTAGAATGTTTGTGATAACATAAGAAGAGTAGTTAAACTGTTTTGCCACTTGCTTCAGCAACTTAATATATAAATCTAGAAGTAGCCTAAATGCAAAAGTAAAAAGCATTGAATAATGCGTTTCTTATATTTATTGCATTTAAACACGTCTATAAAGACTGTATTACGAGAAATTGTGTGAACTGTATTATGAGAAAGCATTTTCAGTAACAATGTTTGGATTTGAAATCAAAATAATGGATAAATAGTGTTTGTGGTAAACAGATGGATCAGTAGTGGACTCCTGTGTGAAATCAGGCTTGTGCTGTGTGTAAGCTTTTCTGCAACAATTGCACAATTGTAAAAACAAAAATGCACTGGATGATCAAACATTTAGGTGAGATAAGAGTCACATAAGAGGGGAATTCCCCCCATTTTCAAAAATTAAATTCAGGCACTGAATAAATGTCTAAAAATAAAGTTTGGAGTATCACTATAAATAATTCTACATGATAAAAAGATGGCTTTAAAAAGATAGGTATCGGTGATTGAATCGGCAGACACTGCTTTCTGTGATCAGCAATCGGCCTCAAAAATCCTGATCGGAGCACCCCTAATTATTTGTTAATTCTCTTTAAATTATTTAATTGTCAAAAGTACAAAGAAAAGATTTCACTGGCCAACGTAAATGTATTTTTTAAATATGACCAAATTTTGTTTTTGATGGCTGCAACCCATTCCAAAAAAGTTGGGACAGAGGCAAAATAAAAGTGAAAAGGTTACAGAATATCCATGTAATACTGTTTTGAAACAGTTCACAGTAAGCAGGTGAATTAGTAATAGGTCAAGGTATAATGTTTGGGTATAAAAGGAGCATCTAAGTCTTTGCAAGCAAAGCTGGATCATGGCTCATCACTTTGTGCCAAATTTCACGAGAGAGGTGTCAAACAAATCAAAAATCACATTTCGCAATGCAAAATTGCAAAGAATTTAGGTCTTCCACCAAGTACCATACATAATATTGTGAAAAGATTCAGGGAATCCAGAGAAATCACAGTACATGTCAGGCAAGGCAGGAAACCTCAGTTGAATGTGCTTGACCTTTGAGCCCTCAGATGGCATTGCATAAGAAACAGTCATGCTGCGGTGTTAAATATAGCTGCATGGGCTCAGGAGTACTTCAAGGGTTGGTTCATCCAAAAATGAAAATTCTGTCATTAATTACTCACCCTCATATAGTTCCAAATCCGTAAGACCTCCGTTCATCTTGGGAACACAAATTAAGAAAACGCAGAAGAAAGAAAATAATGACTTTATTCAACAATTTGCAGCTGACACAGAACAGCATACGCTGTTTACGTTCAGTGGATACTCCCCAAAATGGCGCCAGCGTGACGCAGAGGAGACAAATTTCTAAAAGGGATAGTTTGGAATAATTGTTGAATAAAGTTGTTTTTTTTCTTCTTTTGTGCATAAAAAAAAAAAAAAAAAAAAAAAAAAGTATTCTCGTAGCTTCGTAAAATTACTGTTGAACCCCTGATGTCACATGGATTATTTTACCGATCTCCTTTCTATGTTTCTGGACCTCGATTGTGTAAGGATCCTTGCTGTCTATGGGAGGGTCAGAGAACTCTCAGATTCAATCAAAAATATCTTAATTTGTATTCCGAAGATGAACGGAGGTCTTACGGATTTGGAACAACATGAGGGTGAGTAATTAATGACAGAATTTGTATTTTTGGTAACTATCCCTTTTAGAAAACCACAGTCTGCTGCTGCATCAAGAAATGCAACTTGAATATCGGTTACTCTAGGAGAAAGCTATACATCAATTCTATGCAGTGATGCTGCCAGGTTCTCTGGGCCAGAGCTCATCTCAGATAGTCAAAAAGACTGTGTGTCTCTAAATGTGTGCTGTACTCAGATGAGTCCACATTTCAACTTGTTTCCTGGAAAATATGGATTTTGAGTTCTCAGTCCCAAAGACCAAAGGAACCATCCAGACTTTCATTAGCGCCAGAAGCAACAGCAAATGTCTGTCATGGTATGGGGTGCAGCAGAGCAAACGGCATGGAATATTTGCAAAGGTACCATTGACATGGAGGCATATACTGGCATTGTACAGAGACATATACTGCCTTCAATATGATTTGTCTTTCATGGGAAGTCCATGGTTATTATATCAAGACAATGCCAGGTCTCATTCTGCATGTGCTACAACAGCGTGGTTTCGTAGACAGAGTGAATGCGCTAGACTGGCCAGCAGATCTGACTCCTATTGATGTATGGCTCATCATGAAAAGGAGAATCAGACAACAACAATCACAGACTTCTGAGCATCTTGAATCAAGCGAGATTGGACAAAACTTTTGCTTGCAGAACTTTAACAATTAGTATCCTCAATTGTAAAAACAATTAAACATTGTAATTAAAAGGACCGTTGATGTGACACAGGGTTAAACATGCCTCTGTCCCAACTTTTTTGGAATGTGTTGCGGCCATCAACAAAGTTTGTTCATATTTACAAAATACATTTACGTTGGTCAGTGAAAACATAGAAATCTTTTCTTTGTACTTTTGTCAATTAAATAAAAGTTAAAGAGAATAAACAGATTCTTGATTTTATTGCATTTTACAAAATGGCCAAACTTCTCTGGAATTGGGGTTGTAAATTAGAAACACATTACTTACTGTGTCCAACAACTCAATAAACTTTGAGAAGTAATAGAGCCAGCAAGTCCATGTCATCTGGAGACAGAGAAATGTAGATTAAGCACAAATGCCCAACAAACTATTAAATATAAAACATGTTATTTAAATTATAACAAACTTGAATGAATCACTAAATTCATCAGACATACAGATACAATATATTACTCAGCACAGTCAGCAGTGAGTGTATTGTTTAGTCTCAATGGTCCTGTCTATCATTTAAGTCAAGTGAAACACCTAAACCTGGAGCCAGGTGACGAGCTTTTCATAAAACAGGTAAGACAACATTTCTTCTGCTCTCACCCTCATGGCTTTTGGCGATTGAGAGTAGTCTACCAGATCGCAGCCGAATGAATACCCGGTTCCCCAGCCTGACATCACAAACTGCAAAGAAGAAATATTTCAAGAAATTCATCTTTGGTCATACCATTTAATTTGGAGATGAACTAAATGCAAGTTGTTTACATGCATTACATTTTGATTTACACACATTAAATACATGCACCATCAAATTGGAAGTGAAAGTGGGATAATAAGCAAAAACATTTGAGCTTTAATTAAACAGTTTTTGTTATTTACTAAAAGGAACACCGTTTTGAATTATGTACACCGATTATGCTAATAACACAATGTTCAAGACTGGCATATTAATGCACTTAATGACTGTTGCCCTACACATTTTGTAGGAAACTATACCACATTATGCACAATTAAATGGTGAAACCTCTGTTTAAAGACATTTACTCACCCTCATGACATGCATTCTCCTGTAACACAAAAAGCTCATATTCTGCAAAATGTTCTTTTTTTCTCCATACAGTAAAAATGAACAGTGATTAATACTGCCAATTTGGCCAAGGGAAAGAGCAACACAAAAAGCTCCAATAATACTTCATTTCAGTTTGTTCTACATGCTTCAGAAGTCTTCAGAAGTATAGCAAACGTATATGGTGCCTGGCAGTATGAATCAGATCCACATTCACTGTACATAAAAGAGCTGCTTCAGACATTTTGCAGAACATCATATTTTGTGATCCACAGAAAAAAAGACAATCATACAAGTTTAGAACAACACAAGGATGAGTAAATTGTCATTTTTTCAGTAAACTGAAGCAGACACTGGTGTAGGTAAACTCATTCCACCCATTTACGCATTAACCTAATGTGTGACTGAGCTGCATGAAACTTGATAGCATAACTCAATGGAATCTAACAAAACACGTTCATAAAAACGTGCCTTTGTAAACTCCCAAGAAAACACAACAGGTTTGCCTGCTAGCAAACAGAAATAGATTTACCTCATAACACATGTAAAGAGAATAAGCCACAACGCTGAAATTATAGATGACGAGGACTCGCTTTAGATCAAACGGTTTCCTGTTTTCCATTAACCTGGGCCCCAGTGACATCACAAAGTAGATGTAAAATACAATAATAACGGTTTGTGGGATCGGCGAGGACATGAGCAGCCAGTCTTCTGACCTGGGGTCTGAAATCACATCACAAAAATATCTGCACTCCATGTAATGTCTCCATGCACAGTAACATCTATAGTAACTGCATTAGTTTGTCTATATTTGGCACTGATGTTGTTGTACACTAATTCCTTAAGATCAATAAAATACAGTGAGAAATTGACGTTTCAACAATATTAGGAACAGAATCAGTCAAGATCCACAAAATAAGTCATTTGAAATAATGATTACTGGGTGGACTAAGTTACTAAACACAGAATAGAGTGCAACAGTACCAACCCACTTTTTCATCAGTGTTAGTTCTGGAAGTATTTATCCTATAGGGATTCTTTGTTAAATAGCTATAAGCAATGATCCAAACCTTCCATTGTTAAAAATAGGGCTGCACGATAAATTGCATGCGATTATCATGTGCATCTCGTCAGTAAAGCCCGACGAATCACAGATGAATCGCCTTTGATTATGAACGCGATATTGTGTAGCTTGTCAGTGATCTACGGCTCTGTGTATTAAATGCCGCTCCATCTGAAGGCACATGACGGAGATTTACTACTAATCACTGAACCGGCTTTACGGAGTAGATGCGCATGATAATCACATGAGATTTATTGTGCAGCCCTAGTTAAAAACAATGGTGAGACAAAGCTATTGGTTC
Source organism: Barbus barbus (assembly GCF_936440315.1). NCBI lineage: Eukaryota > Metazoa > Chordata > Actinopteri > Cypriniformes > Cyprinidae > Barbus > Barbus barbus. Next base: position 21,774,349 of record NC_136757.1, read on the forward strand.
AAAAATATTGATTATATATAAAGAAACAATATCTTACATTTATTGCGAAACAAGCTTATATATGCACAAATACTTAAACAGTGTAAGAGCACAGACAGACTCACTGAATTATGTGGGTGGGAGCTAAATAGTTATTTCTCTGATTGGTGGAGATGTCACAGGTAATGTAGTTTTTCACCAGGAATTCCAATTTTAAACATGATTATTTAAAAAATAAGATTAAATAATGCAGCCTGATGGCTTCAACAAAAGCATATTTACATCAATTAACAACCTCGTAGATGGTAGGTCTGTCTTTAAAGCTTTTTAAGTTATAGTCAAAAAAAATTAAATAATTCCCCTACGGCGAAAAATGCAATCTTTACTTCCGAAACCTGACTGCTGCACTCTATGGGAGTTGTTGAGGTTTAAATGTGTGCAGTCATACATTAATGTTTTGATTTTCTGATGTCAGAAACCTTCTTACCTGCATCTTTCATCCACTTGTCATACAGCTGTGCAGCTGTGGATGTGAACTCATGGAATACCATCACTGCCAATGGTTAGAGCCTAAGGTCACAAACACAAAGTGTACGTGTGATATAACCCTCAATAGATGACTTGCATTTAAAAGAAACATCCCACAAGTTACGTCCGACACAAGTTGAGTTATTTAACTTAAATGCCATGTTATTCAGACTGAATTTATAATTGGACAATCCTGAATTACACCTTCACAGTACCGTTCCCGTTCTTGACAGTATGACACAACGTGATGTAGAACCTAAATGCTCTAAAATGAAGCAGGAATGGCTCGTGTATGGTGGCACCATGAAAAGTTGTATTGTGGTAAGAAAACACAAGAAGTTAAAATCAGCAGTTGGGCCATCCTCCATCCTCTCCAGCAAACTCAGAGCTGAACAAGAGGACGAGTGTTGGAACACAATGGTTAGCAGTCAGTGTATGTTCAGGACAGGACAAGCCCATAAAACCACGGGGGTGGATAAACGAAGATATGCAGAGCGCAGAGAACAATGTAGAGTAATATACCAGAAAACAGCTGAACTCAGAGATGCATATAATGGAGACACTCAGTTGTTCTCGACATGATAACATTACCAGAAAAGTGCATTTCAAATGCCATTGTTCTATAATGAACGTACATATCTGTGGCTGTGTATTAGGGTCGCAAAAACTAATTTTATTCTTTAAGGACAAATAAGGGCTGAAACTGCAATTACTGCAAACTAAAAACCCATTATTTGTTTTTGTATCTTCTTTTTGTAACAAAAAAAAATTACATATAAAATCTTGCATAAAACTGAACTATTTGTATATATTTTGTAAATATGACTTCACAAGGATATAATTTTTCCCTGGTATATGCATACAGTCCACACAAGTAAAAATTACATTAAATAAATGTTAAATAACAGGTTACTTCAAGCTGAAGGGCCCTAATTTAAAAAAATAAATAAATAAAAACACCAACTCAGCAGCTGTACATGAATTTTGGCATTGTTCTAGTGAACCATCAACCAAAGCGTTTTTTTCCTCCCTCCAAAACACACACTACACAATGTTTGAAAAGAAACTAATCCAACATGTGTTTCAGGACATACTGGCCCAATTATCTGGAGAGAGTTGCTTGCCTAGATACTGTAATCTTTAATGCAAGCTCCGACACGCCTGTTGCCATGAGACAGACAGGTTGCAGGTGTGAGAGGAAGACACTACCTTCTCTCCACACAAGTGCTTTAAACACCGGGTGCCAACGGCTTAACTGGAAAGCCCAATACTAATCAAAACCAAACATAATATCTGAAGTTTTATGACATTCAAGTGTGGGAAATGCTCTGTTGGCTTAGAGTTTTTCCATAGCCATAGGCAGAATTCCCTGTTGTTGAACTTTCAACAATTAATATATACCGGGAAAACAAATAAAATTACCTGCATCACAAACAATTTGATTTATGATGCCAGAAAATTTTAATATTGGCCATGCAAATGTACAAGTTCAATTCCAGTGCTGGATTCAGCTGAAATATGGCTCTAAAAATTTGAACGTGTGTAAATACATTACTCCCTTTAATGACTCTAAATTTAAATAATAGTTGTGTAACCATTAAGAAAAAGATCATAAAATCACTTTCTCTGAACCTTGAGTGCACATGGGTGTACATTACCAACAAGGAATAAATAGATTTAAAATACGTGTTTGTGACAAATAAATAAAATACGTTAAAAAATGAAAATATTTAAAATATATTTGATATATTGTTGTGTACACCAACGTGTTTTCGAGGTTCAGTTATGCATATTTTTTAATGTCTTTTTTCTGAAACAAAAACAAACACATATCAGCATTTCAGAGACACCACCTGTGCTCTAAAATCATTAAAAAGATTAAATAAAACTTTTGTAAACAGTGTGAAAAAAAGATAGCTTACTAATTAAATGACAATCAGTTTCTTCCTAGAACTTTATGTGCTTAGTTCAAATTTTAATCTCAGTGCACCTGTCTTACCGTGACAAAACAGACAAAAGTTCAGATATATATTTCTTTGAAGACCTCGAGGTCCTCCCGCTCTGCGTTCACCAGGACGCTCGTCTTCTACCTCTCGGCCAGTTAAAGCAGTTTAAAAAGTAAAAGCTAATGGTGCGTCAACACGACCTCCATCAATTACTCTTTCAGACGCCGGAGTTCCGTCTTCGCTGAGAGGAGCGGGCGGTGGGCGGAGACTTTCACCTGATTCCGAGACTGAGGGCTCTGATTGGCCAAATGTCGCATCAGGACTCTCAATACCTGCACGCCATTGGCTGCATGACTGCCATCTAATATAGAAATGTCTGAGATCGAAAATATTGTGCCAAATGTGACAGATTAGTGATGCCACAATATATCGATTCATTGAAAATGTTCCAAAAGTTTTTATTTTAATTTGAATAAAAATAAATTAAAAGCAACAACACAGACAACAGTATTAGCATAAAATACACAAATGATATACTGTCAGCAAGGGTCTTTTTTTAAAAAAAAAAAAACACACACATTCAATGTTTAAAGCTCAAAAATAAAGCCTAAACTGTTCGTTGATCATCCCACAGAAGTAAAAACAAATATGTTCAGCATAATCACAAAGCCTTTTTTTTTTTTTTTTACACGAAACCATGGTAGCTTATTTATTGGTTCTAAAGATATGAGAACTTGTAGTTCACATCTATGTGAAATGCAAATCCCACAGAAGTGAAGCTCAAGACAATGTAAAACTTAAAATCCACAGGCAAATCAGTAGATGACAATCAAAGAAAGTACTCAACACCCATGAGTCTTTTTTTATGTACAGTCACTTTATATGCACCCCTTGATGCAGATTGCAACTGAATGCAGTAAAAGCCCTTTAATCTCTGAGGGAATGCATATAGTGGTGATGGGTTCCTTGCTCTGTCAGTCTTCATCGCTGCTCCAGGCATCTTCAAAAGCAGGATTGATAGCAGCTTGTGCTCCACCCTGTAAAAATATGCATCCAGAATATTCAGAAACATTAAATATTTAATCATTATTAAGCCAACATGATTCAGTCAAGTTTAATTGTGGTTTAGATGATACAGGGCACATAGTTGCATATATAAGTTTATGAACTAATAGCTGTCATGATTTATGACTGAATACATTTCTGGTATTATTGCAAATGAAAAAAATTATAATAATACTAAATAAATAAAAACTTCCAAAAAAAACATAATGAAAGCTATAAATATTTTTAAAAAAAATAATAAATAAAAATAAAATGTTGAAAATATTTAGAATTAATATTTTTAAATCTAAAAAGTTTTCAAATATATTTCTCAAACCACAACATTTTACCAAAAAAACGAATAAATAAATCATAGTAATAATAAACAAAAATGTTAAATATGTAAATAAAAATATATATTGTTGTGAAATTACTAAAGTTTTTCCAAATACATTGTTAAAAATACAAATCATATCACTAAGCCATGTAATTGCTAATAGCTACTATGTGTGTATCAGTGATGCAGTAATACATTGCGATTATTTAAATGTGTACCAGAGTTTTTGCCAGAAAAACTGGTAGAGCAGGATGTTCAACGCAAAACATAGAGAGACTGATAAACTACAAGCCATCAAGATGTGACTCCAGGCAACATGCATACCTCACGTATACCATGACTGACAGCAATCGCATCTGAATGCATGCCATAATGGGCATAGTTTTTGTCAAGTCATCTGATCTTATCTATTGGCTGAGGGACATGAGCAAGGTTGGAGAACGTGTTTACATGAGCACAAATTTGGATTTACTTTCTGCTCCACCTAATCCAAACCTGCAGATCTGCAAAGGTATAAACAGCTGATCCACAGTGCATTGCATTTGTCATTAAGGTGCACTGTTAATTCAATCAACCTCAGATTTTTTAAAATCTAAATAAGAGCCAGTGAAATTAAGTAATATGTTTTATATTAAAAATGTCTCAAACTGTTTTACCCTTTTAGAGTTGGTTTCATCATCCTCAATGTCAGGCTGTCTCAGCACTGGGACCCAGGCCAGGACGTTACAGTCTTTACCTCCGCTGTACAGCTCCTAAAAATGCACCCCACAGATTCACAGTCAATAGTCTATGAGCTAATGCTAGACCTCAAAAGCTTTAAATTACAGGCATACTTTAAGTTTTAGTTAATTAGTAAAGACAAAACCACTAAGCAAGTCACTGGGATCAACATTACCTGATAATCAGGATGGAACTCACAGCAGTCTACGTTATTATAATGTCCCCTCAACATAGTGATCAGCTCTCCTGAGTGAAGCCTGTACACCACAACCGAACTGCCACACGGCACAAACACAAACTCCGGACTGCAGCCCCTCGATACGGTAAACTTGAGGCCTTTGCGACTCTCATTCACGACTTTCCCATAGTTCACCTTTTAATGAGAAATAAGGATTTTTTAATAACAAATGAACAACTTAGCAGATAAAAAATGTGCATCAGCCAGCCATTTTTTTAAAGAACATATTTCTTGTCATTAACAAAGAAAGTGTTTAGGAAAACACGTGAATGTCTTCAGATGATTGTATCTTGTTTTCATGTCTGGCAACATTCTGTCTCAGTTGCTTTTGGAATAAACTCTTTTGACACACAGAAGGCCAATAACACTCATGAGAGAAGACATTCCTTTTGCTGCATGAACATAGGCTCAGAATATAATTCTTGATACTTTTTACAAAACATAGATTAGGTATTAAGAAAGTCTTCAAACAAGCCTAACTGCTACTCACTAATGTGTTTTCCCCTGTGGCACTGTTCCACAGGCGTATGCGATCATCTGTCCCAGTAGTGAGGAGATGAAGTCCGTCAGCTGTGAAGCACAATCCATTCACTCGCCCATTGTGTGCCGTGTTCACTGGAAGAAAAGTAACATATTATATTAAATATTTTTAGGGTGGTCAAATCGATTAATCGTGATTAATCACATCCAAAATAAAAGTTTGTGTTTACATAATATATGTGTGTGCACTGTATATTTATATATTAACACACACATACATGTATATATTTAAGAAATATTTACATGTATATATAAATCATATTTAAATATGAATATATAATTTATATATTTCAATAAATATATATTTTTTTCTTAAATATATACACTTGTGTGTGTGTATTTATATAAACATAAATATACTGTACACAGTTCACATACACATTTTATGTAAACACAGACTTATTTTGGATGCGATTAATCGAGCCATATATATATATATATATATATATATATATATATATATAAATTTTTATAAATAAGAAATATAAGAAATACAAAATATATTTGTATTGTACATATACAGTATATACACATTTAAATGAAAGTGTATAATATTAATTCTTTTATATATTTATATTAAATAATATTGATATTTTATATTATATTATTTAGTGTTTATCATTATATCATTAGTGTGTTAAACTGACTAATATATATATATATATATATATATGTGTGTGTGTGTGTGTGTGTGTGTGCATTTGATTTTGCTTTGTTTTCTGTGACAGAAGAAAATTAAAAAAAAATACATACAAGTACAATGTGGGTGATAACAGACAGGTCTATTAAGTATATAAACAGCTCTTTGTCTGATGCAGCACTACGAGTTGTCAGCATCTTTTACACAGAGATTATTGGTAATTTAATTCTGCTTGCTGCACTCTTCGCTGTGGCAACAGTCTTTAAAAAAAATGTATCATCTGAATTTGCTTTAAAATTGCATATTAATTCTGATGCACTATTTTGGAAGCAATTATTTATTCACATGAATGCATTTTATAGAATGCACACAGTAAATTATATTTTACAGCTTCATGAACTACCTCTCAAATGCTTTTCAGTTAAACTGTAACTGATTACAATTCATTCATTATGCAGTTCATTTTCCCAAATATCGTGTAAAGATTAAAACACAAAACACATTTATCCTCATGAGGCTTGATGAAACAAGTGTGATTTCACCTGCTTCAGATGAGGCCTTGGATTTGTCCCCATTGTGCTGGTCCAAAGTAAAAAGACTCCCCGAGGCTCTTCTCACATCCCAGACACGAACCCTGCTGTCAGTGCTAATGGGAAATCCTGCTAGCAATAATGCAAGATAAATAAATCTCCTACAGATGGTGAGGTCAGATTCAGAACTGGCCTTTAAACAAGTTTGATCCCTCTGTTCATGTAATGCTACCATAATCATTCTTATGCCCACCTAAATTAGGCAATCATCATCTCGTTTGAGAATTAGATGCCAAACAAAACGGATGCCAAAATGCCTGAAAGTCTTCCTACAATCAGTTTCTTCCTAGAACTTTATGTGCTTAGTTCAACTTTATGTGCTCAGTTTTTATTTGTAAAATAGATTTAGCAAATAATCTTGCAGAAGGCTGACACACAGGTCTGTTTTCTTAATTTTCTAGGCAGGAAGGACAGTTTCAAAAGTCCCCAGTGGCTAATTATCTCACTCTCATTCACTCACATTACGCAAACAGCAGGTGAGCGCTGAATCTTTTGAAAAGACATTATGCATAAATACTGCATGTGACTTGATTATGTAAAAAACTAATAAATACCATAAATAGTTACCAAATAGTTACAAAAATACCCTCAATAGTTAAAAAAACAGCATCATATAGCACAAGATGTGGCTGTTTATTGTTATGGTAGCAAATGAAAGTTGAGTGCATTGACATTTGTGCAGGTGGGGAAGTGCTTACCTGGCGGTGGCCAGGATGTGCTCGTATCGTGGAGACCATCTCACTGAGAGGATCTCGCCCCTGTGACCTGCCAGGGAAAACTTGTTTTTATGATAACTGACACTTTGGCCAACTCTTAATGTTAGTACACTACCGCTCAAAAGTTTGAGGTGAAATACTTAATACATTTATTCATTGAATTGATCAAATGTGACACTAAAGACATTAATAAGGTTAGCAAAAGATTTCTATCTCAAATAAATGCTGCTTGTATGAACTTTGTATTTATCAATGTATCCTGAATTTTTTTTATAAATTTCCACAAAAATATTAAGCAGCACAATCGTTTTCAACATTTATATACAGAGATAAGAGTGTTTCTTTAGCACCAAATCAGCATATTAGAATGATTTCTGAAGGATCATGTGACACTGAATGACTGCTGAAAATGCAGCTTTGCATCACAATATTAAATAAAAATATTTTAAAATAGAAAACATTTTATTTTAAACTATAACAATATTTCACAATAATATTGTTTTAATGCACAAAACTTACCACACGCAAATATTTGAATGGTATTGTAAATCTTGCATTGCGGTCTCTGAGATGAACAGAAAAATCTGGGAAAATTACTGCTAATATGGCCAGGATTTAATAACCCGTGTCTATTCAAAACATTTGAGCTTTGGCTTTTAAAAGCATACAATATCCCTCCACCAGGGCTGTCTCCATTCAGAAACAACTGGCATTACTCACCCTGAAGGATGTGGATGCGGGACCCAGACTTCAGATCACAAAGCTGCACTTTGGGGTCTTTGGTACCAACTGCCAACACAGAGCACAATAGAGCTGAGTGAGAAGAATAACACAACAGCTCAGACACACTGTTATTGTAGTAGCTCTGAACCCAGTGTTGAGGGCAACACACACTGAACACACCAATATGTGTTTGTGGCAAGTAATTGCACAATATTTTGTAATTTTATAAGATTTATGTACTGGAATACAAATGATAAACTTGTGGGAAAATGCTGAATTTTCCCACAGGGGCAGTCGTGGCCTAATGGCTATTAAAGGTCGTGGGTTCGAGTCTCAGGTCCGGCAGGGATTGTAGGTGGGGGTGTGAATAACCAACACTCTCTCCACCCTCAATACCACGACTGAGGTGAGACCCGAGACCCTTGAGCAAGGCACCGAACCCCCAACTGCTCCCTGGGCGCCGCAGCGTTGGCTGCCCACTGCTCCGGGTGTGTTCACTACTGAGTGTACACTTGGATGGGTTAAATGCACACATTTCACTGCTGGTTATACTCTGTATAATTGTGTATGTGACAAATAAAACAAATTATTTATTAATATAATTTTTAAAATGATTCTGATTATGCAGTTGCAAGAAAAAGTATGTATGCGAGATGTCAGATTTTCTGGAATAAATTGGTTATAAAAAAAATTGACCAGATTTTTAACTACGTCACAATAAACATACAGATACAGTTTACTTAAATAATACTGCTTAATCAAATTTAATTTATGGATTCCAGTAACTGGAAACTTTGGAGGTGTTAGTCAGAGCTGTCAGGCCAAATTTATCAGAAATTTTGATGTAAACCATGCCTCAAACCCAAGAGAACTCAGAACACTCAAAATGAATAATGTTTGACATGCATGAAGTTGGAAACAGGTGTGAAATTTCATAAAGGCCTTGATGTCACACTTGACGTAATACTTCTTGTAGCTTTAAAGATAATTTAGCGAAGACAAAAAGACTGATCATATGTACAAAATATGTATCAGGGCAGATCCTAGCTTCTGATAAATATTACATTATAGAGAAGGTTGCATTTGCTTCTTCAGCATATAATCATGTCACATCTTATTATACTATGGGAGATTAAGAAAAAGTCTTCTTAAACAAGTTAGTTTTTTTCCTGAAAAAAATGGAAGTGGGGGAAAAATTAATTATGAGTTCATTGAAACTCATTGGGAAAAAAAGAAAAAGAAATAGAGAAAAGGAAAGATGGAGACAATGGAGGCGTTCATAACCTGTCCTTCTTGATTAGTAGGTAAGTGCCTGGATTCCTCACTTCTAAAGCAGGAAATGTTTTACCGTCTCCCCATTTAATGGTAATAATGATGATAAAGATCCCATAATTTCTTCCACTTTACCTAAAGAATATTCTAGAGCAGATATGAGCATCTACCTAAAACATACATTTTGGGAATAAACTCTTTTTTGAAGGCCATCTGAAGATGTAGATGCTGTGAATGTGCTACTCTAAAGCTCTAAGGATTCTCAATTTTTAACTGAATCAAATCAAAGAGTAATGAGTGCTCAGAATTGCAAAAGAACACCCACATGCAGAAGGTTTGGTTTGGTCAGAGAACACACCTGCTACAAGACTGTGCTTCCTGGCTATAGGAGACATGTGATGACAGTAGACATTACCATCAAACTGGAACTCCTCAGCTGGCTGAAATAAATAATATTCAGTGAAACTTAATGTGATAAAATAATAATTTATCACTTAATGTGATAAATAAGGGAAATACACATACAGTGGGTACGGAAAGTATTCAGACCCCCTTAAATTTTTCACTCTTTGTTATATTGCAGCCATTTGCTAAAACCATTCAAGTTCATTTTTTTCCTCAATGTACACACAGCACCCAATATTGACAGAAAAACACAGAATTGTTGACATTTTTGCTCATTTATTAAAAAAGAAAAACTGAAATATCACATGGTCCTAAGTATTCAGACCCTTTGCTCAGTATTTAGTAGAAGCACCCTTTTGATCTAATACAGCCATGAGTCTTTTTGGGAAAGATGCAACAAGTTTTTCACACCTGGATTTGGGGATCCTCTGTCATTTCTCCTTGCAGATCCTCTCCAGTTCTGTCAGGTTGGATGGTAAATGTTGGTGGACAGCCATTTTTAGGTCTCTCCAGAGATGCTCAATTGGGTTTAAGTCAGGGCTCTGGCTGGGCCATTCAAGAACAGTCACGGAGTTGTTGTGAAGCCACTCCTTCGTTATTTTAGCTGTGTGCTTAGGGTCATTGTCTTGTTGGAAGGTAAACCGTCGGCCCAGTCTGAGGTCCTGAGCACTCTGGAGAAGGTTTTTGTCCAGGATATCCCTGTACTTGGCCGCATTCATGTCCCTGCAGCTGAAAAACACCCCCACAGCATGATGCTGCCACCACCATGCTTCACTGTTGGGACTGTATTGGACAGGTGATGAGCAGTGCCTGGTTTTCTCCACACATACCGCTTAGAATTAAGGCCAAAAAGTTCTATCTTGGTCTCATCAGACCAGAGAATCTTATGTCTCACCATCTTGTAGTCCTTCAGGTGTTTTTTTGTGTCTTGCACTGAGGAGAGGCTTCCGTCGGGCCACTCTGCCATAAAGCCCCGACTGGTGGAGGGCTGCAGTGATGGTTGACTTTCTACAACTTTTTCCCATCTCCCGACTGCATCTCTGGAGCTCAGCCACAGTGATCTTTGGGTTCTTCTTTACCTCTCTCACCAAGGCTCTTCTCCCCTGATAGCTCAGTTTGGCCGGACGGCCAGCTCTAGGAAGGGTTCTGGTCGTCCCAAACGTCTTCCATTTAAGGATTATGGAGGCCACTGTGCTCTTAGGAACCTTAAGTGCAGCAGAAATGTTTTTGTAACCTTGGCCAGATCTGTGCCTTGCCACAATTCTGTCTCTGAGCTCTTCAGGCAGTTCCTTTGACCTCATGATTCTCATTTGCTCTGACATGCACTGTGAGCTGTAAGGTCTTATATAGACAGGTGTGTGGCTTTCCTAATCAAGTCCAGTCAGTATAATCAAACACAGCTGGACTCAAATGAAGGTGTAGAACCATCTCAAGGATGATCCGAAGAAATGGACAGCACCTGAGTTAAATATATGAGTGTCACAGCAAAGGGTCTGAATACTTAGGACCATGTGATATTTCAGTTTTTCTTTTTTAATAAATCTGCAAAAATGTCAACAATTCTGTGTTTTTTTCTGTCAATATGGGGTGCTGTGTGTACATTAATGAGGAAAAAAATGAACTTGAATGGTTTTAGCAAATGGCTGCAATATAACAAAGAGTGAAAAATTTAAGGGGGTCTGAATACTTTCCATACCCACTGTATATACACCCATGTTAGATGTGCTTAAGGGAGCAGAAGGCATTGAATGTTGCTTGGGGACCATTCCTGTGTGTCAGTTACAATGCAAATACCAGATGAAGGGCCAACAGATAAGGGACATTTGACACCACAGAAGAGCCACTGTTAGAGCAGATTGGTGGTTCCACAATGGCTTACTGCTTTCAGTTGTTGGATAATTTGCTAAATTACATTTGTGAAAAAAAACAAAAACTGTGGGGACTTTGTGGACTGGGTAAAAGCAGGTGGTCATGTATACTTATAGATTCGATTAGATTCAACTTTGCTGTTATTGTGCAAGGACAGAGCAAATTAAATGCAGTTAGGAAGGAACTAAACAGAAGTGAAAATAGCATTATGTGGACATACACACATACAATATATTATTATAATTATAAGGAGAGAAAAAGATAAATAAATGAGTAATCTTCAAGACATAGACTTAGACACACCTTCAGAGTTTCTGTATCCCAGACTTTCATGGTTTTGTCGAATGAACTAGATACATTAGGCCACGACTTCCCCCACGACTGGGGGAAGTCGTGGCCTAATGGTTAGAGAGTCGGACTCGTACTCGAAAGGTTGCGGGTTCGAGTCCCCGGCCGGCAGGAATTGTAGGTGGGGGGAGTGAATGTCCAGCGCTCTCTCCACCCTCAATACCACGACTGAGGTGCCCTTGAGCAAGGCACCGAACCCCCAATTGCTCCCCGGGCGCCGCAGCATGGCTGCCCACTGCTCCGGGTGTGTGTTCACGGTGTGTGTGTGTGTGTGTGTGCGCATTTGTTCACTACTCACTGCTGTGTGTGTGCACTTGGATGGGTTAAACGCAGAGCACCAATTTCGAGTATGGGTCACCATACTTGACAATACGTCACGACTTACTTACTTACTTACAAACATACCAGTGTCATGCGGGTACCACTGCACTGTTTCAACGCTGAATTTATGCACATGCTGACTGGACCTTCACAGAAAAACAGAGATGTGAAAGCAGCACATTACATGCAAACACACATTAAAATCTGAAAATATCATACTGCCATCTGGTGGTCACTGGAACACTGTGAACGAGAATGAAGTCATACTGACCTGCCCACTGTGCAGATTGCTTTGCAAGTGTATCGAGGCTTCTTGCTGTTGTTTTCCAAGTCATAGATCACAATTACGCCATCAGATCCACCTGACAAAATACTGGAAAGCAAACCAGGCCAGAAATTTGTTGTATTTATTGTCTTCTTGTTATATGAATCAGAATCAGAATCAGAATGAGCTTTATTGGCCAAGTATGTTGTTTACACATACGAGGAATTTGTTTTAGTGACAGAAGCTCCACAGTGCAACAGAAAGACAGCAACAGGCCAGGACACAGATAATAAAAGAATAATATACAAATAGGCAATGTACAAAACAGCAAAATGGGTGTCATCACAAGAAAAGAATTGTGTGATGCATGCAAATATACGTAAATGTGAATTCTATGGTTATTGTACACTTACTATCTTCCATCAATAGCCTCAATGTCCAGGGTGTTAATTCCATTGCCATGAATACGATCAACATCTCTGTTGTGGTTCAACTCCAGACTCAGCACCCTAAAAATACAGTATGGGAGAATGGGTTATGCCCAATCATACATACATACATTCATAAATAAAGCAGTTTACTAGTCCAACACTCTCATCTATGCATTAATTATTCCAGCAAACGTAACAAAATAATACTGGAATGTTAACATCATTACACAATACCAACAAAAAAAAAAAACAAATAGAGACGTGTTAATAGTTTTAAAAGCTTTTTCCCCTATCTTTTTTTTTTTTTTTTAGTGCTGTCAAAGGATTAATCGCGATTAAGCACATCCAAAATAAAAGTTTTTGTTTATATATGTACTGTATGTGTGCTGTGTATATTATATACATTTATACTACGGGGCCGTTGAATGCTTGAATCTGATTGGCTGACGAACGTTCTGAGGTGTGCAATTATTTTCAGGGAAACGCACGGCGAACGTAGTTCCAGGCAGCTTTCTTGACCGCATTACAGTTCCATATCACTTCGCATCGTTGTCAGCGCTGCCCTGACGATTTTATCAGTTAGCCTAGTGTAGCAACTTAAAGGCTACACATGACATTTCTCACTAGCGAGGTAATAACAGCGCTGCATCTTAAAGCAGACTTACAGTTTAGAGACGGTGCTTCAGAACACTGTTGAGGGACACACAGAGGTAGCCTAATTCATACAAGCTCTCTCTCTCTCTCTCTCTGTTTCTCTTTCTCTGTCTCTCTCGCTCTCTTTCTAATAACTTCATTATTAACTGCATTAGTCTGCTATCAACGGCTCAAGCCTCCATTGCCAGCTTTAAAATGACTTTTTGGAACTAGCAAAAGAGTCGTTGGATGAGATGCGGAAGAAATAATCCTACTCACAATAGCGATTTAAGTAGAAAAACCGGACGAATCCCTTGAAATATATAATCTGATCGATGTCATATATACTCCGCTTCGCGTCGTGGCCGCATCACCACCTCGGGTGTGCATTATTTTTCTAATAATTCAACGGCCCGTCGTCAATTATTCCTTACATATATATATATATACACATACATGTATATATTTCAGAAAAATAGGTTGTTTATATATTAAATATATTTATTATATAAATTAAATGAACATAAATATAGACATGTAAATGTCAATATTTTCATAATATATACTGTATGTGCATTTATGTATGCATAACAAATATACACAGAACACACACATATATTATGCAAACAAAAACTTTTATTTTGTATGCGATTAATCGTTTGACAGCCCTATTTTTTTATTTACTTGTTTTGTTTGAACATGTATATCTTTTAAACCATTGAAGCTCTTCTAGAAGCACCTCGGGGAAAAAATACAGCATTACCTTCTTGTAGACTCTGCACGTCTCAGACGAACTGGGTCGCCAAGCCCTGATTGCCTGGCATAAAGAAAACTCAGCATCGTTGTAGAGACATTGAAGCTTTTCTGTTTATTTGGGTATTGTACGGTATGACTGTGTTTCAGAGTGAAATAACCATAACAGATGTCTGTTTAGAGTCTTTTACCCAAGCTTTTGAGTGGCGGTTTTTTAGCCTGTAAAACCGCGTTTTTAAACTAAACAAATTCATTCTGCACAACGCACTAAATGTATATGATCTAGTTCAGCTTTTAAATATGATTGTTGCGCACTTTGTTGGATAGGAGGCAGCCATGTTGTGACGTGTCTACAACACGAACTCTGATTGGTCAAACCGGGAGCAAGAACCAATCAGATGACAGTATTAATGCTAGGTCATTGTGTAACCTACGATTCAAAGTAAATGCGTATGTACACTAGGAGAGGATATATAAACAGATACTTAACTTATAGTGATGAGCCGTATTACCTCTCTGTTGCGAAGAACATTTGGAGTGGTGAAAGAGCATGTCGGCACAGATCATATAGGAAATAAATATTACTACATACCCGAGCAGAAGTCATGGACAGGTAGGTCATGCATAGGAGTAATCTTGACCTCTTTTTAAACCACTAATAGCCAATTTGATACAAGTTTATTCATATTAATGCAATACTGATTATAAATTGATATTAAAATTGAGAATTATGCATATGCCGAAAATATATAATCTAAATGCCTAAAATAACTTTAAATAAAAGTAAATATTTTGAATTGTAGCCATTCTGTACTATAAATACTTACCAGTCATCTTCCAATCAAGCTCATTTTTTGGCCAGTGGTTATAGATAACTTATCTTTTTGTTGTTTAATTTGTTAGTTCAAATAAACCTAATGCCTTGTCTTCCTCAGGACGGGTCACCCGGACCAGACGCCTAGTAGAAGCAGCCAATCCAAAAGAGTTTGAGTACATGGAGGGAAACATTCCTTCTGAATGGGATGGTAATAGAGACTACATTAATGAACAAATACTATATATTTTTACGATAATGTGAATGAATCCAACCAAAATTTATGTCCAGATTGTTTCTATAACTGTCTAAACGAAAAGAACTGTTTGCAAAACTGACCTTGTCGTAAGCCTATTATTAGATGTTTTATAATATTGTTCTTTAAAATGTAAATGTTTTCATATATATAGTTATCAAATGATTTATTAACTTAGTCTTGGCTTTTCTTTTCCCGTAGCTTGGATCAGAGGCAGGCGGAAGCAGCCACCTACAATAGAGGTACTTTTGTGTCTGATTATATTGAGAGTGCCTATAAAGGCATTATATAATGTCTTAAAATGAGAATTGTATAGCTAGTAATGTTGTAATGAACACATCATTGGGAGTGTCGCGTTAAAGAGATTCACCCAAAAATGAAAATTCTGTCATCATTTACTCACCCTCAAGTAGTTCCAACCCTGTATGACTGTCTTTGCTCTGCCAAACACAAAGAAGAAAGTTTGTAATCAGGCTGTTTTGGGGCACCATTGACTTCCATAGTAGGAAAAAAAAAATACTATGGAAGTCAATGGTGCCCCAGAACTGCTCTGTTTCCCACATTCTTCAGAATATCTTCCTTTGTGTTGAGCAGAACAAAGATATTCATACAGGTTTGGAACTACTTGAGGGTGAGTAAATGATGACCGAATTTTCATTTTTGGGTGAACTATCCCTTTAACACTTGTCTGTTGCCCTCTATAGGAGTTGCTACAGAATGAACATTACAGGGAACAGATCAAAATCAGAGCTGTAGCGGCAGAGGAGAAGGATAAAGCCCTGCAGGCCAAAGAGCATGAGGAAGGTTTGGTGGCCCAACCTGTTCAGACTCAGGTCAAAGGTCATGCTTCTGCCACACAGTTTGGAAAGCCTGAATTCAGTGAGGACCCTGTAAGCACTGCCAACACATTCCAGCCTGGGTCCTGGACACCTCCAGAAAGCAAAAAATAGCTTTATTTGAAACTTCCTTTGCTGTCTTCAAGTAAATTTGCAATCTAAGTGAAATAGTAGTTCTGCTGATTTTCACTGCATCTCAGCACGTCTTGATATATATTCAATACTGTTTTTTTTTTTGTTTTTTTTGAAGACAATTAAAAACACTATGTAATGACTGGTTAGCTTGCTATTGTTTTTCAAGTTTAAATGAATATTTTGACCAGAAATTAAAAATTTCTGAAAATGTTCAGTCTCTCAGGCCATCCAAGATGTAGGTGAGTTTCATCCAAACCGATTTGGAGAATTTGGAGTCCAAACATCTGATGAAAACATGACAATACAACATCGCAAAGGTCTTGTGAATTGAAAAGCTCAGCATTAAGATGTTTTTAACTTCAAACCGTTGCTTCCAGGTAAATTACGAGTCCTCTATCCATGCTATTGCCTTCTCCTTGTCTAAATCAGGAGCCAAAGCAGTTCTAAACAAATATTATGGTCGATTTTGATGTGAGAGGATGACATGACCTTTTTCACTGGAGGAAGCATTATTATTGATTCTAGACTTTAAAGTGAAAACTTCAAAGTTTAAATGATGGATGTAAACTTGCAAACATGCAGCTTTTCACTTCACAAGACATTAATTGATGGACTGGACTCATGTCAATTATGTGCATTATTATGGAGTTTTTCCTCTCATTCTCATGGAACCTATCACTGTAGACTAGAGGATCAACTGGATAGTAATGTAATGTAATGCTAAATTTCTCCATATCTGTTCCAATGAAAAAACAAACTCGTCTACATCTTAGATGGTCTGAGGGTTAGTAAATTTTAATGTTTGGGTGAACTATCTTTACCATCACTGAAATGGATTGTAAAATGATATAAAGAAACAAAATATATGCTGCTAATTTTCTGAGAGCTCTGCTTCAGGATTGTTTAAAAATCAAACATTTTATGCATTCAGTTTAATCAATTTTATTTCAGATGTGCCGTCTCGCCATATTGAAAATTATTAATATCAGTAGAGACTAATTTAAAATGATTTCTATTTCCTTTTGCATTTTTAGAAAGTGTGTAAATAAACATTGCAGCTGCACTTATCAAAATAATCAATCATAAACACAGGCATTTTACATTTACTGCACTTTATTCTTCTAGTTATTTACCTTTAGTGATTAATGAATCAAAAGTCTCACAAATAGTTAAATGTCTTTGTCATTGAAAAATAATGTGGTTAAGATTCAAGAATACTGTAGTAATCACACACAGACAGTTTTGAGCCAAAATTCATGTAGATTTTTTTTATTAATAATTAAAAAAAAAAGCATAATTTAAGTGTGTTGTGGATTCAGCTTGGAAAAAACAATCAACCCAGTAAAAAATGGAATGCAGAGTACTGCACAATGGTGTATAGCACAAAAATGCAGTGCATTTTCCATTGTATTGATAATATCCTGGAAAAGTACTGCAGTCCTGCCACTGAGATCAATCAACTCTCCATTAAATGTTCCCTCTAAGGGTTTACTAAGGCCTCTTTCAAGCCCAGTCTTGCTCCAAGTCCCATTAGAACTGTCCTGGGTGAAGAGAAGAGCCATATATCGGGGACCAGACTGTTACATTGACCCCTCTCCATGCCAAGCTCAATCCTTCTTGGCCCTCTTGGCTTTGGCAATGTTCTCTTGTCGTTTTTGTTTCTTCTTCTGCTCACGGTCCTTGGCCTCAATCATCTTGGCGAGTTTCCATGACAACAGGGCGCTGGCAATAAACAGAGGGGTCAAAGCCAGGATAACCGTGGTGAGAAATCCATAGGGATCTTTGGCTGCCCACTCCACCACATATTCTGCCCATGCTTTGATATCAATCATCGTCCTTGTTCTCCGTCTTCAGCAGCAGATCCTGAGAAGAGAAACGAGTTATAAATTCACATCACTAGATGCAGGATCTCATGCAATGTGTAAAATGTCATATTCCTAAGTTTACATTGTAGTTTAGAGTCAATATTGCTCGCTGTAATAGCCTTTTATGCCTTTGACTGATCATATTATTAGCTAGGTAGTTTAGCATGCAAATCTATGAGTTTTGTTTTACCGAGTAAAGATTTATTATTTTTCTTTTGTGCAATAAATATATACCTATTCATATTTATATTTAAAAATGATTTGATAAAACTGTTAAACCAGTTACAGTTCTCTAACGAAGTTCGGTAGGTATCAGTGGCAGCTAAAAGCTAGCAACACAGCTTTCTAGCGACTGTTCTACAACACTAATATGAATGAAAATTACACTATAGTAACTTTGTGTAAATACCATTACATAGAGCATGTTGTTCAATGTGATCTGTTTATAAAAAGACGAGCACCTACCAGATAAACCGTTCAATATTTGCCGACCAGTTATGAGTCGGTAACTGTCGCCAGAAACACCTAACGGAAGTGAAACTCTTAACGTGTGTGCATTGCGGCATGGGAATTGTAGTCGTTCCCATTCACGTCCTCTCAGAACGGAAACTACAAATGGCTTAAATGAGCCTTTTTATTTAAAAATTTTTTTTAATCGTTGTTAACCTGTATTCATGTTGTCTTGCAAATATCTTGTAGAGAATGCAATGTGAATTATATATCATTTGAATTATATGTAATTATAAATATGATAATGATAAATAAGTGAAGCAGTACCTTTTTTTGTTTGTTTTTATGTTGTATTGTCATTTTTACATTTTCTTTGTTTGGAGTGTATATATATATATGTATATATATATATATATATATATATATATATATATATATAATTTGAGCAATTCCATATTTAAATTCATTGTATAAATAATAATAATAATAATAAAGCAAGCACAGAAAACAATAATATGGATTTGCACACATTATGGTATTATCCCATAGACTGTAAAAAAGAAAAGAAAAGCAAAAAATAAATAAATAAAATTACAACTTTTAAGAAAAATTGGCAGTCTATTTGTTATTTGTAAATGTAAAATGAAAGAGAGATTAAATGAGTCAAATTCAGCAAGAAAAAGTGGAAAATACAAAGGAGATTTAAGCCATTTTTGCTTATAAATGAAGAATTTTGCATTCAATATAAGGAAATTAACAACATATTATAGCTTTGGATTTTCATAATAAAATAACATCTGAGAGTTTATATTATTATCAGACCAATATTTTGACAGCCAAAACTGTCACCAATGAACAACCAATGGCTGTCGGAATGTAGATCATGTGACCAAACAAACCATCCAATCACAATCTTCTGAGACGTTAGCGTTGTAATTTCAAACGGGTGTGAGGATTGAAACATCCCCGGATGATCTGTTTACACAGCCAGCGGCATATCTATTAGCGGGTTTAGCTATCGATATATTCAGTAATACTATTAAATATAGCCTAATGTGTTCAGTAGATCAAAAACAAACTGTCCCGTATATGTAGGAATAATGAAAACGGCTGTATAGGTGTTTAATACATCGCGACCTTTTCAATGAGTTCACACATCGTCACTCCAGGTCCATACAGGGCCACTAAACTGGTGAGTCTCCTGCCTTTGATCAAATTTGGTTCGGTCATGTATAGCATTTGTTTACAAGGTCAATTACCTGCATCTCAGTTTTATAATGCACGTTTATTTAGCTGTTCAGTTTTTGTTAAGCAAATTGAGTTGTTGTTTTTTGAGCTATAGAAGTGCTATGTTTATTATTAGGTGTTTCTTTAGCTATATATGTCGTTATAGTTCACATTAAAACTATTTACCATGCCTTTTGTCTACTTAATGTATATTTAATGTCAATTGTGAAAACATTTTGAACAAAAAGAGTAACAGTTATAAACTTGGAGAACAATGTTCTTCCCTGCATATTCTTATTATTATGATTTATTTATATATATATATATATATATAAGTGATTACAAGCTCTTCATGTTCTTCATCTTTTTATTCTCCAGTGGAATGAAGTGACCAAGCTGTTTCGGGCAGGGATGCCTTTGAAGAAGCACCGGCAGCACTTCAGAGTTTACATGAACTGCTTCACCGCATCAGCAGCTGTGGACTGGTTACATGAACTCTTGAAGAACAACAGCAATTTTGGACCCGACGTCACCAGACAGCAGACAGTCCAGCTGCTAAAAAAGTTCTTGAAGAACCATGTTATTGAGGATGTGAAGGGTAGATGGGGCATGGAAGACCTGGAGGACAACAGCCAGCTGTACAGGTATTATAAACTGTTTTAGAAAGGTTGGAAAGAATTTTGGTGAAAAATATAGAGAATCGTAATGTTATCTGGTTTAAAATATGTTTCAGGTTTCCATCAACATCTCCACTGAAGACCATTCCTAACCGTGCCTCTGTTTTGAGAAAAAAGAGCATATCTATGATGGACAGGGAGAGTTTCTTCAAATTCAGGGGCTCTAAGAAATTTGACAAAGAAATATTGGTAATTTTAGTTGTTTCCAATGTGTTGTTAACGTGACATTTCATTGCAGATGTATAATATCCACTTGCTGTTTCACACAGGAAAATGTGGATCCAGAAGCACAAGAATCTCCTATGGGATCTTCCTCAAGTGAGATGGAGCACTGCAGGGAGCTCGCAGAGGACGACATTCAAGTCATCTGGAAGAATGTCACACTTACACAGTAAGCCCACCTCCCCCCACACCATCTGTCACCTATAGTTTGCATGCTTTGAAGTACACCGCATTGCACCAAAAGTACTTCCTGCTTGTAATCACTTACAAAGTAGCAAGATTATCTAATATAATACTTTGAAGCATTGCTTTCTTCTAAATGTTTGGCATTTACAAGTCATACCAAGGTATTAAATATATCTCGGTGCATGTCCACAATGGTAATTGTTTAGTTAGTGATCACTGCTGGTTTGTTTTTGATGTAGACGTGGATTCTGTATGATTTATTTGAGTCCAAATGAATAATAATAGAGTAAATGTGATGCTATGTTGTCTTTTTTGCAGTGTTTTCCCCTACACTCTTAAAAGTAAAGGTGCTTAAAAGGTTCTTCACAGTGATGCCATAGAAGATTTTTGGTTCCACAGAGAACCAGTCAGAGGTTCTTTATAGAATCATCTCTTTCTTACCTTTTATAATCCGAAGAACCTTCTTTCACAACAAAGAACCTTTTGTGAAACTGAACTTCAGATGTTAAGGGTTCTTTATGGAACCATTTAGACAAAAAAGGTTCTTCTATGGCATCGTGAAGCACCTTTAGTGTAGGAAATTCTGTTACACATGTCTAACTGTTCTAATTAGAGGGTGTATTACATAAATTAATAATAAATAAATAAAAAAACAACATTTTAAATAGGTTCTACATGATGTTCTATGTCATCTTTTGTATGCTCAGTTTGCAGAAGGTGGTGGGATCAGGGTCTCTTGAAGATGTTTTGGATCCAGCCCAAGTCAATCCCCAGTTCATTGTTTATAATATGACCAAAGTCAATAAACATGGGGTCGTTTCATTGGAAGATAAGACCGGTAGGTCAGATATGTGTCTTTTCAGTCTGTGGAGAACATCATATTTTTGCATTCTGTTTATTTTGTCTTGTTTCGTCCCCCTCAATAGATGATTTGCCACACTGGGTTTTGTCTGCCATGAAATGTCTTGCAAACTGTAAGTTATGCTATTTGTGAAATTAAGTGAAGTTGAAATAAGTATTTAAAATGTTACTACAGCCAGATCAAGATAACATTCATAATGTACTTTTGTGTGTGTGTGTGTGTGTGTATATATATATATATATATATATATATATATATATGATTAATTGATTTTATAATAATGCTTTGTAATTTTTCCAATCTATCAAGGGCCAAAGTATGACTCAAACCAGCCATCTTACCCAGGCTTTGAGCGGGATGTGTTTAAAACGGTTTCAGACTATTTCTACAGCCTTTCTCAGCCACTGCTTACTTACCAGTACTATGAACTCTTTGTCAACATCTTGGGTATGTATGAAGCACATGCTTGATTGTACAACTGTTTTCAGCACTGATAATAAGTAGTAATGTTTTTCTGAGCACCAAATCAGCATATTAGAACGATTTCTGAAGGATCATGTGATATTGGAGTAATGGCTGCTGAAAATTCAGGAATTATATTTTAAAATCTATTCAAATAGAAAATAGTTCATTTTAAATAGAAATAACATTTCACAATATTACTG
Source organism: Barbus barbus (assembly GCF_936440315.1). Taxonomy (NCBI): domain Eukaryota; kingdom Metazoa; phylum Chordata; class Actinopteri; order Cypriniformes; family Cyprinidae; genus Barbus; species Barbus barbus. The sequence goes on from NC_136757.1 coordinate 21,796,842, forward strand.
TGTTTTTGGTCAAATAAATGCAGCTTTGAAGAACGTCTTCCAAAACATTTTTAAACAATTCTTATTAACCCCAAACTTTTGAATGGTAGTGTATCCATTTTACAGTTTATGCAAGTATGGTTTGTTACATGATGATTTTTATTTTTTACATAAGCAGGATAAATGGGTTAATAAGTCATTTGAGATTCAGGCCTGGATTGTTTGAATACTCAGACACTTCATCCTTTCTGGGAAATCCTTCCTAAAGAGTTACCTAAATCATTTGGCTGTGGGTATTAATATATAAAATACTGATGGAGCAAACTGTGGAGTCACACGGCACTGTTTCTTCTGACTGCACTGCTTTTGTGTTGTCAGATGATGTTCAAAACTAACTCTGACTTCTCTGTTTTGAATGTCTCACCTCATTCTTGAATGTCTTTGTCTGCTTGTTTGTTGTTTATGTTCTGTTGTCTGGTCCTTTGCTAGTTATGTGTGGCTACATCACAGCTCCTAAAACTCAACGTGGAAAGCGTAAAAACCAGGAGGAACCCAACTGCCCACAGCCAGCAAAAACCCCATTTGTGAACGCTGCCAACCTGTTCAAATCTACCGAATGCCTCCTACTGAGCTTAATAAGAAAGGAGGCCTTCGATGAAGCCGATTCACCCATGAGGGAAATTTTCAGTTCAAAAGCAGAGACTAAATTAGAAACCCATAGAGCACAGCAGCCCGTGTTTAGAGGTAGAAGGGCCAGCGATGGAGACCGGCTGGGCGGTAGCTATCTAGATATTCCTCAGGCTCACAAAACAGAAGTCCCATTTGGCAGGCTTCGGTCAAGAAGTTGCTCTTTGGAGGGAATTGTTCATAACCATTCAAAGAACAGACTTCTCAGATCATCTGAAAGTCTACAGTCCTGCAGCAGTGATAAATCATCCTCTCAAACATATTCTCCAGTAGACCCAAACCTCAAATTTGAGCTTCAAGGTTCCTCAATGTCCATAAACTCTTGTGTTCAAACGTCCAGCAACAACACAATCTCACAACTCCCTTCAGATCTTCGCCGAACCAACCAGAGACCCTCCAGGGCCCGGCCCAGAAGCATCGGTAACTTGTTTGACATAGAGGAGAATAGAGAAATGTCTGCTAGCAGCTTTAGCATCCACGCTCCTGTGGCTGAAATTACCATGAGGCCAGATTCCACGTATAGCATTGGCCTTAGAGGTCCTGGTTTGCTCAGTTTGCATGGAAGTTGCATGGACATTAGGGCTGGTCCGAGCTTTAACAGACGCTGTCAGAGCTCTCTGGACCTGAGCAAACCTGCACCCACTTGGCCCCCGTTAGCACGCCACCCCGAGCAAAGTAAGAGCATGTGAAAAACACACACAAACCATGAGGATGTGCTTGTCTGTTTGTGCTTGAGCATGTGTTTGTTTGTGCCCGCCAGACTAACGTGAATGATAATTCTTAAAGGGATAGTTCACCCAAAAATGAAAACTCAAAAATGTGCTCATCCTCATGTTGTTCCAAACCTGTATGATTTACTTGCATAGGACACAAAATGGATACTTAGGAGGAAAAAAGCTACTCTTATTTTCTTGCTAAATATCTCCTTAGAGGTCTGGAACAGTATAACGAAATTAAAATTTTTGGGTGAACTATCACTTTAATGCTAACTAATTCTGTGGCACACTTTGGCTACTAATAATATTTTTTTTTTGAACGTTTTACATATTTATTTGGCAATTTTTGGTTAAAAAAAACAACAACAGTACAGTGTAGTGAGTGTGTGTTTGATTTGTATATTTTAGTTTTCTTGTAATTTGCAGTATTTATATTCTAAGCATTTTATTCACTTACTGAAATGTAAAATACTTTTTTTTTTTTTTTTTTTTTTTTTTTTAGATGTGCAGTTGTGTTTGTGTTGCTTAAAGAAGTTTATGTGTGTGATTTGATCATGATCATCAGAACTTATTACGTGATGTTTAAGCTTTATGTGTGTTTATAGTTTTTTGGTGTGGTTTATTTCGGTTACATGTGAGTCACATGACATTCCAGGTTTATTGCAGCCATCACTGGAGCGGGTGGCCATTGAGGCCCTGCAGCTCTGCACATTACTCCTGCCACCCGCCAGTCGCCGCAAACTACAGCTGCTTCTGCGAATGACCTCTCGTATGAGCCAGAACGTCGACATGCCACGGCTGCATGACGTCATTGGAACACGGACTCTGGTCAGGAAGAGTCCAATAGACCTTATATAGATAGATTTTATGTAGTTTTTTTACCTTTTTATCATCTCTCAAGTCAATGTTTTATTTTCTTGTGCTTTTCTGCATATTCATATACTTCTGTACAGTTGGTGCAGACTTTCTCTAGATGTGTCTTGAGTTGTGAGGAGGTAGATGATCTGGACGAGCTCTTGGCTACAAGGCTATTATCCTTTCTCATGGATCACCACCAGGAGGTCCTGCAGGTGCCTGTGTACCTGCGCAATGCTGTGGAAGATTACATCAGTTATCTCAAATCACTGGTGAGTGCTGACAAACCACATTGAAATTACTCATACGATATATACTTCTTGGAAATAATGGCCCGGTTTCACAAACGGGGCTTAGCTTAAGCCAGAACTAGGCCTTCGTTAAATTAAGATATTTAAGCAACTTTTACAAAAATGCCTTAGAAGAACACATTAAGGTGTGCATCTTGACACAGAACAATGACACTGACATAATTTTAGATATGTAAGAGCAATATATTTTCAGTTGAGACAGCTCAAACATGCATTTTGGTCTGGGACTAGCTTAAGCCTTGTCTGTGAAACCGGGGGAATGTTTTTAAATACATTTAAATTTGTATTTATTTTAATATATTAGCAGTGTTGCTTAAAAATGCTAAATATATAGAGAACTATAATTAACTAGATTTTGATAAAGATCTTACGCTCACCAATGCTGCAATTGTTTAATCAAAAATACAGTTAAAAGGGTAATATTGTAAAATACGATAACAGTTTAAAATAATTAATATATATAAATTTATTCCTGTGATGGCAAAGCTGAATTTTCAGCAGCCATTACTCCAGTCTTCAGTGTCACATGATCCTTCAGAAATCATAATAATATGCTGATTTGGTGCTCAAGAAACATTACTTATTATTTTCAATGTTAAAAACAGTTGTGCTACTTAATATCTTTATGAAAACCTTGATACATGTTTTTCCAGGATTCTTTGATGAATAGAAAGTTAAAAAAGAACAACATTTATTAGAAATAAAAATCTTTTGTTACATTCTAAATCTTTTTACTGTCTTGTTTGATCAAGTGTTATTTTTTTAACACACACACACACAATTCTGACCCCAAACTTTTGAACTATTGTATATATATTAAATATTTTTTTAAAGCAACTTGCAACCTGAGGATGAAGGGTTAGTGAGGGTTAAACAGAACCCGAGTTAAAACAAAAACATCCCTCAGTTTGTAAAATCAAAGATTTTTGGTTTGTATTGTAATGGCCATTGCATTGAAGGAATTAAACATAGAACATGTTAAATTGAATTTAAACAAGTTTATTCATGAGAAGAGATGTCTCTGTTTATTTATTCATCCAACATTCATTTGCATGCGTTTTGGATCTCAGACCGCATACCCAGGCTCTGGTGTTGCCATGCCGATCTACTCATTCTGCAGGCAGATCAGCACTCAGGAGTTTGAAGAGCAGAAACTCTCTGTGTCCCAGACTGCTCTTGCTGACCTACTGGAGAGTCTCATAAAGGACAAGACCATGTCTGTGAAAGAGAAGAAAAAGAAGCTAAAACTGGTATTTATTTACTCCACTTCTCATATCTCATAAACATCCTGCCGTTTCCACGAAAGGGACACAAAATAAGGCCTTAAACATTTTTATTACTTTTTGTTATTTTCTAGCAGTAAATATTAAACACAAAATGAAATGTAATTTAATCACTGAAATATGCTCTTAACACCAAAGTGTTGATTCATAGTTTGTTCCGGATAATTTTATGGCCGCATACAAAAGCAAATGATTATTTTTCTTGTTCTTCTCTCAGTTTCAGAAGGAATATCCTGACATCTACTCAAGACGTTTTCCCACAACAGAGAGTGAAGCTCAGCTTTTTGCAGATAAACCAAAGATAAAACCGCCAATGCTGTTAAGCATCAAGAAAGCCAAAACCTTCAGTATCCGAAACTGAATACCTCTTAAATTGTGAATTATGAATGATATTTTGGGAGACTGTTTGTGTTTAAAGACCTCTAGTTGATCTAATGCATTGGATTGCATAGTATAATCTGAGCTGTAACTTTGGTTGAAGTGTTTTTTGTTTTTTTTTAGGTTTCTTGTGCTGTTGCTCTCTAGTGAAGTGATTTTTCTTTTTCAGTTTCAGTACAGATGTCTGTTAGTTTTAATGTTATTTATTTAAGGTGTGTGATTTATTGGGAGCTTTCAGACATTCATAGTGTCATATCTACAAAAGCTCAGAGAACCCACAGCCAATATTATGCAGATAGGTTTGACATGCAGTTTACATGGAGACTTCTTGAAACGAAATGAAGATTTTAATTTTAGTCTTGTAACATTGTTTGTGTGTCACTTTTCGTCCCTTGTTTTTCTATTATGTCTTTTTTTGTGTGTGTCTTCACTATTCAGGTGCATAGAAAATGCTCACTCAGACTTGTAAAGACAAATATATTGATTTTCTGTGATGTGGGAGTTTCCTGGCTACTAAGCTAATATGGGCTAATTTGCACTGTTTTTTGCCATCTCAAATGCGCTGACGTGTAGTCATTTCTTGTGTACATTTTCTTTCTAGTCAGTATCTACTGATTGCTTATGTTCCTCTTATCTGTGTTTTATCATCTTGCACTCAGTCATTGTACTGATTTAGTGGCTTGCATATTAAGAATGAAAGACTAAACTTGGACAGTGATTGATTTATGGTTTTACTGTATCGAGTTAATGAGCATAAGTGAGCCAAATCCATTGTTTTATGTTGTTTATTACTTTATTGTATCACCCTGAATTTCTTATACTGTTCCTGATCTATGCAATAAACATTATAAATATGCAATTTTTTGTTTTTTAAATTAAATTACATTTTTGTTTTTTATTGTCAGTATATGAAACGTGTGCATGTCATTGTAGTCTCTGACTTGTGAGAAGTGCTTCTGTGTGAACATTCATCAGTATTCACAACCAGTCTCCGTTTATGAATGATGGCCCTGGAAAACAAATCATTTGTCATGCAGGGCAGTAAACAAAGAAAAAATAATTAAATGCCTTTTCACACTATTTAAAATAACCTGTGGGGTTTTTTTGTGTTGTGTTTTTTCATATGAAAAGATGTAACTACATTATTGTTGTACTACATTTACGACTTTGTAATATCTTGTTACATCTCAACAAACAGATTGTTAAAAAAAAAAAAATGTCTTTTCACATGCCACAAAGGGATTATTGTTTCAGAGCCTTCCAATCGGCTGTTCCTGGGAACAGAACAGTTCTGGTTTACACACAAACAGGCAGCATCTCACTTCAAACTCAGTTCAACATGGTCAGCCGGTGAGTAATGGAACTTTTAACTCTCAGTCAAACTGCAGATTGTACAAATGTATTTATTGTACATTTTTGGAAATTTTAAAAGTGATGTTTCCTTAATCATTTGTTTCCTTTAAGCTTACGTTTGTCCTTGGCAATGTATAATTTAGAAAAATGTATATTTAGTATAAGTTTAGTTGTTTTTTTCTTTTTCATGTCACGTCATTATGCGAAAAATGTGGACATCTGTTTTCATTCACAGTCTTGAACACCCAGCTGGTGGCTATAAAAAAAATCTGAGTCATGTGAAGAGTTAGCTGAGCCCATTCCTGCTCATGTCTCAGGTTTGAACACCTATAAGCATTTTCAATTTGATAACTTTCCACATTTTACTTTCTCCATGCTTTCATTGACGAGAAAAGTGTATGCAGCTTCTTGTAAATGCCTTGTAGCCTTTGATATGGGAGCTGTTTTATAGACATTTGGGGGCTGAAGAAAAACAGGCAGAAAAAAGGATTGTGATCACAGAGTTTGGCACCGCTGCATATCCAGATCCATGCAAAAACATCTTTTCCATGTCTGGAGAATATTTTCTGTTCGATTTCATTTGGGAGTATAATAATAATAATGCCACATAAAAACAAATTTACTCCTAATGGTGCATTTACTTTTGGTACTTTTTTTAATATATATACATCAGGTTTTTTACTTACTTTCAAGGCATTGAGGTGACAGACAACTGCCTTGTTAACATCTACCCCATTGGTGAGGACTTCTATGCCTGCACAGAAACCAACTACATAGCCAAAGTTGATCCTGATACATTAGAAACAATAAAAAAGGTAGGCTTTTGCACTGTTGCCCAATTTTGAGGCTATTAACAGAAGCATACACCTTTTAAAGGAATAGTTCACTTAAAAATTAACATTTGCTGAAACTTTACTCACCCTCAGGCCATCCAAGATGTAGATGAGTTTGTTTCTTCATCAGAACAGATTTGCATTACATCACTTGCTCTCTAATGTATCCTCTGCAGTGAATGGGTGCCGTCAGAATGAGAGTCCAAACAGCTGATAAAAACATCACAATAATCCACAAGTAATCCACATGACTCCAGTCCATCAAGTAACATAGTCATGCTGATTACTAATATAAGATTATCATGATGTTTTTATCAGATGTTTGGACTCTCATTCGGACGGCACCCATTCACTGCAGAGGATCCATTTGTGAGCAAGTGATGTAATGCTAAATTTATCCAAATCTGTTCCTTTAAAGAAACAAACTGATCTACATCTTGGAAGGCCTGAGGGTAAGTACATTTTCAGTAAATTCTAATTTTTGCATGAACTATTTAGCATCTCTACTTTCCCATAGGTGGACCTTTGCAATTATCTCTGTCAATGGTGTGACTGCACATCCACATACTGATCCAGACGGTACTGTATATACCGTATAATAGTTATTATAGATTTATAACACTTACTATTGAATTTATATCAAAAACTATTTTTATGTACTTGTTAAAAACAAATATTAATAATTGTTTAAAAAAATTAATGAAGTTGAATAAAAAAATAATAGATTTAAAGTATTTCTTTGTGTTTGTTTTTCAGCTTTTGAGTTTCCTCAGATCAACTACAAAAAATACTGTGGGAAACATTACACCTTCGCTTATGGACTTGGGCTAAACCACTTCGTTCCAGACTGGGTGGGTGTGACGTGATACTGAATTTTTTTCCATGTTCCACATTTGCTCCGTGTGTCATTTGTGTAATTTTTGTGGGGTTTTAGATTTGCAAGTTGAATGTGAAAAGCAAAGAAACATGGAAATGGCAGGAGCCAGATGCCTATCCATCCGAACCCGTTTGTTCAAAGCCCTGATCTGTTACTAAACAGAACATATATTTTGGATCTGCTTATTATCCCAAATTAATTTATTCTGGTTTTCTCAGGTGTTCCTCTGAGTATTGTCGTGAAACCAGGAGTCACCCAGAGGCCAACGTTCCTCCTCATACTCAATGCCACTGACCTGACAGAAATAGCACGTGCAGAGGTTGATGTCCTGATTCCTGTCATTCTCCATGGCATGTACAAACCCTAGAGGATCAGAGCCACGACTTTGCATTTCAGACTATACTTCAAAATTGGTCATTTTTTGTAAATATAACTTTTTAATGTAAACAGTGTGATTGTTGCTTTATGATAAACGTGTACAGTAAGAAAGACGACTTTTTTTTAAATAAAATTTCTACTTCAGCATTTATGAACAATGATTTATTCACAAGTAAAATTCCATATGTACAAATAGGTTTATTTTACATCAGTCAGAAAATCACAATAATAAGGCACCACTGCTGATTACAGGCAAATTGTCATTAAAATAAAGATATGTGTATATAACACTAACACTGTTAGTTTATTACTTTAATAAAACACCTTATACAAGTTTATCAAGTTCACTGAGGATTCTGCAGAGGTAGTGTTATAGTCGAAGAAAAGGAGTCCTCGTTTCCTCTCTGGACAATTGATACTCTTGTTGCTTAATGATTTTCAGACACTTACTCAAAACCTAAAAAGGAACAGAGGCATATATTTTATAAAGCTTTGTTTTTCAAACTCAAGATCTTTTTGAAGAAAATCCAAATTTAACTACTTTTAAAACTATTAACTCTTTTATAACAAAAGATATGAGCAAATGTTTTAAGCTAACAGTGAAAAAGGTATTTTGGCAGTTAAAGCACACTTAAATATATTCATGTAATTGCATTAGATAACAAAATATCAAAACAAGTGGTATTTATTTTAAAGAAATATTTCAGGTTATTATAAAGAAGTATTAATTAGGAACACTAGTTAATTCTAGTTGCTATCACATCAATGATGCCGCTAAAACCCCTTAACAGCTGCTTTTCATTATGGCCTTCCAGTGAAAAGTCTAGTGCTCTGTATTTTATTTTTGTCTGATATTTTTAAGTAAAAGATTAATTACCCCATTTTTTGTAGAAAATTAAACCAGTGTTCATATTTGCATAGCAAAAGTACAAATAGAAGATTCAATCACATATATGTTAAAGTAAATTTGCTAGCTCTTTTACCTTCCTGGTGACTTGAGGTAGAATAACACCATCATCCCACAGTCTGCCAGTGGAAAAGAATGCTGAACTCTCTTCCTCCAACCTTCACAAGGATATTTTTTTTTACATATTTTAATTTTATTTATATTTAATTAATGCATTTTTAATACATCTTTAAAACAGCCAGTTATCTCTGTCACTAAAATGTGTGATATCCTGTTACAGTGGCTCTTACATCTCATTAATCGGTGTGATTTCCTCTTCAGTCGGCACAAATGCATCCGAGTGGCCTGGGGCCAAAATCGACACTCTCGCATTGGGCCACAGGAACAGGAAATTAGGGTCAAAAGCCCTTCCACACTAAAAAAAAAAAAAGTGTTCAGAAAGATTTTACATTTTTAACTACACAAAGTTAAAAAAAAAATTCTAAATCCAAATATCAGATTTATATACTGACCATAGCATAGCTATCACCTCCATGACATCCTCCAATAACCACAGTGATTTTGGGAACAGAAGCACAAGCCACAGCAGACATCATGGAACCTTGAGCTTTTAGTCTGTTAGTGTTGGACTCTGCCTAAAAAGAGAGATGGGAAAGAGAACGAGTGGTTTAGAGGAATGAAGTGAGCGAGGGAGAAAAGAGAGCAAATAAAGTAAAACAAGATGGCGTGTGTAGAGCCAGAAATCATTCCGTTAAAAAAAAAACCCACTTATTTATACTGTAACAAAGTGGAAACTATTACACTATCCTGTGTATCACATGCTTGTTTAAATGAAATCACAAGTAATATGATTTCTCTTTTAAAGAATCTTTGTTGGAAAGTCTGCATATACGTAAATGTCTTTTGATGCACCTTGGTTTGTGAGAATGTGTGTGCAGGTTCTGGTGCCGTGTTTTGCAGGAAGATGAGAGGAATGTCCCTCTGATCACACATTCATATGTCAGCTCTCCGTTATTTGCCACGATTCCAACCTGATGACTAAAGATTGATGAGAAAATAAAACCTAAAAACTAGATTTTTGCATGTTCTCAAAAAAAAAATGCCAATGCAAAACTCTCTCCCAATATATTCTGGGTGGTTGTTAAGCTGTTCAGAGTGGTTTTCAGAGCATGTAACTATGCAGTAGCCAGGGTCTTCTGGGTGCTGTAAAACGCCTTTATATTTTAGCCCCAAGAAATGGCTAATTTAGTATCAAAATTACAGATTTATTCACGTTTTATTGTCTGCCAGGTGATTTTGTTGTTGTTGTTGAATTGATTAATAAATAATAACACCTCTTCTCAACAAACCACTTAATTAATGGTACAATTCATGTCCGTAACACAAACGATGTGGGATATATTTAACAAATGATGACTGCCATAGCAAGCATTGCCAGTTAAATAAAGTTAAAAGTAAAATTAAATATACAGTAACATCAGTTTAACAATAAAGTAATATTTGTTCAGCATAACATAACCCTCAATAACAGTTTTATCTGAACATCTCTGATGTATATTTATTCTTTTTGTAGTCTGGAGTTTCAGATTGACAACAACAAAGCAGCTCTCAGAGATCGGTCCCCATCTTTAGCCGAGATTCCTTCTCTTAATCCACATCCTGCTTAGATCTGATAGGTCAGACATACAGAAGCAAGAAAATCTGATTTTCAGGTTAACAGGGATAACTGTTTTATCTTTACATTTACCATTTTACTGTCACGGCAGTGTCCTGATTGATGACCTGGAAACAAGTTATGCACAATGTTTTAACAGTGGGGAAAAAAGGTTTATATTCAGTTCAAATTCCACAATAATCAAAACACCTCACTTTTTTCTAATAACAAATGAACTAAAAACATCCTCCAAATGCTATTACCCTTCAATTCTGGCAAACCCAGTGAGGAGGGGGGTGCCGTAACGGGCCTTGAACTCCTGAAACCGACTACCATCAGTCAGTCGACTCACAATCTAAACAGTATAAAGAAAGAAATTAGTAAATGAACGCCCACAAATCATGTGATAGTATAAGTCTGAAACAGTGCATGTGTCTTTACCAATCTGACATCCATGCTGTGATTGTAGCAACGGGGTGCAAGGCCCATGAGATCGTCCACGTTGTACAGGGGCTCCTCAACCTGAGTGCTGTCCTCCTCTGGGAGCTCATAATTTAGGGTGGAGATGATGTTTCTGGTATACTCATATGCCTCATTCTCTGCTGCAGCAAAATGGTCCACACAGCCACTCACTCTGGTGATATAGACAAGGAGGCAAGAAATGTGCAGGTAAATTAGAGAAATATTGAAAAAAATTAATCAGAGTAAAACTGTGCAGGATGCATTTATAATATTGTTGCAATATTGAGTTCAATTATTATATTATATATTAATACAATTATTTTTTTTACAAATAAAAAATTATATTTCATTTTATTTAATATTATGGTAAACAATAATATATAATATTTTATTATTAGTTATATTCCATCAGCTGAGCAAAACTATGCATGTTAATTACTGCTCGAGTATTAATATGATATTATGTTATATTATTAAATTAATCTAATAGCTTTACACATTTTTGAATACTCTATGCTGCTTTAAATATACCCTAAAACTTGACTGACAATCAATGAAGCAAAGCAGGATGGTTTTGGTCTTTGTTAACAACCACATGCTCGTCATTATTTTTATTTATCAATTAATAACATGGTTGTGGACATAGAGGGATTGAAAACCACTGCTCTGGAGACCAAGATAAAAAAAGAAAATGCAATCAAGGAAGGAAACGGCATACTCTGAGTGCAGCCTGGCTCCTCCCAGGTCCTCTGGGGAAACCTCCTCTCCGGTTGCAGCTTTCACCAGCGGTGGACCCCCCAAAAATATTGTTCCTATCCTGTGGACAATCACTGCCTCCTCAGACATAGTGGGGACATAAGCACCTCCAGCTGTGCATGAGCCACACACTACTGCCACCTACAGGTTATGATAATCACATCACATTAGATCAAACATTTAACATTACACAAAAAACATAAGAGTAACACTAAAAAATAAATTGACTGGGAATGGATATTTGTTTTTTAATAATAATGTTTTGCACAAATCTTTTATTACCTGAGGAATCTTCATTGCTGACATAACAGCTTCATTATAAAAGGTGCGACCTCCATGGTTTCTATCAGGAAAGATCTCTGACTGTTGATACAGTAGTTGCACAACCATTAATGCACCATTCAAAGATTACAGAGCTCGTCATGGAAATAAATGCAAGTTACTTGAAGAGGCAGAAATGCGCCACCACTGTCCACCAAGTAAACAGAGGGCAAAGATTCTGCATGGCCATAACCTGCGCTCTGAGCTGCTTTTTAACTGTGGTGGGATACGCTGTGCCTCCTTTCACAGTGGCATCATTAGCAATGAACATGCACCAAAGTCCATTCATTTTACCGATTCCTGTGGAAAAATAAATAACAATTTCTAAGGAAGCGGTTTGAGAGGAATGTCTATGCACAAATATTTTAATATCACTTAACTTCAAATGATTACCTTTAATAATAATAATATAAAGTCTAATAAATTAAAATAATAAATAAAGTCGAAATAATGTTATGTATAATTATAATAATACCAATCAATAAATAAACAACCCTGGTGCACTAAAAAACACAATTCAAGGAAAGGAGAAAAATATAATTATAATTGCCATATAATGCCAATTATTTAATGATTAGTAACAATATTACAACCTTCATTTAAATAAGCCTCACAAAGAAGCATGACTGAAATTCTGATTTTGATCCTTTTAATGCCTAATTTTGTATTCGTAAAATTTATTTTTTATTAACCATAAATAATAAATGATAATACTTTTCACTGTATTATGTAGTATTTTACCTGTGAGACAGCCAGCTGATGGGATGTCTCCATAGGGCAGATCAAGTCCAGCAAAAGGAGAAAGTTCTAAATAATCTTCATCATCCAGCAGCATGCGGAGTCTGTCTCGTACCAGTACCTTTCGATTCCTCAGAGTATGCCGTGCTATGGCATTTTCACCACCCCCCTTCATTACTTTTTCCTTGTGCTCAAGGTATCTGTTGAAACAATACAATGTTATACAAGGTGGATATTACTTATGTGATGAAATGTATGATTAAGGAATAATATTGTAATGTAACTGTGGTTAGATCTTTAACACAGGTGAATCAGACTTACTTTTGTTGACAGATTAGGCTGTTCCTCACATTGGCTTCATACACATGTCTGTGAACTGGATGAAATTCTCCATCTATAACTGGAAAGGCACTTGGCAGGTGTCTCCTGCGCACAGTGGAGCTCATACAGTGGGACGATGCTGCAGGCTGGTGTGCCCTATGTGTCAAGGGTTGCCACAGACTGCCTGAAACAAGTGAATGTGTGCAGTAGTGCAACTGAAAAGCTTGGGTGATGTGTCCCATGACTGTGGATTTTGAGAGAATGATGCTCTAGTGAGCTGAATGAGATTATTTCCTTTTATATGGAAAGACCTGGTGAAATAAGAGACATACATTTTATTTGCAATAACTTCAGGAATTACACATCGGGCTAGGGATTTCTATTCAAAACACCAGCTTTAATAATAATAATTATTATTATTAATAATAATATTAAATAATACAGATATATCGATTATTACAATTATTAGTTTATTAGTTATTATTATTCGTTAAATTACAACCTTTAAAGAAAGAAAAATACAGGCTCATGCAGCATAAAGAGGTGCACGAATAACTTAAACTAGACACACAGTGCATTAGTGATGATTGGAGTCTAAATGAATAATGTTAAAGAATACCTTTCTATTGTTTTTGACTGTGACTGACACAATGAATTTGTTTTTTGTCATTGTAGAGATCGTGATTCAGGTTTTGTGCACATATAATGCAGCTCTAAGAGAAATATGAAGTGACAGGTCGAGCTGTAATATTATAGACTACAATCAACCACAAGAAATCCTCAAGATTACATAAATACATAATGTTGTAATAATGCATAATGCATTGTTAATAATACTAAAAAAAACAACCTTGCACGTTGCATTGGTCTTTCTATTATGTCTAGTTTATATTACTCGTCTAATTCTTTATGCTGCATGAGCCTGTATTTTTCTTACTTTAAGTGTGTCAAAGGTCGTTATGAGCTTACTCGGATAATAAACGCGAAGAACTTTCCAAAACGGCAGAAACACATTAGTTTAGCAAAAGAACTTACCTTAACATACAACAGTACATGATGAGGCGACAGACAAATGTCTAAAATTATTGAATGTTTTATAGTGTAACGAGAAACTAAGTCTGGAAGGAAACAAGCAGAAAGGAACGTTTGAGTTTGAGATATAATGTATATTATATAGTGATATAATGACCACTAGAGAGCAATATAGATCAGTAAATGAGTGTCTATGGCACAGACTCTTCTACAGTAGTCTACATTTGAAGTGGATCAAAACCTTTCATCAAACTTGTCCTAAAACCGAAAACCAAAATGCGTTCTTGCCTTAGGCTTAGGACAACTTTGATTAACTTTTTTGAGCCACTTCAAATGTTAACTATTCTATTCTATTCTATTCTATTCTATTCTATTCTATTCTATTCTATTCTATAAGGCGGGGGTTATTATAGTAAAGAAAACTAAAAACTGAAAAACTAAATAATTATTCCATAAAAACGGCATTTAGAAATAAAATACACAATAAAAACCGCTTATTTTATTTTAGCTGTCAGTGCAACTTGATATACTACAATATATTTTTTTTACAAAGACACATTTTTAAAACGAATAAAAATGACAAAACATAGCAAAACTAAATTTTTTAAATGAAAATAAAAAAAACACGAATTCAATATATTAATGAAACCTATAATATATTAATATGTGCACAGACAAATAATTGTCAGCCTTTTCACTAAAAAAGACTATATATTCAAAAACAAAAACTGATTTTATAAACAAAAATAACAAGACTACCCAAGCATCTATAACACATTCAGCTGCATATATCATGTAAGATATCACAACTATGTTATTTTTAGACAGTAGGCTATTTCTTCCAAAATCTCCAGAGTTTCCAATTTATTACATTTCTGAACATATGCGTATATGCATAGCCTAGTTGGGAGTTCATTCTCTTTGACTTTCACCATGCCATCTTGCACATATGTAAGATTGAAGTTATTATTACTTCCAGAGCCAGAAGTCATCCTTCTATAAAGCAAGGCATAGTTCAGCACGTGACGTCAGACGCATGGTTTTTCTCGCCGCGCGCTCCTCCCCGCGAGCACTCAGGCAAAGTCTAAAAATGGCGTCCATCATGGAGGGGCCGCTGAGCAAATGGACTAACGTCATGAAGGGGTGGCAGTACCGCTGGTTCGTACTGGACTATAACGCCGGGTTGCTCTCATATTATACTGTAAGTTTTTCTTGCATGGCTACGTGATATGAGAGAGGGCTGATCGCTTAGTGGCCTGTTCCACAATCGTTTAATGTTAGGAAGGATACGAGCACTCGCAGGCCTGTCAAGAGTTGGGAATCTCAGCTGGTTGGGGCGGGGCTTAGCTCGAGTGACCGTGACTTCAGCCAATCCGGGCTTTGCTGGGGAAGCCGTTAGCCAATGAGCAGCTAGACCTGATGTGTTGCCAGCAGGAAGGCCACCTCCCTTGGAAAAAATGCTTACAGTAGTGTAGTTTAGTTTGCAAAATTTGAAGGGTGGAGGCGACCACATGTCACCGCTGTTTTGGATGCGTTAGCTGCAGGATATTAAATGTCTTAACGCACATTTATAGCTTTCAGACTTCATCCGGAAAGCTTTATAATGTTCAAACACAAGATAAATAGCTAAGCTAAGAGCTGCAGTTGCTGTCAGTAAATCATCCACAAGCTAGAGCTCTCAGGTTTGTTAATGTCTAACGTTACATATAAGCCATATAATTTTTTAGCCAGTAATTTGTTTATTGACACAGGGTTAAACAGGTAAAAATGAACTCTTATCTCTGATTATCTTGGTTTACTGTCTCGCTAATACTGCATATGATCCAACAACTGAAACTGTCAAACGGAGATGTAAATACATACATGTATACATTCACACAGAGTATACAACTAATTTTTTATTATATATATTATAATGACACGCACATATACTGTATTTATGTACTGTATACACACACATACACACACACACACACATATATATATATATATATATATATATATATATATAGAGAGAGAGAGAGAGAGAGAGTATATAGTTTTATATTAATAGCTCTGTTTTGAATGTCTCATTTCCCAGAGTACTACTATTGTGCAGATACCATTACATACCATGTGCACATACCATTTTTCTACTGTATGATACAAAATACAAATTGGTTACATGTATGATCTTAGACCCAACATTTTCTTCAGCAAAGTGAGACTTGAATGTATTCCAGCCCTGTGTTGGTGGTTTGATAAAATCCTTCTTTAACACACTGTCTCTTTCTTCAGTCCAAGGATAAGATGATGCGTGGCTCTAGAAGAGGCTGTGTGCGACTTCGGGTAAGAAGCTTTCTTTATTGTTAAAGCAGGACTAAGTTGAATCTGGTCTTACTCCATTTTTTTTTTCTAGTCCATCATTTCAGTGATTAACTCATGTCTGTTCTTGTTCTGGCTATTATTCTTGTTTAATTATGCTATTAAGTGAACCCTAGCTGCTGTTGAGAATCTGTCATCAGGATATTATAGTATAGATGAAGAATTTTTAAAAAGTGACATGATTTTATGCTTTATGCATTGTATTTTAGTAGAGGTAGACTGCATGTATTAATGAGGCTAATATCTTCTCTTAGGAGTCCACTACGAGTTCAGGTCCAGGTTTGTGCAGCACTGTCAAGCATTTCAACATCAGATTTCGTAAAACATTTCTATGTGGTCCTTGCTTAGTATACAGTCAGTGATGGTGAAACAATAAAGAGCCCTTCTCAAACTGTTGCTGCAATACATTAGAAGCTCTTTGTATGGTTTAGCATTAGGATTTGTTTCCACTGTAATCATTAGACCCTCGTACAAACCCGGTTTATTCAGAGATGTGTGTCTGGTTCAGGATGTGATAGAAATGCTTCACCTATTGAATGCAATGCTGTGCAAACTCTTCACCAGCAGATGGCACACTCTTCAGTTTAATACGCAGAGGACAGTTATGAAATATGTACAAATTAAAAGCAGAGAAGAATTGTTATAATATACAGAGTAGAGTTATTTTGTTAAAGGGAGCATGGTATTGTAAGTATTTTAGTTGTAGTTAATGCTTAAATACAGCCTAAAGACAGTCAAAGTTATTATCACCAGGTTTTATGTTCATAATTTCTGTTATGCCAAAAGAATGAAGATGGATGAAGTTTCTCTGCAGTTAAATTGCAATTAAGTGTTAATTAAAGAGTTTTGTGTATCTCCTTGTATTGCATACCTTTAATTGATGACATCGTAAATAAGAAATTGAGCTCCAGATTGCCTGACAGTGAGCAGTTAATGTAAATTTAAGACAGACTTTAAAAGAGCTTAGGGCGTTGGCTTATTTTTCTCAAGGCTTAGTGTTTGAAAGCTTAGTGTTTTCCTTTAGATTTTCAGCATTTTCTTCTTCAAAACAATGGCGTGTTTTCAAAGTGCTCTGTTTAAATGTTTTATGATGTTAGAAATGATTTTAGATTTTTGAATGATCAGGATTTGCTGTGGTAGTACATTAGGTATGAAAGAGTTAATAACCTCATGTTTTTCCTCTGGCCCTGTAATACTTACTGAACGTGCTGCAGTTCTTCCCCTCACTCTCTCTCTCCGTCCTCCTTTCTCAATTTCCATCTCCTTCCCCTTTCTCTCTTTTCATTTTTTCCTCCCTTTTCTGCCTTGTTCCCCTCTCTTTCTCTTACTCCACCCATTCTCTCCCACCCCTTTCCTTCTCTCTCTCTCTCTCTCTGTCCGTAAGGGAGTGGGGCAGAGGAACAGATAAAAAGAGAGAGGGAGCGAATGACGTGTCCCTCAGTCTGAATGGCTTTTGCTGCGTTCCTTTTTTGCAGGGAGCTGTGATTGGAATCGATGACGAGGACGACAGCACTTTCACCATTACCGTGGACCAGAAGACTTTCCATTTTCAGGGTGAGGTCTCTATTCTCTTGTTCTTCTAGGGCTTTTGTCTTGTTCTTCTCCTCTCTCATCTTCTGTTCTTTGGCACCTCCTGCTGTGATGCTTTTAGCCAGTGTTTATAGCGCGGCCATCAGCCGGCTGCTCACGTGTACCTGGTCTGTCTGTCTTGCTCACGCTCTCTCTCTCTCGCTCTCTCTCTCTCTCTCTCTCTCTCTATACTGCTCATCCCTCCTCTCCTCTTTCCACTCTGTTTATTTTTGCTCTTGCTTACTCATTCTCCCCCACATGCTCTTTCTCATTTTGATTTTAAAGAGGATTATGACGTTAGTAACATTCAGCATTCTAATGCAAACACGACTCACTCGCATCAGTTGCGCGCAGACAATCTAAACATGCATTAGGCCTGGTGCATTTGTCTGGCTTATCTCTTGCGACCACTGACTGGGACGATCTGCAGATTTCATAGTTTTGTGAATTGAGATCAGAGGCTCTCGGATTTTCTCCAGGATCCGTGTTGAATTTCTACTAGGAATTTCCTCGGAGCTGGAAGAACTCTTCGAGAAACGGAGTAGAACAGACAGTCTCACCGCAGAGTTACGCAAGGCTGCTGGCTGCTGAGCTCCAGGTTTTTAGCCTCTAGCCTCCACCTTCTCTCACTGGCTCATCTATCCTCCTCCACCCCCCCTGGCATCCGCCCTGCCGGGGGTGCGTTCACACTCCCCATGCCCTCATCCACTGCTATGTTCCGACACTGTATGCTGTGGCTTTACAGTAAGAAGGGTAAGGTCACGCTCAGCTGGGACTCGTCTGATTGCGTCTTCTGCCGTGACCGTTTATCATTGCGGTTTGCATTAATGATTAGTTTCAACCATGCTTTGTTTTTATTTACACTTGAAGTTGGCTGGTTGTGTTGGCTTTATTCTTTCTCTAAGAGTTACAGGTTTTGAAAATACGCACTTGGTGGCACTATGTTGAGTATGTTAAGATTGTGGCTTTTATATTTATCAGTGATAGTTTTAGGCTCATTCCATCCTGTGATAAGTCTTCCATGCATATATTGAAGGAAGATTTTTTAACTTTATTAATTTTCACTTTCATTCATTGCCGACATTCTTTGGTATCGTGTGACAGTTGTGCCGTGGTATGCCAATCCAAACCTCTTTTAAAAAACAAAAACAAAAAACAAACCCAACCTGCCGTGTCAGATTTCCTGATGTGCGTTTGCATGTGTGTATTTCAGTGAGTGTGAGTGTGGAGCTCAGGCTTCGGTTTCAACAATCTTTTCATACTATCCACCTCTTGAGATCCTCAGGGACTCATCCTATCAGTTCTCATATCTCATAGCAGCAGGAGCCATTTACCCCACAGCGGAAATGGTTTTGTGCCTCCTGATCTCTCAATGGACCGGAATTGCAGCACAATTTGCTTGCATCTTTGTTATTTTTAGAGTATTTAGCGTTACATAGTGCCATATTGGGTTCAGAATGGTTTATTTTGAGAATATAAGATACTTCTTTTGAACGGTAGTGTGTAATCAAATTTCTTGGTTATTTTTGTTATTGATTATAAACAATTATTATAAAAGATGCTGCATTTGTATGATCTTCTACGGTTTCCATTGGTGTTGTTGCAAATGGCTTTTATTCGAACAGATTACCAGTTTTTTGCATGTCGGTCTATTAATCGATGATGATATCAACAAATTCATGGAATCATCGATTTGAGATTTAATTGTAACATCTTAATGCTGTATCATACAAATCCAGCATCTTTTATATGGCTTTGAAATGCTAAAACCTTAATAACATTGTTCTGATTTTGCAGTGTTTGTGGTCAGTGCACGGTGGGGTGATTTATAAAGTGAGATGTGTTCGGGTTAAACCTAAGCAAAACTGTGCTTTGTTTTTCTTGTTTCAACATGAAACCTCATCAGGATTATAGCAGGCTGCCCACTGAGCTAAAACCAAACAACGTGCTGTTAAGATGTTACAGTGTAGAAACAACACAACCTTGCTCTAGAAATGCTCTTGCTAAATGATAATATAGTGTAATAAACACTCGCAGGACAGTAAATGTAACCATGTGAATGTAAGAATATAGTTAACCTCCCCATTCAGCAAGATACATTTGAGAATTAGATGAGTTTGACCGATCAAGACGGGTATATATGGAGAGGTTCGCACAATGTCGGCCGCAGAGATGGCTCAGAGGAACTGTACTTGCTATTTAGAGGACCATCCATAATTCATAATAATCTTCTGTGGCCCAATATCAGCCCGGCCTGAAAGCTCCTTTATTTTCTAAAAGCCTCTACCTGTCTTCCTCTCAGACACTTGACTGCAAAAAAAGCAGTTAAAAGCTTCCAGTGTCCGACACTGAGCTCCTGCTGGCAGTGGATCAACATTCACATTCATGCTCCAGAGGGGAAAGAAATAACAGAGAAGGAGAAAAGACGTGGAACGGTTGCATAGAGGAAGAGTGAGCTACTGGTGTGTGCTTTTCTCTCTGTCGTCAAACTCTCATGTTTCTGCAGGACAGAGCTGGCAGTGGAAAGATGCAGGGAGTCCCATGGAAGCTGCAGTGAGTTTAGGAGAGACTGCAGGAGAGCACACACACACACACACACACACGTGTGCTCTCTTCCAAAACCTACTGAGCTAAGCAGCATTTTAAAGCTCTTTCCTGATACAAAGGCTGTTCCAAACTATAGATATAAGGCAGCTCACTATATTTTCTGGACAGATGGACACACACCAGGGATGCACAATAAATCTGTACCATATCAGTTTTTTTTATCTAATTATATTTCCCTTATTTTTACATTTTAAATTACATTTTCCATCATCGAATGGTCACTTAAATTATTTTGTTTAAAATACTAATTATTTAAGTCATAATATGTCAAAAGCAAGTCTTAAAATGAATGTTCATTTTTAATACTGTACATTATAATCTTGTGATGACTAACAGTTTTGATAAATTTTTTAAAATTATTTTAGTATTTATTTTATTTGGAGTCGGTAGGCTTTTGTTTTTTGTAATTAAAATTTAGAAACGAATGCTATTCTGCCAAGATGCATTCAATTGATCAGAAATTACAGTAAAGGCTATTACATTGTTACAAAAGATTTCCGTTTTCAGCGATAAGAAAAATGAGCACCAAATCAGCATAAAATTATTTTTGGAGGATCGTGTGACAATGAAGACTGGAGTAATGGCTGCTAAACATTCCGCAGAAAATTTCATATTTTTTCACAATATTAATGTTTTTACTGTATTTTTGATCAAATAAATGTAGCCCTGTTGAGCATAATAGACGTTCTTCAAAAATAAACTTTCTAAAAAAAAAATCTTAACGACCACAAACCTTTGAATGGTAGTACTTAATTTCTAGTGATTATCGTCAATTTGATTTCACAGATACTATTTAAACTAAACTGAGCTAGACAATGACATCTCTGAACTCAATAATGAAATGCCTTAACTGAAAATTGAGTGTTTAATCTTATTTGTATACATTACTGACACGCTATCCTCCAACTTGATACTGTTAAGTGCTTTGACACAATCTGTATTGTTAAAAGCGCTATATAAATAAAGGTGACTTGACTTTACTTGACTAGTGTATATAATTTTAATATCAATGTAAATAATTAGTTGCTTATTTGTGTCAGCCAGATTTTTTTTAAATATCACTTCACCCCTAACACATTCTTTTGTCTCCTCCGACTGTTACTGTTTGCTTCACCATCCTTTAACATCTTGAAGTAGCTTAGTGGCAAGTCTGGTGAAAACACCCTGCTATGTGACAGCAGCTGCTAGTGTGTTGCAGAAATGTCTTTCACGTTCACTAGGTTTAAAAGGACTTTTTGAGAGCTGGAGTTTCTCTCTTTCTCTTGCATACTGCTGGGGTGTCGTTAGAAGGGCACATTGCCCTCGTTCCACGCTGAAGTCCGCCATTGCTCTCCAGAGACACACTCCACCTTTCTTTCAGTATATAGGGTAGTGATGGGGAGGAGTGCAAAATAGGTAGTAAAATAAGTTAGCGCTCACGCATTTGCTCAAAGAACATTCAGTTCAAGTAGACAGCAATTTTAGTGTCCATTTCTTTGATGATATTTGCATTACATTGTTTATAATTTAAATTATATTATTAAATATATTATAAATGTATGACTTATTGCTATTATTATTAATAATAATAATGAAAATATTTTTGATTTCATATTGTACTCAGGGTTTTGCTGTTGCTGCAGTCTTTAGGTCAATGTTAGTTTGTCCTCGTTGCCAAATAACGGACAAGTGCAGTGTTTTGTAATCAACTCTACTACCGCACCTTGTGAAATGTCATTGGCTAGCAAGTGGAGGTAGCCTGTCTTCATGCGTCATGTGATCTCTGCTCCGGTGCCAGTAACGCAGGGAGGGACCATGTTTGTTTTGGACGGTGACTTACACGGATCTGGGACATTGATTTCAAGCATGTTCCATAGATGTGGGATGGCTTTGGTGGTTCTGTGCGAACGCTGACGCTGCTGCATTTTATCAGCAGGTAAAGAGGATTACAAGTTCTTTTCTTGAAGATATTAAATCAGTTGTGTTTTTGTTATTTCTGGTTAATGTGTATTGATTATTAACTGATTCTGTGTATGTATAATGTTGCTGTATCTCAAGGTTGTTCTATCATCTATAAGGTCACCTCAACATGCAGTCATTGAGTTATTCAGCTGTTTTTGAATTTGTTACAGAAATGGTAATTGAATGTGTCAGATCTTTTTTGTGCTTCTGAAAGCTCTTAGATTTTCTGCTGAGCTTTGCACCTTCATCCATTGAAGTGTCAGCTATATGTTATGTTTGGAGTGCTGTTTCTCATCAGTTCCCATAGGAAATAATTAAATGCATGACTGATGGCTATTTGTGAAAGAGATGAAGACTTAGACTAATATCTATACATTTTATGAGCTTCTTAGGCCAAACATCAAATCAAATGAAGCCTTAGAGGTTTGATTCGCCCCTTGTTGTGAACTACATATAGTACTACTGATGATTTACCTCATGTCATTTGATGCTTTAGGATTTTCTTTTTTTCTGTGGAGCCCAAAAATAGATGTTTTGAGGAATGCTCATGCTTCTCTTTTACATACAGTGAAAGTGGATGGTGAACGGTGGCTCTAAAGCTCAAAAAAGCACCATAAAAGTGGTCTGTACAGCTTTTGCTCTATATTTTAAGTTCATCATGAAAATCAAACAGAAGTCATTATTTACTGAAAACCATCTCCTTCACTGAAGCTCATAAATCTTATTCTTGTGTGAGTATCAGGTTTGATTGTGTGTAAACGTGAACAAGAAAGTTCAATGGAATGAATCAAATCGAGCTTTGAACAACATGAGGGTGCATGGGTAAACAATGACAGAATTTTATTTCACATCAACTATCTCTTCAGGCGTACATACATTTGTTGACCTGACAGTTAGAAACTCCTACTTGTATTTTATGCTGTAGGCTTTATAGTTTTATGCTTGATTTATAGATCTTTTGAAGCGCAGAAGCTGTTTTTAGTTACACCTTGGCTTTTCTGAAATTTCATCCCTCTTTTCTACAGGAAACTCTGTCATGAGTGTTATTTACCGTTCGTATTTACACAAGGGCAGAGGCTTTCATTTGTGTGTGTTCCTGTTTAACTTAAGCCACAACCCTGTCGTGTCTTCGTGAAACTCTGCCTGTTTTCATTAAGGAAAACTGGATAGGACAATAGAGCTGTAGTTACCACTGTCACCCTTACAGTTCCACGGCAGGGTCATTCTCCACTCTCCATTTCACATGCCGTGTGTTTGCAATCCGCCTGCTTATTACTAATGGATGTGTTTTTGGATGTCCCCCCACCCCCAGCCCGTGACGCAGACGAGCGGGAGAAGTGGATTCATGCCTTAGAGGGGACGATTCTTCGCCACACCCTTCAGCGGGTAAGAGCCACATCAGTGCCACATATACCACATTTATGATCTCAGGGAGGTGAAAAATAAAATATGCTTAAAGACCTCGTGATTTTTTTTTTTTTTTTTTTTACGTATTTTTTGAGGTTGTCAATGTGCTATATGCTGTACTCCTAAAATGTACATGTACCTAAAATGTATAGTAAAAGTTATTTATTTCAATTCTAACTAGGTGGCTACAATTTATTCATTTTGTCTTTTATTATTGTCCAAGGTGTAATCCATTGAGTTGCTCAAGATTGTATTATAAAATTATTTATTTATTTATTTATTTATTTATTTATTAATATGTGCCACACTTTCTATTTCAATGGAAAATACCTCAACACAGAAAAGAAAATGGCATTTATCAAACCTTTTCAAATCTTTTGTGATGGCAAAGTCAGTTTAAGAAATGTTATTTTCCTAAAATAGAGAAATGTGTCTTCCATTCCATGTGGCTATCATTAGGAAAGTATAATGTGTTTTTAATTAGAGCTTGTGTAAGATTTGCTTTTTTAATGATCTAAAAACTACAAAAAAAGGCCTGAAGAGGAGCTCTGAGGGAATTGAATGCATTAAACATGCCCACCTGCTCCATACCAAAGGAGGAAACCAGGACAGGCCAAAAAAAGCATGCAGCTTTATAGTTGTTGTTTTTTCCCCATCTTGTAAATAATGCAATAATGTAAATAAAATAGTTTTTGAAGCTTATTTTCTTCCCCTCCTCCTGTCCTCTCAAAGATCTCTCTGTTCCTTCTCTACCTTAGCTCTGTGTCTTTAAAAAACAAAACAAAAAAAAAACTGCTGACTTGTAACTGCATGTACCTGAGTGTGCGCAGCTATCCGGTCACATGATCTCTGGCAGCCAATCACAGCTTTGCTTATTCAGCCAGGCACTACTGTGCAGCAGATGACAGATCCAATCACAGCACTCTATTTTGTTTCCTACAGTCTGTAAAGCTTATGCTACTTCGACTTCTTTTTTTTTTCTTTTGAGGAAGTCTACTCTTCCTGGTCAAGAGTGGTTTATAGAATGGCTCTGAATCAGCCAGCAAGCCAATAGGTATTTGTTCACCTTATTCTCCCCTCCTTTAGAGGGAGAACTTACAGGAAAGGGTGTGCGGACTAATACTGAAAGTGTTTCTGTGAGTGAGAGTCAGATTTGTGGAGGCATGTCCTGCAGTGGCAAGGGTCGAGTGAGTATCTTTGTTTTGTTGTGATTTACTGATGCATTAAATCATGCTGTGTGTGTGTGTGTGTGTGTGTGTGTGTGAGTGTGGACAGGTAGAGGTGGGTGTGTGAATGTGTGTTGACGAAGGTAGGAAAGCATTTTCTTGTGCAAATACAGAGAGGATGGGAAGGTTACTTTTCTACTAACTTGAGATTTGCAATCTCAGCCACATCATGTGTGTATGGTCTGTGCTGACATAATACAGCACATGACTTGGAGTCAGACTTGTGTGTTTGCCTTTCAAATGTGTCACTGGTGGGTTTGTCTCCTAAAAAGACACAACGATAGCCAATACACCCCAAGTGGTTTTGTTGATTCACGCTAAAATATTCCTTGCAGTGGTTGGATGTTTTCTGCTATGAGTCAGACTGAAAGAGTGAGTCAATGGGAACAGCTTCCTGTCTGGACAATTTGTGTGTTCAGGTGTGTGTTAACAGCTACCATGTAGTTCTCAGCGTGCCGCAGCTTTCCCCTGCCAGGCACAGGATAAAATAATTATGTAATGCTCTTTTGGGGGTCGCAAATGCTTGTTAAGAGGTATTTTGGCAGTTTGTTCATGCCAAAATAGCAGATCTGGTTGCTGGGAGGTGAAATGTTTATGGTGCCTGTAGGACATGACCAGGCATACTTAACTAGAGAATTGTGGGTCAATTCCCAGGGAATATGTATTTCAATAAAAGTGCATGCCAGATATATTAACATTATATTAGCAGTTAAATCACAAATCTGATTGTCCCTTAACCAGAAATTGTCCCTTATATTATGTTGATTTTTGAGTTGTCGTAAATACGAGTTACAATTATTATTTTTCTGGAGATTGTGCGGCTTATTTCATTTGTTAACACATTTCAAGTCAGTTTCTGAACTACCCTCTGAGGTTATTTATGTGCTTATTGGGCGGTTATACCCTTCTTCTGTTTAAAATAGAATGAATAAAATAAAGAATAGTTACAATACTGTTTGTAATTTTCACAGTTCTTGAAAAAAAAAAATGGTTTCAAATAATAGTTTAAAAGTCATCTGTTCTCATATTTCTATTTTGTTTTACAGTATTATTGTTAAAGATTTTTTAATATAAACGTTTTATCATTGATTAAATTGAAAGATTCTTTATGATTTTTATTAGTACTATTGTTGTTACTTGTATGTTTTTGCTTCTTCAGAAAATGTATTATTGTAAATTATGTATTGAAATGATTCTGTTAATGTTGCCATGAATATAGCCATTGCACATAAATAAATAACTATATAAATAAATCCACCATAACGATCATACCTAGACTTTTACCATAAAACATTGTTAAATATATTTTGGCTAAATGTTATGGTCACACAGAAGAGCAGAGGATGCATAACTGTTAGGATGCTAGTTTGCCAGAAACATACTTCACTATTAAAAAAGGTACGTAAAAGCAATGCTTGGCATGAATGCTTGGCAAGGTAAGCGGTCTGTTGAACATACTTTACCTGCGTTCTTGCATTATTGTTATGCTAACAAACCCTTAACATATATAAAAAATACCTTCCATTTATTTTGATGTGCTGCTATGCCAACAGTTTAGAAGTACATGATTTTGTATCCACTAAACTATTGCAATGAGTATAGTTGGCTTGAAAGAGAAAACTGACCATCTGCCTGATATAGTGGCTCTTGTGGCAATGCTTAGAATGTTACATACATTTGCAAATTGGGTTATGAGTTGTTACAATGTTTCAGGCTTTCATTCCAGCTGTTAACTGCCTTCATTGTTTAGGGAGTTTGTTTTAGAAGGACTGAGTGCTTTGTAAAAGCATTCCTATAAGATGTCAGAAGTACAAATAACCTGTAGATTAGTACAATCAGGCCATGCCTTTAGAGTGGAGCTTGAACTTTAGTTTAATTTAAAAGCAGCAAATCTCTCATATCTTTTATTGTGCGTCTACATACATGTGTTCACAGTCGCCTCAATGAATCACACGGTTTCATGCTGATATTCCACTTAACCTTTGATTTCTGAATGGATTTGCTCTTTGACCTATTTTTATAATGTTAACCGTTTTGACCAACAGTTAGCTGCCCATGGCTTTTCTTCATTTGCCCATGCAGTTCAGTTTTGCCAATCTCCACCGTGAGGTCTTTCATGAGGTCCGGCAAGATCCAAAACTCGCAACAGTGGCCCCCAGACCAGGGAGTACCTCTCTTATTAAGGCTACTGCCAACATTGCCTGTGCTATCTAAACTTCACTCCTCAAAACCACCTGGGCTAGCCGCTATTAGCTTTAGTGTTTATTCTGATAGTTTAACTAAGAGGTCTGGAATAACTTAAGGTTGTATTTGTGGTTATGCTGCATATAAAAGAAGGAACTGTGGTTTGCCTTTCTTAAGGTTACAAGTAATAATATTTTAACATCTTGTTCTAGTTATAGGAAGCTGTTTTAAGGTTTTAGTGAATTCGCTTGTGTAATTCTCCGAATTTGAGTGTGTTATGAGTTTAGGGAAGACATCACTCCTCATAAGAGAAGTGTCATAACATAAAGCATGTGCTGTAAAAGTAGTTATTTGTTTGTGTGATAAATAAAATGAGCATATATTCTATTGACAGTTTGTTTATTTATTACATTTTTTCTTATATTTTTATTTATTTAAAAATGTAGCCTATTTTTAAAATGTCTAATTTAGTTAGTTGGCAAGTAAAGCTGAAATGAATCCATGAAAATTGTTGGTTAATTTTATGTTATGATGATCAACATTAAAGTCCAGGTCTGCATTATATCAGTCATGACAAGTCTGTTGATCATTTTAAACAACTGAAGTATTTTTTGTTTCCCTTTTTTTCAACCTAGTATTGTTTGACTCGGTTACATAGAAAGGCTCAGAAATATTATAACACAAGATAATGATCACCTGGCCTCGCCTGGCCTCGTGTCCTAGAAACAAACCCTATTCGTTGCAGTGTTTGATGTGCATTGGAAGACTTTTTTTTTTTTTTCCTTCAATAACCAGTCACAGCCTGTACCCTTTATTCTACAGTTCAGTTCAGTGTCAGTCCCTCTCATGATCTGATCTCTGTTTATGCCTGTTGTCTAATTCTGTAATTCAGTTAAAGCTGTTAGAGAGAAATGTGAACAGGCAGAGGGCAGTTCTGCTCAGTTCCTCTCGAAAGCAGAACATGACTGAGCTTAGGACACCATGAAAGCTTTTATACGCTGTAGAAGGACTGAAACTGATCCCTCTCACTTTCAATTGCAGGAGACAGAAACAGGATTCGTTCCCAGCGTTCAGGACTTCGACAAGAAGCTAGCTGAAGCTGATGCGTATTTGCAGATTTTGATTGACCAGTTAAAAGTAAGGCTTTTTTATCATAGGACCTCATTGTGACTCAAAATTGCCTTGTGTTTTGAGTTGAAATATCATTTTTCTCATACATTGCTGTTTAATTCCTGCTTTTGTTGCATCCTATAGCTCTTCGATGAAAAGATTAAAGACTGCAAGGAAGATGAGTCGCGCAGAGTAAGACATGATCATTTTTATTTGTCACCAGAGGTGCATTGTCTATCAGTCTATCTTTCTGCCAGGCACAGTATATGGCAGAGACAGTCCACTTTTATTACAATAACTGTGAGTAACAGGAACACCCAATATGGCATCTCTATTGAAGGACATCCCACCTTCCAAATAAAAGCCAGAGTAAAGGCATGCCTGATCAAAATGCAGTGCATTATTATGATATCTTGTTTTAGATGGCAAGTTAAATTGTTACTTGTTAACTGGAAATGCTAAGAAAGGTTTGCCCATTTTCAGGCAATATATTATGAAGTTTAAAAGACATTAATATATTTTCATGATTAAGCGTAAATGGTAACACTTTACAATAAAGTGTCATTTTTTAACATTAGGTAATGTATTAACTAACATGAATGAACAATACATTTATTACACTATTTATTCATGTTTGTTAATGTTAGTTAATAAAAATACACTTGTTCATTGTTCATGTTAGTTCACAGTGCATTAACTAATGTTAACAACCACAACTTGTGATTTTAATAATGCATTAGTAAATGCTGAAATTAACATTAACTAAGATTAATAAATGCTTTAGAAATGTGTTTCATTCTTAGTTCATATTGACTTATCTAGTTTACTAATGTTAACTAATAAACCTTATTGTAAAGTGTTACCGAATAAATAAATCAAGATATTTGCTATATTTTCTAATGAGGCACTAAATGATTGTAAATTGACTGGAAGATGGAAGGGGTGGGGAGGTCTGTGAGCTCTCATAAAATGAAAATGTTTTGAAGTGACCAAATTTGAAGCCAAGATTTTAAAGAGAGTCACAGTTTAAGCCTATTTTAGGCGATGAAACTCGTGAGACATTTGGTCTCAGGTTTTCATTTCTGCTTTTTTTTAGGTTTTGTAAAGGTGCATCTTGTTTTTAATCCAAGAGCATTTCACAATTTTAACTGAAACTGTCCCTTGTCATCTTTTTCATTGTCCTATTCACAGAAAATCGAGAACCTGAAGGACACGACTTGTGTAAGAGCGTCTGCACCTTCACCCTCTTAATGCATTTTGGATCTAATTTTGGTAGTGGAATGCATTTTCATTACTTGTTTTTGTTTTTTCTGGTCTTTTTTTTGTTTTTTAGAGTATGGTAGAATCCATCAAACACTGTATCGTACTACTACAGATTGCCAAGGTAAAACTCTTGTCTCTCAAGCTCAGAATGTGTATGCACCTGTGTTTTGTCTGCCCACTGTGTTAATATTTATGTGTCTTGTGCAACCCAACCTGTAATTTTCCATAACCCTGTTAATATTTATTTTGGCCGACTTGTGAACATTCCAGCAGGTACCATATTAATGGTTTGGAGAGGTGATTCTCCTACACTAAGGCCATGTTCACACAGCAGCAGGATATAGTTGTCTGGCTTGTTTTACAGTGATAAGCATGGTTATGCTTACATTGACCTAAAATTTTGATCTTGATTGGACTTGTTTATCAAAAAACATTGTATCAAACTCCTGTAAGTCTTACTATGAATGTGGACCTATTAGTAAAAACGGTTTACAATCCCAAATACTGACTGTGTGAACATAGTCTGAGAGATTCAGTAGGTTAAAATACCTTGAGTGACAATTGTTATTGCTTTTAAATAAAAGCAGAGACCATTTGCATCTTTTTTTTGCTTACTCCCAACTGTGGAGTTGCCTTATTTCTCAATTTGTGTTTTCTTTTTTAAAATTTGAAGGATCAAAGTAACGAACAGCAACACTCAAACGGACTGATAGTAAGTTTTGACATTCCTTAGCAATGAACTAGTCTAAATCAAACGGTGCTACTGTTCTCTCTTCCACTGAAATCACATTTTCACTTCAATAAAACTGAACCAAGATGTGCATGACCTTGATCGGAGGGCTCTGCCCACCACGTCTACATCTCTCTCTCTTTTTTTTTTTTCTCTGCTTTCATTCTTTCTTACACTACGTGTCGGGTAATTCTGGGCCTATCCTTTCCTGTGGTCATGATTTTCAACAAATTTAAACCTCAATACTTCTTTCCGACATTGTGATTGAACCAAACTGCTTCAACCCTGCAAACATGAAACACGCAGCGTAATCATCGATTTTCCATTGTCATACATGCTATTAAACCATGTAGGACAAATGCATACGGATCTATTACGACGTACCCAGGGGCTCTCATTGGGTCAATAACCGTCAAGGCTAGTGCTGAAGTGACGTAATCATCAACTGCATTTAATATTTCACGCAGTCTGGTTTAGTTTGAAATTAATATTGCTAAAAACGCCAAATCTAAAATTTGTATATAATGTTTTATGCACATTATAGCAGATTTTTTTTTACATGAAATGTTGAAAATGCAAACAGTATTTAGGGACTTTAACCAAATGTTGAGTTTCTTCCTTCTGAATCTGACCTGAGTGTCTCTGCCTCTTGATTTAATCTCATTCTAGAGTTTATGTATTTACTGCAGAGCTCTAATTGCTCCAATTGGCTTTTAATTAAGAGCAGCAGCCTCTGTTGTGGTACAAAGAAACGGATTATTCAGAACAACAAGTTCTTTTGCAGAAAAGCCCCTCCAAACTCATTTCACTCACTCCCCTGCATGCCTTTTTTCCCCCTTGTGTGTTTTCAGGTAAAGTTACCTCACTGCTGTGCCCTGTGACGTCAATGTTTCACTGTGCATGCTGGGTAGAGATTATTTATCTCTCTGCCTTGCCTATTTAGTGTATGATACACAGGATTATGTGTTGATCTTGTCGTCATAATAGCCTTGGGTCTGAGTCTGTGCCGACTGACAGATGCTTGGTGTTTGGTTACCATAAGGCAGAGATTGACTCAGTGATTTTTGTATATTGAGGAAATTCAGTGTCACGGACACGGGCCACAGCTGAGAGGTTGGTCATTTGGACACAGTGTATTATAAAGCACTGAATCTGATTCACTGATTTACTTCAAATCTTTTTCTTAATTATCAAAGCATCATTGACTATTTCTGTTTCTCTGTGTGGAAAGAATGTGGACACGTAAAATGGTTAAAGACAACATAAAGTGGCAATGCATGGAATTTGCATAACATGACATGTTATTGACATATGACTATCAATTTAATGCAGCCTAGTAGATAAAACTAGTTTTACTGGTAGTGTTAATTTCATGATTTCATGTTGTCTTTAACAATAAATAACAATGTTTTACTATTTCATGAAGGAAGTCAGAGTATTGAAGTCAACTTGAGAAATTAGTATATATGTAGTATGTCTGTATTTCACTTACAAATGTTTTTTTTTATTTTTTAGCACCTTAAAGAGATAGTTCATCATTTACTCTCCCTTGTGTTGTTCAAGATCAGTGTGGAACACAGAAGGAAAAAGTGCATCCAGGCCACTCTAAAATGAAAGTTCATTATACTTTCAAAGAATGACCAATAGAAGTAAAAAGTCATACAGGTTTAGAACAACATTAGTTTAAATAATGCCCGAATTGTCATAATTGGGTGAACTATCCCTTTAAACAGTTTTAGTAACTGTATAGCACAAGTCCTTGTTTCCCCTGAAGATTTCTGTGAGAGTTTGGTTGGGCATTGAGACTGAAATCTTCAATGACAGGGTGTATTTATAATGTGTTTTCCTGTGAGAGCCGTGTTTTGTATCATGTCTGTGGTTCTCTGCAGAGCACCATAAACCCAGTGGATGGGGTATTCCAGCCTATCCCTCTCAACACCGCTGTAGTCAGTGCCATGCCAACGCAGACCACTCTACCCACAGGTGAGCTCTCTATCTCTCTCTTTCTCCATTTTATTCTTTAATAATGTTTTATATATATTTTTACACATTTTGAAGGCTTCTTGGCATTGGAAACCCTTTTTGATTTGGAAACTCAAAGGTTAGATTTGGTTTGCAAATTCTGTGTGCGTATATCAGGGCCAAGGGCATATGAAGGGGGTGTGTTCTTCCGTAGATGGAGCTCAGGTGTGTAAAATGGAACAGAGGCCTTCTTCTTTACCTGTGGGCCCTGTTGTTACGGTGATGGGCAGCCTTCAGACCCCCACTCCCAACAGCACAGGTTTGAATCAACAATGAGACAGCCATATATACATATACATATATGTATGTATATGTGACCCTGGACCACAAAACCACGGGTATATTTGTAGCAATAGCCAAGAATACATTGTGTGGGTCAAAATGATAGATTTTCCTTTTATGCCAAAAGTCATTAGGACATTAAGTAAAGATCATGTTCCATGAAGATATTTTATAAATTTCCTACCGTAAATATATCAAAACTTAATTTTTGATTAGTGATATGCTTTGCTAAGAACTTCATTTGGACAGCTTTAAAGGCGATTTTCTCAATATTTCGATTTTTTTTGCACCCTCAGATTCCAGATTTTCAAATAGTTGTATCTCGGCCAAATATTGTCCTATCCTAACAAACCATACATCAATGGAGATCTTATTTATTCAGCTTTCAGATGATGTATAAATCTCAATTTTGAACAATTTACCCTTATGACTGGTTTTGCGGTCCAGGGTCACATATTAAAATATTTCAACATTTTATAATACATATTAATTTTATAATTAATTACATATGTTTTTTATGTCTTGTATTTTCTTGTTTAATTTTATATATACATATTTGTATCAAATTTAAATGTATGTTTATATACAAATATAAAAGAAAAAAGTACATGTTAGAACATATTAATCCATTTTAAAATGTGACGTGTGTAAAATGTTACATTTTAAATCACTTTTAATATGGATTAATATTTTCGAATATTTTTTTTTTCTGTTACATTTTTATCCTATCATACGTGTGCATGTTATGTATTTGTATTTATTCTATTCATGCAGATGCTTGTATTCTAATCAGCAAATTCCCATTAGATTTAATCTAATCTTAGAATGAAGCTAAAGTGTTTTTGAAAGAAAACACTGTATTTAGGATGAAGTTAACTTACTTCTCATTCAACTAATGCTTCTTTTTAACGTGAGCAGAAGCAGTATTCCCCTAGTATTCCGCTGCAGTGGGGATGCAGGCAGAGCTGTTCTCTCTGCAGTCAGTCTGTTTTCCTCTGACTGTCATTAGTGCTGGATACAGGGCCTCAGCTCAGAGAGTCCAGCTTCTTCTGAGGCAGTGCAGGAAGAGCTGAGCTCAGCAAAAACACAGCCGATCGGTAGCACTCTGGACAGCAGTGCAGGAAACTACGCATAAAACACAGTCAAGAGCTCAAAAGTGCAGACTGTGAATCAGGGTTTCCATTTATATTCATGCTGAAAGTGCTTGCGTTGTAGGCAGGGCTGATTGAATTGGACATCTTTGAGCATTTGAACAATCTTGGTCTTATCAACACAACCAAACATAACATTTTTTAGGCTTTAGGCTGACAGCATCAAAATAATATGCATGCTTTGTCTCATGAGCCATTTTCTGTTTTGTCTTAACATTTCTGAACTACAATTATGTAAAAAATTACTAGCATTTTTAAAGAGGTTAATGTCCTTTCTAACAAACCATGCTATTTATTTGAAGCCCATATGCCAACCACTTCTGCAAAAGCACACAACCTCAACCTATATCTGAACTACAATGACTTACGGCCATGGTATTGCTTAAATGAATGTGGTTAGTCATAGTTCCTCAGCACACGTGCATTTATTCTCACATTTATTAGTTTAATTTTCTTCCTGTGGTTTTAGGGAGTGGTCCTTCAGCTCCCAGCAGCAGCGTGACTTCACCCAGTCACATGAACTTACCGCCCCACACTGTCCCTGACTTCTCCTATTCCAGCAGTGAAGACGAGTTTTACGATGCAGATG
The DNA here is from genome assembly GCF_936440315.1 of Barbus barbus. Taxonomy (NCBI): domain Eukaryota; kingdom Metazoa; phylum Chordata; class Actinopteri; order Cypriniformes; family Cyprinidae; genus Barbus; species Barbus barbus. Next base: position 21,831,128 of record NC_136757.1, read on the forward strand.
AGTTTTATCAGAGCAGCACCTCACCAAAACACTGCATAGAGTGAGTTAAACATACACACACCACACCTGAAACACAGAATAGTGTAAGTAATGTACGGAATCTATATAATTAAAACTCACTGAAGTACTGCTGCACAAGTAAATTATAGTAGCACCTGCCCACACGCACATTAACTAACACTGCATAATGTGAAAACAGTTCTGCTTAGAGATATAAACACTCCCACGCACTATTTTCTGCAAACAAAAAGAAACACACACACTGACCTAATTAAAACACACACACAAACGCTATCTTCCATTGCCACATAATTTATTCTGGAATAAGCTGTTGTGATGTTCTTGTGTCTCTGCAGTCCGAACAGAACCGCTGCTGTGAACAATGAAGACAGCACAGCCCTGAAACGGCCAGACACCAACGAGTCAATCAACTCCTCCATGTCAAACGGCACCACTGATGCAGGTACACAAAACTCACAGACAAACACACACACGCACATTTCTCAAAATGAATTAGAGCAAATACTGTGTTTGTGTTGTGTCTTCTTGCTTGGTGCTTGTGTTGAAAGTGAAGTGTGTATTTTTTTTTTTTTTTGTATTTAGAATTTAACAAACTTTTAAAAGTTTGGACACCAACAGCAAGCAAAAACTCACAAAGTGTATAATAATTAAGATTAATTAGAAGAATTAATATTTATTATAATAAATATTTATTAACAATAAATAAGATTTCTCAGTGTTTTTGAAAAAGTCTCTAATGTTCACCAATGTTGCATTTCTTTAAATACAGTAAAGACAGTAATATTGTGAAATACTGCTACTAATTTAAAATAACTGTTTTCTGTTTGAATATATTGTGATGTAAATAAATGTCATTTATTCCTATGAAGGCAAAACTGAAATTTGATTCTACAGAAATCATTCTAATATGTTGATTTGGTGCTCAATTATTAATGGTTCTTATCAATGTTGAAAACAGTTTTTGATGCTTAATATTTTCTTTAAAAAGGTGATTTCAGGATTCTTTGATTAATAGAAAGTTTAAGGAACAGCATTTATTTTATTTTTTGTAACATTATAAATGTGTTTACTGTCACATTTGAACATTTTGCATCCTTACTGAATATGTTTTTTAATCATATACATAATATTTTTTTTTTAAACCGTAGTTTCTTTAAGCAGCAAAAACTGATTAGCATTGATGGTAATAAGAAAAATCCCTTGAGCCCCAAATCACAATATTACTGATTTTACTAGATTTTTGCTCAAATAAGTGCAATCTTGGTAAGCATAAGAAACCTCTTTAAAAAACATTTAAACACATATTTATTTGTAACTTTTGGCCAGCAATATGTGTATATGTTGGTTTTAATGTTCAGTGTTTGCTGTGTGTTTTTCTCAGATCAGTTTGACAGTCATGATGAGAGAGATGACGACGGCGAGGGTGAATCTGTGGAAGAACACAAAAGTGTCATCATGCATCTGCTGTCTCAAGTGCGACTGGGAATGGATCTCACCAAGGTAAACACAAACAACCTTCTCTTATTTTTTACATTCTCACCTATTTTTTCATACAATTTCCACCTTTTAATCCATCTTTGTCATCCTCAGGTCGTCTTGCCGACATTTATCTTGGAGCGGAGGTCGTTGCTGGAAATGTATGCAGATTTCTTTGCACACCCGGATTTGTTTGTAAGGTAATGCACATCCTGTCTTTTTTATAGATCTCACAGCTGTTCTACCATATGGACTTATCATTCTTATGTCTGATTACAGCAGCGCTGTAATAATTGATGTATTTAAAAGTAGCAATGCTAGTACTAACGTGACTACATTTTTGAGTTGCCAGACAGCAACTGAGCTGTTTCCAGTGTACTGTGCAATTGGTTCCAATGTTGCAACCAAATGAGCTGAGGAAATAATTAAACGTCCTGCCAGAATATCTTTGCTCTCTGAAATAGGAGTGTGATTCATTCTAACAAGTTGATTTGTTCAAACAGTTCATTTTAATGAACTCACGATTGGCACATTTTGCAGTATTGCAGAGCAGCAGGATCCAAGGGACCGCATGGTGTATGTGGTAAAGTGGTACCTCTCAGCCTTTCACGCTGGTCGGAAAGGATCTGTGGCCAAGAAGCCCTACAACCCCATTCTGGGCGAGGTGTTCTTCTGTCACTGGGACCTGCCTTACGAAACAGAGGATCCTGCTGCTTCTGTGAGTGTGTGTTTGAAGGTCTAAAAAGCCAATGTTTGCATTATCTTAACAGATTTTATTTGTTGCCGCTCCCTGTATTATATGTTTCCTTCTCCCTCGCTCACTGTCTGTCTTTCTAGGAGTCTGTATCAGATGGGCCAGTGCCGTGTAGTAGCAAAAACAGTGTGTCTTTTGTGGCCGAGCAGGTTTCTCACCACCCACCTAGTAAGTGCTGAACTAATACTAACTTCATCCCTAACTAATTTATCATAGCCACCAGTAGAAGAAAATAGATCCAATTTACAAGTTACCACAAATGACCTGGTACTGAAAAGTACAACAAAAACAATATCTGTTTAATTAGCAACTTATTTATTAAACTCATTTAAATTTTATGTTAATGCAATAATCTGTTGTGATTTTTGGGTAAATGGACATTTTCCAACACCTTTGTCCTTTTGCAGTATCTGCGTTTTATGCTGAGTGTTTCAGCAAAAAAATCCAGTTCAACGCCCACATCTGGACGAAATCAAAGTTCCTTGGAATGTCAATTGGTGTCCATAATATTGGTCAAGGTAGTCGAGGACGTTGTTAAGTAGTGATTTAATACACATTAGTGCTATTGCAGTGCTCAACTGTCCTCTCCTGTTTCCCATAGGTTGTGTGTCTTGTCTTGAATATGACGAGCACTATATTCTTACTTTTCCCAATGGCTACGGAAGGTAAGCATTGTTCTGTTTTATCACACTGATGTATTTTAGATGTTTAGATTTCTAGAGCGGAAGTGGGCAGAGCATCCCATCCATCTCACTGTGCTCCAATAGGTCAATCCTCACTGTTCCATGGGTTGAGCTGGGTGGAGAGTGCAATATTTCCTGTTCCAAATCTGGCTACAGTGCCAATATAGTTTTCCACACCAAACCATTCTATGGAGGAAAGAAGCACAGGATAACTGCTGAGATTTTGTAAGTCAAAGTGGTACTTTCCCTTAAATTCAGTGACAGTCATAACCGCTACTGTCATGGTTTCTTTAGTTATTACAATAAATTCATGATAAGGAATTTGTATGCAAATGCATTAAGATTATTGTCATGTTTATTGAAAATATCTAATAAAATCCTCATAATATTGTCCTTTTTTATTAGTGCTCCCAATGATAAGAAGTCATTCTGCTCCATAGAGGGAGAGTGGAATGGTGTTATGTATTCTAAATTGGCTACCGGGGTAAGTTTGTACCATAGAAAACAAGAAAAGGAAGTACCTTCAAGAAAAAATGAAACAACATATTTGTCTTCTACCCAGGAAAATGCAGTATTCATTGACACAAAGAAAATTGGCATTATTAAGAAGAAAGTGCGGAAATTGGAGGACCAGTTGGAATATGAATCCAGAAGGTGTGTGGGTCTGACAAGTTGTTTTTTTTTCTCTGCTTTCTAAATGTTGACTACTTCTTGGAGCCTCTAAAACAGGATTTGCCGCAACACAAAACATCTCCAAAATCCATTTTCTCTTAAGCTATAGTGTAGATATACACACTTTTTAATCTTGGGCTTGACTCTGTGACAAGTCATGGGAAACCATCCTTAAAAACTCATTTGAATTTTGTGTGGTTAAGAATGAAGTCTAATTCTTCAGGTTCTTAAATCTAATTTGTACTACCGAATGAGGTGTCTTGTCTTCCCACTCAATCTGGGAAGGTTTGGAAAGTGATTTGGAAAATCCACATTGAAATTTCCATTAAATCTGCATATAAACAAAGTTTCTAACAGTTTTAGGCTTTTTTATAACATTGTCTAAATAAAAATAAATATTTCAGGTTCTCTCAGATGTTCTTGCTTCCATTAAGGCTCAAGAGTCTCATTCTTAAATCACGATCATCAAGTTGTACACAAACCTGTGAAGCTCATAGAGCTTGAATGCTGTTTGTATCAAAGCAAAATATGGACAAAACAAACACAGAAATTTTCAACTTAATCTCAGACATTTTTCAATTCAACATGCAAGCATTTTGACTTTTGGAACACACTGCATTTAGTTTTGTTTTCACCTGACTTATTTGCTGATCTTCAAAAGGCTTGGTTATTTTTGTGGCGGCTCCTCTGAGGACCTGCTGAAGTGATGTTTTTTTTTTCTGCTTGGGTACCTCTGTGAGATGATCTGATGCAGACCGTTGTTATTTCTCTGTCTGCTGTCAGTTTGTGGAAGGACGTGACCGTGAACCTGAAACTGAAGGACATTGATTCTGCGACGGACGCCAAACACAGGCTGGAGGAGAAACAGAGGGCGGAGGCCAGAGAAAGGAAGGAGAATGAAATGCAGTGGGAGACGAGAGTGAGTGTGCTTATGTACACACACATGTGGAGGGGAAATGTGCTGTGAGAAATAATGAGATCGAAATATGACTCTGATAAATGGTCCTTAATTGGTTCTTGTTGCTTAAAAGCAGCATGTTCTTAAACTGAATGTTACCCATGATGCACATAGCTGGATATTTAAAGTGCCCAACAGTGTTGCAAATTGATTTTCACCAAACATATTTCAGCTTTTACACAAACCAATCAACTCATGTTGAATTCAGCAATCAGACAGAACTGTATTTAATATAAAAGCATATACCATTATTTGGCAGACCCATCTGGACTTAAATGTTATTGCCAGACTGCATGAAATCTCCTGATTCTTTTCACATTTTCTAAGCTGATTTTGGGGCAAAATCTGGGAAATGGATTTAAACATTGTAAAATGTGTTCAACTCTGAAAGCATAAGTATATTAGCCAAAATATTTCATAAATGAACATTCAGTTCACATCTTGAATCATACTACTGAGCTCTATTCAAACTATGAGGCTGTTGGCCTCATTTACAGTTATGAGTTTGTCAAACGATTGATCGCGATTAATCACATCCAAAATAAAAGTTTTAATTTACATAATATATGTATGTGTGCTGTGTATATTTATTATGCATATATACAGTAAATACACACATGCATGTATATATATCAGAAAAATGTTGTTTATATATTAAATATATTTATTTATAATATAAATTATATGAATATAAATATAGACATGTAAATATTTTCAAAAGATATACTGTGTGTGTATTTATATATACATAATAAATATACACAGAACACGCACATATATTATGCAAACAAAAACTTTAATTTTGTATGCGATTAATCATTTGACAGCACTAGTTTATATATTACAAAATATTTTATATTGCAATTAATTTGGGCTGTGTTACAATGTCAGTAAAAGCTTTTAAAAGATGGATAGATTGATTTGTGACTAGAATATCAGAACAATATTTAAAATTGTGTGGTATTCTGAAATCTTTTTTTAATTATATATTTAAAAATAATGAGAAACCTTTTTAAGTATCATAATTATATATTAAGATCATATATAATATTTTTCTCACACAGAATAAATGGGTCTAAATGCATACAAATATATTATATCTGAAGGACTTTGAAGGAAGACAGAAAGATGTTGAATATGAATAGTGACATCAGATCTGAGTATTCTTTTTAGCAGGAACTATTTTGCTGAAATGTTCTCTGAAGATATCAGAGCTTACATAATGTAAAATACCTTTGATCATCTTGATTGACAGATTCACATGAATCTGATTAAATGATCTGTCTTCCTTTCAGAACAATGATTATTTAAAGAATGATTTGTTTGTTTCCCTGCAGCTGTTTCACGAGGACGGTGAATGCTGGGTCTATGACAAGCCTCTTCTGAAGCGCCTAGCATCACATCGGCACTGAGGCTGTTTCCAAAACCACAGAGTCTAGAAAACAGAACTCTCTTGCAAACCACTTTTCTTATTCAGCCTTGGAATGACAGACGAATGAACCCTTACAGCTTTGCATTTTCAAAGTTTGAACGAATGATAAGAAGAAAACACAAACTTAATCTACACAAATAAAAAAATAAAAACTCCCTGCTCACTAGTTCAACACTTCCACCTCTCTATCACCCTTTGAGGAAGAAAAAAACACCACAAACACACAGAAGACGTGATCAGAAGCCCTTTAGCATCACAGATCAAACAAGCACTCGGCAGATGAAGAACGATCCCAGCGGACGTCTCTCTTTCTCCCACTCCAGAGGGGTCGAGGTGTTTTTATCGAACAAACTCTGAAAACTACAGCGTTCTGTATCTCAGGGAAGCAGCGGACTGAGGATTGAAGGCTGTATCTTAATGTTCGAAAAGCCTTAACGGTGGAACCACAAAGTAAAGGAAAAGGAGACCTTGGTTCACATACTGCTAGCTACAGCTATTTATATATATATATATATATATATATATAGAAGATATGATATATTCTTGTTTTCCTTTTATCTTCTTTCTCTTGGGCAATAGTAACTGTTTGAATATACGTACTTGACAGCAGCCATTCCCTTTATGTTTTACTCCATCATCAGCCTTTCATGCTACAAAAGCCACAATAAGAAAATTTACCATTTACATTATGGGGCTGAAATTTGAGACCACTTTGCCATGGTTGTAATCCATTCCAATTCTGTTTTTTTTGTTGTTGTGTTTTTTATACTTTTTGGGAATGATTTGAAATGCTGTTTTGTTTTTTTATAGAATGCTGCTTGAGTGTCCACAATTTATCAACTTAGTATAAAGTTGGACTGTCCAGTAGGAAATTGTAACGGTGCACAATAAAACCATTTGACAAATCTTTGCTTATCCCGCTGAGGTCAAGCAACGTTATCACAAATTGCCCTGCAATCTCTCTTTCTGTGAAATGGCACATTTTAATCCAAATAAATATACGTTTCATATAGTCATGCATCAGAAAGATTTGATTCTCTTTTTGAAGGTAAAAGTAACAATCTGTAGATGCATGGAGTCACTCAGGTCAGTGTTTTCTCCTGGAATGACGGCTTTACATTGTGTAACATTATCAACAAGCAAAATCAAATTGTATTCTTTTCTTTTCTGAGATGCAACTAGAGCAAAACTGGCAGAACATTATTACTGCTATAGCTTAAAGAAAGCCACTTGCTCTTCATATTCTGTAGTGAATTGGAGGCCTTATGAAGTAAAGTTTACTTTTGCCTAGTATTGCTTTTCAGAAGCAATCCCAAACTATTCTTTCTTTGCCTGACAACAGTTGATTGTACCAGATTTCCATGTATCAAAATATAATATTAAATCTCAGTGAGACCAATTTGTGTGAGAAGGTTGAATGCATTTCTTGTTCCAGACATCCGGAGTTAAATAATGATATTGTTCACTTCATTTGAACTACAGGGATTTGTTGCATTTTGATTTCCAAAGTAATGGGAATTAATTAACTTCTAAAGTCACAGTTAAGGTGTTTTTTTTTTTTTTTTTTGTAGTTATGTTCTGCTTTATCTAGTAACTAGAAATTAGTGTTTAAAAAATCTTATTCAGAAATGACGAATTACTTGGAAAAATCATGAAAAAATTGGGGGAAATTATTTGGTAAAATGTGTGGGAAACCTTCCAGTGATATATAGAAAGTATACCAATTTCAGAGTTATTTCACATTAACTATAAAATAAATAGAGTTTGCTATAACTTTTAAGTACCAAGCGATATTGTATACGTGCACATAGCCTATAATGTAATGAAACCACTATCTATGACTTTACTAACTTAGATGCATTAAACCAGGGGTATCAACTGCACAGTTTAGCTCCAACCCTAATTAAACACACCTGATCCAGTTAATCAAGTCCTTCAGGCTTTCTCAATACCAAGTTCGCAGAGTCTGGACTTCCGTCCTTTCGAGTTTGGACTTGCCAAGTTCGACTCGGAAGAACGAACTCTCGAGGACAAACTGAATTCTGGGTTATGGCCCGTATCAAGTCCGCACAAGTCACCTCTCGATGCATCCTCGGTAAAAGGGGCGGATCAAGAACACATCCGGGGATTTGAACTGGACTTGGCTAGATGTGAACTTTGAATTGGAACAGTACTTCGGCAGCGACTGATGACGTTTCACAAGTCCACAAGAACACAAGTACAGATAAGTACGCATATTGAGAAACGGCCTAAATGATTTGTGTGTTGGAGCAGGGTTGCGGCCCTCCAGAACCGAGTTTGGACAGCCCTGTGCTATTATCACTGAACGCAAAAGGCACCACAGCGCCATCTGGCGTCATAAAAGTGCACTAATACAAGCAGAGGAATTTCCCAGAAACCATTGCGCTGAAAGAGTATAAAAATCAAAGCGACGCGTTCGTTCGGTCTCATTCTCCTGCGGCGCTTCAAGGGCGGAGCAGGTGATTCATTGCTTCGTTTTTATCACAGTACTCTAATGTTATGTGGGGTGTTTTATAATGTTAGTGTTTGTGGTGTAACGGTCATAAGAAGTTGAGGTTTATTTTTTTGTTTTAAATTCGATTCTGGAAGAAAGGGATTTGTTAATTTGAAGGGCGGTCCACGTGTTACAGGCCTCGAATGAGCGCTAAAATACTTGTAATTAAACTACCTTTTCAGACATGCTTCAGGTAAGTATTAAATGAAGTATTTTAGTAGTACTTTAACAAAAGCTAACTATTTGACGCTTAATTCAATTTTGTCACGTGGTTTGAAAGTACGTTGTGGCGAGTCATTCCCTCGTGTGCAAATGATGATACATGATGTTGGTAGGGACATCTGATAATATTTGATGAGAACCAACATCTCTGACATGCATAACTGTGCTCTGCGTGCAGTCTTAATGTCTGTTACGTGCAAAGCCTTTAAGGTTTTTTTTGTTTGTTTTTCTCTATATCTCCAGATCCAGTATCATGAGGACTCGTTTAAACGCGGGAGACACCTCAAGTCTTATATTAAATCTCTTCTGGTTGGTTGATTTGCTTATGATTACTATAAATGTATAAGAGTAGTGGACCGGAGTGGTCTCTCAGATTTTTAGTTTTGCACTGAAGAGTTGTGAGGTCTTTAACTGAGGTTAACTTTCTTTTTTTCTCAGGAATCGAGTGGATCTGAAGCAGCATTGTCCAAGGTTTTAATATATATTTTTTTTCTCGCAGGAAGAAATGCGTTTTGATTACTCTGCTTATGATGAATTAAAAAGAGAAATAAGAGTAGTGGACAGGAGTGATTTCTGAGAACCCATTTTCTGAGGCATTGTAAGGGTTTATTATTTTAAACTATAGTTGTTGGATTTTTGTAATTTATTTTTTTTTTAATGCAGGAGTGAATTGTGAATCTGGAAAGCCGTGTCAAAGGTATATCTTTTTATATATGCTGTGCTTTCATAGAAGTGTGTATATGATGACCCTATTTGCTACTCTTGAGTTTATGCTGATGAAACTGCAACCACCAAGATATCTTATCTGAAGCACAGCGTTTGAATATCATAGGTGCATTGGGTGTGGTCCCTGTTAATTTGTGGGTTTTTGTCATAGGAACATGTGCAGTCCAGTTGAATTGAAAGGTAAACATTTTAAAATGCCTCTTAAGCTGCAGTTATCCGCTGTTTATGATGATTGTTTTATAAAACAATGGGAATCTCTCTGAATTAGACTGAAAGACATCCGTGTACTGAAACAGTGCTTGTTTAAGACCTTGTCGTCTTTGTCTTTGTTCTATACTAACAGCAGTTTATTACAGGTTGTTTAAGATGTTGGCACAAGAGGGATGATTCCATCAGCTGAGCACGGTATTTTGCATTTTAATATTTAACTTTCTGTGATGCAAATGATGACCGCATAGTTCAGCAGAAAGTCCATGAAGAACTCAAAGCATAGTCTTTCGCTCCTATCTGATGCATCACAGGCGTTCTCTTTCTGTGTTTTAGTAGTTGCTTTGTCTTACTCCTGTTTCTCTCTCTGCAGCTTGACTTCTGCAGGGGCGGGCGTAAGCATGTCTGGTGAGTTTGGGATTTTTGAAATGGCTTTTTCTAAGATCTAATGCAAATGATGACTGCATAGTTCAGCAGAAAATCCATGAAGAACTCAAAGCATAGTCTTTCGCTCCTATCTGATGCATCACAGGCGTTCTCTTTGTGTTTTAGTAGTTGCTTTGTCTTAGTCTTGTTTCTCTTTGCAGCATGGATTCTACTACATGGGAGCAAGCATGTCTGTCTACGAGAGACTCGGCAGCAGTCTAAATGTGCTGCAGGGTAAGTCTAGTTAAGTGATTTGACTGCAGCCAAAGTGGTCTCAAACTGATGAATTAGAATCAGGTCTCTGATCTTTTTGAGGACATGTTAAAATTCTGATTTAAGGCCATGTAGTTATGCATTTAACATTTTTAAAGCAGAATGGCGTTTTAATTGTCCTTGTGTCTTTTAGGTCCGATGACCAGCATGATGTGCTGAGTCACTGTAAGTTAATTTTTTTTTTTTTTGGGCCATGGAGGATGGATATTAGCTCTGGCTGATCTGGTCACATGTTAAAATTCTGATCCTCATGGATATCTTCTGTTCTAATAGGCATCTGCTGATTGACCGATATGGTGGTGACCGCTCCTTCGTGCCATGGGGAGTACATGTGTCTTTAAAGGTTGGCTTTGTTTTTTGCTAACATACCCAATATCTATCTTACTTGGGTTTTTGTGATGCCTCAAATGTCTGACCTGAACACGCAATGTGGACAGTCTTTGACTGAAACCCAGGTGCTGGTTGGGCAACATGTTGACTGTGACCAACTAACCAATGGTGGTCTCTTTAGGGAGCTCAAGATCATCCAGGATGGCTCTGAAACTATCATGGTAGTATGATTATGGCACTCTTTTTCAGTGTTTCTTGCAACCTGTGATGACCCGATTCTGCCAAATGAATCTGCTGATTATATCCCTATACCGTTCCTTAAAATCTGAGGTTGACTTTGACTCAACGTTAACCTTTATTTGCACTTGTGCTCTTCTAAAATCTCTCCTCGTTTCTTGCAGAAGTTGCCTGCATCTGACTCTTCTGAACAACGTTCCAGGGCTTCAATTCTCTTTTTGACTTATTTAAAATGTCAATTGTTATCTTTTGTAAAGTGTCATTACTTCAATAAAGTGGTAAAATTAAAGGTCAGTCTCAAGTTTATAAGGTGTTTGTATGATTGTGTATGTGGGTTGGTTAACTGTAAATGTTGATCATTTAAACGGACACTCAGGTATTTGGTACACTTGGCATGTTTTAAGTCAACACTCCTCAAGCCATGCTATGGAAATCAATTTCTTACACATACCTTGCAACTCATTAACTGGGTTAATTCTGTCATGACAGGATTTGGAAGTTGATTTACATTTATTGACTTGTCTTGTGACTGTCACTTCCATGCATTTACTTTTGCTTTGAGGTTTACCAAAGCGTGACTCTATATAGGTATGAAACGGGATTTAGTAACTGTCACGTTCTCAGCATTAATGGCAGCAACTTTTATTGGACCGAGCATTTACTAGCATCGGTTCTACAGAAGCGGCTATACCTGATATGCAAATTAGCCCCAGCCATCTCATAACTAAAATACATCACGTTCTCAAACTACTGCGATTGAACAGTCTGACAAAATGAGCTGTTACCACGTGACAGTGCTACTTCAGCATGAGGTTAAACCGGAATATTTTTATTTGATATCTTTCATTGAGTTGTTTTAGTTTATAATAGCCACTGGTTTGATAAAACGAGTGGCAAAAAAATGCCTCTCGTTCTTACATGAAGCCCCGCCCTTTTTCGTTCTATTCCAATGACGATTGTGACGTTGCGTTTCAGTTCTGAACATTAAGCACAGAGGCGGCCTGCAGTCTACGAGACTCGGATGTATATGAATGGACGCTACAGTTACATCTAATAGCTCAATGTTACAGTCTTTGCAAGAACAATATTTCCGTCGGCACCGATGTTTTCACTCGTAATTTTGTTCTCACTCCTGGCTATATCGGCTGATGCGGATTTTTTTCAATTCGACAGCATTTCAAATGTTTCTACCTATTATTTAAATTACATCTATTGCAATATTTGGGAAGGGGACTGTCAATCACACCAGGATGATGCGACTCAACAAGGTAAAGATATAATATAGATATGTGTAATCAAAGTATATTTTAACATATGCTATGGTAAAATGATTATAATACAAAATATACAAAGCACATATATAATTTAGATAAAATGTAAGATCTAATGAATAACCAACGTGTCATGCGTTATTTTTTCTGCTAATTGTTTTATGAATGCGTTTAGAAATTTTCTTCCAATACTAAACAGAATGATGTATTGACTATAAATAAAATGCATTTTAAGTTGAATTGGATAAACTTTTCCGAGCGTATTTTTAAAGAATGGCAGAATTTGTAATGATTGTAATTTAACTCACTGCAGGCTTATGTAACACCTCTCTTCTCAGTGCCTACTGGGGACATTTGGTCAGGGTTTCCCCTGTACTACACTGGCATGCTGACTGCATGGTACTGCAGCCTGGGTCAGTGCTGTGATTCAGGAGACTGTAGGATTACAAATAACATCACAGGTAGAGCCATGCATGCGTTATTTTATGCAAATGTTCAGGTTTTTACAATTGTGGAAATCCTACAAATATCAGCAAGTTGAAACAAAAATCTTGTAAATATCTGAACATTTATTGAAGTGAATTTCTCTTATTAATGCATATTACAGGATTGGAAAAAGATCTACAGGTGGAGCTTCATGGGCAGCACCTGGTCCAGTCTGTGGTTCTGAAAGCCATTCAGGGATTCATCAGAAACCCTGAGTCCAACAAACCACTGACTCTGTCCTTTCACGGCTGGTCTGGTACAGGAAAGAACTTTGTGGCCGGGATAGTCGCGGACAACCTGTACCGGGATGGTATAAAGAGTGAATGTGTGCGTTTGTTCATTGCCCCATTCCACTTCCCTCACGTGAGATTGGTGGACGTGTACAAGGTGAGCAAAGTTTCAACATTTGACATTCACACAGCTGCCCATGTCATTTGGTCTGATTCAGCAGTCATTTGTTGATTTTTTACAAACAAATGAGTAGTATTTGGTTCCATTATAACATTAGACTATAATTAATTCGCTTGGATACATTTAACTTGAAAAAACTAAATGCAATGCATTTCACATAGGCAGGCATCTAATACAATCACTTTTTGGGGGGATTCTGGGGAACATTTATTGGATCACAGCCATTTGATGTCAAAGCTGTGGTATGATTGTATGATTATGCAATTCACCCTTGATATACTTGGATAATTCAGTTAGAAAACCTTACTCAATTGATTGCGGTCCAAATTCTGAAATATGCACGTAAGTTTTAGTGAATCCTGAAACTTTCAATCAGTGTTTGTAATTGTGTGGGTGTGTTTGCGACCAGGGCCAGCTAAGAGAAGCCATTCGAGACATGGTTCTGCGATGCCCACAGACTCTCTTTATCTTTGATGAGGCAGAAAAGCTTCATCCGGGACTCATCGATGCCATAAAGCCCTACATGGACCACTATGATAATGTAGATGGGGTCAGCTATAGAAGAGCCATATTTCTGTTCCTAAGGTTGGTGTGTTCTTTACAGATGCAAAATCTGAAAAATTTAATTTGTTGCTATGATCCAATTAAAAAAGAACCTAAAAACTAATGTTTGTTTCCTTAATATCATGCTTTAGCAATATCGGTGGTAGAGCCATCAATGAAGTGGCACTTGATTTCTGGCACTCGGGACAGAATAGGGAAGATATTGGCATGGAAGACCTGGAACATCTTCTGCGTGCTGAAGCCATGGAAGCAGGAGGTACCTGCAGTCAAGCACATCATAACTGAATTAATAAATCTAATTGTTAAACATCTGACAATATCTCATAGATGTTGCGTATTAAAATTCATATAAACAAGTCTGTGATTTTCAAGATAAAATGTTATGATTCCTGTTGTTAAATTACTTTTTACCTTTGCAGGAGGTTTTGCGCAGAGTGAGCTGATGTCAGGCCATCTGATTGACTTCTTTGTACCATTCTTGCCACTGGAGTACCGGCATGTAAAACTGTGTGCACGTGATGCATATGCAGCTCGTGGTCTTCAGCCGGATGAGGGGACTCTTGATGAAGTGGCTAAAGCCATATTGTATGTTCCGAAGGAGGAGAAACTCTTCTCTGCACAGGGCTGCAAATCCATTCCTCAAAGGATCAATTTCTTTTTTCCATAACGGAGAGCAACATAAGATCACTGACACACAGAGCATACTTGAATGAAGCAGAAATGACTGCTGATATCTGAAATGCAAATTATACAACACTGACAATGCAGAAAAAAACTTTATATGTAGAGTTTCAACTCTATATAGGACGGGGAGAGAGGGGTTTGCTCATGGTCAACCCTACTGAAATTATATATTTAAGAACTTTTTATCTATATCTAATCTATTTCTCCCAAGCAACGTTACAGTTTACATTCATTGATATGAACTTAAGCAACCTAACCTCTTTAAAGAAGACTGCATTTACAGTAATGCACTTACAGTGGAAGCCTCTTAGTCAAGCAAGCAAAATCACAATGTTTAACTTTTTTTTATTTTTTATTTACAGTTAAATGGAAATTGCTGTTTGCAACCTTTTTGTACTTCCATACTATGTATTTCTGAGTAAAACAGGATATTCAATAGAAAAATTTTATTGATTGGACCTGCTCGGCTTTTCCTGTAAGTATATTATTGTCAAATGTGTTTTTAAAAGACCATTTTAAATGTTTTTCTGTGGTAATCGACCGTATGCCACTGTTTTCTTTAACCTGGAATATTTCTTTTAGTTGCTGTTTAAGACCTTTTTTATATTTTTTGCATATTTCAGTCATCATTAACTGCATTAAAGATCATATTTCAAGACTTGCGTACCAATAATAAAAAAAAGTGTTTATTTTATATCTTTTGTATATCTGTCATGTATATTTAAATGTTACAACCTCTTCAAAACAAGTTAGTCATATGTGCTTTTTGTTCATTGATATTTCCATTTTGAACCCATTCTGATATGAAAATGTTGAAGTGATTCAGTTGTTGGTGAAGATATGCTACTGAAATGATCATTTTTATGTAGGTAGTAAAAGAGCTAGAGGGTTAAGCTTGACAAACATGAGATTGAAGGAACCATTGCTTTACAACTGA
Organism: Barbus barbus; assembly: GCF_936440315.1. Lineage (NCBI taxonomy): Eukaryota > Metazoa > Chordata > Actinopteri > Cypriniformes > Cyprinidae > Barbus > Barbus barbus. The sequence goes on from NC_136757.1 coordinate 21,846,413, forward strand.
GATTTGATGCAATGCACATTTTTTTTTTACATGGGCCAGTATGCATTTTTCTGTAGTTTGCCAATTTATCAAATTCACCTGATTTTATTCACTGTAGGCTACTCTGTTTTCAACTGACAGCAAACTCATTGCTAAAAGTAAAAAGCTTCTTGATTTTTACGTGTCAGCTCTGATAATGTGTACTGAAAGAACTATATTCAAGTTTTTTGACGGATGAGCCATTTTATGCCACCAGCTAAAATTCTAAACTATTGTAAGGGTTTTGTCTACAAATAATGCCAGACAAGTGATGCCAAAGTCAACTTTTTAAAAGCGAAGATACTGTACTAAACATTCAGTTTCTGTTTAGAGTTTGGCTTTGTGCAGTTTGTTGTTATTAGCTAAACAAGCTTAAATTCTGCATTCCCTTTTCCCATTGATAACACAGAAACCAGAGGGAAATGGCATTGTTATACTAATATTTGTCTAATGTAAGAGAGAAATAAAAGATAATGTGCCAAGCTCTCAAAACTCTTGACTTGATATCTCTATATAGATTTTGCAAACCACTAAACCACATGCTTGGTTTAATAAAATGCAGTGGAAGTAAAAACCCATTACAGTAACAAGATCTTGTTTTTGAACAACTTCACAACTAAAATATCAGCGAAAAGCAGGATATCATGTTCATATGAGCACAAGAGATGCCAACTCGTGAATGAATATTCCTTCGAATTTGGTCGGTTCTTTTTAAAGAACGTCCTGAACCTGTTTCACGAGCTGATCTGAACGATTATTCACGAGTAAAATCGAACAATTCGTTCGCTAATCGAGTGGAAGCAGTTTTCGACTCAAAAATTCACTCGTCGAACCAAACAAATCTTCAAATTTCAGAAATATTACAAATGAAACTGGAAATATATTCACAACTTGATTGCACGACCATTTTTATTAACATAGATGGTTGTAATAGCATTTTATTGAAACGTGAAAAAAACAGTAACTTAATGAGATTGTTTGGCGGTTTTATGATCTGCCAAACAGTAGTAAGTATATACATGTGGCTATTATGAAATATATTAGATCATATACCACTATGTAATATAGCACTGCCAGACTGTCTGATGTCAGGAATCACGCAAGAACGTAATGGAACCACTGAATCCGTTTTCCGAACCGGTTCACTGAACCGATTCGCGGAAACGAGTCTTCTCATCTCTAGTGTCTGCCAAACGCGTGGTCAGCTGGCATTGGCCAGAAAGGACCTTCCACAGCATTCCGCAAAATAATCTGATTGGCTGACCGGTGTGACGCTATCGTCTCCAGCTGCCGTCCAATCAGAGCCAGCCATCTGTTCCCAGTCTAGAGGCGAGACCGAGCGAAAGAGAGCAGCGCACAGAGCTCATTATATACATATTCAAGCCTCGTATTTCTTATTAAATCGTTTTCTTTATATTATACCGTTTTGTCTCTCTTAAAAAGAGTATATATTTTTACTGCAAAGATGACAGCGTTATCTCTACTGTTTATGGCCGTGTCCATCGCTTTAATAACTGCAGAATCGTCTGTTTATTTCCGAGAGCAATTTGAAGACGGTGGTAAGTTTGAATCATTTGTGTTTTTATGCTTTTTGAATACCATTTATGCTTTCTTTGGCTTTCGAGCATGTGATGGAGTCACCATAGACCCGATTTTCTATGAGATGGAGTCACTATGCTATTTTAATGGCTTGGGAACAATGCTGTGTTGCATTCATTTAATAATAATAATAGTGATAATAATAATTTAAAATTGTAGTCTTGGTTTAGATAGTGGTTATCTTATAACAAAGGCATCATGGATGAATAATGGTCAGTGGAGCAAACGTCCTTGATTTAATCTGATTTTACTCATAATTATGCATATATGCATGCTAATAATAAAGCTTTTAATTTTATATTCATGTCACACATGCACATTTCAGACACTTGGAGGAGCCGATGGGTGGAATCCAAGCATAAATCAGACTACGGGAAATTTGTGCTCTCTGCAGGCAAATTTTATGGCGATGCTGAGAAAGATAAGGGTGAGTGTTGCTTCATTTATTACAGCCACCAGATAATTGACTCCGGTTTGTTTGAATTTGTGGTTTCCTCCGTTTTGCATTATTTTATGCTCTGAATAATACGCCAGGGGAGGGGCTATTATATGTGACGTCATTCCCTCTGCTGTACTGAACTGTAGGCATGTAACACCATCTGATATTTACTATGTTTCAAAACATGATAAAACCACGTGTACTGTAGGGCCCAGTTACCCTGGCACAGACTAGATTTATTTTCTCCAACTTTGTGTTTTGCTGAGGTTGAGGAATATAGTATGCTTTAAAAACCATGGGAAATTTAAATGATAAACATATGTAATTCAAATATATATTTGAGACTGTATCTTTCAAAAAAATTGACCAAAAATGTTGATGATTTGATGTTTCAAAAATATTGGTTGTTTAAACATTAAATGTTAAACTTGTACTTTTTTATGAGAGCAGTAACAGTAAAGAGACTATTTATAATGGAAAAATGTGACATGATTGAATGTGTTTATATGACTGAACGTGTTCTGCCTACCTTGTATCTTGCATGTTATTTGGAGAACACTGTGAAATAACAAAATATTTAAATAATGTAGATAATGGATTAAGATTTTTTTTTTTTTTTTAATAAAACATTTTTTGATTATTACATTTGATTAAACGAAGAAATAACCTGCAGATTAATCAATTTTTTAAATAATCGTTAGCTAAATCGTTAGTTAAAGACTGTTTTTGGATTTTCTATCCAATTAATAAAAGAAACAGTCAAAAGATTAATCAGTTATCAAAACAAACAATCACAAGTTGTAGCTCTACTCATCAGATGATTTATATGGGGATTTTAATAACTCACAAGTTACTCAGATATCTCACTTTGAACTTGCAGGTCTTCAGAGCAGTCAGGATGCTCATTTCTACGCGCTGTCATCCCGCTTTGCTGATTTCAGCAACAAGGATCAGCCTCTCGTGATCCAGTTCACTGTAAAACACGAGCAGAACATTGACTGTGGTGGAGGCTACATCAAACTTTTCCCATCAGACCTCAAACAGGAAGCTATGCATGGAGACTCCACATATAATATCATGTTTGGTGAGTATCTTAATAACCGCTTCATTGATGAACATTTTAAACATTTTGTGCTTTTGGACACACAAGATGATTTAACTTGTTTTGTCTCTCCCAGGTCCTGACATCTGTGGCCCTGGAACCAAGAAAGTACATGTAATCTTCAATTACAAAGGCAAAAATCATTTGATCAACAAAGACATTAGATGCAAGGTAATCCTATTGTTCATGTATTTCTTTTTTGTCCCATAATGCTCCATGGCACCAGTCCTCCAAGCTCATATACCATGTATTTTATCATCCAGGATGATGAATACACCCACCTGTACACGTTAATTGTCAATTCTGACAACACTTATGAAGTCAAGATTGATAATAAGAAGGTAGAGTCTGGATCTCTGGAAGAAGACTGGGACTTCTTGCCTCCCAAAAAGATCAAAGATCCCGACGCGAAAAAGCCTGAGGACTGGGACGAGAGAGAGAAGATTGACGACCCTGATGACAAGAAACCAGAGGTAAGGACAGTGTCCTTGTTGTTTATCCAGAAACCAAACTGATTTTTACTCTTGTTTGTCGCAAAACAGATTAACTTTAAGCCACTATTTGGAGTAAATGTGCACAGATCACCAAGTAAATAAGTGCATGCGTTGGATTTCCTGTATCTTAACAACAGCTGTTCCAATATAAAGTATAACATTTTATGTTCCTTGCTAATATCACTTTTGTCTGTATGTTTCTGTAGGATTGGGACAAAGCCGAGAACATCCCTGATCCTGATGCCAAGAAGCCTGATGACTGGGACGATGAGATGGATGGGGAGTGGGAGCCGCCCATGGTCACCAATCCAGAATACAAGGTACTATTGTTTCTTCAGTTGTGGTTTCTGTAATGGAATATTTTCTTCCGTATTGTGACGAACATCTGAGTAAAATGGATTATCGAAAATGTATGGCAGGGTCTTAGTTCTATCCATTGGTTGTTGATTGGATGGCGGCAGAGCTGGAAGTGAGCTTGAGCTTGATTTAAAAGAAAGGGTGGGTTTATGATTGGAGAAGCCTGGAGTATGGAACATATAGGCTACATGGATAAATGATTCACAATAAGATCAATAACATGGATTTAGAAAATTGATAGGGTGAATTTCTATTTCATGCCTGATTTAATATTGGAAAAAGATGCAGATTATGCCTAAAAACAGGCTGAATACTGGCTCTGTTTTCTGTTTTATTTCAAAAATTTAATTTTTAATATTTTCAAGGGTGAATGGAAACCCCATCAGATTGACAATCCTGCTTACAAGGGGAAATGGGTGCACCCTGAGATTGATAACCCAGAGTACACCGCTGACAACGAAATCTATAAATACGATAGCATCGGAGTGATTGGACTGGACTTGTGGCAGGTAGCAATTTGCCTTGTGTCTCAAACACAATTACAATTTTCAGATATTTAATACTGTTTAATGACACATTCTATACCACCTTTCCTTGTATTTTATATTTTAGGTGAAATCTGGCACAATTTTTGACAACTTCCTCATTACCAATGACCCTAAGATGGCAGAAGAGGTTGGCAATGAGACTTGGGGTGCCACAAAGGTATGTTTCTTCAATTATTATGTCTCCATCCTAAATAATTTTTCACTTAATTGTGGTTTTCAATAGAAATTTCTAATTGTTATGTATTGTTTATGTTCCTCTCAGGATACTGAGAAGAAGATGAAGGAAGGTCAAGAGGAGGAGGAGAGAAAGAAGCGTGAGGAAGAGGAAAAGACAAGAAAGGAGGAGACAAAGGATGAAGAGGAAGAAGAAGATAAGGAAGAGGAGGAGGAGGAGGAGGAAGAAGAAGAGGAGGAGGAGGAGGAGGAGGAGGAGGAAGAGGAAACAGACTCTAAACTCAAAGACGAGTTGTAGATTTCAACAGGAACTTGTGAAGAAATACCCCATGACTATTGGGGTACAAGGCAGAGAACTGGACTAATGCTGGACATTCCTTTTTGTTTTCCGGCAGGATTTTATTTTTTGTCTCATTCCACTACTACAAACCTATTTATAGATGAATTTTTTTCATAATTTTCATTTGCATGATGTCAAGCAAAGTGCCAAGCATTTTCAGTTAGGCAGGGTTGAAGGCAGCCAACATAAAAATCACACATCCCCATCTGTAGTGTGAGATATGATCCATAAAAATTCAATGCTCATCTTTACAAATGTCAGATATCCTGTTTGCTAAGCAATTCTGTGACATGAAACTTGAATCATAACAGTCATCAACTGGTAGCTACAATACACTAGAATAATTACCTCAAAAAACATTATCGTTATCTATTTTGTTGATGATTTGGAGCAAATTTGAGGTACTGTTGTCGCCATTTCGTTCCCATTTCACTTCTGTTACAGAATATGCCAATTTGTTTAGATAGATGTCATCTCATCTGCAGCATTTTGGCTTGACACAGTTGTGTGTGTGTGTGTGTGTGTGTTGGGTTTGAGAGAGTGTCCTCGCTTTATTGCATGTTTCATCTTAACCCAAACCTCAAATTCATAACCTTTTCCTTCCTCTTAATATCAAACTATCAGTGACTAGGTTAAATTCTTGGTTGTGTACTTTCCCAAACACACTGGATCTCACAAGCTGATACAATTTTGATCTTGCCCTGGTCAGCAAGCAAATTCTGACTCGCCTGGTTTCTCAAGAGTTGAAGTGAATAATTTTCTTGTCCAACTGACTGAATATTGGGAAAAGTGAATTAATATCAGCAATGATTTCTCTGAGTAGCTGCAAAACTCTTGTGTGTTTGCGTTGGTTCTGCTGATTGCTGATTCATTGAATTTGGCAAATATGGTAATCAGGCCCAAGCTGAACCTGGAGTAAGGAAAAATTGAAAGCTTGTGAGACTTCAAGGGTGTTATGAGGAAAGTGCTATAGTGATTCTAGTAACACTTCTGCTCTCCAACAGAGATTTCACAGCCATTGTGAATATTGCACTGCTGTACTGCTTCAATCAGATACTTCTCCCAGCAAAATAGATTGAGACCTTTTTTTTAAAGATATATTTTGTACTTTTTGTGTTTGAAGGATGTTCCTTGACATATTGAGAAGAAAAGCTCTAGTATGAAAGTTGTTGTCCAATAATAAAACTACAAAAAGAGTAATATACCCTAGTGTCTTTTTTTCGCTTAAACTAAATAAATTATTGTAAATTAATTACTCCTTCAAAAATTAATAAATCTTATGAATATAATAAATAAACACACTTAATTTCACAGCAAATGTGCACTTTTTGACTTTGTAGAATATAGCTTTTATGAGTAAAATATGTCTGTGGTTGAAATTACATGGTGTTTTTTTTTGTAGTAAATAAGCTGTTTTGTCAAGTGTAGTGGGACTAGGGATGACACTTAAAATTAAGATGACACAAGTTATCAATTTATTAATTCAAACAAACATGAAAATAGACCACTTTGTAAATAGACAACTACATTTTTAATTCGTTTTAAAATGTTAAATAAAATAATATTTTTTAAAAGGACAAAATTAAAACTTTAATTCATCTTTTAAGATACAGCAGCTTTAGAATGTCAACAAAGTGTGAAAATTAACCACACTTTTTTTTTACATACAAATTTTACACACACACACACACACACACACACGTTGGTTTTTGTGGTTTATGGGGACTCTCCATAGGCGTAATGGTTTTTATACTGAACAAACTGTGTGTGCTATTGCCCTACACCAGCCCTACACCTAAACTTAGCCCTCACAGGAGACTTTGTGCATTTTTAGATTTTCAAAAAAACACCATTTAGTATGTTTTTTTAAGCCTTTTGAATTACGGGGACATAGGCAGTGTCCTCATAAACCTCCTTCATATTGTAATGCCTCTGTCATACCCATGTAATTATACAAATTTGTGTCCTCATAAACCACATACACACACACACACACACACACACACAAAATCTCCATTATAAAACCTATAGTCTACTCTAAGGAAAGGAGAAATTATATTTTTCTGGACTTTAGAACTACAAAATCCACTGATAATTCCCGCGCCAGGTTTTGTATATCCTTCTGATCCCCCGAGAACTCCAGTGTCTAGTGTTGCAGTGCCATCGCACGTCACCCACCGCCTACAGATCCACTGAAAAATCCAGTGCCGGGTTTTATTCATCCTCAATCCACAAAGTAATCCAGTACCAGGTTTTGTAGCATCCCTATATTGTCCATTGCCTATCGCAACGCAGGATGAACTAGTGGGAACAGAAACACTATGGCTGCCAGTCTCTCTCTGACTCAGGTAACCTCCCTTTCTACACAAATATAGCGCTTTCCAAACCACTTTCCAGCTCGTTTCATACGTTTATAAGATCCGTTAAACTTTATTTTGACAGCTTAGGGTGGAAAATGATCACATCCTGCTATCTGACCGCAGCTGTTTAAAGTTGTTTTCAGCCATTTGCTTGGGCAGAGAAAAAGTTTCAGTGTGATCTTTTGGGGACTTGCGTAAGGGCGTAGTTTAGTGTGTCAGTGTTGAACTAAGCTGTTTAAAGTTTATTTATTTTTCCAGCTTTTGCATGTCTTCAGATCATCCAAAGTTACTGTACTTTTTTAGATCAGCTTGTATTTGTACATGTCTCGGCTATGAACGTGTGCGAAAGTGCTTTGCCTTTATGAAAACTTAACAGAGGGAGCAATGGCGAATGCTTCTTCAATTTATGTCACAATAACTCAAGTTATAATATTAATATTTCACTTATATCTGACATTGGTGTTTGGATTACTGGTGTGTTTTAGTGCAATAAACCATGCTCGGGGTTTCTCGAGGCATTGAAAAGCAGCAGGAAGTTTTGGTTCACTGCTAGCATACTTTATCTCTCTTCATGTATTAATAAATAGGAACTAGTCGCTGTTTTATGCAAATTTGGCATGTACTATCCTGTTGGAGACATTTTGTGTAAACGTTTATGGACTTCGTTATTCTATCCATAGCAAATTTGCCTCTTATCTAGAGTCTGTAAACTAATTAGCCAGCTAGCTAAAGCATTTGACACTCGCTATCTGGCTAAACAGATCATTAACCTTCAAAAATGGTAATAATAGTCTTAATAACATCTTAAAGAGTCAGAAATCTCAAACCAGATAAGTGTGAACGTATTTCCGGTGTGGTCTTTGTGTATAATGAAATATTAATGAAATGGCTTCAGTGACACTCATACAGCTGTTCTTCTGTAAGAGAGGTATCTGGCAGCATATGCATTACATGCATAGAGTCTGTTTTAATAGTCTGGAGGGATCCATGCATTGATTAGTTTGCGTGTTTGCTTTTTTATTGCTTTAAGAATAACACTTCTCTAATGGCAAGGATGGTTGTAGTGTTGACCACATTGCAGCTGATGGTGTGCTCAGTTTTAGAAGCAAGGCACACATGCATGAAATATGCATTGCAGCATTACCTCATCAAGGAGACTTAAGACGGAGCAAGAGACATGTCTGATATGTCTTCGGTCTCTTGTGCTTTTTATGATTCCAAGATCATAGGGTTTTTTTAGGCATATTGCAAGGAGGGAAAAGACAACCATTAAAGGATCTAGTGAGTCACCATGATCATATTCAAAATGTTGGTTTTTAGAATGTTGTTTTTTTTTTATTTGTATTTTATATTTTTAACATTGTATAAAAATCCATTAATTAAATTTTTTATATTTGCTGCTTTAATTTCACCACATTATTTCTTGCAGTTGTTTAAATGCATTTGTAAATGCATCGTTTTGTATTTTTTTAATTCAGCTTCTGTGTTGACTTTGCAGTGTACGGAAAGCATGACAGAAAGACATTAGGATGGCAAGATAATTTTGTAGATTTAGTTGATGGTATTTTTTGTTGTATGTTTAATCATGGGTTACTAAGTCTTTGCTTTGTCGGAGCGTGGTAATTGTAAGTAGAACATGCCAGAATAAGTTTCAGGAAATGAGTTGGAATCAGAACAGCCTAAAAGGCCTAAGTGGTTGGAGTCTTTTTTTTTCTTTCTTTTTTTAAAAGAAACACAACAAAAACTCCTACTCCTTTCTCAGCGGGGCAAGGAAATGTTTGGTGGCACTTAGCTGAATATTGTGTGCCAGCATCACATTAGCATGCACCAGTAACCAACTGATGGGAGGCAGACAGAGCTGTTGAACTACGATCAAAAAACGGTTGGGATCTGGCAGAACTTAATCTAACATGGCCAGAAAAGCAATTTGATGCTTATGCATCATGTTGATGTAGATGTCCGATATGTTAGATCATTTGAGTTCCTAATAGCTTTGGATTGGCAGAGTGTTGACGTTTACTAAAAACACCATTTAACAATCATGATTTGGTCTCCGTAATGCGTCTGATTTCACTTAATCTGTCCATATGTTATAAATTTGCCTTTTGGCCGTGACTAAACCCGATGTCAAGGGTTTGGCTTGTGGTCAGCTGCGCAAATGTGCGTTGCTCTTCCCGACTTTTGTGAATCACAACTCAATGGAAGCATAGTGTTTGTATTGTTCAGAGAATGGCAGGCGACTTAAGAAAGCCTCCGTTTATGTGTGAATGGGTGTTTAATCAACATCTTTGAATAAGGAAGGGTGTGTGAGTGCTTGAAGTCATTCTGAGATCGTTTATAAATGTTCACCTGGTTGCCAGATGGCTTTAACATTTCCTTTTCAGAGGTCTGAATGCATCAATGCTGCCAAGAAAGTCAACAGTTTAGAAAGAATGTGCTGTTTAATTGGTTTATTTATGTCCTTTTTTATCAGTTTGACGTATTTTAGAGAAATTGAACAATGTCTTCGGAATCATTTTAATCAAGTTTTGTGTTATTTGGTTGCAGCTTTCAAGTGGGAATCCTGTCTATGAGAAATACTATCGACAGGTAAGCATTTAATCAGCTTTCTGTGTTATATTTCGCTTTGCTATTATAAAGCACTTGGCGGAAGAAGAGAAATATAAACCTCACCGCACTGTCAGTTTGAGCTAAAAGCACTCTGAGGCTTCTGCCTCCTGTAAGTGTCTTTCTCTCAGTAAGAGGATGCCGTTATGAATTAGTGATGACTTTTGCAAACCGAACAGAACATGGTGAGTGAAGCAGCTTGTTTGAACCAGCATGTGGTTTAAAGATCTTGCTGCTGGTTTCTCATTCAAGTGAATCTCTCCAGATAAGCATTTGTGCAGTGCATTGATCCTGATTCATTTTTCAGATTGTTTTTAGATGTTAATATCTTCTATATACTGTGAAATCTGCCTTAAGGGCTCTTAAAGTGTCTTAAACACACTTCACCTTTAATTATTCGATGTGATTTGCATACTTGATTGATAAGTCACTTAGAGTATTACGTAATTTGAATGTGAATTATGACTTTATTTGGCACACACCCTGTTACTAAAAACGCCATTGTGTGTCATCCTATAGTTATGAAAAACCAAAAACCTGTTGTCACATTTGACAGTAATATTTATTAGCTATTTAAAGAAATTATTTATTAAGCAAAGGTGGGTTAAATTGATCAAAAGTGACAGTAAAAATTTGTATGATGTTACATAAGATTTCGATTTAAAATAATAAACGCTGTTCTTTTGAACTTTCTAGTCATTAAAGAATTGTAAAAAAAAAACAAGGTTCAACAAAAACAGTAGTAGCACAACTGTTTTTAGCAGTGATAATAAGAGATGATTCCTGATCACCAAATCAACATATTAAAATTATATCCGTAGGATCATGTGACACTAAAGACTGGAGTAATGGCTGCTGAAAATTCGACTTTGCATCACAGGAATAAATTACATTTGGAAATATATTCCAATATAAAATTTTAAATTCTAATAACATTTCATTAAAATTAGTTTTTACTGTATTTTTGATCAAATAAATGCAGCCCTTGTTGTGCATGAGAGACTTTCAGAAATGAAAAAAAAAACCTTACAGACCCCAAACGTAAAATAATTTGTATGCTTTATTCCACTACAGGTAGATCCGTCCAGCGGTGGGCGTGTAGGAGCTGCTGATGCGGCCTTATTTTTAAAGAGATCTGGCCTTACAGACCTGATCCTTGGCAAGGTAACATCGGTTAGCGTGCCTTCAATATAGCAGTGTGGGAAATGCAAATCAGTGAATTGATTGACGAGTGCTGGAAACATCAATATGACTTAAATAGAAAAGGATAGATGGTGTAATTTACTTACCTTCTTTATATTGCTGTATTGATTTTCTGCAGTTTGTTGTGTTCTGTTACATAATTGGTGAAAACATTTATGCTTATGCTTCTATTTAATTTTCTTCTTTGTTCCACAGATATGGGACTTAGCAGATTCAGATTGCAAAGGCTCGCTAAACAAGCAGGTATTTTGAAAAGCATTAATATTAAGGTAAATAAAAACAGTTTGAGCCATACGTTCTCAAATATATTTGTCTGTTTGTCGCTTTTCAGCAATTTTTTGTCGCCCTCCGTTTGGTGGCGTGTGCTCAGAATGGACTTGAAGTGTCTCTTAAGAGCTTAAATACTGCTGTCCCTCCCCCAAAGTTTGTAAGTCAGGCCTTAACTTCCTCTTCCTCTTAACCAGATCAGGAAAATGACATCTTGCTTCCCTCACAATAAAATGATCAATGACTTAAAAGCTGCTGAGTTGTTGGATTTTTTTTGCTTACGTGGTGGAAACGGCTTTATGTCTCTTGTGAGTTAATGACTGTTCCTCTTTTTCCTGTCTAGCATGACACTAGCAGTCCTCTTCAGTTTGGCCCCGTGCCCACGGACTGCCCATGGGTTGTCAAGGTCAGATATCACCAACAGATTTTTGGAATCAAGTTGCTAAATAAATGCTGTCATTAGAATTAGTCATAAATTAGGTTGACTTTCAGTTCAATGCACCAGTTGCTTAATTGCTCATTTATGAATGTTGGTGTGTCTTGCATGTCATATAGGCAGAGGAGAAGCTGAAATTCGATGTCATCTTCGACAGCCTCTCTCCTGTGGGCGGCATTCTTACAGGCGACAAGGTCAAACCAGTGCTCCTTAATTCTAAACTCCCTGTGGACGTTCTTGGCAGGGTAAGACGAGCAGGTTTATAATGATGTGGGTGTGGAGACACAACTTTTAACCTTGTCTTTTATATAAAGATGCATTTTTTTAAGGCCTAACCACTAGGCTATGCTCATGAGCCGTATTTTGAAAGTATTGAGGACTTTTTAAAAGGCAAAAACAAACAAAAACCTAAAGTTTAGCTAAATTGTCCATCCCACTTGAAACTGTATTATAATCAAACCACAAGTATTTAATTCTGTTCTAGGTTTGGGAGCTCAGTGACATTGACAGAGATGGCATGCTGGACAAAGATGAGTTTGCTGTGGTGAGTTCTTAGATTTAAAGCAGTGTTGTTTTAGTATTAAACAAATTAAATTAGCTTTAATTGTAAATTTTTATTTTTGAATGTAATTTTATTTGAAAGTTTTGAGAATTTATATGCTTTTTCAATTTTTTTATTTCTATTTAGCCTAAAATTGTTATTTCAGCTTAGTAAAAGTAGTACTTTAACTAAGATTTTATATAAATCTCTTTTATATAAATAACATTTTAAATTTTGCTTTGTTTTTTTTTTATATATAAATTATAACATTGATATTTTATTTTATTTCTGTTTTTTTCAGTTGAATTCAGAATGAGTTAAAATGATCTTTAATAGTTTTATGGTGTATTCTTTGGTCCAGACCAAATACAATGTTGATTTTTATTTTTTGTTTGTTTGTTTGGTGCAGTTTGCTTTCACACTGCCCTTTTTGCAAGTGAACCAGAAATTGTAAACAATATAACAATACGCAATATGAAGAAACTTTTGAGCATCATATGAGACAATGTCATACCGATGTTGTAATTACGACTTACCAAAAATAAAATCTATAGATATAAAATACTTAAAGCATATCACAATGTTAGTTTAAACATTTAACCTAGATAAATGTGCGCTATTAGGCGCATATCCAATAGTTTGTGCGGAGAGTGGAAGCTGAAGCACGCTTCGGGACATCAGTGGAAACAAATGAAATACACTTGTCATTTTTGCTCATAAAGGTATAAATAATACATCGTTTGGAACTGTAAAGGGTCTATTTTTATACACTCACAATATCAACAAAATGTTTCTTTTGTAAAATAAAGAAAAAACAAAAAGGATGTGCTTGCTCAGGAGCGCTTCACAGAAATGAACCGAAACTCAGCGAATATTTTCCTTACAGACATGATGAATATATCTAAAGAAAGCTTTTAATGACTACAAAATGAAATAATTCAAATCCAAGACAAAAACTCTTCCATTAGCCTATGTAATCCGTAAAGATGCATTTCTTTCTAAGTCAGGATCATCAATTTCATCTTTGCGACACTGACTCTGCGGCAAGCTTTAGCCTATTTTGCACGCTCGCATCATGTTGCTGTGCGCCACGATCACGAATACTCATCATTTGCATGCATTTTTAAGCATTTGTGGTTTAAAAACAAGTGATTTGAAATGCAAAAAACAGCACTACATGTTTCTGAGCGTGATTTCTGCAATTGGATCGGATCGAGGTTGGGTCATATTCACACCTTAAACGAACCGTACCCACCTCTTCAGCTGGGTCTCGGTACGGTTGTTTGGTCCTCACCCAAATGCGATTGCTGTATTCACACCTACACAAAAGATCCGCACCAAGAGGGGAAACGAACTTGAGTTCGAATCAATCGAACCAAACAAGACAGGTGTGAATACACCCTTAGTTTCAGTTTTAGTTAACAATAATAACATTGGTATAAAGCCAATCTAAACAAGTCTAAGCTGCAACTAACACTGCGTGGCTGTTCCCATGTTTCTGTTTGGTTCTGCTATCATAAAGGAAAACATGACTTTGTTTTATCAGTTATGTCTATCACAAACTTAAGTCTCTGTTTTTTAAACTCATAAATGGCTTATTCGTATTTGTATATTTATATTTCATCTTGCCTTCACCCTGTTTTTTACTTTCAGGCTTTCATGAAAATGCCATGAATTCAGATATTTGATGCAATACATCTTGTTTCCTTTTTGTACAAAAACTGCCTTTTACACTACACTGATTCTTTACTTGAAGATTTGTTTTATAACCTAAGAAGCTTGTTTGTAATTAAAACGTTCTGTGTGTGTTTGTGTATTTTAGGCCATGTATTTGGTATACAGAGCCCTGGAGTCCGAGCCAGTTCCCATGTCTCTGCCTGCCGCTCTGATTCCACCATCAAAACGGAAAAAAATAGCCACGCCTCCTGTGATGCCCCTCCTACCATCACCAGCACAGCATAAAGAGAGAGGCTCCGCCCACTCTGGATCTAAAACACTGCCAGCAAAACCCACACCACCACAGGTGACATTCTGACTGGGTTCGCTTGGCTTTTTACCGCCAACTTATTGTTAATTTAGATGTTATGAATGATACTTGCTGCAAGTGTATTTTGAAAATGTCTCAGAGCTTCATTAACAAACCATGTGTGTTTGTATGTGTGCAGTGGGTGGTATCTCCAGCAGAGAAAGCCAAATATGATGACTTATTCACCAAGACAGACAGTGACATGGATGGCTTGGTATCTGGTGCTGAGGTCCGAGATATATTTCTAAAGACTGGTTTGCCATCTGCCACTTTAGCCTGCATTTGGTGAGATGGCATTGCTTGGATTTAAATTTCTGTTATTGGTTTAATTTTACATAAATTCTCATACACAACTGATTAGAACTAATCTTGTAAACACTAAAACTGTATGGATTTGTTTTGTAATGTTAATTTAGCTTACTTTTTTGTGCCTGTTTCTGTAGGGAGCTTTGTGACATAGGAGACATCGGGAAGCTGAACCGAGATCAGTTTGCATTAGCTCTATATCTAATCAATCAGAAGCTGTCAATGGGAATAGACCCACCCCAGACACTCTCTATGGAAATGATCCCTCCTTCTGATAGACTGGCACGACAGGTATATTGCTTGTTGAACCATAGGTTGTTGTTTTGAGTGTGAAAAAATGGAAGATTCTAGGATTTTGTTGTTGTTGTTCTTTCTTACCAATTCCTGAATCCTTTGAGTTTTTATCTTTTTTTTCTAACTTGCTGCTGATGTTTTTCTTTTGTAAGTCTGTTTCTTTTATACACTAAGGTGCAAAGGTTGGGGTCAGAATGATTTTTTTCTCACAAGTTTCTTATGATCACCAAGGCTGCATTTATTTATATAAAAAAAAAGGAATATTATGAAATATTATTCACATTTAAAATAATAATTTGCTATTTTTAGATATATTATACAATGTATTTTTTCTGTGATGCCAAAGCTGAATTATCAGTCATTATCCAGTCTTCAGTGTCACATGATCTTTCAGTAATCATACTAATATGATGATTTGGTGCTGTAAAAACAATGTTGAAAACAGTTGTGCTGCGAAATATTTTTGCAAAACCTTGATCCATTTTTTTTCCAAGATATTTTGATGAAAATATAGCTTAAAAGAACAGCATTTTATTTAAAATAGAAATCTTTTGTAACCTTATAAATGTCTTTACTATCACTTTTTGTCAGTTTAATGCTGCATCCTTGCTGAGTAAAAGTACAAGTTGTTGAAAAAATTTTCTAACTTTTGAATGGTAGTGTATGTTAGATTAGTGTTTTTAAAATTAATTTATTTGTGATGGATTTCCAGTTTCTTTTAATGATATTTATTTTTATTTTTTGTTCTTTTTGTTCTAACAGAATAATGCTTCCACAGTACAGGCTGCCGATTTCTCTGCAATTAAAGAGCTGGACTCGCTCACTAATGAAATCATGGACCTACAGAAGTGAGTTACCGATCATACTTTCCCCACATATCCACAAGATAGCTAGTGTAAAATCTCAGTCCTGTACTTAACATATGTCTTGTAGACCCATGGATATTCATACATGAAGTAAGTAATGATGGGTAATCGCTGCATTGTTGTTCTATCTGTCTATAAGTCTTTACTATTCATAATATATTTAGCGTACAGTACTCTCCATTTCTCTTTTTTTTTTTTTTTTTTTATTAAACCATCTGGCCATCTGTTTTAATTTAGTGTGCACTTGTATTTTCCACACAATGCCCTCACACAGGTGCACAGAAGATTATGAAACCACAAAAACAGAAGTATGGGTCTGAACGTAATCTCAGTGTGTCAGTGCACCCAAATCTGTCCTCAGGTCATGATAGATGCACTTGAACTGATGAATGCTTTCTTTAATGAGTATCTCATTACTTAATGTTCTTCACTCTGTCATCATAACTTGCAAGGTCATCTCAAGCTGAATTAGATTGTCTTCACCCACAGACAGTATTTAGAAAAGGACTTATTTTAAAGCCAAAGTTCATCCAAAAAAGAAAATTGTGTTACAATTGTGTCATTCTCATGTTGTTCCAAACCTATATGGATATATATATATATATGTGTGTGTATATATTATTATTTTTATATTTTTTCTTTTATTTTTATATTTTAAGCTTTAATTTTAAAGTTTTCATAATTTTTTATTATAATTTTTTGCCTTCAATTTATTTTTATTTCAGTTTTAGTCATTTTAATTTCAGTTAGTTGCCAAGGAAGCATTTCTAATTTTATTTATTTTTTTATTTTATTTGAAGTTTTCCATCAAATATTTATTTTATTTTAGCTTTATTTTAATTCATAAAGTTTTTAGTTAACAATTTAGTTAACAACAACTATTATGCAATGTTCCAAGTCTTTTGGAGCCATATGGCAATGATTGTGTCAGGAACGGAGTGTAATTTAAATCTCTATTCACTGATCAATCAATCTCTGAACTGATTCAGTTGATTCATATGTAAGAGTGAATCGTTCACAAATCATACAACAAATTTTGGTCTATTCCTCACAGTCTCACTCCAGAAAGCTTGGAAAATAGAACAGAACTAATGCAGTCTACATTTATTTTTTCAAAATAAATCATGTTTTGTAGTTCTCAGAATTAAGTCACATGGGTTTGGAAGGACATGAGGGTGAGTAAATCATTATTGGTTGAACTAATCATTAGTAATTAAATATTTGTAGGACAGATGAGAATAGTAATAATACTGAATGCAACAAGTGTGTGGGTGGCATATACAAGCCCTTAAATCACTTCCTGTAAGCAATAATTCTCCAGAGAAGTTAAAACTCCTTGTGATGGGAGTCGCCACCCCACAGAGGAGAGGTGGAGCTCTCATTTACACAAACACTGAAAGAGGAAGATGCCCCCACCTCTGGTTTTCCCTCCATCTCTGGTTTACAGAGTTTGAGTAAAAGCAGATACAGTCACCTGTCAGCTCCTAGCACACTCAGTCTTACAGCAGTGCTAGCACTTCTCACTTCCTCCTTCATGGGAAGAGCACAAGATAAAGAGTAAGTGAGAAGTAATGAGTCTGCCTGAAATGGAGAGAGAAGAAGAAGATGAGCAGAAAGGATAGAAAACAGAAAGATTGTGTACGATGGGCTGTTGTTTGTTGCTAAAATGATGCGTGCGGTTAGGGATTGCCTTAAATCTCCAAGGCAACGGGCGACCTCAGGTGACAGGTAAGAACAAGCCACGCCCTCTTTATAAAAATAAAAAAAAGAAAGAAAAGTAATTATAGGCTGTTTGGACGACTTGCGCTATGTTGTTTTTGGCTGATCCGGGCTGCTTAAGAGCCAGTTTCTAGGTGGATTTAGGACTTTTGGCAAACTCTTATTTTGCCCTGTATTATTTATATATCCCATTTTAGTCTTTCTGTTTTCTTCTCTCTCTCTCTCTCTCTCTCTCTCTCTCGGGAGTCTCTGACTCACAGTGTGTGTGTTTGACTCTTGGTCAGATCCTTGTGAGTTTCTCTGTTGCTGGGAAGACTGTAGCATGAACTCACTGTGTCAGAATCTGGGAGGAAATGTTGAGTCAGAGCTTAATACAGTTCAGCCTAATATAGGAAAGGTGTTCTGAATCTTTTTGAGAAAGATTTGTTATTCAACTGTTTTATAAGGGATTTTTCTTTTCTAATCTTTCTGTTTTACTCTTGCTAGCTCACTAGCCTCATAACCTAAGAGAGATTCCGCACAAAGAAACATTCCAGCATCATCATAAACCAATTTTATTCGTTATTTTCTAGAAAATTAGTTTTCACACTGTGACCTGTGACTAAGATAAATTTGCTTTCACACTAGAGCACTTTAAGATGATGCTTGGTAATGAAATGGATTTAACATGCAAATGCATTAGTGTT
Organism: Barbus barbus; assembly: GCF_936440315.1. NCBI lineage: Eukaryota > Metazoa > Chordata > Actinopteri > Cypriniformes > Cyprinidae > Barbus > Barbus barbus. Next base: position 21,864,795 of record NC_136757.1, read on the forward strand.
TTGTTTCCCTCATTATACATGGATGGTGTGGTGTAGTAGTTACAAATTTGGCAAGCAGCCAAAAGGTGAATGGTTTGAACCTTAAAAGATGAGTACCATGAAAAATCTACATTGTACTCTGAATCCCTGGTCGACTCTCTATATAACTTGTACTTTTGGCATAAAAATCTAATAATTAGTGGTGCCAGCATGCATTACTAGTACTTTAGCTTGTAGCTTAGGTTTTGTTGAAAAAAGATGTGCTATTACTTTGCAAAATTTTAAGACTTTGAGTGAAGTGACATACTGCCAAGTATGGTGACCCATACTCGGAATTCGTGCTCTGCATTTAACCCATCCAACATGCACACACACAGCAGTGAACACACACACACTACCCGGAGCAGTGGGCAGCCATTTATGCTGCGGCGCCCGGGGGGGAGGTGGGAGTTCGGTGCCTTGCTCAAGGGCACCTCAGTCGTGGTATTGAGGGTGGAGAGAGCGCTGGACATTCACTCCCCCCACCTACAATCCCTGCCGGCCCGAGACTCGAACCCGCAACCTTTGGATTATGAGTCCGACTCTCTAACCATTAGTTCACGACTTCCCCTTTTTTGCATGGTGAAAGATTTCCCATTTACTCTTTTGAGCTGGGCCATTTTTGTGCATCAGATTTGTACTAAGCAACCATTCAGAACACCCTGGCAACTGCATAGCAACACAGTCATTTTTTGGCTGTAGAATATAATAAAGCACCCTATGAAGCATGCAGCAGTACACTAGAATAGCAGTTTCTAAGGTGTATATGCATTACAGTATATATGTATATACAGTACATATGATAGTAATAAGAATGATTCTTGAGTACCAAATCAGCTTATTAGAATGATTCTGAATGATCATGTGGCACTGAGGACTGGAGTAATGGCTGCTGAAAATTTAGCTTTGCCATCACAGGAATAAATTACAATTTAACATTATTAAATCTTATCAACTCTAGCTAGACATCAGACAATTAATGTATTGGTCTATCACTAGCATTCATAAAATGTATGTAGTTGATTTGTTTGCTAACCTGTATGACCTGAAGGTGAAGATGCAGACAGTGTGATGAGTGAAAACACCTCTAATGTATTCCAACCACACATCCCCCATCTCTCTTTCTCCATGCTTCCCTCCTCCCGTTCTTCCTGACGTTCAGAAAACCATCTGCTCATGTGCAGCTCTGACACACTCACTCACGGACAGCCTCTCTTCTCTCCCACATACAAGCTCCAGCAGCAGATGCAGAGATGGTGCTGGAGGGAGATGCTGTCCATCCTGTTCCAGGCGGCTGGCTGTCTGTACCCGCCGTCGCCACTGTGATTAAATACTCATGTCTGTGCTGGTCTTTCAGGGAGAAGAGCGTGGTGGAACAGGACATCAAAGAGAGGGAGGAAACTATACGACAGAGGAACAGTGAAGTCCAGGTATGAGTGATTTTAAAATTGAAGGAAATAAATTTGCTGTTTTTTATTTGACTGGTGATCCTGACGGAGACATTCAGATGTGCATGCATAGACAGATAGCTTAACAATCCACAATATACTGAAAGATATACTGCATTTTATTTTGAGTCGTTTTTATATTAACAAAATATTGAAAATTGTGTTAAAATGTATTTTTATTTTATTTTAAATCATTTTATAGTAGTTGTTTAAAGCTAGCTAATATTTCTACATTTTAACTTTATTTTATTTTTTATAATTTATATTAGTTTTTTTAAAAGCAGCTATTATTTTTTATCCTTTTTTATTTCTATTAGTTTTATACATTGTGTTAGTTGTTAAGTTCTGATTTTTAATTTGTTGAATCATTTGTTATTACTTGTTGAAAGGCAGCTATTATTTCTATATTTTTCTTTTGAATGTTTTATATATTAGTTGTTTAAAGGCAGCTAAAAGTTTTTTTTTCTACAATATATTGACTGTTTCATATATTATAATGTCTAGAGTTTACTGACCACTTATTGGATCAATAATGGAGAACATAAGCCAGCTGTTTTCCAAAGGCTCCCTTCTTGTCTGTGTGTTTTATCCTTCCTATCATATATCTGTCCACTCTGCTCATCGTGGATCGGTTCTCTCCTCACTGCCAGTCAGCAGAGTAGAAAGAATTTCAAGGTCTATACTGTATCTGCACTGGCTTCCTGACTCATAAATTTGGTGTTTTTCATTTCCATCGTGATCTGAGCTCCCTCCTTCCCTCTCACTTGCTCTCTCTCACTGTGTGATAATTTAATTTCCTGTGTGTGTAGCTGAAAATTAGCCGTTTTGTTGATTGGAAGATGCTCTAGACTGCTGAATTAGATGCCAGGTACAGATTCAGAGATGTTCATGTTAGTCTTTTAATATGTGGTCATTTATTTAAAAACATGAAGCATGCAACACTAGTCATAAAATGTATTGACAGATGGATGCCCAACGAGCCAGAAAACCAATAGTGTGTGTGCGCGCGCACGTAGGCATACAGGAAGAGAAGCCTGATGTGTGTGTATGTGCATATGGATATTAGATGGCATACTGATAGCACAGCTGGTCCCGCTCTCTAGGGCTCTCCTTTCCTGTCATCAAACAAGGCCACTTACCATGCTGATTTGCTGTTTTCTTTTCTTTTTTGAATCTGAAAATGTGCCCATGACACTTGTGATCTCTTACCTGTATGAATAACATAATTAAAATGGGTCTCTCTCTTACTGCAGTCTTAGTAGGGCAGTTCAGTTGATGTCCATTAAACCAAAAATGCCCATATGGCTTATAAGTTGTCCTCTCAAAGAAAATAAGTACTGCTTAACGATCTCACCTGTGCGAAAGTGCAACATTAAGAGAATTAAAAATCAATATTGTAAGCTATCAGAGGCACGGCCTCTCACAAATTATGAATGTAATCAGTATTTGTTTAGGCTCTAATAGATTAGCCTTGAAACACTCAGTGCTGTTAGGCAGCTCCAGGTGCTGAATAATTGAATAAAAATGTGTGCTGAGTTTTAGTTTGAGCCTCCGCTGTGTTTTTAAACCCTGGGATGATGAATAGATTCTATTTCAGGGGTGGTCGGCTCCCAGCACAGCCTCTGATTGGACGAGGAGACGTTTGTGCATTAGACGTGTGAAGGTTTCGATCTTCACCGTGAGCGGTTATTCAGTTCTGCTGCTGAAGACCTGTTATTTTTAGGACCCACTCAGTCACCCAGCGCTCTCACAGCACCACAAGGTGAAAAGGAAATTACATGGTTGTCTTGTCATCTTTGTAGGTCCTTTTCTTTTATTTCCTTTCGGATCTGATTCTCCTCTTAAATTTGATAAATTTATTAGCTTTTTTCCTTAGTCGTCAGTATCTAACCTTTGCTTTTGTACTGTCAGATATTCTGTATTTTCATTGTAGTTCTTATAGATTACTGTATACGTTCTGCCTCGGGTTTAACCTGCCAACCATTACAGCACACAAAAATAGCATGATTCACTGAACATTATTTTCATTTCATTTGACTGGGTCTACCCTTTTTGTGTGTTAAAAAATAAGGACTCCTCATTTTGTTAAATGTCTAATGTAATAATCACACTACCAATCAAAGGTTCAGGGCCAGTATGATTATTTTTTTTTATTTAGAAATGAATACTTTTGTTCGCAAGGATGCATTAATTTGTAAAAAAAAAAAAAAAAGAAATGTATATTGTTACAAAAGACTTCCATTTCAAATAATTGCTGTTTTATTCAACAAAGAATCCTGAATAATATGTATCAGGGTTTACACCAAAACTGTTTTCAACATTGATAATAAGAAATGTAATAACTCCGCATATTAGAATGATTTCTGAAGGATAAAGTAGCACTGAAGACAGGACTTATGGCTACTAATTTATTTATTTTTTCAATTCAGTTGAGTTTAATGAACTAAACTAGTTGTGTATTTTAATATTTATTTATTGTTTGTTTGTTTTTTCTTTGTATTCTCAGATATGTCAGTTATATTATTGTTATTATTTTTTGGTTACACTTTATTTTGTTGTCCTTGTTACAGTGCAATTAATTAAGTACTGAGTAATATTTATTCATAACATACTATATAGTTAGGGTTAGGATTAGGGTTTGGTTTGAGTTAGTTCCATGTAATTACATGTAATTTACATTTACATTTATTCATTTAGCTGACGCTTTTATCCAAAGCGACTTACAATTGCTTTATATGTCAGAGGTCGCACGCCTCTGGAGCAACTAGGGGTTAAGTGTCTTGCTCAGGGACACATTGGTGTCTCACAGTGGATTCGAACCCGGGTCTCTCGCACCAAAGGCATGTGTCTTATCCACTGCGCCATCACCACCCACCCAATTTACTGATATTACTATTAGTATATGTAACTTGTAAAAAATGGCACTAAAATAAAGTGTTGTTTTTAGTTAGTTTTTTTTGGTCTTTTATTATGGTATAAACCATTTCAAATAAAGCTGCCCCTAAATAGCACAAAATCAGAACTAATTGGTTGCTTAACATGTTCAGACGTTCTCTTCCTATTTAAGTGGGCAGCTCTTGGCCAGAATAATCTTCAGTGTGGACCAGACTTTATGGCCCTCTATGGGCCTCACAGTCCTCCTACGTGTCTACACTTTCCCTCATGGACTGTTAGATAATATTCAGCTCTGAAGTCTGCGTTATTGTAGGTTCGGCATAAGGCTGCATGGTGGCTGTGAAGACAAATCACACAATGTCCAACGGGACATTCTGTGGTCTTGTTCATTTCATTGACACGAAAGTGAAGGCCATGAAACCACAAGTCCACTTTAAGCGTGCCACTCTGAACAAGGCCATAATTGATGGTCAAAAGGCTAACATTATAGTTTTCATTGTTTATGCTTTCTGTTTCCTGCTTCTTTCTTTTCCTTTCAGTTTTTACCATGATCAGAACTGAATTTGATCTTTGTATAATGTTCTTTTCACTTCTGTGAGGGAACAGCTGCTAAGAAGTGAAAGCTGCTGTGCTGTGTCAACACTAAGGTGTCATTTCTTTGTTTGAGGATGAGCTGATTCTATCAGTGAAGCAATTGTGTTACTTTTGAGCAAATAATTGCAGTCTATCTGATTTAATTTCTGTTTACTTTGGCTTTGCTGACTGATTATAACTGGTTTACACACTATCTCAGTATCTTCTTGCCCCCTAGTGCTTTTTATCTTCATTTTAAGAGCTGCATGAGCTTTCTGCACTGTTGTCAGTGTTGATGAAGTCCTGTTTATTATTAGACCGATAAAGATGTGTTGAAAGGCCTTACAGCACAAACTCACTCTCTTTCTTTCTCTCTCAGGACCTGCAGGAGGAGGTTCAGAAAGGCTCGGAGGAGCTGAGCCGCCTGCAGGCGGAGCGACAGGAGGTGCAGGAGAAGCTGGAGAGGCTGGACGAGCAGAAACGCTCTCTAGAGGATCAGCTCAGACTCATACAGCAACAGTGCAGCCAGGAAAACCAGCTGGTATGAGAGAGAGAGAAAAGAAGCCTGTGTATATTGTGGGTAATATCGACCCAAAACGTATGCACTGATTTTAAAAATCCTCTTAAAACATGATTGAGCACTTTTGCATGCTATTTTGTCTTGAATGTACCAGTCTTAGTCTCGCATGCTATTTTGCATGATGTTTTCATATTCAGATTTGTATGTGACCAGAGAAAGAAAAGAGTGCAAGAGAAAGGGAGACACAGTCCAGCAGAATTCACACTATTTCACTTCGTCCATTTGAATGGATACAAATGCATTCTCACTAACGTTCCTTTAAAAGCCACAAAGTATACTGATCTCAGATCTTTCATTCTACTTTCTGCTCTTTTTCACCTATCTCTGTGTGTGTTCAGATCCAGTCATTGCAGGTGGAGCACTCTGAGCAGGAGCAGAGAATCGGTGACTATGAGGAGGAGTTGACCAGGGCCCGAGAAGAACTGCTCCAACTGCAGGAGGAGACACGTCAACTGGGAGAGAAAGTTCAGTCTGCCCGTGCTCAACTCTGCCCCCTTGAGGATGCTGTTAAAGAATCCCACATACACATTGCTCAGGTTAGTGAGTTTCTGTATTGTATCTGCATCAACTGTTCCTGAAGTCTTCTTTTTATTGATGGATATACACATCATACCCTACTTTTTTGTCAAAAAAGCCATGTCTCACAGTGATTTTACCTGAGCTAAAGAAATAATAAAAATATTTTGGCAACAGCACTGAGACACCAATGTTCAACAAATAATAAAAACTAATTTTGATGATGATAATAATCATCATAATAATTGAGTTATTGATTAAGTTATTATCATTCATTCCATCCACGTATTCCCCAAATCACTTGTCATATGTAGGGATAATATAATAATTGATGATTATAATAATGAATAAAATAATCTGGATTTGTATACAACTTGGCATATTAATTGCATTTTAATTGTGCAAGTTGTATGTATATTTTCTATTTTTTAGTGGCTTCAAACATTGCTCATCCAATCAGATTTTAGAACTGGAAATATCTGTTTTTATAAATATATGTTGATTTTTAATTGCAAATGAGTTGACTTTTTACTGTAAAAAAATAATAATCCTTTCTATTACCTTCCACATCCCAATTTTTTTTTCTGCTGATGGTTTTCTGCTTTCTCTCGCTGAGTATTTTCTTGTCTTGTTTACAAGTTTTGTAATGTTCTTGCTTTATGTTCTATATTTCCACTCCTGGTCACTATTAGACTTTTCTTGTTTGAAATATCTCACATACTAATATGGGGTTTGGTGTAGGAACAGAAGCGATTGGCTGAGCTTAAAACAGAGGAGAGAGAAGTGACTGCACGGCTTACGTGGAAAATCCTGGAGGAGCCAGTGCTTGTCAACGGAACAGTGCCCTCCTCTGAGGAGCCCGAGCAACTGCAGAGGCCTCGACCCACAGCACAGCCGCCGGAGAAACCCAAAGAGGATAAAGTCCAGGATGAAGAGGAGCAGTCGTCCGTGGATGAGCTGCAGGAGCTCAGAGTCACAGAGGAGCAGCCCGGGTCAGAAGCAGAGGAGCCGTCCACCAGCCCAGAGGAGCAAGAGCCTAAAGCTGACTTTTATAGCTCTGACCTTTACAACAGTGGGTTATCCACTGCCAGCCCCACTACTATGGCCTGGCCTCAGGGGAACACGGTTAGAAACCACTTCCTGTTATTGTACATCATTTAAAATGTCACTCTCGCATTACATTATAAATAGGTTCTCATGTGCGTCTGCCTTTTTATGCCACTCTGTTTTCAGGAAAGCACAACACAAGCTAACCCAGAGCCAGAGGAAGAGAAGGAAAAGGCAGAGGAGCAGCCTACCACCAGCACCCCAAAGGTTGATTATGACAAATCATATTTGTTGACCATTTTCATTAATATTGTAATTGCAATTATTTTATATATTAATTTATATTAATTATTTATTTTCCTTCATGTTAACGTTTACTTTTTTTGGGGGGAATAGTGTGGTGGTCATATTGTCAGTTCTGGTCTGATCATGTTGTTTTAGAATGTGTGTAGGTATAATTTCATCATAATTAGAAAAAAGTTTATGCTAATGGGTTTTGTGAATGTCTAGGCGAAAACTGTGGAGTCAGAGAAGAAGGAAGCTGCCCAGCCAGTTACTAACCCGCCCAGTGGTCCTGGCCTTGACTTCTTCCATTCAGACCCTTTCACTGACAGTAAGATCTGCACACAAAGTAAAATAATAATAAAAAAAAAGGTTTTTAATAAGATTAATCGTGCAGCCCCAGATTTTCTTTGTAATAAGTGTACTATAAGTTGTTTTGAATAAAAGCATCAGGTAATTGACTGACTGGCAAAGTAATGTAAAACCTTTTTTTGCACCTTACCAATTTTTGCAGGCGATCCGTTCACTGAAGACCCTTTCTCAAAAGTTGACATTTCAGGTAAGTATTAGTTTTTACAAAATATCCATTCACACCACAAATCCATTTTGGCTCAGAAAATGTTCTTTTGCTATCCAGATCCTTTTGGTGGGGACCCTTTTAAAGGCACAGACCCGTTTGCGGCAGACAACTTCTTCAAGCAGTCTTCAGTTGCTTTCCCCTCAGGAGATCCTTTCAGTTCCTCCGATCCATTCAGTGCCACCACAGGCTCAAAAGAGCCTGATCCATTCACATCCAGGACCAGTAATGCTGTCACTCCAGACCCGTTTGCTTCCGATAGCGGTAACATCCAAGACACTGATCCGTTCGGACCCAAAATGGATGCCCTGGGAGACTCTGATCCCTTTAGCTCGACTGGCACAGGACACGACCCATTTGGAGGATCAGATATTCCTTCAGTGAGTGCTGTAGAGCTAAACTCTCTTTGAAATCTCATTCAGATGTGTTCTGTTACTTTATTTGTAAGATTTTGTTTTATTTTTACAAAAGTGACAAAAGCCGATTAAAGTATTTTTAATACTTTATTGTGCCACCAATAAAGACAATTATTGGTGGTACAAACTGTAAAGCAAGCTTTTGAATTGTCCCACATTATTAAGATTACAGTTATACAGTGTTTTATTAGCATGACTTAAATATTTGGATGAATTTTGGCTAAATTCCTCCTTTTCCTTTCAGAGAGATGGACCAGCAGCAGCCAATGATCCTTTTGCTCCAGGAGGAACTACAGTAGCCACTAACTCAGACCCAGGTAGAACAAGCATTACCAGGCTGGGTTAACAGTATTTATTTCACGATTATAATCCGTGTTCATTTTGATGAACCAATATAGATTCTTAAACAGTTCACCCAAAAATGAAAATTCTATAATTAATTACTCGGCCTCATGCCTTTCCAGCGTTCTGTTATGCCACATTAAGGAGTATCAAAACAGCATTTATTGTTTGAATTCTGTGATAAAATGGACAGAATTTGTAAGCTAAGCTTTGTTTTATGTGAATAGTAAGTTTATTGTGATTATTGCATGTCACACAAGCTGCAAATAATGTTTACTGAAGTTTTGTTCATGTTTCAACAGATAGACTAACAGTATAGACTAAAGGATCGATCGAGGGTTTAAAGGGTTAGTTTATCCAAAAATCATTAATTACTGACTCTCATGTTGTTCAAAACCCGTAAGACCTTCAGAACACAAATTAAGAAATCTCTCAGATTTCATCAAAAATATCTTAATTTGTGTTTCGAAGATGAATAAAGGTCTTACGGGTTTTGAACTAACCCTTTAAATCCTCGATCGATCCTTTAGTCTATACTGTTTTCTGTTGAAACATGAACAAAACTTCAGTAAGCATTATTTGTAGCTTGTGTGACATGCAATAAATCACAATAAACTTACTATTGACATGAAACAAAGTTTAGCTTATAAATTCTGTCCATTTTTATTACAATTCAAACAATAAATGCTGTTTTGATACTACTTAATGTGGCATAACAGAATGCTGTAACTTTCTCCTGTTTATTAGTAGAGCGTGACAAAAAAATGTGAACATCAGCGTTGAAAGAAACAACAACTAACTGAAATGTCTGATGTAATCACTTAATCTGTTTCAACCACGGAAAAACATCAATGAAATTGCTTTGAAACAATGACTCGTAACTACATTTACCTCAGGAAAGCTTCACAGCTCATTAGCAACTAGAAAAAATAGCCCCACGGAGAAGCATTTAGCTACATATATGGACTAAATTAGATACTCATTTTATTTCATTATTTAATGAATGTTAATACATTAATAAATCTATCATGAAAACATGTTATGACAGCCACAATTTAAATGTTTGTTTCAACAACGAATTGGAGTAGAAACATAAATATATCATTAGAAAGTTGATATAAATTTTTCACATCCTTACGTTTTGTAACTGCCCACTTTAGGGTTGATGCTGCTCATGAACTATCAACAAGTATCCAAAATATCTGTTAAATATATTCTGTTTGTGTACATTACTTTGTTTCAGATCCCTTTGCTGCAGCATTTGGCAATGAGACTTTTGGAGGAGGTTTTGCAGACTTTAGCAGCTTAGCAAAGGTAAGGCTATTTAACGCAAACAGAAGCCCAGTATTCCAACTCTGTTACCAGTCAGTTTACCCACATGATTTAAATCAAGCTGAATATGGGTTACAGCTGTTGAACTTCTCCTTTGCATTGCAGTCTAATGGTAGCGATCCATTCGACTCGAGTACAAACAAGAACTTATTTAAGGAGGACACTCAATCAGATGTTCCTCCAGCATTACCGCCCAAAACCGGAACACCCACCAGACCTCCACCTCCACCCCCAGGTAAAGCTAGTGTTTTATCAGAATGAACCCAATATGATTTGACTGGCGTTTTTGTTGTCCTTTAAACTAATTTGTTGTACTTCGAGACATTTTGTTTCTGTGTATCTCCTTGAAGGTAAACGGTCCAACATCCACCGATCAGAGTCGTCCGAGTCATTTCAGAGGCGTGGTCTGTTCAAGGCTCAGGATTCTGGAGAGTTCTCCTCCCTTCCCGCTAAAGACTCGGTACCAGACCCCTTCGCCCCTTCCTCACCCCACCAAGCCCCGCGTGACCCCAACCGATTCGCCAGCTTTGACAAAGTGAGCTCCTCCCCCTCTCCCCCTCCTGACCCCCAGTAGTGACATTTCACCTCCTCCAAGCAGCAGCCTTGACCTCTTGACCAAACACAGCCTTTTACTTGTTGCATTTCTTTCCAGGAAAACTTATCATTCAATATTCCGACAACTCTACTCTATAATCTGTTTGTGAAAAGCCACAAAACATTGTCATTTTTTTATGTAATGTTTATTTGTACATATAAATGAGCTTCTAATGAAATTATTTATCTAAATCCCAGCTTATGCTTCTACTAAAAAGTGTTAAGTGTTTCTGTTAAGCTAAATTACAAAAAGAATGTATTTAAAACTACATATTTATGACATCACAACATGCCTAACATCACGCCTAAGTTCTCACCGGCTGTGGAAGGAGAGATGGGGCTGCTTGCTATTGGCCGTTTTCAATTTACCCCTGTGTTCTTTTGTCATGTTCTCCACCATTGGTTGAGGCTTGATTCCATCTTGCACATTCATTGCCTGCCGTACCTTGGTTGACTGATTTGCCTTGCCTTGCCTTTACACTGCACGAACTAATCACTGTGTCCACCTGTCTTTTTGGGCTGCTCCTTCCCATTCACTGGTAGAGCACTTCCTGGTTCCACCTATGTCCTATGATGTTTTTTTTTTTTTAAGAAGAGATCCATTCTGTTCTGTTTTTATACATCAAATTTGCTTAATATTTAATCAGCTAGGGTGCTGACAGCACTTGCTGGCTCCTTTCTGTATTACCATTTTTTAAATTTAAAATTAAAGAGCTCTTCTCAGATTTTCCCACTGTGAGCTTTCTTTATCAGATGATGCATCAAATAAATTAAGCTTTATAATGACAGTTCTCTGATATTTTAAAATGACTTTTTGCAAATGAAGAGACCTCAGGAGAGGCATCTTGAGATTGTTTTTGTTGTCATGTCAAGTTGTCTTGGTCTGGTGTTCTGTGTGTTGAGATGCTTACCAGCTAACTGTTGAGATTACGTCTCTCCATCCATGGTTGTCCACACCTTCACATCTGTGTAAAATACCTGCATGTTCAGCATGATGGGCTATATGAGCAATCCAGGCCTTGACACATTGAGTACATCATTTACAGTCACGTGAAAAATGAAATTATCATTTTATTATTCATTAGTCATTATTTCTCATTTCTTTGTAACATTTCAAACCCAAAGTAGAACATTTTTAAATAACTTCTGATTTTTGAGACACAGAGTTCTTTTAAACAGCATGTGGGTGACTATGTTTGCATTTTTTGAGTGATTTGATATGAAGTCTCATGTGTCAGCAGGCTTGTGAGCCAATGTTAGCTGAAAGGTTTCAAGGATTGCATCATGGCACACATCTTGTATCTCTCATCCTCCTGTGTCAGCAGCTGTACCACATTATCACGGTTTTTTCCCCCTCTCCCTTATTGCTTCCACATTTGTCCCCTATTTGATGATGAACTGCTTTGGTGATGTTGACATTGACTAAACAATACTTAAAGGAATAGTTCACCCAATAATACAAAATTGATGAAAAAGTATAGATAGAAAAAAAATAAATTGAATGTGTAATATAAAATATACTTTATATATTAAATATTAATTATATTCAATTTATTTAATGGAATAGTTCATCCAGAAATAAAAAATATAGAAAGACAAATAAATAAAATGTGTAACATTGAAATGATTTATTTAAGCCATAATAAATTAGTCAACGATTCTTGAGCTATTCCTTTAAATAGATTAAAATAAATGAATCTCCTTTATTTAGTTACATAAAACTGTAAACTTTAACAGACTGTTATGTATGTTGTAGGATAAAAAAATAAAATAGTTCACCCAAAAATGAAAATTAGCTAAATATTTACTCACCATCAGGCCATCCAAGATGTAGATCTTGGATGGCCAAGATCTTCATCGGAACAGATTTGGAGAAATTTAGCATTACATCACTTGCTCACCAGTGGATCATCTGCAGTGAATGGGTGCCGTCAGAATATGAGTCCAAACAGCTGATAAAAACATCATGATAATCCACATGACTGATCAGTTAATCTAAATGAAGAGGGGTCATGCAACTATTACAGTTAGTGTAATTATGTATGTATACCATTGATATAATGGTAAATTTATCCAAATCTGTTCCGATTAACAAACAAACTCATCAACAACTTGGATGGCCTGAAGGTGAGTACATTTTAAGCAAAACATAATTTACACTAACTGTAATAGTTGCATGACCCCTCTTCATTTAGATTTGTTAGATTAGTCTAATAAAACTGAGAATTATTACTTCAAGCAGGTGCATTTACAGGGTGTCTGATGGGGTTATGGTGTGTGTGTGTGTGTGTGTGTGTGTGTGTGTCTGTGGAGCAGTACCCCACAGAGGAGGACATGATAGAGTGGGCAAAGCGGGAGAGTGAGAGAGAAGAGAGGGAGCGTGTGGCTCGTCTGACCCAGCAGGAGCAGGAGGATCTGGAGCTGGCTATAGCCCTCAGCAAATCCGAGCTGTCCTGACCTAAGCTTGATACAGCGCCACCACCACCCGAGCCACATTAACAAGGAGGAGGAGGAACAGAGGAAGAGCTGGAACCACCACAATTAGAAGAATCCTTCCACCTCCATCTCCAGTCACTTGATAATCATCTAGGATTCCAGCTTCTTCTGAATGTCCACTGAGTTCTCCCGGTGTCCGGTTGGCTGGATAATGTATGAAGGCCAAGTTAAGATGGAGTTAAAGGTAACAGACTTATTGCAGCCTATGTGGCTTGAAACCTCTGGTGTGACTCCCTCTGTTTTTAAATGACCTCAAATCAAGTGAGCTCCACTAATCTAAAATTGTCCAGTTCAATATAATTGAACAAGTGTTTCTGAACAAATCTGTACCCATCTATTTGAAGTTTATTTTAGAGTGATTATTATAAGGTTACCAGTGCAGTGAATGTATGTAGATCTGTGACATGGAGGCTTAAAGAAATCCACAACAAGTGTTCCAAGATTCCTTCTCATCCTTTTATGGGCAATATTATCACATTTGTTCAAAGTTTACAAGCAGCTGAACTGGGCAGCTTCATTCGCTTTTCAAAGTTTCAGCAATAGTTCTCTGACTCGAGGTTTTTATTGTGGGCATGTCTGTCCACTCTCAGGAACATATCCCACAAGCCATGAAACCTCATAACTGCAACCTGATCAGTGAATTTCAGCTAGAATTGAAGCTGAGGTGCTGGTAACATTATCATCTTACATAAACCACTACTGCAACTGAATTTTACCCCACTAAAAGAGAATATTGATGAAATTTAGAAAAGAACAACCATGCAACATCCGTTTTACTTGTATAATCTTAACAGTACAGCATTTATACTTTACTCAGACTCATTCTGTCCTTTTGAAGAATCTAAACTACTAAGAGTCATTATTTGACATCACAAATTTATAAATAGCTGTAATAAATAATGAAAATGTACATATTTGTGAGTTGTTTGCCAGTAATCTTGTACTACAGTGTATTCATATCCTAAAACATTCTATTTTACCAACAAAACATATAGAATATAGGAAGTTTGCTTAATAAAAATGTCCCTTCTGTCATATTCCTAATGACAAGTGCCGAAGCAATAGGATAAGATGATTAAAAAAATATTGTGGCACAAAATGTGGAGCAAGTCTTGTCATCTGACGTTCAGAAAACTGACTTTGAGTAAATAAAAAATTAATTATATATATATATATATATCGAGCCATGGTAAATCAAGCAGTGATATTTTCTGTAGTGCCTACCTGTTCAGCTTTACCTTGGAGAGAGAAAATCCGCTTGTGGTCAATCAAACATTATAATAATCCCTTATAGCATTACTTTTCTCAAAAGCATTCTTAATCCTCAAATGCAATGTTTCCAGTGTCAGTTAGCATATAAGAACCAGCTGCTTTCCTTTTATTCATCTTGCACAACATTCAGTCACTGCCACATTTCAAAAGATGATTAAAACACTCTCTGGGGATCAATAGTGCACAATTGGTTGCATTTTTATGTGCACAGATCAGTATAAGCTTAACAGTTAGTAAATTTAAACCAAATACCAATGCAGTTGTCATTATATTTGTAACATGTCATAAACATTTCAATTGTCTGTTGTTACCAGTAGGTGGACTCACTAAGATACAACATACTTTGTGTGGAAAACAAGAACCTGCTGTTAAGGTTCAGTCTAATGGGCGGAGTTGGATTCTGGAGTAACTACAATAGATGTGCTTTGTGGAGATTTTCTTTCACACAGAATTTATATATGAAAGCATCTGACAGCAAAATGGTGTAATGTGCTCCTTTTTGAATGCTTTGTCCGATTTCCCCCCCCAATATTGGCCTTTTGGTTCAGGACTCTAGCTTGGCTTTCGGCACAGAAATATGTGGCTGAGGTCAAAATAATGAAAGAAGGGAATGGCAAAAACTGTCTAATCTGGCTCTTATTTAGCCAACCCAGCATTTACATGCAATTTATGAAGATTTGGAGCATTACTGTTAATCAGGTAGAAACACAGCATTAAAAAAACACCTGCACTCCTCATTTAAAACCAATGCTTGGCCTTCTGTTTAAGGCTGCTGCTCGTTTATTATTGGCCCTGCATATTGTTAAAAAGTTCTTATGCTCTGTCTATTGTTGTATGTATGTATGTATGTATGTATAAGCTTTGTGTGCCTCTAAAAGAAAACCACTTATATGCTGGCCACTGACTGCCTTTTAAGAACAGGCTAATTGTATTTTTTTTTAACGTCCCATTATTGGAGGCAATTGTTTAAATATGTCAAGTAACGTAATTAAAACCAACAAAATAAATATTAAACTATTAAAAATATATATATGGTGGTGCTTATTTCTCTTTTATCAATCTGCTATCAGTTTTAAAATATTTCCTACCCAAACAGGAAGTTTGGGTGCATGGGACATATTGAAGTGTTTGTGTTTGAGAATATTAGCATTCAAGAAAACATTTGATTGCACAAATACCTGTAGTGTTCAATATTTGGTTACACTTTATTTTAAGGTGTCCTTGTTACGGTGTAATTATTAATTTAAGTAATATTCATTAACTACATGTATTTACTCCTGAGACCCAGCTATGGAGTTTTTGCCTCTGTAGTGGACATTCTATTTTAGTGATTTTCTCTGAGACCTCACATGTCACAGTTGTAAGTCTGGATGTCCTGAACAGAGCACATTCAGGGCTTTATAGAGATACTAAATGATTGGAAGTTTCACCATGACCACTCCCTCTCCTTGGTCTTTAAAATGGCTACATTTAATTTAGTGAACATTTTTACATCCTTATGGAAACATGATTATATTTTGTAATTGTCATTTAAATCTGAATAATTTTCTAATTGTTTGCCATAAAGCAACATCTCAGGAAAATGTTATGGGTTTTCAAGTTCAAATATGACTTCATATGGCATCATTCATACATGTCCACTGTGGAGGACACCAGGACTAAAGCATGTTTATTATGCATTTTGGGAGACATGACATAATTGAATAGGAAAATAAATTATATATCTATGTTGTTATGAAATATTAGATATTATTATAAAAATCTGGTCAATTATTACTCCCATTATGACTTTTTCAACATGCTGTCCCAACAGCAATCCATTAATATGCAAATTAGATACAGTATAGATACACTGTGTTTAATGGGAAAACCAGTTTATGGAAATATTTACACACATATTGCATAAAACAAAATGGTATATCAAATCATTTTGTTATATATTTTATAACATAGTTGAGAATCATCCTTAAACGAAGTTTAGTATAAAAAAATCCTGAAACCTAAAAATGTATTGGTGATTTTAAAAACAAATCCCATTGTTTTTGCCTTTTTGATGTTTATTTATGCCATTTTATTTTTAGAAAAACTTAGTCCTAGTGTCCTCTACAGAGGACATAGAATAAAATATGAATAAAATATCATTTTTCAAAAATGTTAATTTTCCATTTTTTTCTAATGTTCTAAACAATGTAATGACATGAAAAAATACTTTTGGGGGGGTCTCAGGAGGATATGGTTAGGGTTTGGTTTAGGGTTGCTTGCATGTAATTATGCATAATTTATTGTTATTATAACAGTAAGCACATGTAAAAAGGACACCTTAAAATAAAGTGTTATCCAATATTTTTGCTCTATTTAGTTACGTCTCTGTTAAAGGTTCATTAAAAATATAAACAAAAAATCTGATTTTAGAAATATTAGCAAATAGTCAACACTTTCATGGCAATTCATAACTATTATTTTTTGCCAAATTTGTGACTAATTTGTACGATGCTTGTTATTTTCTAAATAGGGTACATTTTCGTACGAATCGCAACGAATTCATATTGCTCCCTCATAAAACTGATTTATTTTAGTTTTGAGATTTGGTTGGCATTCTAATAGACAAATATACCAAAAGCCGCAAAACTCAAATTTTGATTTTATAACCACAATATTTCATTAAGTTTGCCTAAAAGGCGGTAACCATAGCAACAGCTGGCCGTCGAAGCTCTGTTTGCTATATAAACAAAATACATTTATTTACCAAGGTGTTGACTTTGTAATGCTTTAGTGTTTTATTAAGTGCTTTGATGCGTGTTAGTGAGGCTAAGACCATTTTGTTTGCCAGAAATCGTTTTATAATTCGCAAACATATACTTGTAGTTGCCTACTTTGTGAATGTTGAACATGGAGGACTTTAAGACCAGGGAAGAGTTGCCGCTCAGCATTCCAGCAGTTTTCGCAAAGGATCGCTTTATTTGTGGAAATGGGTTTCTCCACACCTCCCTGTCTGCCTCACATGTTGAAAAAAGCCTGTATAGAAACACACGGCCCGCCGTTGCGTCTCAAACAGAAGTTCAGTGCTTACCTGTGCTAGGCTAGGACAGGTAACGAATGTCCAGGTAGCGACTAGCACACTCTCTACTGTCTTACTGGATTTAATATCTTCTCTTCCTCTTTGGAATGAGTTTCTGGAGACGCAACAAGAAGAATGACGGCAAAAAGTAAGTTAGCAATCTTTCAGTTTTTGGGCAGGTGGAGAGAATTCCCTACGGCAGATACGGGAAGATAATTTGCATAAATGAGAGAATTACGGACTTCAGTATTATGGTTTCAGGTGGTGGGTAGATCTAAATCACTGCCTCCTTACATCACAGAACAAATGGCATTCATAGGCACTTGGATATTAGGAATATTTAGTAACACTATAATTATATATATATATATATATATATATAATATAATTTTAAGAACATGATGCTTAGAATTTTAAACAGCATCTTCCTGCTTGCTGCTGTCTGTTAATGCTTAACTGTTTATTGTTTTATGACAGAGAAGTAGATGTTCCCTTCACACCGTAATTTGTTACACGTAAAAAAACATTTTTTCATTTTGCTAAATTGAGTAATTACTGATTTATTTTTATGAATTTCTAAAATGCAATTTTTTGTAGCTATTCAATGCTACTTCCTGTTTAACAGTGCACACATTAAGGTTGTCTTAATAAATCCATAATCATGTTTATGGAAACTGTTAAAAACTGATGAAATAGGATCTTGTTTTTTGAGTTTTTCCCAGATATTTTTTTGTGTTCAGTAATGACTCATTACTGAAGAATACAAGATCAGATTTTGTTCACATGCTTTCATTTGCTTTTAGAGATCAACTCAAGACTGAAGACTCGCTGGACAGCCCCACGTCTGCATCCCAGTGAGTGTGCCACGCTTTAAATCAACCCATGTTTCCACACTAGATCTATTGACAATGACAACAATTATTGGAACACATTCACACACACACTCTGTTAACTGATAAAGAATTGCTATCTACTCAAAATAAAAATGTAATTTGAGAAGTTCTTGGCTGATAAACTATAAGATTATTTCCCTTTTTTTTAGGTCACCTATTATAGAGAAAGATGGGCTGGACCCTGTCATCACTGATTATGGGTAGGATTCCGCCTCCACATTTCTTTCAAACTTCATTTTGCACTTTGCTCTGCCGCAGTCATGTTTTGTGAAGCAAACAATATAGAATCTTAGTTGTTCATGCATAAGTGAACATGAATACCTATAGCCAGATTAGCCTTTGTGTTGCAACAGGTACAATGGCACTATCATGTTACTTCCCGCAATGCATTGCATTATATGTGTATATAAATATAAGAGAAGCATAAATTAGTACTGAGCATTTGAGTAATAATAAATGTTTTTTTGAAGTTTTGACTGTAGATACTATAGATAGACTATTTTTTTTATTACATAATCTCACATCGGCAAACTGTGGAGGCAACATCACGTTAGAGAGATTTAACGATTGTTCTCATAGAGGGCAGGTTCCTACCACCCTCCACATGTATTATTCAAAGGTTCACTCCAGATGGCTTCCACATCAGCTGGAAGCTTTTTTTCTTAAAGGATTATCTCACCGTAATGACCTGATCATGCCAGTTACTGTACGGTCATGATTACTCTAATCTAGAGCTGAAAATGCATTGCACACCAACGTTATTGCTCTAGATGCAGATAGCTAACTTGTAATCAAAGCAATGTGCTAAAACCTTTTGCATGGACGAACATAATTTGTATTTTCTTCAGAAATGTTAAAAAATTCACAGAACTGATGGTTGCAAGTTATAGTATTATACTGTATCTGCAGGTTTGCAAATTATGTCTACAAAATCTCCCACAATCAGTTCACATTAGCACCTACTGCTCAGGGGAGCTTTCATTAGTCTTTTAGTACCTTTGCATGTGGATGTGTTGTTGTTTTTTAAGTGCAGATGCAGCCTGCGCAGTGAAGGGGTGTGCATCTGTCTAAACTGTACAGATTATTATTATTTTTTTAATATGTAAACTTTATAAGCTAGCCTACTGTTTTTTTTTTTAAAGAAATGTATACTTTTATAAAGCAGTTCATTTCAGCAATTCATTAAATTGATCAAAAGTTGATCATTAAAGACACTAATAATGTTACAAAAGATTTGTTTCAAATTATATTCAGATTATATTAAGTATCACTATTTCCACAAACATATTAAGCAGCACAACTGTTTTTAACATTTATAATAATAATGGAAAATTTTTGTTCAGCACCAAATCAACAAATTAGAATGATTTCTGAAGGATCATGTGACACTGAAGACTGGAGCAGTGGCTACTGAAAATTCAGTTTTGCCATCACCGGAATAAACTACATGTTAAACTATATTCAAATAGAAAACAGTTATTTTAAGTTGTAGTTATATTTCTAAATGTTAATGTTTTTACTGTATTTTTTTATCATAAATGCAGCCTTGGTGAGCATACTAAACTGATTTCAAAAACCAGCCCCAAACTTTTGAACAGCACTGTATTTTAAATGTTGTTTTTTTTACAGTACATATTTCACCAGTGCTGGCTTTTATCCTGGATTTTTGGCTCCATATACATTTGAATTTTTTCCTGTCTGCTGCTTTTGGTTTCACAGCTCAGGATGTGCTTTCATCAGCCAATCAGCTTTGTCATGTGGCTCCAGAGTATGCAAAATAGAAGCATTTCATCTTGCATACATTCTTTCTATAAACTTCCTTCTCCTCAACACGCCACAGGCTATGTCACTTCCTTGTGCTGATTCTGCGGTCTGCATCTGTTCTCTGTGTCTCATGATCCCCACTGTTGGGCACTGATTTACAGGCCTGTCGTTGTGTTGAATGTTATTGACTGCTGTTGAGTTCAGATTGTCACTTGACTGCAGAAGCGTGATGCCCACTTTAGGAGCATTTTGCTAGGTGGATTCTTAAGAAATTGGAACCGCCTCCATTGCATCATTGACCAACCAGAGGCCAGGATGTAGTGTATAGCATGAGGGTGATACTGAGAAGAGGAGGAGGCTGAGGTGGCGTGTGTCTGTGTTTGTTAGAAGGCGGGGAGACAGTGAGAAAGAGGCAATGAGAATATTCACTTTCTGTCTGTGTGATAGTCATCCCAATCTTATTAAGCTCTGCGTTCCTTTCCTGCTGTCCTCTCTGCAGCTTGAGTGAGTGAGAGTGTGTGTGTACTGTAGCCAGAGAGAAGCTGCTGCTCTGCTGATAGGAACCAGTACGAAGGCCTGTTCTCTCACACACACTGTGAATTACTCTGCGTCTCTTCTCTCTCCTTTTATTCCTCCTTTCTTTCGCTTTACTGCACTCCTCGATCTCACTGTACCAGATGAAAATGTCAGGAGAGGCAGAAACTCTGTCAAACGGGTAAGAACGCCATACAGCTGCGAGTGTGCTATTGTATGAATGTGTGTTTTAGCAGTGATTGAGGACTATTGATCTGTTCTCAACATGAGAATGCATTTACAGCCTGCATAACCAGAAAAACAGGGATGGTTTGGAAATATTAGACATCTAATTGTTTTGGATGCCCTTGCTTTCAGAACTGCTTGTGTTGTATAGAAATCATTTGTTAAAGTGTAGAGCACAGCTTTTAGTAATTGTTGTGGGAGTGTTCATCTCTTAGCACTGAGCATGTGTGTGTATTTTAGAGTCAGCTTGTTTGTTTCAATCATTCCGGTGATGATCATCAGTAGTCAATTAGCCCCCGGGTGGCATCAGCTCTTCAGAATCGCTTAGCATCATCACAATTAGTTTTGTGAGCACTGTAGGGTACAAGGAGTGCAAAGGTTCGTTTACCTCTGCTGTAGCTTCTGAACAAATCTCAGACCACTTCCTTTTACTAGCCAGGCTCAATGTAGCATGCACTGTTCTTCATTCATTCAAATCATCTAGCTCTGATATCCCATATCAGCATCAGGGAGGAAATTCACTCTGTGTTCCACCTCTGGGGGATGAGAAATGCTTAAAGCTGATTGTTGCTGTATTCTAGTTTTACTCACGGAAATAAAAGGTTTGCTTAGACTTTTTGGGACAAGTAAATTCATTCATTAGTCTAAAACTATGTCTTCTAAGTTTAGATACATTTTGGGCATTGTACTGCACAAAAAGTAGGTGTAAACAAGTCAGTACTATAATATTGACGATTTATTGGTTATTGATTAATGCATGTTGATAACTTGCATTAATCTAATTAAACTAATATATATATATATATATATATATGTGTGTGTGTGTGTGTGTGCTACACGATGCTGATCCAGGAAGGCAGGAAGATGAGGGATTCAGAATAATTAGGTTCTTTAATGGTGCGAACGTATTCAACAACAGAATAAACAGCATAAACATAACTTTAAGACACGACAAAGACTACAACGAAACTGAATGCTTATGAAGGAACGGAAACAAAGGAGTAAATGAGATGATTAATGAAACACAGGTGATCTGGATGATAATTAACTAAACAAGGACAGGAAATACCAAATAAGGACAAAAACGGAAGTAAATGGAAACTGACACGTGACAAAATATATATATATATATATACACGCACACACACACATGCATACATATATATAATATTATATATTTTAGTTTATATTTTTTTACTTTTATTGCTTTTTTAACATGCACTAACATAGAGATTAACCAATATTTTTGTTTCTATGATGTGGCCAAAATGGCAAATATTAAAATTCTATAGTATTTTTGACTGAAAAACAAATAAAACATTAAAATCTGATATCAGCCAATTTTAAAACAATAGTTTTAAGCAATTGTTTTATGTGAGCTTTAAATGACAGCAAAGGTAATCTAAATGTAAAAACAGGGGAATGATCTTGCACACTTAAACATCCTTTATCATCACTAACAGCAGTGCTGATGTATATTGTAGATCCATGTTCAAAATGTGCATCTTGGCTTTTAAATGGCATTAGACTACAAGATGACCAGCTTTTGTTTAATGTATACCACTCTATTTAAAACTTACAGATTATGACTTAATGCTGTAGATCTTTGGCATTGTTTGAGCAGGAAACCATGCTCCATTAATAGCAGGAGACGACAGCATTGAAGTCACCTGGCAGGCATTAGGAGGTGGAGAGACCCGACAGTCAAACCGTTCTGTCCTTCTATAGGTCAGTCAATAGCCCAAGCCATAAGCTGCATTGCTATTGGCCAAGCGGATCCCATAAAGAGCGTCTGTATTGGCCTTCATTTGGAACGCAAAGATGTGGCGCGCATTTAGTCACACTTATTGATTTGATTAGTTTCAGTGGAGAATGGCCAAAGCCATTATCTTTTTACATACTCTCAATTCCCAGTTAATTTGTCCACACAGAGAATCACGCTATGAATGGTTGGTTTCAGCAGAATGTTACAGGGTTGAAGAACTGTAAGAGGTTGTTGGGTTTTATTAGATTAGGAGGCGTGCTATAATCTTAGCAGGCCGAGGTCAAGACCATTACAAATTTCAACTCAATTTAGAAATTAATTTTAAATGATGCTGTAATTTGAAGAATGTTTCCCTTATATAGAGATACAATAGGCTTTGATCATGTTCATCTCTGAGACATTTGTCTTCTCATCATGTGTCTGAAGAAACAGTGGAACTAATTTTGTTCACTCATAAATGATGATTGTGTTTATCTGTATATATAAATTCTAAGAAACATAAGCACTCTGTCAGTATATTGTTTCATGCACAAATCAAAAGATAGCACACTTCGACTTTCCACTTTCTCATTATTCTTATACACTTTCCTCTTCACATTCTCAGTGTTTTTTCAGTTGACACTACAGATACTCACTCACCTGTGTTTCGTGACGTATTGTCAAGTATGGTGACCCATACTCGAAATTGGTGCTCTGCGTTTAACCCATCCAAGTGCACACACACAGCAGTGAGTAGTGAACAAATGCACACACACACACACACACCGTGAACACACACCCGGAGCAGTGGGCAGCCATGCTGCAGCGCCCGGGGAGCAATTGGGGGTTCGGTGCCTTGCTCAAGGGCACCTCAGTCGTGGTATTGAGGGTGGAGAGAGCGCTGGACATTCACTCCCCCCACCTACAATCCCTGCCGGCCGGGGACTCGAACCCGCAACCTTTCGATTATGAGTCCGACTCTCTAACCATTAGGCCACGACTTCCCCCACAAGTGCCTTAGTGCATTTGAAGGTGACATCTGTTTCACTGCACTTGTATCTAAATTGAGAGACTCTGGGGGGATTCTCTGCAGCAGAGAGCCGTGACTTCACATTCCAGTAGAATAAGCTTTTTGGGGACAGTGTGAGATTTTCTGCAGATGCTCAGAAGCTGAGTGAGCCTGTCTCCTGGCCAACATTACACCTGATCACTACTTCCTTGAGCTGCTTCACAAGCGGTTGTGTTGCCTCAGAGTACAATGGCTCTGTCCCAAATGGGATCCTTTAGACCTAACCAGGAAAATAATAAGTAGTGTTGATATATCATTACATTTTTGAAGATGTAGATGAGGGTTCTTTATTGAAACGGATTTGGAGAAATTTTGCATTACATCACTTGCTCACTAATAGATCCTCTGCAGTGAATGGGTGCCGCCATGAGTCCAAACAGCTGATAAAAACATTACATCAATCCATAAGTAATTGACACAACTCTGATCAATCAATTAATGTCTTGATGGATTTAATACACAGCATTTCACTTCACAAGACATTTTTACTTTAAACTAGGGCTGTCAAATAGATTAATCATGATTAATCACATCCAAAATAAAAGTTGTTTATATACTTGTGTGTGTATATGTGTATATGTGTGTGTGTGTGTGTGTGTGTATATATATATATATATATATATATATATATATATATATATATATACACACACACACACACATATACAGTATCTCACAGAAGTGAGTACACCCCTCACATTTTTGTAAATATTTTATTATATAATTTCATGTAACAACACTGAGGAAATGACACTTTGCTACAATGTAAAGTATTGAGTGTACAGCTTGTATAACAGTGTAAATTTGCTCTCCCCTCAAAATAACTCAACACACAGCCATTAATGTCTAAACCGCTGGCCACAAAAGTGAGTACACCCCTATGTGAAAACGTCCAAATTGGGCCCAAAGTGTCAATATTTTGTGTGGCCACCATTATTTTCCAGCACTGCCTTAACCCTCTTGGGTATGGAGTTCACCAGAGCTTCACAGGTTGCCACTGGAGTCCTCTTCCACTCCTCCATGACGACATCACGGAGCTGGTGGATGTTAGAGACCTTGCTCTCCTCCAACTTCCGTTTGAGGATGCCCCACAGATGCTCAATAGGGTTTAGGTCTGGAGACATCCTTGGCCAGTCCATCACCTTTTCCCTCAGCTTCTTTAGCAAGGCAGTGGTCGTCTTGGAGGTGTGTTTGGGGTCATTATGATGTGGGAATACTGCCCTGCGGCCCAGTCTCTGCTTCAGTATGTCACAGTACCTGTTGGCATTCATGGTTCCCTCAATGAACTGTAGCTCCCCAGTGCCGGCAGCACTCATGCAGCCCCAGACCATGACACTCCCACCACTATGCTTGACTGTAGGCAAAACACACTTGTCTTTGTACGCCTCACCTGGTTGCCGCCACACATGCTTGACACCATCTGAACCAAATAAGTTTATCTTGGTCTCATCAGACCACTGGACATGGTTCCAGTAATCCATGTCCTTAGTCTGCTTGTCTTCAGCAAGCTGTTTGCGGGCTTTCTTGTGCATCATCCTTAGAAGAGGCTTCCTTCTGGGACGACAGCCATGCAAACCAATTTGATGCAGTGTGCGGCGTATGGTCTGAGCACTGACAGGCTGACCCCCCCACCCCTTCAACCTCTGCAGCAATGCTGGCAGCACTCATACGTCTATTTCCCAAACACAACCTCTGGATATGATGCTGAGCACGTGCACTCAGCTTCTTTGGTCGGCCATGGTAAGGCCTGTTCTGAGTGGAACCTGTCCTGTTAAACCGTTGTATGGTCTTGGCCACCATGCTGCAGCTCAGTTTCAGGGACTTGGCAATCTTCTTATAGCCTATGCAATCTTTATGTAAAGTAACAATTATTTTTTTCAGATCTTCAGAGAGTTGAGGTGCCATGTTGAACTTCCAGTGACCAGTATGAGAGAGTGAGATTGATAACACCAAATTTAACACACCTGCTCCCCATTCACACCTGAGACCTTGTAACACTAACGAGTCACATGACACCGGGGAGAGAAAATGGCTAATTGGGCCCAATTTGGACATTTTCTCTTAGGGGTGTACTCACGTTTGTGGCCAGCGGTTTAGACATTAATGGCTGTGTTGAGTTATTTTGAGGGGACAGCAAAATTACACTGTTATACAAGCTGTACACTCACTACTTTACATTGTAGCAAAGTGTAATTTCTTCAGTGTTGTCACATGAAAAGATATTAAGAAAAAAATAGTTACAAAAATGTGAGGGGTGTACTCACTTCTGTGAGATACTGTATACATATATGTATGTATATGTGTGTGTGTGTGTGTGTGTGTGTGTGTGTGTGTGTGTGTGTGTGTATACAGAAAACAGCAACACAGCAAACACACACATCATGTTATATGTAAACAATACTTTATTTTGGATGTGATTAATCATGATAATCAATTTGACAGCCATACTTTCAAACATTGCTTATGGCCAAAATACCAGTCTAAAATTCATAATAATGCTTCCTCCAGTGGAAAAATACCCTGTTGTCCTTTCACATCAAATTCTGTTTTGGATTGTTTTTGCTTGTAAACGGTACTTCCATCTGTGAATATTTCTCTCCTGATTCAGATGAAAAGGCCTTTTCACTGAAGAAAGCAATGATATGAATAGATATGACTCATATTTTATCCGGAAGCAACGGTTTGAAGTTAAAACATCTTGATGATGTATTTGTTTGTTATAAACTTCACGACTTCACTTTACAAGATGTTAAATTGTGGACTGGAGTTGTGTGGATTACTTTTTAATCAGCTGTTTGGACTCTCATTCTGACGGCACCCATTCACTGCAGAGGATCCATTGGTGAGCAAGTGATGTAATGCTAAATTTCTCTAAATCTGTTCCAATGATGAAACAAACTTATGCACATCTTGGATGGCCTGAGGGTGAGAAGTTTTTCAGAAAAATTTAATTTTGGGTGAACTATTCTTTTAAGACAGATGATATGGAAATGATCATTTGTTTATTTAGTTGTTTTTCTTTCTGTATTTGTGCTAGGTCAGAGAAATCTGACCTGTCAGTGGCTCTTCAAGACTGCATGGTGGCATTGGATCTGTTCCTGCGAAATGAATTCGATGAGGCTTTGACCAGACTTAAGAGCAGGTAAGACCGCCTCGCCTGTGTGTTTCACAATAAAAGTTTGACCTGCTGTTTACTGTTTTTGTGTGAGGTTCTGGGTTTGGAACTTTTATGGAACTTTACACCTCAGAACTCAGGCTCTCTTATTTCTTTTACTTCCTCCTTTTGTGTTTGGGTGTGAGGCAGAGAAACCTTGGATTGTACCGTTTCATAATCAGTTTGAACAGTGTTTAAACTGTTTTGTATCTGGTTTTATCCATTAAGTAAGTGCGCAAGTGCATAATCTACTAATTTACGCAGTTGTTCTTGTACATCATTTTGTGAGGCGAGTCTTCATCCTCATTCATTGGGTGTTTCTCATGTAAATCTCACATAACCCAAAACCTACTAAATGAGTTCAGCTCTCTAGGTCTTTTCTTCGTCTCACACCACACCTTGTTTTCATACGTATGCTGTGTCTTATAGCATCTCGCATTTCTGCCTTCCTCACTACTCACAGCTGTGGATGGGTGTGTGCCTTTGTGTATGATAAAATATATAATTATTCAGTCCATTTTGTAATCTTTGCCATTTTTCCATCTATGTCCCCTGGGTCACTCCACTTTTGTTGGGTTGCATTCAGGATCCAAAATGAACTTTAAGCCACACCTTGCAATGGTGATTTTTTTTTTTTTAGTTCTCTTTATTTTATTTTATTTTATTTTATTCAATGAGAGTCAGAATATAATATAATTCTCAAATTATCTTCTTTTATATTCCATAGTTTGTTAGGCCGTTGTCGCCTAAACATTTATGTGCAATACATTTTATAAGTTCTTAGAAAAGCTAACTTATTTACTCACCAGAGGCAATATTTACTCTCACGAGTGTTAATTTTGGACACTGCTAGTTCTGTTTCATCTGTAAGTCTGGATATCATGTCAAATATTAGTTTGACACATTTATGTGTACAATTCAAACATGCATAATACACAAACATAGACACGCTGTTCAGCAAGTCATTGATTCAACAATCAGAGGATCCCACTTCTGCTGCTCAACTTGTTTGAACTTGCAAATAGTGAAGTCAAAGTTTTGTGATTTACCTAATAGGTTTTTTTTTTATCGCGTCCCACCCCATTCCAGCCAGCAGGGCAGGGCTGCTACATGCATGGAGCTAATGAAAGGTACACGTGCACAAGAGAGAAAGTTACAAACAGAGGCAGAATGAGAGACTCAAAAGCAGAACTATTAGAATCCATGTCTGTACATAGTTCATAGTTTAAAATAACTCTGCTGATAGTAGAGATGATCTTTCTGCAATCGCACAGTGGACTATTCCTTAAATAGGACTTTTTTGTAGCTCTATAACAACATCTTTATCATGTTTATAAACTGAAAGGCTGACAGACCTCATAACTAAAATAAGTATGAACAGAAAACATATTTAGCACTCCAAATTTGGCTGACAGCTGTGGTCTGCTGCTGTGTAAAAGTAGCTTCTGTCTCTCCTTCCACACTTCTTGGTGCTGTTTTGCAAGACATCTGATTTGACTTTGAAAGGATAATTACTGATTATGCATACAGATTGGTTTGGAGTTCAGGCCAGTGTCCGTGATTCCTTAGGAAAACAACAACAGCAGAAACAGCAACAGCACAAACACTATTTCAACGCCTGATATTCGTTTGCATGTCAACAGCTGTTTTGTTCTCTAAGCATTTGAACCATTTTTAGTACTCATAACTCTTACGAGTTCACAAAAAATCAGCGATGATACTTTTTACAAGTCAGCTCATTCATAAATTCAAAATTATCCTGTTCTAATATAAAAACGTAGGCCTTCATGTATGATTTTGGCATGCATTATGTATGTTGCCCTCATGGAGTATTAGAGGATGTAATATATGCCACATTCCTGTTCCCGTCATGCCAACATTATTCCAATTCCACCTGTGTAAAGGAAAGAGTGGTAAACCTGTTTATCCAGACATCTCTCTACCCAGGAATGTTGGACTAGTAGTGTCACATTCTATTCAGCTCCTGGAAGAGCTGAAACTGCACTGTAAATAGACACTAAATTGAGTTTAATTGCTGCCTAGAATTTAACGAAATCAAAGTTAAAACCTGCATAAAAATGCATGTTCTTTAAAGCACTTTTTAACCACTTTGAATTTAATTACAATAAGGTAAATAATAATAGTGCATTTTAACAAAATCTATATTCACATTTTGAATTGACAATGAGTGTTTTCTGGTAGTTTTACTTATATAATCATAATATCATTACTATTAGTGTTTTTGGTATGTTACAAGACTGTCTTCAGGATGGTCAGGTTACTCAAACACTTTCATCCATTTCCAGACCTCATTTGTGTTATTGAGTGTCTCAGGTGAATTTTCTTTTACCGTCATTGTTACACCACCCTCTCCTTTGTTCTATATATAGATCTAATGCACCATCTTCCTTTGTGTTCTCTGGCAGGAATAAAGACAGCATGTATCATGCGCTCACGTATGCCACAATACTGGAAATGCAAGCCATGATGACCTTCGACCCGGAGGACATATTGGCTGCAGGCAACACAATGAAGGAGGCACAGGCTGTGTGTCAACGGTGTGTTGTCTTTAATTCATTAATTGAAAATAAAATGGAATTTATTTAATTTTTCACTTTTTTTATATGTGAATTTTTTTTTATATTTTGTAATATACAATGTAATATTAGGGCTGTCAATTCATTTAAAATAATTATATTTGAAATATTTACATGTTTTAGAAAGAGAGAGAGAGAGAGCAACATAGTAACATACTAGCAGGTGTGCTTTTATTCCATGGACTTTGATTCTATTTAGGACGCAGGCCCTTCTATTAACATCCATACACTATTTTCAGGTTCTTTTGGTTATGTCACATATGTATTAGTGACGTAATGCCACAATGCAGCAGGTCTAGGGCTGTCACCACATCTCAAATGAAAGAGGAATTTCAGAGACCCATGACACGCTGTGTTGGGGGGGGGGTTCACAATCTGGTGTATGCTTGTGTTTCCAGGCAACTCACACCTCTGTGACTCTGCCACGTCATCCAGGCCCTGTAGCACTTGAATGCCACTGTCACCTGATCTCACACAAACTCAGAGCTGATCTTCAGCTACATTGTCTGGTCCAAATAATAGCCGCCAAGAATGCAGGACAGTAAACTGGTTCTGTCACAATATTACTGTATATTCTTCACTAAATTGATCTTAACTCGTCTAATAAGATAAATTAGGTATTTGGAGTACAGTAAGATGGGGAAGATGCACTCTTAAAGGGACAGTTCACCCAAAAATAAAATTCTGTCATTAATTACTCACCCCTTTGGTGATCTTTGGAACACAAATTAAGATATTTTTGATGCAATCCAAGAGCTTTCTGACCCTGCATAGACCGCAACAGTACTACCACGTTCAAGACTCAGAAAGGTAGTAAGGTAAGGACATTGTTAAAATAGTCCATGTGACATCAGTGGTTCACACTTAATTTTATGAAGCTACAAGAATACTTTTTGTGCAAAGAAATCAAAAATAGTGACTGTATTCAACAATTTCTGTGCATTTACCTTAAACTTTAGCATGTGCATAGATGGATAGATAGATCATTTATTTGTCCTCAGAGAGGAAATTCATTTTCACCACAGAAGGTGCGTATAACACAAAGACAGCTACACATAATGTGCACACTTGTCACAGTACATTCACAAAAAGTTGCGTCCCCCACAAAAAAAAAAAGAGAAGATGCAAGTGTAAAATGATGGCCGATTTCCTTTGTGTTTAAAGCTCGTATAGCTGTAGGAACAAAACTCTTACTAAAGTTAGTCCTCCTACACATAAGTAATCTTTACCTACGGCCAGATGGGAGAGGTATGAAATACCGATGGAGTGGGTGATCTGGTTCATTTAGGATTATGTGTGCTTTCCGTAGCTGAAGTAACTGTCTAATAATTTAGGAGTAGGAATACCAATAATCCTACTAGCCAAATTAGGTATCTTTAAAAATTTGTTTCTATTAACAGCTGTGAGCATATGAAAAAAAAATGGCACCATACATAAGAACTGGCTCAATAATACTCCGATACAAGAGAAGAAGGAGACGAGGCTCAACAGACAACTGCTTAAGTTTACGGAGAACTGTAAGTCTCTGTTGACAGCCTTTATAGATACCTAAGATTTGCTGATTAAAACTGAGATGATCATCCATTGTAATGCCAAGGTATCTAAAATGCTCCACTCTTTCAACCTTCTCTCCGTTAATGTCAATACTTGGATGGATCTGTGTTTTGGAGG
Organism: Barbus barbus; assembly: GCF_936440315.1. Lineage (NCBI taxonomy): Eukaryota > Metazoa > Chordata > Actinopteri > Cypriniformes > Cyprinidae > Barbus > Barbus barbus. Next base: position 21,895,892 of record NC_136757.1, read on the forward strand.
AGCTAAAAACCAATTCTTTAGTCTTTGAAATGTTTAGATGTAAAAAATTGTCATCACACCATGTGCTAAAATATGTTATGGAACGTTGATAATCCAAAAAAAGAATCGTTATCATTGTTTTTGAGCAACGCAAGAATAGCCGTGTCATCTGCATATTTAAAATAATGGATTGTAGTAAATGGACTCTGACAATCATTTGTATAGAGAAAAGGACTTAATACACATCCCTGGGGGGAGCCAGTATTAAGAACAATGGTGGGTGATAATAAATTGTCCACTTTTACCACTTGCAGCCTATTAGACAGAAAATTATAAATCCAGTGAATTAATGGTGATGGAACTTGCAGGCCCTGTAATTTCTTGATTACCCGATGACGGGTAAAAGTCAATAAAAAGAAGTCTAGCATAATTTCCAGGGGTGTCCAAGTGTTGAAGCAAACTGTGCAAAAGACAAGCCACTGCGTAATCTGTACCTCTTTTCTGCTTGAGAGAGTCCAAAAATGGTGAGACATATGGAAAAATTATATTTTGGACCAATTTCTCAAATGATGATGATGATGATAATGCATCAGGCATTATGTTATTAAGATAAATAAATAGAAACATTTACTAATTTAGTTGTCATAGCACAAAATTTAGCACTAAAATCCCAGTAGAAAAAGTGCATAATTTATTCTATGAACAAGCATACTGTATAAATATATATTAATGTTTTCACCAAACTCTAGTCTCTGTTCATTTACACCATGTAAAAGCAGCAGTTTAAAAAGCGTAAACAAAACGCTCTCCTTCTGTTGTTTGTACTAAAATAAAGTGCTAAAATAAATGCCTGGCTGTTGCTCAGTGGCTAAACTGTTGACATCCATGTAGCTTATTTTCTTTGCTGTGGCTGTCACTTGAGTGATACAGAGTGACTTCTGTATTCCATAAATACACAGAACCGTGGTTGTCACTTATAAAACTTTGCAGGGTGTGCATGGCCTACTTATCTTAGCCCCCCAGCATTCATCTGCATATCTTGTATTTGTGTAAATTTAATTGAAGCCAAACTTACTTAGAATAATTCATGTTTGTCCCTCAGAGGGGAGTCGGTTTACTCAGACAGCCATTGTGTCCTCCTCAGATCCAACTGCTCTATTTATATGGCCTTAGGGATACAGTGAATGAGGTTTTTACTTTTGGATCGAGTGCAAGTTTGTCTACCAGCTTTCACACAGTAGGACTGTAACAGAGAGCACAAGACTGACCTCAGCCAACTGAGCGTGTTACCTAGTAACCACTACTGATGGATCATTGTGTTGTTTTAAGACAGGACTGATAAGGCTTTGTTTGTCTTTACAGATATCGTAAAAAGTCTACCTTCAACAGCAAAAACTTCACAGAAGGTGGGTGCCTATATATAATTGGCAATAAGTATGCATCAGTAGAAATGCAAACATTTTGAGATTTATGAAACTTCTTGTAATAATAGTAGTTTATGTAATCACTTCCTCAACCCATGGTGACCATATCATGTGCCTGTTTTTTGAAAAGGCCTTGTGACATACTCCCATAATGCTTAGATACACTGAAAGCGTAATTGAGTTTGTGTCCTTCCCAGAGGAGCTCCACGCTGAAGTGTGCTATGCCGAATGCCTCCTCCAGAGGGCAGCACTCACCTTCCTGCAGGTCTGTCCCAGTGCTGGATTCCCTTTTACTGCTAATATTAGACCTACTTTGCCCTGTTATTATGTATATGAGTAAAACATATTATTGTGAATAAAGTTAATTTGCTTATTTACTATTTCTTTCAGGATGAAAATATGATTAGCTTCATAAAGGGAGGAATGAAAGTGAGAAACAGCTATCAAATATACAAGTAAGACCTGTTGCAGCGTTGTTATTATTAACTATATATAAAAATTATAATCAAAGTATAGCTGAAACGAAACTACATATAAATATTAGATGGAATACCTATCTTTAAAAAAGTTTAAGTATTAAAATTACTACAATTAAAATTGAAATAAGTTAAAAGTAAAAGTTGTTAATTCAGTTAAAGCTGCATTATAAATAAATAAATAAAAATAGTATAAAATTAAATAGAAATATACAATAACACAAAATGACAACAGCGCATAACAAAATTACTAAGTTTAAAAATAAAAATGTAAATATTAAAATAAAAGATAATTCAAAATATTAATAAATGCTATAATTGTACATAAATAATACTAAAATACTGACCTGTGAAATAACAGTTTCCTGTGCCCTTCTCATTTGATGTGTATGAGCTTTTATTACACATGCATTTTTGTTTATTATTAATGAACTGAATTAATGAATGGGCCAAATAATAGAGTACATTCAGTATATTCATTTGATTCCTTGCAGTTCCAGCTAAATAAATTTTACTTACAAAAGTCATTTTAAGTGTCAGATCAGGCATATCTCTCTCTCTCTCTCTCTCTCTCTCTCTCTCTCTCTCTATATATATATATATATATATATATATATAAAAGATAATAAAATAATTAACAATAATAAAGCCATGTTTACAGTGTCATTTTCTTAATTTTTCTTAATCGGAAGAACTGTTTTTTCACTTACACACTTCCATAAGTTTATCTGTATGTTTATTTTAATGTGTGTTTGTGTTAATTGCAAGGGAGCTACATACAATCCTGAAGTCCTCAAATTATGTTCAAGGTGACAATCATAGTCATTTTGAAGGAGGCGTTAAGCTTGGGGTTGGGGCCTTTAACCTGGTGAGTGCATTGTGTCATATGTTTTCTTGTGTTGTAGCCTTAAAATACCTTCTAGTGTTCCCTCTTAAACCAAACCATGAGTACTTATGAATCCTAGCATAGAGTTCATTGAGGACAAGTCTGTTTTCTCAACCCCTCACCTGTGTTTCTCCCAGATGCTGTCGTTATTGCCAACACGGACTCTCAGGTTGTTGGAATTTGTGGGCTTCTCTGGTAACAAAGTGAGTATTGTGTAGTACTAAGCTTAGTTTGGCTGTGCTCATGTTTGGCGTGTACAAATGAAATTTAATCTGAGCTTGGCTATTTTTTTCTTTCTCTCCGTCTTAGCAATAAAGTGTGTCAAGGTGCATGCTGATGTTTTTTTATACTTGTCTGAATGTAGTAAAGCACAGAAGTGTGAATGATTTCCTGTGTGTTGTGTGTTGTATCTGTCTTAAAGGAATAGTTCACCCAAAAATAAAAATTTGCTAAATTTACTAAATTTGCACCCTCAGGACATCTAAGATGTAGATGAGATGAGATTGTTTCTTCCTATCAAATTCCTTGTGTGTGTAAACATACTTGGTAATAAAGCTCTTTCTGACTTCTTTATCAGAACAGACTTGGAGAAATTTAGCATTACATCACTTGCTAACCAATCAATAGGTCCTCTGCAGTGAATGGGCATCAGCTGTCTGAACTCACATTCTGACGGCACCCATTCACTGAAAAGGATCCATTGGTGAGCAAGTGAAGTAATGAAGCAAACTCATCGATATCTTTGATGGCCTGAGGTAAATTTTCAGCAGATTTGCAATTTTGAGTGAACTATTCCTTTTGGCATGTTCTACAGTTACATTATTCTACAACTAACACTGTGTATATACTTTGTGTTTTAGGAGTTTGGTCTTGAGCAGCTCCTGGAGGGCTCTGCTGAGCAGACATTTAGGTCTTTCCTGTGTAACATGTTGTTGCTTTGCTATCACACCTTCATGAGCTTCATTTTAGGTAAGAGAAAATTGCTTCTGAATCACATTTTCAATTCATACTGTATGTAGCACATCAGAAGTAACACTGTGTTATCTGGTATCTCATTGCATGTATCTGTGTGTCCTTTAGGCACTGGAGAGGGGGATGTAGAAGATGCAGAAAAACTGCTGCAGCCTTATCTGAAAAAGTATCCTAAGGTACTTGACCACCAGTTTCGAGTTACCAGTGATAAATCCCAAAACACTCACACTCTCATTTACATTAGGATATGAACAGCTGCTGCAATCACTGTTAATAGTAGAGTATGAATTTTATATTTGACAACTGCTGTGCTCCTGTCAGGGATCCATTTTCCTGTTCTTCGCTGGCCGAATAGAGGAAATTAAAGGAAATCTGGATGCTGTAAGTGATAGTTACTCTTATATAATGCATAAAAAGAGGAAGTTTTCGTTTAAATTCTTATTTATATATATTTAGTTTTATTTCTACCTGCCTGTGTGCATGTAATGATGTGCGTGTTCTTGTTCTTAAGGCTATCAAGCGTTTCGAGGAGTGCTGTGAAGCTCAGCAGCACTGGAAGCAGTTCCATCACATGTGTTACTGGGAACTGATGTGGTGTTTCACCTATAAAAGGCACTGGAAGATGGCCTACTTCTACGCAGACCTGCTCAGCAAAGAGAACGCCTGGTCTAAGGTGAAACCTTAAAATACACAGTTGACTGGTGCACTGAAGAGTTGCGTGATCTGTATGTAAAACATGGTGGGTGCCTTTCAGGGCCGAAAGGATTAAATGACTACATTTAAATTAGCGAATGATGGAATTAAAATGGGTCAAATTTCAAGTTTATGTATACATTTCCATTTAAAAGTTTGAGGTAGTTAAGATTTTTGAATATTTTTGAATATTTTTCTAGTCTCTTATTTATTTTTATATATATATATATATATTATTATTTTTTTTTTTTATAGATTTTTTATAAAAAGGTTTTACTCTGGGTTTAATAGGTCTGCTGATATAACATGAATGGAGGCTGAGGTCAATTAATATCCTGCGTGGATGTTTGTGTTTACTGTGCAGTTCGGAACTCATCGCTCTTTTTTTCCTCTCACACACTTTTTTAGGCCACATATGCGTATATGAAAGCTGCTTACCTCAGCATGCTGAGTCGTGAGGAATGCCAGCCGTTCGGAGAGAATGAGGTGGCTTTGTTTAGGTAATGGCAAGGGACTGTATGTTCTTGTTTGTTCACATGATTAAATGTAAATCTATAAATTGGACAACATGACTATAAAATCAAGAAAAAGTCATGTATGCCATATACAGCCTGTACTGTAATGCCAGTCAGTTCAAGCAAGCATTATAAAAAACGACCTAATATTTGATCTCATATTTAATTTGAACATGTAATGTAGCCCATCCTCTTGCAAATATAAAATGGTCATTACATGTACTTTACTGTATTAATGCAAACTGTGATCCAATTTGCACTTTTCAGGCAAGTTCCCAGTCTGAAACAGAAAATAGCTGGGAAGTCATTGCCCACAGAGAAGTTTGCCATCAGAAAAGCTCGCCGCTATAATACAGATAATGCCATTCCTCTTCCTGCACCTCCATTGGTCAGTGTTCAGTTTTAAACGAACTTTACTGTCTGTATTTATTTGAGAGTGCAAGTGTCTTATTTGCATAGTTCACACAGGATGTGCTCTTGCATCTTTGGCTATCTTTGAGTCTCACTGCGTTTAGAGTTACTATTCAGATGTGTTGAGTCTTATAATGTGCGTTGGCAATGGTGTACTGCATCTATAAACTTGCTTCCTGTTCTGTTCCATTGTGTTCCGTTTTGCTATTTTTAAATGCAAGAAGACATCCTGTGTGAAAATCCCTTTAATTAACAAAGAGTAAGGAATTAGAGCATCCTGATTTATGTAATCCCACTGCAAAATAAACAAAAGGAAACACCTGGACATGACGCAGTCTTAAATTCGTGTTCATTGTAAGGGTATGTTTGCATGACAGGAGATGATGTATATCTGGAACGGCTACACTGTGATTGGGAAGCACAAGGACCTGACAGAGGGCATGCTGAAGACACTGAACGAGGCCCAGCAGACGCTTGAACAACATCCAAGTAAAATCTCCCTCCAAACAATGCAGTACTGCTTATGCTGGTGTCCACTTTTAAAATAATAGTTCACCCAAAAATAATGCAATTATTTATTACCTCATGTCATTCCAAATGATATTTTGCAACCACTATTACTAATGACCATGAGTACCAAAAGTAACAGATTTTTTTTTTTTTTCAGTAGAACAAACTAAGTAATATTTTTTTCTGAAACATAAATGTCTCTGTGTTTTTGCTCTCAGGGACCGAGTTCACCACAGATGACCAGTGTGTGGTTAGTCTGCTTAAGGGGCTCTGTCTCAAACACTTGGGTTTCAAGGAAGAAGCTGAACATTACTTCACCCTCGTCCTCTGCAAGTCAGTCTTGCTCTTTTGCTGTACAACAAATCACACTAATATAAAGAGACGTGTTTGTGGTTTTTCTTGTGAAAACTTAAGTAGACATGGCCTATTTTCTTTTACTGACTCTACAGAAGAGGAAAGAGCCTCACTCGTAAAATGACGTGTTCTGTGATTTCACTGTATAGAATAAGAAATATTACATGTTTTAATCTCTAGTATGTCACAGATATTAGAGAAAATGTTTTAAACAGCTTCCTATCACAAATGCTCTTTTTTGTACTTGTACAGTGAGAGTCAGATTAAATATGACCACTACCTGGTGCCCAATGCTCTTCTGGAACACGGTTTACTGTGTTTGGAAGAGGGCAGAATAGACGAGGCCATCAAACTTCTGGAGGCAGCCAAGTAAGTTCAATCCTGACATTGAATGTTTTAAGGGAGATTGCCTCTAAAATTAATGGTTGTTGTCGACGGCACGTTCTTAAAGATATGTTCATCGCTTTGTTCGACATGGAAAATCATACCAACTGCTCAAAAAAAAAAGTTGATAAATTTTGACCTCACTGTTAAAAAAATTACAATAACAATTTTCTTTTATTTGAAAATGTATTTTTATTTATTTTAGTTTTCATAATTATTTTAATATGTAATATATTTTAAAATCAAGTCAAAATGTAAGAAAGTAGAAATTATGCTATGAAATTAAATTATTTACAGGTCGCATAAATTGTCTGAACGGTACATTGCTGTGAATGTTGCCTTGTAGCGGTGGCACGGTACACAGATGTCACGGTTCGGTACATACCTCGTTTTTTTTACAGTCTATGCTCACGGCATTCGCTGTTCTTCTGCTGGCGGTTATCAAACAGCATTGCTGCGGCGCCCCCTTTTGGATTGAGGGTGAATTGCCTGTATTCGTTGTAAGGCCTCATGCACCGAACCAAGATGCCGACTTTTTTTTTATATGTTGGTTACATAAAAACGTAGATAGTCTAAATTGAAACCAAACAATTAAACCGATTGATTACACCTAACTGTTAATTGGTCGGACGAGGCTAAGTTTATGCAACTGGCCCCAGATTTGATTTGCTTTAACTGTACTGTAAGCTGCCATTGTAATCTTAGATATATTATATTTCCACAAAAAAATGTGTGGCATTCAGCACATTCAGTCATTGACTCAATGTAAACAATTTCACAACTGATTCACAGAATTATTCATTTTATAATATAATAATAATATAATATAAAGGTTTTTTGCTCTGCACAACAATCACATATTTCACCCTGAAACACTCTGTGTTTGAGCTGATGTTTGACACACTCGGTCGTTGCCCTGTTAGTCTTGAACACTATTAACCATGATTTCTTTGCCAGGCAAAATTACAAAAACTACTCGATGGAATCACGGACACACTTCCGGATCCAGGCAGCACTACATAAAGCACGAGGCACAGCTGTGAACGGAGACTGCTCACCCTCCAGCCCTTAACGGTTGGGGTCACAGCAAGCTAAGATCAGGCTTGACTTGGGTTGCCATATGCCAAGAGGAGGACTAAAGGGCCACATGACCAATCAGACCCGAACTGAGCTTATAGAGACAAATCATCTGCAATTCACTCAAGACACAGAAGTGACGTCATGCTGTTATGATGGCATATACATAACATTGTGCTATTAGAATATTGTAAATGCACCATTATGAATAATAGTAATATAATACAAGTTACACCAGTCCAATAATATTATACTGGTACATCAGGCTAAGAACGTTGTCACTCAGAACAAAAGTAAGGCCATCTGTCAATCATTTTGGCTGCTTTCGAAGCTCTTGTTGGTAATGCTCTCCACTGTTGGTCACCCTGTGACATCAGTAGTCTATACATGGCTGTGCCTTATGGCTAAATTTGATTTGGATTTAAAACACATGTGCACAAATATTAGTTTACTTTTAATCTTTGGAGTATAAATAGGTAATGAAATAAGCCTATTTTATTGTCCAGAGGTGATATGATGAACGTAAGTTTTGATATCATGGTGTAAGGCTCCACCCATCCGGCCCAAAGAAGGTTTCCGATGGTGGATGAAGGTTTCCTGCGTGTTCGGTCTTTCCGGTGTGCAAAGTTCTTCAATTTTAAGTTAAACTCTAATCTGACTCCATTTTATTATTTAATCTGACTCCATGTTATTATGACCTCGTATTTAGCTTGAAATACAAATTGATTGCTTGTCTATTTCTAATTTGTATTCTTCTGATATTTGATTATTCTAGTTAACTCTTGACTTTATATTTACTCGTTCATTCGGTTGCTCATGTCATGTCTTTAACAAGGATGCAACGTAATCTACTAGAGTCAATAATTACAGAGTAAAACAGAATAAGGTCAAATGTAACAATTTATTCTCAGTCAGGTAAATACTGTATGTATTATCTCAACTCCACAGCAATTCAAAGAGATCAAATCATATCAATACAAAACATCGAATTCTCAAAGATAAATCTATGAGTAAAGAATGCAAACCTGACTTTATAGAAATACATAGTGTGAGTATTCAGACATACCACACTACGGGCTTCTGGCTACAGAAATCGCCCTGATCCTTTTGCCACATTCTCCTTAAGTACCTCAGACCAAGACCAACACCCCTGAAATGTAGGCAGGAACTAACAATTTGAATTTGCTTTGATCAAGCCAAGTTGGCACCTTTTGGGACAGAAGGTAATTTGCATGAAAACCACTAGGAGCTGATCCACCCTCTACAGTATGCAAAATATCTCTGAACTCTTAAGATCTGTATTACCTTTTAGTTTACTTCTTATAAGAATGAGACCATTGTACCAGTCGCCCTGAGACAATTCAAATGATACCAAACATGACTGTAAATAACACTTGCATTAATGTAGAATATTACATTCTTCTATTGACCATTCTGAGTGAGCTGGGTGAGGGGAAAGAAAGGGGATGAAAAGGAACTGATGCATATTTTAGAGAGGCATTTTCCCGCATTTTCTCTCAGTGGGATGTGGAGACAGATGTCTGTATGTTAATGCACTGTGTGTGTGTTGTCCATCTCAGAAGTTCAAAGTGTCTGAGGTTCTGTAATCCTTACAGATTCCTCCCTTTGACAATGGGTTACTCTTTGTTTGGAGTACTGTGGCCTTGTCAAATCTCATGGACAGGATTCCTGTTATAAGCGTCATTTTTATCATATAACATTATCTTTGTGTTTCCGTGTACATAATTAGTCTGTTTTAGCAATGTGTTGAGAAAACAAGCATCTTCGTTACAGCAAAAAAGGACTGTCAGAACTTAAACTGGACGTTTTGTGGGTTTAGTTTCTTTTTTAGTATTTATTCACTGTTATGGCGCCTTTCAAAATTGTCCCGTTTTAAGTGGGCAGCTGAATGTGTCTTTTAGAAAGGCAGTCTACTTCATGTGGACTTGGTCCAGATCGTACTTGAGCTCAAACAAACTAGTCTTTTAGATACATGCAGGACAGGCTGGCATGCTAGCTCCAGCCAAAGTGAGGGATGCATTGACAACCACTACAGCCTTGCACTATGAAGAGAAAGAAAATTTGAGCTGGTTCAGGACAGAGGATTGTACTTTGCTACTTCATGGAGCTTTTCCCTGTAGTGTGGAGTTCAACCTACTAAACATAGCGGCAGTGTTGTTCTTAAATGCGGTGTATTTTCAGATTTAGTTCTAATCAGTCAGTCCTGCTCTTCAAGGCTTGTGTGTTTTATTGTAATTTACCCCAGATTAGTTTAAATGTATCCATGGATTTTTATTCTTCTGCAATGTAATCTGTATAGTGCCTGTTTTATGAGATCCAGTTCTACCAAAGTAAAATTTACATTAAGCAAAAACAATCATCTGCTCATGCTGTGTTTGCTCAGAAATTTCACAGGCAATTTGTAACATGCTGCGTTTCAAATGTGGCAAAACAAAATGTTTGAAAAGGAATGATATATGGGTTTTTCATTGTAATGGCCTTTGTTTCTCCCTCATTGACATTCTTCCTGATTTAGATTGATTTTACAGGCTTTGTGCTATAGAGGTCAGCAAATCCTGTATATGGTGCATGGCTACTGTGTAAACACATTCCTGTAAATACTGAACTTACATTTTCTAATTTAAAATTAAATGATGTGATACCACTCCAAAACCACTTTTGTTTTCCTTTTTTGATCTAAGGGGCCTGGCTCCTTAGGAAGACAGTCCACCCAAAAACATTTTGTCATCATTGATTTTCTTCCATGAAAAACAAAAGGGGATGTTTAGCAGAATGACAGCTTCAGTTGCTATTCACTTTCATTGTATGGAAGAAAGATGAAGGTGAATGAGGCTGTCAATCTACATGTAGTCCTATATTTCTGATTAATCTTCATGTCTTCAAAACATAAAAGTGTGATTTAAAATGATATTACAAAAATAAAACTAGTCTGGCCCATTGTAATCAATAAAAACATCCTGGCTGCACTATATTCATCTGTAATAGTCAATGTCAGTATTGTTACTATGAACTAAAATCTAAAACTATTAAAAACATTTTTCATGAAATAAAACTCACGTGACGTATAACAAAATAAAAATATAAATGGCTGAAATACTTATGTATAACTGCAATAAAGTGTTTGTTAAAGCACTAAAATTATTCAAACTAAACCTGAAAAAAGGACATTAATGTAAAAAAATAAAAATGTCAGATGCACATGAAAAAATTACTAAAACTTAAAATTGAGGTCGCCATGCATTTTCATGACATTGTTTTACCTAACGTTAACTATGAATGTGAACAGTGACTGGGTACAGTCATTCTGACTAATGTCTCCTTTATTGTAACACAAAAAAGGGGTCGTGGGTTTTCGCAAAAACATGAGGTTAAGTAATTACAACAGACTTTTCTCTATAGAGCAAACTATGCCTTTAAATCGGCCTAATGCGGTCAAGTTTACAGGCTTTAAACCCCCAGTTGTTGGTGTTGTAAATCGGCGATCTGATTGGGTGACGAATAACCACTAATAACGTCCTTACTATAGAAGACACCCGCGGATTGGTCCATACAGCCCGGAGGCGGGACTTAGAATGACTGCCTGAAAGGCAACATTGCTTAAGTCGCCATTGATAGCAAGCGCATATTTGATATTGTAGAAATTATCCGTTGAAGGCTAACCAGTGTTTATTATTGAGACGAGGAGAAAAGGACAACACCACATACCACGGCTTTAGGGCAAATAGACGTATTTGATTTTATGTGTTTACAAAAACATCGTTTCATATGTGTGTCTGACACTTTTTGCCAGGGTTCTTTGTGTCGACAATGGTTTGTTTTTCTCCGTCAGGATCTCTCCTGATGATCGGATCGTTTTAAATGAATGATAGAGATTTAGTCATCCTGTTTAAAAGGGCGGAAGTCTGGTTGGAGTGATTAAGGGAAGAAAGCAGGGGATAGACAGGATTTCAACATTTAGACAACAAGGAGTTTGAAAAGGAGATGGGGAATTGTCTGAAATCTCCCACTTCGGATGATATCTCCTTGCTCCACGAATCACAGTCAGACAGGGCCAGTTTTGGTGACGCCAACGATCCGGATCAGGAGCCGCCACCTCCATATCAGGTAAGCTAATGAAGAACCTCCAGAATAAACAAAGAAACTTTCCTTTTGACTAAAACACACTGTGCCTCCTGCTTTTTAATATAAACATTCGCAATGCTATAGGCTATTCTTAATCTGTAATACAAAATCAAATGCATACTAATATACGGGGAAATATATCAGGAGCTCCATCTGTTTGATTTCGCCCTAGACAGTGTGCCATACTAAATCCTCTTTGTTCGACATAAACTTGGCCTACAATTCACGTCAGACCGTCCAGAAAGATGGACAGCCTGCCGCCTCCGTGACGTGTTGATTGACCAGCACCAGGTTTATTGCGACAAAGTAACAATTCTGATTGTGACGTCATAGTGATGTTATTCTCCCGGGTAGAGTTTCGCTTTTAGTATTTATAGAACTTGTTTTCTTTCCTTCAAATATCAAAAGAGAAGAATCACGTTTGTTTTGATTTATTAGCAGTTTTATAAGAGCCTTATTTGAAATCTTGCCAAGTACCCCTGCTGTACACATACCCCTGACTGTACTAGGGCAACCAGGGGGCTTGGGGTCTCTGCAAACTTTCATAGGGGCTTTCATAAGGTTTCCAACATGGTCTTAGAGTCAGAAAGGGTGGAAACGAGGGGATTTTCCCATTTTTATGGACATGTGGAATCAGTTGAAGTTCAAATCATGAGATCACGTTGTTTAAAATGATGTCATGCTGCATCATTCCTTTGTTTAAAAGGAAGACATTCATCTCACGTCAGCATGTTATAACTCTTCCAGGAGAGCTGGGTTTGATGGGATGGGTGTCTTTGTGTTGGGTGAAACAAGCACATTTAAACGGGTAATTATCAGTGCACAATAAGCAAACATTTTATATACTGTCACTGTTTTGCAACAACATTTATACTGTGCATATGCACTGAACTGAGAGGAAGTTCAGGAGCTGTCATGTTTGCTGTGAAGGCTGTTACAGCCTCTTAGTTGTGTATTGGATCTCTGCTTTACAAAAAGACACCAACAAACTTTGCTTCCCCATTAGCAAACCGCCATCGGCCCTGCAGGTTCCATATGATAGGTAATCACATATGCATCTCAAACAATCATGCAGTAATTTCCTCAGAACTACTGTGACGTAACTGTCTTATAAATCTTCTTATGCAAAACCTTCCTTCAGAAGTTTAAAACACTCTCTTCGGTCTTGGTTTCAGTTTGGCTGCATAATCTAATGTTGATTGGCACTGAGTGGAAGCAACCACCCATTGAAAGTAGAAGGTGGGAAGTTTTGTGCTGTACTCCTTGCGCTTATCAGCTGTACTAACAGCGTTCTGCCACTTCCTCCTCCACGTAGTCGCCTGGAAACAGCCTGAATGTTCTTATGGGCCAGGAGATTGACTCAGAGGAGAACCACAGTTTATAAAATAGCTTATCGAATCCTGTTGATGAAACATTTCTAGGTAGTGTTGAATGCATCATCATGATCACAGAAGAGTTATGGTGATCTCATTTTCCAGTGAACTGTGTTTTTCATCAGTACTCCTTTATTTGCTGTTTGTGTTCTGTGGCAGTTATCTATTTGCACTCCATACAATTAATAATTGTATGCTATATGAGAAGAAATATCATCCAAACCTCTCACATCTTACAGCTCAAGGGTTAAAATGCAAACAGAATTTCATTATTGGATAAATGCGCTCTTTCTTGTGTTACTGGGCTTTGTCTTTGAAGAGGAGGCACCTTTCTGCTGAACGCCAGCAAAAATTGTGCTCCGCTTTCTGTTTTGTGAAGTTATTGAGTCGCTAGGGTGCAAGATCAGACAAGGGTGTAAAAAAACGAGCAGAAGAAGACAGCACCATGCTGAATTTTCCCAGCGTTTCTTAATGACACTGCTGCTCTGTGCAATATTCCGATGGCTCGCTTCAGCCTATTGTCGGAATGTTGGACAGACAGGAGGTCTGTTTGATTCACGCAGTGGATGAAAAAATGCACAGCCTCCTTGAGAACCCAAATCATTCCCAATCTCAGCACATTCTTGCATTGCTTGCCAAGAATGCTTGACGTTTTTTCCCCCAGAGTCTCAGGCAGGGAGCTAGAAGGGGCTGTCTGTGCTCTCAAGTATGCACAGAAACGGTTCTGCTTATTTTAAGTTATAAAGGGATCTTTAAAATGCAGTAGTAGATAGTTGTAAATTGTCGTCTTTATTGGCCTTCAAAAACATGCTTCAAATACTTTGCCGCTACTTCTTTCAGTACTCAAACACAAGAAAGACAGTCATCTAAGTCTTCCTCTCTAAATAGTGTCAATGTAATTTTGGTGTTACACTGCTTAAGAGCCATTATATATTCACACATGCACATGTATGTGGGGTGAGAGTGTATAGTGTTTGGTAATGGAGGCCTGATTTTGTGCTGAGCTGGTACAGACCGTTTCTGCAGCGTTGACTTAGTAGCACTTCAAACAGCTGTTTGTTTAACCTTCCATGCGCTCAGATAAGCGTCCACCTCCTCAGCCCTCTCACTGCTTAGAAAAGGAGGACAAAGTGTGTGGGAGAGTGAAAAAGAAAAATGTTCTTCCCGTAACAGTCGATATGTTTACATACACTTTGAAAGTTTGTTTTTAGCCCGAATTGAAAAAAATATACATGTTTTTGAAAATCATGTAAATGCTATAGTTTAGGGCAGGGGTTCTCAACCCTGGTCCTGGAGGGCCACTGTCCTGCACTGAGTTTTGCTCCAACCTTGATCAAACTCACCTGCCTGTACAGTTTAATTAGCTTGTTCAGGTGTGTTTGATTAGGGTTGGAGATAAAATTTGCAGGACAGTGGCCCTCGAGGACCAGGGTTGAGAGAGCCTGGTTTAGGGGAAATCGCAACAGACTGTTTTTGTGAAGTTGGACTTTGACAATTTTCTGACTCTTTTAACTAAGAATGAATTAGAATAAAGAAGATTGTTTTACCTACTCCATTTTATTTTTATTTTTCATTATACCAGAGTCAGTAATGATTTTTTATGTATTTATGTATCTTTATTACTTTTTTTTTTTTGTAGAAATGAATACCTTTAACTTGCAACAACACATTAAATTGATCAAAAGTGACAGTAAAGCCATTTTTAAATGCTGTTCTTTTGAACTTTCTAAAAAATTATAGCATTATTCATAATACAGATTGTTTCAAAGCAGCTTTACAGAAAATGCCTGTTTCATGTTACAAATTGTAACAATATACCACAATGTTAATGTTTTTACTGTTTTTCCATCTGATATGCATAAAAGACTTCTTGAAATCTTGCTGGCCTTGTAATGTTTGAATGGTAGTGTATATATTTAAATGTGTGGTGTGTATTATTTATTTATTTTGTTAGTTGTACTTGACGTAAATTGTATGTTTACATTTAATGATGTCACCCTAATTAAAATTGTAATTGCTTTTGTGCCAGATAAATATAGCTCCAATTGTTAAAAACAGCATATCCTTTGTTAGTTATGCATTTAAAGATATATGCCCCTAACAGCTTCAATATAGTGTGTTGCTTTGTCTTGTTAGCTTAGCTTGGGAAGCTAATGTTAAAAGTAGTAGTGTTGGGGATGCTAAAGTAGCTCCTCATTCTGTCTGTAGTCTCTGTCCACTGTGGAGGGCGGTTGAGACGGTGTCTGGCTGAGTCATGCTAGCCTCTAGCCTTATTTTGGGCTATTCGAGTGAGGTACACATACAGGAATGTGAAGCACAGATGTCTTCACTTCTGTGTTTGTTGTGAAAGCACTGAATCAGGCTTGACGTTGATTTGATTTCTGATAAAGATGAAGTCAGTAGATGACACTGTTATCAGGAATAAGTTGTTTTAGTGGTTTATAGTTCTGTTTTATTATCTCTTTGGATTTTGAGGCAAGTGAAAGATACAGGGCAGTGACGGTTTGGATTGTTTTGTCTAGTCCAGTGAGTCCTGAGAGGGAGTGGTGCTTTCAGCCTTTACCGGAACAAAGTCGGAGAAAGAGAGCAGAAAATGGACCACTGGATGGTTTGTCTGCTTCAGTAATGAGGGAGGGCCGGAGACTGGACGACATGCTTTGTTTAACACCCAAAGCCTACCAGACCAAACAGAATTCCCCGCTCGCCAGCTCTTGTTTTTTTTTTTGTTCTGCGATTCCTTCACCTCTTTGTCTCGGACTGTCTGTTTCTTTGAACCAATCAAATCATTCTCTGTTGTACTCGTGGTGTTGGGGTGTCTGATGCTGTTCCTGTTGTTCTCAAATGAGAGCTGTGCTCTTGATGCCTGAAATGTCTGAATAAATTGGTATTGTAACATACTGTCAATTAGAAAGCCTTTGTCAGGTAAATGTTTAAAGATGGTATACAGTAGATGTATACCTCACTGCTTATGATACCCCACAATCCTATTTTTTTTGTAATTGTGATTTTCTTTTTCTTGTCAGTGTTGTTTTATGTATTAACAAGGTTAGCTTTGTTTTATTGATATATTAACAAGGTTAGGCAATTATAGTGCAAGTCTGACAGTTTTGACATTTTCGTTTAATTTTCTAGTGCCTAAAATAGTGTTCACAAAACACTGATGTGAATTTATGAGCCTCTGTTATAATATTTATAGGATTTGTATTTATTATAAATATTGTATGATGTATTATAGTATGTAATTGTTTTTAATAATAAATATAATATACATTGCTATATCAAATAGGCCTATGTTATATATTAAAATACATTATAAATTATTATATAAAATTATAAACTTATTAGATTTTGTTGTAGATTTTTAACATGCACACACATACAGTATATACAGTCATGGCCAAAAATATCGGCTCCCTTGGTAAATCTGATCAAAGGCAGCTGTGAAAATTAATCTGCATTGTTAATCCTTTTAATCTTTTATTTAAAAAATTCACAAAAATCTAACCTTTCGTTGGATAATAAGAATTTAAAATGGGAGGAAATATCATTATGAAATAAATGTTTTTCTCTAATACACATTGGCCACAATTATTGGCACCCCTAGAAATTCTTCAGAGTAAAATATCTCTGAAGTATTTTCCCATTCATATTCACAATTTTGAGTGCTCAAGGGTGATTATGAACATGAAATTATCCTGTTTCACAGAAATATAATTAGGAGGGAAAACAAAACCCAAATTCCCTTAATCATCCATCACAATGAGAAAAACCAAAGAATATATTTCTGATGTGTGGCAAAAGATAATTGAGCTTCACAAATTAGTGAAGTGGCTTTAAGAAAAGAGCTAGAGCAGGGAAAATTCCCATTTCCACCATCAGGGCAATAATTAAGAATTTCCAGTCAACAGAAAAAGTTACGAAACTGCCTGGAAGGAAGACGTCTGTCTGTATCATCCTAATGCACGGTGAGGAGGAGAGTTTGAGTGGCGAAAGACTCCCCAAGGACCACAGCTGGAGAATTGCAGAAAATAGTTGAGTCTCGGGGTCAGAGAAAACCTTAATTGTCACCTACATCACATGCTGTTTAGGAGGGTTTCAAGAGAAATTCTCCTAGCTAATCCAAAAACTTCAAATGGGACTAAAAAAATAGCTTTTTAGCAGCAAACACTCAAGATGGGTTTGGTGAACCCAGGGATAAAAAGTACCCCATGTGTACAATGAAATATACTGCTGTATTTTTTATGTTGTGGGGCTATATTTCTGCTGGAGGTCCTGGACATCTTGTATAGACACATGGCATCATGGATTCTATCAAATACAATATCAATAAGTGACTGACTCTGTTAGAAATCTTATAATGGACCATGTTTGGATCTTCCAACCGTACAATAATCCAAACACAAACCTCAAAAACAACACAAAAATGGGTCACTGGGCACAAAACCAAGCTTCTGCTATGGCCATTCCAGTCCTCTGACCTGAACCCTGTAGAAAATGAGTGAGGTGAACTGAAGAGAAGAAGCACCGTCATGGAGCTGTGAATCTAAAGGGACAATCTATTTATTTCATAATGATATTTCCTCCCATTTTAAATTCTTATCCAATGGAAGGTTAGATTTTTGTAAATTTTTAAAATAAAAGATCAAAAGGATTAACAATGCAGATTAATTTTCACAGCTGCCTTTGATCATATTTACCAAGGGTGCCGATATTTTTGGCCATGACTGTATGTATGTGTGTGTGTGTGTGTGTATGTATGTAGATATGTATATGTATGTAATAAGTATATTTATTTATTTTTTTCAGTTTATTTAATGGTCATATCATCTCAAATTTTGCTTTGTTTGATCAGCCTGTTCAACATATTTTATATTTTTATACTATATATTTAAATGCCATATGAAAACTTTCTCAGCCCAACAGAGCAAAATATTATATATAGGCCTATTTATCTGTATTTTATATGTATAATGTAAAGTTAATTGTCATATCAAAACATTTTGTTTGTTTGAACATGCCAACCAGCCCAACATAGCAACATTTATAGATTGCATAATTTATATTTAATTGTCATATCTAAACTTTTTGTTTAAACATCCTGACCAGCCTGACAGAGCAACGTTGGAGTTCGTTTGAGGAGGGACAAGCTATTTTTCAGCCAATGGCGGATGGGGCGAGTGTTCAGATTACTTTTGTTGTTCTTTTTGGTGAGGCTAGTGCCACAGAAATGCATATACATTATCTTTAAGATGAACCTTCATACAAAAATGCTACCTGTGAAGTCAGAAACTTGGGAAGCGACTCCTTGGTTAGATTTACATGGTGTGAAACACAAGAGTTTCAGAGACTGTCAGAGAAGACGGCGCCGTCGTTGTCAGAAAGATCGTGTTTCGGTTCTGCTTCCAGCTAAACACACACACCTTTATTTGCTGGATCCCAGAGTGCTGACCACTACATTATGAGTACATCACAAATGTTCTTTCTATTTGGTTTTGTCTTCAGCCGGTGTACAAATTAGTGTGTATTCAGATAGGTAGTATAACCTGTCGGTCAAGTGATTGTATTCAATATGGCCGCTGTGTGACCTAATTCTCAAGTGAGCGCTGAACCTGATCTCAAAGCTCACCTTTAATCTGATCTGAAATCAGAACTGCACTACGCCATGGTTGCTTTTCCCAGCAGCACCTCCCAGTCCTCAGGCCTGGTTTCTACAGAACGTCTCTCACTGCTCCCTATGGGCATTACTCCCCTGTGTGGAAACATGTCCTACATCTGATTAATCGTTATCATGGTGCGTGCGCATATGAATGTGGCTTAGAGGTTTATAATGTAAGGAAGTAATAAATATCTTCCAAGTATGAATGTCCATGGAGCAATATCTGAGCTTTGGCCGTTTGTGGCTGTTTTGAGCCAAAGCAGTGCTGCTTTTTTTTTTTTTTTTTTTTCCCAAGTGTGCAACGTCCAGTCCAATAACCATGAACACCACCATTCACAAATCAACACTCATTTACAAGGCTAATTTATTGTAGGGTTTTCAAGAAAGACATGATCTGAGCTCCAGGGTACAATCGTTGACACCTGAAACGATATATTAATGTCCTCTCTTGGGTGTAGTGGTTAATGTTATTGCACTGTAATGGTGGTTAGGTTAATACAGATTATGCACAGGGGTGTGTAAACTTTTGAGAAAAGAGAGGTATGTGAAATTGTGAGCAGAATTATAAGATGTTAAACATAGAAAATAATAAAGGGATTAAAAACTTACTGTACACTACACACACAAATGTGTGTATATATGTACAGTGGCAAAAAATTATTTGGTCCCCTGCTGATTTGTACATTTCCCCACTGACAAAGAAATGATCAGTCTATAATTTTAATGGTAGGTTTATTTGAACAGTGAGAGACAGAATAACAACAAAAAAATCCCGAAAAACGCATTGCAAAAAAGTTATATATTGATTTGCATTTTAATGAGTAAAATAAGTATTTGACCCCTTTGCAAAACATGACTTAGTACTTGGTGGCAATCACAGAGGTCAGACGTTTCTTGTAGTTGGCCACCAGGTTTGCACACATCTCAGGAGGGATTTTGTCCCACTCCTCTTTGCAGATCCTCTCCAAGTCATTAAGGTTTCAAGGCTGACGTTTGGCAACTCAAACCTTCAGCTCCCTCCACAGATTTTCTATGGGATTAAGGTCTGGAGACTGGCTAGGCCACTCTAAGACCTTAATGTGCTTGTTCTT
The DNA here is from genome assembly GCF_936440315.1 of Barbus barbus. Taxonomy (NCBI): domain Eukaryota; kingdom Metazoa; phylum Chordata; class Actinopteri; order Cypriniformes; family Cyprinidae; genus Barbus; species Barbus barbus. The sequence continues at coordinate 21,915,836 of NC_136757.1, forward strand.
GAGCTACTCCTTTGTTGCCTTGGCTGTGTGTTTTGGGTCATTGTCATGCTGGAATACCCATCCGCGACCCATTTTCAATGCCCTGGCTGGCTTCAATGCCCTGGCCCTGACGGTACATGGCCCCATCCATCGTCCCTTTGATGCGGTGCAGTTGTCCTGTTCCCTTAGCAGAAAAACACCCCCAAAGCACAATGTTTCCACCTTCATGTTTGACAGTGGGGATGGTGTTCTTGGAGTCATAGGCAGCATTCCTCCTCCTCCAAACGCGGCGAGTTGAGTTGATGCCAAAGAGCTGGATTTTGGTCTCATCTAACCACAACACTTTCAGCCAGTTCTCCTCTGAATCATTGGCAAACTTCAGACGGGCCTGTACATGTGCTTTCTTGAGCAGGGGGACCTTGCGGGCACTGCAGGATTTCAGTCCTTCACGGCGTAGTGTTAACAATTGTTTTCTTGGTGACTATGGTCCCAGCTGCCTTGAGATCATTGATAAGATCCTCCCGTGTAGTTCTGGGCTGATTCCTCACGTTTCTCATGATCATTGAAACTCCACGAAGTGAGATCTTGCATGGAGCCCACGACCGAGGGAGATTGACAGTTTTGATTCTTCAAATTGCGAATAATCACACCAACTATCGTCACCTTCTCACCAAGCTGCTTGGCGATGGTCTTGTTGCCCATTCCAGCCGTGTGTAGGTCTACAATCTTGTCCCTGACATCCTTGGACAAGCTCTTTGGTCTTGACCATGGTGGAGAGTTTGGAATCTGATTGATTGATTGATTGATTAATTTGCTTCTGTGGACAGGTTGTCTTTTATACAGGTAACAAATTGAGATTAGGAGCATTCCCTTTAAGAGAGTGCTCCTAATCTCAGCTCCTTACCTGTATTGTCAGGTAATCTTGCTGATTGATAAGGGATCAAATACTTATTTGACCCATTAAAATGCAAATCAATTTATAACTTTTTTGAAATGCATTTTTCTGGATTTTTTTTATTTTTCTGGTTATTCTGTCTCTCACTGTTCAAATAAACCTACCATTACAATTATAGACTGATCATTTCTTTGAGTGGGCAAACGTCCAAAATCAACAGGGGCTCTGATAATTTTTTCCCCACTGTATGTATGCATGTATGTGTGTATAATATTATTATTTATTAATAATTTTACTTTATTTTATATTTTTCTGTATTTCATGAAATTATATTGTATTTATATTTTTATAGAAATTATGAAATTATATAATATACATGTGTATGTATGTGTACACAAATTTCTATTAATTTCTATATATTCTATATGTTATATTATTATACATTATAATTTATAAAGCTGAAGTCCTGAATAAGCTGCATAATGGATATTTGAATATATTCATCAGGGTAGGGCTGAAAAAAAAAATATGATCATGAGTGTGTTAACTTATGAATTGTCTCTACACTAAAACAAGTCTTATAATTAATGTTCTTTACTGTTATACAGATTTTCTATGTATAATAGAAGTTTTGGTCTTTAGGAAATTCAAATAAATGCTTGTATTTTGATTCTCATTTGCTATGAACAATACTGTAACATCACTTGTTCTAATGTTTATAGCAGAATACATCGCACACAGATCTTAAACCTACTCAGTGTCCCAAACAGCTCTCATTAGTGAATGCTGAGCAGGCGCCTGTCTCAATGGGAGCTATTGTTCACCTCCCTCTCTTCATAAATACCCTTTGGACTCAATATGGTCCCATTTGGGCTTCTCACATCAAAATGGTGCAAAAAGGGAAAGATCGCCCCCTGGTGGAGCTTTGATTGCATATGCCTCAAATTAAGATGATTACTCATAACTGTACTGAGCATTGTACTGTATAGCTGCATATTCATTTCTGGACTAGCTTGGTCTTATGACTTTGCTTAATTTTGAGTGGAATAGAAGTGGTTAAATATCTCAAACCTCACAAGAAGTGATCCAATATTCACTGTTGTTATGTTCTTATACCATATGTGTGGGTGTTTTCAGGAGCAGATCCATGTGCCCGTGTATCACCCCACTCCCAGCCAGGCCCGGCTGGCAACCCAACTGACCGAAGAGGAGCAGGTGCGGATCGCTCAAAGGATCGGCCTCATCCAGCATCTTCCCAAAGGTGTCTATGATCCAGGCAGTGACGGCACTAAGAAGAAGATTCGAGAGTAAGTGATGATACTATGTATCTGTCTTTTAGTTTTTTAGTTATATTAAAGGTTTTGAAGTGTTTTTTCAATCTAGATCAAAAATATGAATGCACATTAAAGCATAACATGTTTATAGTGAAAAGACTCAAGTTAAGCTGAGATTTGGCATGACCAGGACTATGGTAACATGTTAAATTCTAACTAAGGTTATTTAAATGTTTAACGGCATTAGGCCTATATTTATAATGCATTGCCTTATGGTTGAATTTAATTTTCATCCAAGCGAGTACAAAATATTAATTTTATTCTTGCACAACAAGCAGAAATCAAGTATCAGCACTACAGTTAAACGCATGAATAAAGCGGTTTAAATGTTTTCATATCCCAGTTGAATATGCAGAGGCATCTATAAGTAAACCATTCTTAAGCTAAAGCCTTTCAAATGTGTAAACACTCTCTGTTTAAATACTCCAGCAAAGCTGACATAGAAACTTTAGGGCAAGTTTGAGATGGGACTGATGTAATGACTTGAAAATTCAGCTTTGCCGTCACAGGAATAAATTCGATTTTTAAATATATTAAAATAGAAAAAAGTTATTTTAAATTTTATTACCATTTCATAATATTATTATTTATCTTTACTTTATTGTTTGATCGGAGAACTGCAGTCTTTGTGCGCATGAGAGATTTCTTTGAAAAACATAAAAAAATAAAATAAAAAATCACAACAACCCCAAACTTTTGAATGGTAGTTAATATATTCCTAGATTGCTCTAATCGAAATGAAACCGGTTTAAAAAATGTAATTTTAATGAGGACACCTAATAAGTGCCTGTTCCTGACCATTCTGTTGTGTGACTATTGAACTTTTTTTTTAATTACAATTCAGTAAATTCATCTTTCTGCCATTCTGATTCAACATCCTGTAAGGCGTGACCAATTTTAAATTCTGCATTATGCCCAACCCTGTCAGCAGCCTATGGAAATACTGTGCCCTTTATTGCCAAGCTTATTGCGGTGTGTGTTAACAACACATTCTCTCTTTGCGCAGGTGTGTGATCTGCATGATGGACTTTGTGTATGGAGACCCCATCCGGTTCCTCCCCTGCATGCACATCTACCACCTGGACTGCATAGATGACTGGCTGATGAGGTCCTTCACGTGTCCCTCCTGTATGGAGCCTGTAGATGCTGCCTTGCTCTCGTCCTACGAAACTAACTGACTACTGCCTGCACTGATCCCCGCCCTACACACACACACACACACACACACACACACACACAACCCTTGAGTCCTGTCCTTACACGGCCCCTTTGCATAAAGAGAAAAACTGTCCGCTTGACTGGGGCGTGGGATGGTGTGCCGGTGGCATCATGGGATAAAGGAGGCCACACTGATAATTAAATCTCTCCTGCATGGTCCTGCTGGACAGGGAAATCTGCAGGAGCCCTTTTGCACCCTGACGACTTTATCATGTGATTCCTTTGTGTCTCATCGATGACACCCAGACAAGCCAGTCACGCACCATTCCACTGTAGCAACACTTACACTGGAAGGAGACGGACCTTCGAGAAACATACCGGAGGACTTTTAAAAACGCATCTTTAACATTCAATCTCTATTTATTCATTTCTCTCTCAGTCTCTGTTTCCATAAAGGGCTCGTTTGATTTCTGCCGAAGCTGCAGTGGAGCAAAACCAATGGCATTGCACATACACATGCAAAGAAAGAAAAAAAAAAAAAAGAGAGAAAGTCTCATGAATTTTGCACTTTTTACTCAAACAATTAACCCCAGCTTTACACACACATACACACATGCAAATGTGCATCACATAAGACTTTTATTTAACTAGATGTTAGCTTTTTTGAGTTTATATGTTTGTTTTGTTGTTTTAAGATACTCAATGTACACTTCAGCTACCCAATTTGTGTTGAAAAATTAGCATTTCTCCTGTATCACTTGCGAGCATCAAGTCTGAGTGGATTTGGTGCATCAATAAATATACACACACACACACACACACATATGTATACATGCAGTGCCTTGCAAAGGTATTCATACCCCTTCATTTTTTTCATGTTTTATGTTGCTGCCTTATGTTAAACTGCTTTAAATTACTATTTTTTCCCCCATCAATCTGCACTCAATACACCATATTGACAAAGCAAAAACAGAACTGCCACAACTTCGTAAATTTATTTAATATAAAAAAAACAGAAATAAGTACATTGCATAAGTATTCATACCCTTAACTAAATATTTAGCTGAAGTACCTTTACAGTCTCAAGTCTCTTTTGTTTGATGAGACAAGCTTTGCTCATCAACATTATCTGCCATTCTTCACCTCTCAAGCTTTGTCAGGTTGGATGGGGGCAGATACACATTTTCAGGATTCTCCAGAAATATTTAATTGGGTTCAAGCTCAGGCTGTGGCTAGGCCACTCAAGGACATTCACAGAGTTGTCTATAATTGACTCTTGCTGTGTGCTTGGGGTCATTGTCCTGTTGGAAGGTGAACATTCTGCCCAGTCTGAGGTTCTGAATGCTCTGGACTGGGTTTTCATTGAGGCCATCTCAATATTTTGGTGCATTGAGCTTTTCTTCTATTCTGATGAGTCCCTCAGTCCCTGCTGCTGAAAAACAGCCTCACTGCTACCAGCACACTTTACTTTTGGGATGGTACTCTGCAGGTGATGAGCAGAGCTGGTTCCCTTCAAACATGATGCTTAGAATTGAGGTTCATCGGACCAGATAATCTTGTTTCTCAGAGTCTGAGGGTCCTTTAGGTGCTTTTATTTTGCAAATTCCAAGTGTGTTTTCGTGTGTCTTACCTGAAGAGAGGATTGAGTCTTGCCACACCGCCATAAAGCCCATATCGGTGGTGTGTTGCAATGATGTTTGTCCTTCTGTAGATTTCTCTCATCTGCATATATGATCATGGAGCTCAACTAGACTGACTGTCAGGTTCTTGGTCACCACACTAACCAAAGCCCTTCTCCATCAGTTGCTCAGTTTGAACAGATGTCCAGCTCTAGGAAGAGTCCTGGTTGTTTCAAACTTCTTTCATTAAGAGTAATAGAGACTATATTCTTCTGTGACCCTTCAGTGAAGCAGAACTTTTTTTTTTTTTCCCCCCTGAACTCTTCCCCAGATGTGTGGCTTGACACAAACCTGTTTCTGAGCTCTACAGGCAGTTCTTTTGACCTCAGGGCTTGGTTTTTGCTCTGATATGCATTATAAGCTGTTATACAGCAGCTTTCCAAATCATACCCATTCAATTGAATTTGCCACAGGTTAACGTCACTCGTAGTATAGTGACATCTACAAGCAATATGTATGCTCTTGAGCTAAATTTCAACTGTCCCAGATAAGGGTATAAATACTTATGCAATGGAATCATTTAAGTTTTTTTAAAGATGTTAAAAACCAGTTTTTTTGCTTTACTATTATGGTGTATGGAGTGTAGATTGATTTGGGAAAAAAAATAAAATAAATTTAAGCATAACATTTAACATAGTTTAACATAAGGCAGGAACAGAACAAAACGTGAAAAAAATTAAGGGGTATGAATACTTTTGCCAGGCACTGTTTGTGTATATATACATACATACAGTATATATATATATATATATATTTTACATTTTATAATATATAACATTTTTTCCTGCATTACATTTTTGATGTTACATTAAAATGTCACAATAGTGGTTGATCTCACATATTTGGTCAAGCTGAAGTGATTTTTTTGCTTTGTGGATCATATTTTTTTTCTTTAGTTTTAAAATCAATACTGTTTATTGTAGTAACACAACCGAAAAATGTATTTACTGATAAAAAACACTGAAGTCATCGAAAGTCTGAAGGTGACTGTGAGGTCAGCCTGGAGTGATTAATGCAATATAGGCCGTAGTGACTCACGAAAGTACACGTATGAGTGTGTGAAACTGCTCAATAATGATAATTTCACCTTCTGTGCTGGTGCACTCGTGTGTTTAGTTAACTTTATTGTACATAGTGCCATGATATGTATTTTAGTGACTTTTATTTGAATTTTCTGTACCAGATACTTTAAAAGAAGTCTTTATGACATAAGGGACTCGTAAACCGCCGGGGGGGCGGGGTTCTCATAGACTTCAAATTCTTGGCATTAATTTGTGGGAATATTGTTGAATATAAGCCCACGAGCAGTATGATCACACCCAGAGCTGGGATGTGCTTGAATTGCTGTTTGATGTTTTTTTTTAATGAAAGATGGTTTAGTGAAATTACGCCCAGCCCTCTCGCTCTGTCTAAAAAAGAAAGCACAAGAGAGCATAGAAATCAAGTCTCTATTTTTCTTAACTCTCAAATTTTATATAAAGACAAAGTAATTGCTAGAAATTAGAAGTGGTAGTAGGTAATGCGCTTTTGGAATTAAATCTGTCCCCTTAATCAAAACGAAAAAAAAAAGTTCTGGTGGTTAGTGGCTGCTATTGAAGTGAAGATTTTCAGTTTTTCCTCGTGTTTGAACTCATGCCTTGTGTGGAGTGACTGTAAGTGTGTAGTTAATGAAGTTGAGGGATATCTTCTTCATAGAAAATCCATTGAACTGGTTTTGCACAGTACTTTTAGTTGTAGTTTTTCTCTTTTCTTTTTTCCTGTCTCTCCATACACCGTGGAGCTCCATTGCCTTAGACCAGACAAGCAGGAGGCTTTTGGCTGGACGTCCTGGGCTGACGGGGGCTGTACACCAGCATCGGGAGGACAGTGTGATGATGATTGAGCATTTGGACATAAGACAATTTTTGCTCCTGAGAAGACATGTCATCAATGCAATGCCATACAGAAACTGATTCTCCATGATGTGCTGGGAGCACATGGACATTATCTGTGATCTGTTTGTATGTGACAGTGTGTGTAAGGCTGTGAGAGTCTCCCGTTTGTCTGTCTGTGAATATTGCATAAACGTATGTATATATAAAATTATGCATCTTCTATGTACTACAGGCAAATAATAAATAGTATTTATGCCATGAAATTGTCTGTGTACAGTTTTGTTTGAATACCAATTTTTAATATTAAGAAGGTTGTCTGTAACACATCAAGGTAATTTTCATTGAAAAACATTATATAATAAATAGATTATTAAATGAGTCAAATATGTAGTGAAACTTTACACACAGACACGCACACACACACATAAAGCATTAATTAAAGTAGCAGGAATAAGTTTGTGAAAAACATGGATTTCTGCATTTATTATTTCTAAAATGTGGTCTTGTCTTAATATAATTCACAATTATAGACCAAGACAGTCTGACTTAATTAATAGCACACGAACAGTTGTACTTTTTAAATTTTAATTGAATACACCGAGCAATAATTGTCTGATTTCTGAATTGGCAATTCTAAAATCCATATATTTTCAAATAGGGTTCACATACTTATTTTTGCCACTGTACATTCATGATTAATGTTAATCTGAAGTCAGATCGTTACCGTTCTCTCTTTCAAATTATTGTTGGTGTTATTATTCATCATAATATTATTACTCATTCTTTATAAAATGACGTCAGTACGTAATGCGTTGCGTGGCGTGTTGAAAACCTGTTCATTATTACAGGCCTGTTATTGTTTATCCCGCAGTAGCACGTGTGTGTCACTAGAGGGCGCGTGTTGCTGTTAAAGCACATGAACTGCTGAGTCACTTTTGTTGTAGGCCATCCGGCCATTTTCACTTAGATTTAAAAACTTTATTTGGGGTGACCATTGCTAGAAAGTTAATACTGATTAGCTATTTTGTTATCATGCTGTTAAACACAAATCAGAGCTTGTTTTCTTATTGTGTATTATATTTTAGTGCAGTGCCATTGATCTGTTAGTGATGTACGTGATATATAATTCCTGCTCCATACAAATGCATAAAGAGAAGAATGGGGTCACACACTTCTTTTTTTTCCAGTGAATATTTCTCAGTGTAGGTTTATTTTCGCTTTCTGTTCTAGTACATACCTTAGAGTCTTGGCTGCAATAAGCCACTGAACACACACTTCTTGTCCCACAATTGTTTCCAAGGAAAAAAAAGATACAGGTTAACTCACACTACTGCGTGTAGTGTAATTTGGGATCACAAAGGGATCCTGCTTTGCATTGAAATTAACATTGACATTTTATTGAAAAAACAAAATATTACATTTAAATATAAATATTAAAAACTAAATACTCAGTTTGCATTAAAGATATTCACCCAAAAATGAAAATTCTGTAATTAATTACTCACTCTCATGTCGTTCCAAACCCGTAAGACCTTCGTTCTTCTTCTGAACACAAATTAAGATATTTTTGATGAATTACGAGAGCTCTCTGACCCTCCCATAGAGAGCAAGGATCCTTACATAATCAAGGTCCAGATACCACAGTACGGACATCATTAAAATAATCCATGTGACATCAGTGGTTTAACCTTAATTTTACAAAGCTACGAGAATACTTTTTGTGTGCAAAGAAAACAAAAAGGACTTTTCGAGCCCCTGACTCTTTGAGGTCCGAGGATAAAGTGCCCTTGCAGTACCACCAGGACACCTCCATCAGGGGGGCATTTGAATTTCTAGGGGAGGGGGGGGGGCACAAATCACGTTGTGTGTGTGTGTTGGGGGGGGGGGGGGGGGGGGTTGGTTGGGGGGGGGGGGGGGGGGTGATCATAATTGATGGACAACTATGCACGTGAAAGACATCAGAAATCCGGCGCTGAGAAAAAAAAAAGATGAAAACGAAGCCCTCACGTCACTTTCAGGTAGGCTACATTCATAATCAAAGAAGTATTAAGATAATATATATATTTATTTGTGGTTATAAACAGACCTAAGCCAACAACAGCCTTTAAATGACTAATAATGCATTATATAAAAACAATGAGGCAACCCTGCTGAAAAAATAACCCAATATAGACCATCACAGAAAATTCTAACACCATCACAAATGCCATTACAAACCATCTATTTTTAACCATTAAAAAATGGTTTTCTGTAGTGTGTTTTGGGACATATATTAGGATTTATTGGTTTTAACAACCAATAGAAGGTGACCAATTACCAGTAGAGTCCAATATGTTTCCATTAAAACCAATACAAGTCCCATTATAACCAGTAAAACCATTACAAATTTTGTGATGGTGTCTATAGTTTTTTTCAACATTACATGTTATAAATGCCTGTAAAGGGCGCCAAAGACCTGGTTATCAGACAACTGTATTAATAAAATAGGTAACTGTCTAGAGCTACAATTTGAATTTGTAAATAATACAATTTAATTACAATGTATTTATTTATTTACTTTTATATTTTATTAAAGTTCTATTTTTGACCCCTATGGTAGGTGTTTTTATTTTACTTCCATAATATTTGAGGGAGGGAGCACAACAATAAAATCCTACTTAGGGCACCCATTTGGTCTGCAGCGGCCCTGATAAAAATGTCTCCACAATCTGCTTTTGAAGAAATATCGTTGTATCTTGCTACAGCTGCAGTTCTGGCACCGCCGTATCAATATACTGTACAATGCCACATACATTCACATCAGTAAGAAGATATTTTGAAGAATGCTGGTAACCAAACAGTCAATGCAAAAAAAAAAAAAAAAAGTTGAGCCAACTTAAAATTTTAAGGCAACCAGCTTCAGCAGATTTATGAGTTTTCTCAACTTGTTGTTTTAAGTTTTCCACCTTCTTCAAAATAGCACTTATGTTTAGCAGAAGACGGAAACTCAGGTTTAAAACAAGTTTTGAGTGAGTAAATGAAGGTACAAAAATAAAACACTTGTCTATTTTAATTCTTGGGTGAATTATTCCTTTAATGTTAATAAAACACCAAACACAAAGAGAAAAATCACTCACTACTCTTGACTGAAAAATATATAATATATAATGTTTTATTTTTATATTTGTTCATTCAGTTTCTTGAATGCTCCTGCTAAATACACCTATTGTACCTGAAAATAAAACACTGTTTATTTTATTTGTATATTGTGTGTATTTGTAATGTGTATCTTTGTTCTCATTTTTTAATAACAAAGATAAAATGACAAATATTTTTATCTTCACCCACTTCGGCCTAAATATCTGCCATAATTTTTTATATTTTGTTACCTAGGCTTTGTTCATAATAGGGAAATTAGTTTGGCTGTAATGCTCAAACAGCTTGCAAAATAGAAAAACCAACATGACAAAGAATCGTGATAAAATCGTGATGCCCCTAGCCGAGGGGGACCCGTAACCAACCGCCCCCCCATTTCGCCCCTGCCCCTCCGGAGACCTGTGCACGCCACTGTGTAAGAGGATATGTTGTTTAAGTTCAGATCAAAGCGTAAACATATCAAATCAAAGTTCAGATCAAAGCGTTCTGGACCTTGAACCTGTTAGGATCCTTACTCTCTATGGGAGGGTCAGAGAGCTCTCGGAATTCATCAAATTTATCTTCATTTGTGTTCAGAAGATGAACGAAGGTCTTACAGGTTTGGAACGACACGAGAGTGAGTAATTAATGACAGAATTTTCATTTTGGGGTGAACTATCCCTTTAATGGCTTTTTAGCATCATGTAAACACTTGGAAAAAAATTGACATGAAAACGTTTTACTATTATAGTTAAATAAAATAACTTTTTTTCAATACAATTATATTAGGAAATAAATATATCAATTTATCTGAAAATATACACAAATGCATTCAAAAGCATTTTATTTACTGATATTTATACGGTTTTCCTTAATATAAATGTGGCAACCTGACCTGACCTGACCTAAAAGTCCCTGAAATTCCTCCTCTATATATATTTACATACACACCACATTATATATGCAAATACATATTTGTTTAATAGGCTATCTACTGTACAGCAATATACTTTGCATAGACACCCTGTAAACTGTCAGTAACACAAAACCTCATTCCATGCACTTTTAACAAATAAGGTTTAGGTGTAACAATTCCTGATAGGCACCTTAAAAATGGTGCATTTTGAAATACTTTGTATGTGACCAGAAGCAAAGAAGGCCATTGGCATGTCATCTATCAGCATTGCTATACACGGTTAAGCTATCATAACTATCATAACATGACAGGGACAGATAACCTGAGCAGATCAATTTCAGCAACATTGTCAAATCCTTCTCCACATTTTGTTATTTTTATTATTTTATTTACTATATCCATATTGGTTATTTCAACAGTGAAGGTCACAATGTCATCATTGTGTGTACGTGATTATAACCTGTAGTAATAGTTTCAAAGTCTATCTATCTATCTATCTATCTATCTATCTATCTATCTATCTATCTATCTATCTATCTATCTATCTATCTATCTATCTATCTATCTATCTATCTATCTATCTATCTATCTGTCTGTCTGTCTGTCTGTCTGTCTGTCTGTCTGTCTATCTATCTATCTATCTATCTATCTATCTATCTATCTACCTATCTATCTATCGGCAAACTCAATTCATCATTTGTGTATTTGTGTCACAACCCCCAGTGCCTGCAGAAAGTGGAAGGAAGCTGCACTTGAATTGAGTTCTGTGCTGTCAGTCACTGCGACCACAGATGAACTTCTCATGAAAATAGAAAGCAAAATGCACAACAGTTCTTCCCAAAAGTCTGATAAAAGTGGCCCTGTTGACTGGCCAATGGCTCACCACCACAGGGCTTTTGGACATATTATATCACCCCTTCTGTGGGAAAAACTAAGTTTTCAAGTGGCACTCCACCTGGCAGCTGCTCACACAAGCTCTTGTACCACTCATAAATTACAAAGCAGCAAACTTGTTAAATTGGCCACAAAATCAATGACACTTTGGATGTGATACAGTGGGTGTTTTATTCAGCATTCTGCTTTAACTTTCAAACATAATGCAAGATAGGTCGGCCGTTATTTCATAATACTACACTAAAAAAACAAACAAAATAACTTGTTTTGTTCAAGTCAAAAATACCATTTAACATCACCGAACCATCCTATATTTATCCATTTATATCAACAAAACTACCTTTTATGGCTTAGAAAAGGCAGAAATAGCTCTTTACGGTAATAATTGCAGGTTACCACTTTTTACAGTGTATTTTTGCATATATATAAAATTTAAAAACAGTGTTTTAAAAAAGCATGGGGTTGAAAAGCAATTATCCTATGCACACACTTAAACTACTATATTATATTGATGTAGACATGACATAAATAGATATGCACATAAATAGACCGGGTCAATATAATGACAATTTTCTAAGATGAAAAATTTTAACACTCAGTGACCTCACTGGAACAAAACAAAATATTGCAGTTGAGCAATTAAACATAAGACACTGGAAAAAAAATAAAAAATCAGACACATGCCTGGGCAAACAGTTTGTGAAATGCAGATGAAAGGTCTGCCACATGATGCTCCCTCAGGTCTCCATTTGGTTAAAATCGAACTGATCTTGTAGCAGGGTGACTAAAAAAATAAATAAATATTGTTAATAATTATACACATAATTATAATGTGTATAATTACTTTTTTTAGAAATTATAAATCGTATCATTGTGTATGTTTTTAAAATAGCATTTTGAATGAGCAAAAGGGAACTGTAGTGTTCACTGTTGGAGTTCATGCAATCAGAATGAACCCTTATGCAATTAATTTGACTAGAATTAAAATAATAAAAAGTCCTCTCTTAAAATGTTCTCAAGTGTAAAAATATTATTTTTTTGAATTGGTCACTCAGTCCATTGTAAAAAAACATAAGACCACTAAAGCAGCTGTTCCCATATAACTGTTAACTGTCAGCTCGATCAAACTCTCCTAAAAGGTCATGTGGAGACCTCTGCACATATTCTACAATCAATGAACAAAACATCACAATTTATCACAAGATACCACTGTAGCACTGTAAAAAGTGATGACCTGCAATTGTTACCTTGAAGAGTAATTTCTACCAGATTTAACCCATAAGATTGAGTTTTGCTGGTACAAATTAATGTCACCATTTTTAGGTTACCATTAGGATGTATGCAAATACTGTATATGCATATATAGAGAGCATATGCTTATACAATATAGTGTTTATCGACATGATTGAGGACGCAGGGTCAGGGTTTCATATTTTTCATCACTGACAACTATCAAAATATTTTTCATTGTCATCTTTAACTTTCGATTTCACATGCTATGCATTCAACATATTATAGATTGATTATAAATGACTGTTTTGACTTAAACAGTTCTACTAATAACATGAAAAGCTTTCTTTTTTAATTGTAAACTATACATGAATGATAAACTGACCACAGACATGCCCAAACATGTCTAGAATATTTGCACATTTAGACGTTGTTTTATTTACCTTTTTTTCTCGTTGACGGTTGATATAAACCCATGCCGAGAGCTGAATAATTGCCATAAATGTAATTCGTTACATTTGGAGCATAAAGCTTGATCGTGCGTTTCTAGAAGATTTTACGCAGCCGCGCAACCAGGAAGAAGATCACTGCATGGCATCTCCATAAACAAGAAAACTGCGTTTTGAAACGCCAAACACCCTAAAAGTGTCGTCTTCTCTCGCAGGGTAAGTTTGGAGAGAATCGTGAGCGTTTTTACACCGAAAGCGCCTAAATTTGAAAATCTTGGCACTGCGCACTGGACTGTTTCCTCCCACCGATCTAACGGATTTCTGCTGCTGCTCGACCATGAAAACCCTCAGAGTCACCATTTTATCATTCATCGTCTGTCCTTTTGTATTCTGCAAACGTAATAACAACAATCCATGCATCCACGACGCATTAACTTTAAAATAAAAGCGCACTGCTTATCCAAGAAAATATGGCACATTATTATACGAATTCGTGGTTGAAACGTGTCCACTCACTTTTGTTTGTGGTCTGGTTTAGAGATGGATGACTGCTACACACTACACGTCAAAATATTTGTTTTAGATTACTGCGAGAGAAAGCACAGAAATAATGTGCCCACATGACGCATATTTAGATTTCATTGTGCTTGCGTTTCTGTTGCTCTTTCGATATGGGTCAATAACAAATAAGCATGTTCGAGATTTTGAAAAGGATATTTGATAATCTAGTTTAAAACACATGTATCAAGATCATATGTGATCTTTGAATTCTTGATTTCATACATTTAGAGGGAAAAACGAGTATGATTTAGGCTAATGACTATAAAATGTAGCTTATAGTATTACCAGATACAGCCCTTGCACCTTAATGTGAGTTTACATAACTTTTAGTAATCAATGTAAAGCATTTTTTTATTATTATTAAATATCATGAATTTTTGAGTCTAGAAAATTTAGGATTAGGCCTATACTCAGTTCGACCTGAATAACACCTGCCTTGTCACGAAAAGGTAAAAATATCTGAAAAAAATCTTCCTGTTTGTTACTTACGCCACAGTATTTGTTAAATGTGAACATTTTTATATTAGAATTCTTAAAAGATATAAGTAACAAAACAACAAAAATATTTTAATGGAACTTTTTATTACAGTCTCCAATCAGTTACACCACCAGTTATAATTAATTGTTTTATTTTAATCCCTATAAATAAAAATAATAAAATTACTTTTATTTTAGAAATTTAAATGCGTACTGAAACACAATGTGCCATTGACCCTTGCAATATATTAAAAGTGAGAGAAATGTAGTTAATTCCATTCAAATGAATTTTTGGACAACGGGAATTAGAATATATTAATTCAGTTTCGCTTTTTCACTACAATGAAAAATAAATCGGATTATTGTCAAGGCTCTGTCTGTTTAGGGAACAACTTGTGCTCTGTATGCACACTAAAAATATACAACTGCCACCGCGAACGTCACAGCGTTTTATTTTTCTGTTTTAAACATTCGACAACACCAAACAACAGTTCTCAATGTTCAGCCAATGATATTTCATGTTTTAATACAGTCTCATAAATGTTTTCTAGGCCTACCCGTATTTCAGTGACACGAGGCCAGAGTTAAACACACAACTTCAGGAAAGCGTTTAACAGCTGTCTTTGGTTATTTTGCAAGGTTTTAATAATGCGACACAACACACGTTTTCACAGTAAATCAACAGTTAAAAGGCATTAATTACTAGCAAAAGTGCAAGTTCAATATCATAAAACTAAACAACAAAAACAGAGCAGTCAGGGGTTAAGTGGATTTTGACCATTATAGTGCAATGACTTCAATAAAAAGGGAGATTGGTTTCTTTACGCACATCAGTTAATTTATAGGTTATCTTTTTTCTTGTTATAAAACAGGACATATAGGACAGGCCTGACCTGCCTGGAAGTTAGTGAAAGAAATGATCAATACAAATCTAAAATGGACACTTAGATGACCTGAAAAATATCTTATATAAAAAAAAACAATAAACTGAAATCCATTTAGCCAGTTGAAATTGGGGGCAATATGAATAACACGCAACACCAACTGAAATGTTAATTGTTCTTCACAAACAGACAAGCCCCTGAGCCCAATATTTTACAATGCAATGAGAGGTAGTTGGCTGAAATGTCTGCAATGCAATAAATCGCTCATTCAGCGTTTGTCTGCTACCTCTGTTACACAACAAAACACACAGGCCCATAGTCATAATCTCTAGCTGGACTGTGAAGGCGCAATGTTCTCCAGCCACTCAACAGTTCTGTGTTTTTTGTGCATGAGTGCCAGGTCACGAGGCGTGTAGCCTTTTGCGTTAGGCACAAAAGGCGGCGCGCTGCAGTCAGATACGAGATACTGCACGACATCCAGGTGTCCCTCCCGCGCCGCCAGATGCAGAGGCAGGTTGCCGTCGTTGTCAGGGAGATTGACATCAGCACCGTTCTGCGCGAGCACCCGTAGAGTGTCCAGATATCCGTCTCGCGCGGCGTCGTGACTGATGGTCAGCCGTAGGATGGGGTCGCGCGCGTTTGGATCGGCGCCCGCTCGAAGCAGCGCCTCCGCTATGCACGGACAGCCAAGTTTCATCACCTGAGATACAACCCAAAGAGATGTGTTAAGGTGCTTAAAAATATTGTCATATTAATCAATTACATTAATCACTTTTTGGTGAAAGTGTGCATTTTATGCATGAGTGCATTATTAATTTTTTATCAAGATAAAGGGTAATATTTGACTGTTTAAGGTATATATATATATATATATATACACACACACACACACACACACACACATATATATATATATATATATATATATATGTATATCTTAGTGTACCTATTATTATTATTAGCCTACTAGCCTATTAAAAGATACTTAATTATTAATTAACTATCATGTAAATAGAAAGACATAGAAAGAATATTGAAAAAATAACCACGACTTCAAAACCTGTGATATAAAAAAAAATGTTCGTAGTTGAAATCAGTTTTAGGCACATAACGACCTACTAAATTATGACTTTCTGACCTCTGATGATAAGTTATGAAGTGATGGCATAGACCTAATCGACATACCCAGTAAAAAATCCTCTATATTATGAAATGTGTTTATGGAAATTTCACGAGGAAGTTCACCATACATCAGACAAGTAGTTTAATATAGGTAAGGCTCCATTTTACACAGCTCATTCTCGGATAATTATTATGCACGCATTTTTTAACACATATTAGCCTAATAGAGAACACATGGAATACTTATTTTATAAATTCCTTAGTCACATCACAGAAAAATTACCCAGTGAAGGTAAAAGGTGATAAAACGGTCAAAACCTAAAAAGCAGTGACCAGTCACATCACCTAAAAGCTAATTTTCCTTATGCACTCATATAATT
Source organism: Barbus barbus (assembly GCF_936440315.1). Lineage (NCBI taxonomy): Eukaryota > Metazoa > Chordata > Actinopteri > Cypriniformes > Cyprinidae > Barbus > Barbus barbus. The sequence continues at coordinate 21,932,782 of NC_136757.1, forward strand.
TTTAACCTAAAATTGTAATGTTGTTAAAACAAAAATTCACGAATATTTTGTGTCATGTAGGCTGGCCTACCTACTATATGCCACATATGCATAGGCAGAAATTGACATATGTTACGGATATAAACATCAAGGATGGGGTTTACCCAGTGTTCAAATTATCACTCATTCTGAAGCCAAGAGAATATATTGTGTGAATATGACACGAGAACATGAGTAATATTAGAATATTTCATACTGACAGAAATTAAACAGCTACATTGTGCTTGGTGTAAGTCCAGACGGCCTTCTGATAAGCAGAGCATTTTATAACTGAAATAATTTAAAAAGCAAAAACAGCCTCTTGAGGTGTGTACAATTTTAATTGATTTATTTTATAGATTTCTAGAATTTTATCCTACGCCATAAAAGGAAATAATAAACAAGCATCTACAACCACTTCGGGCCTTATTGCCTATTAAAACAGAAGCTCCATGATCATTAAAAATACATTTTATCTTTGTTGTTGCACTTACGTTGTATAAAAAGTATAGAAACAAATGCCATTATATCTGAATGATCGTGTAAAAGGCTGCCAAAAACTGTAATGTCAGATTTCATTTAGCTCGTGAGCTGACTGTGGTGTAATAAAACACTTTTCAGTTTCCACAATAAATTCTTTATGTATCAGAAAACGAGTGACGCTAATTTATTGGCATAATAAAATATAGATCATTTGTAACAGGTGCGTACTTGCTGGTTAGCAGGTAAACGTGATAAAAAACCACAGGTTTAGTTAGAAGTAAATCAACCAGGCCACTGCTAGTGACTGCAAGAAAGAAAAGGACAAAATGTTTTCCTGAGGCTGATGCACTATGCATTATAAACATCGTGTTTAGATATGAAAGTCGTTCGTGGAGATGTGAGTCTAACCTGCAATGGTGTCCTCCCGTACTTGTTCTTCTCATTAACGTTCACGTTGCTTTGCAGTGTCTGCTCAATTTCTTTCAGATCTCCAATCGCAGCTGCAGTGCTCAGTCTATCTATAGCTGTGTCCTCGGCCATTATATCCTGACAAAGGAGGTAGAATATCTCTGATGCTTGCGATTTAAAAAAATGTCCGCTGCTTTAGATGTAAAAAGTACTACAAAGCTGTAGTAAATAGCCCGATCCTCCAGCCCCCCTAAAAAATATCCGTTGGAGATGCGCCAAGGTCCACCCACATTAATATCGTCCTACCGAAGCCATCAGAACCAGCGGAGAAAACAGGGATGCCATGCCATCGCTTATCAAATGCACAATCAAGAATTATATGGGATAAAAAAAAGAAACATCCTCTTTTATATGATCAATGCGCCCGTGTCCATGAATGACATGCAGCTCTCCTGTGGTCTTGGTCCAGTTATGATCTCACATTCACACAGATCTGTAGTAGTTACACGAAAAAATGCTCGAAACTTTCCTTTCATGAGTCCTCTGATATTAACTATATGCAGGTGCAGCGGGCTGGAGAACTGCGATGCGTTCATGGCATTCGCAGATGTTGTCATTTCAAGCCTCCGTCATGAAGACTGTTACTCCGCGAGGAAATTTCTATTATGCATCCCCTTGGGTTTGCGAGGATGTGTTTTAAGTTTTATGCAAGCTTCCCGCCCATTTTGAATAGGCTATGAAACGTCAAAAGCGAATCTTCTTTGATGTGCACATCAAAGAACGCTGACGTGAGGGTTATCAAAACTTGTTAACTGACACTAGTCCGGTATTTCAAACTGACACGCGTAGACAGAAGCTTTAATAGGTTTTCGGTCTGCGATCCCGCATTTCAGTCTGCAGGCGTGAATATCTACAAGTGATGATTCCTCGCGCTCTGAGGTGCAGTTACTCTGTGACGACTGCGCCGATGATGGACGACGTCATAATGGAACATTTAAAAATGAAACATTGTATCCATTACCTGCAGAATGTTTAGGCTACGTCTCGGGCATCGAGTTATCCTCTTCGAGCGGGTTATGGGCGTTGAAGGAGCTAGTTAGTAGACAGCTGATTTTGTCAGAGAGTCTGCCGCTGTTGTTTGACATCACTCCGTTTTTGAAATAAAGGGCCGACACTTCCGCCCACTTTTACTAACAGACGCGGAGTGAGGCGGGACTCTCAACGGTAATATTGCTGCTGCTGGGGAGAGGCTGAGAGATGCACTTTCTGCTTTCTTCTCACATGTTCTGCCGTGTTAAACATTCATCCTTGAGCTGTGAAGGCTTTGAAGTGTTGGTATTAAACAAAAAATCCCTCTCTCCATAAGTGCGTGTTTGAAGTTAAATTTAGGCTATTCAAATTACTAGTAAGATGAAAGGGTGTAAAACGGTGCAAGGTTTATATTCAGTCATGTGAACTGCCGAGATGAAACCCTCAAGCGCACCACAAGTACAATCTGTCTAAAAATGGCCAGTTTATCAATATTTCACCATGGCATTGTATTGTTTATTCATTGTAATTAAAGACATATAGCTAGCCTAATATGTTTACATTAACAGTCCACACTAATATATTAGTAGTAAGCTATACTGAGACATACAACTACATCCCTGCTCAAACTAAACTAGATGTTCTGGGTTTTAGGGGATTTTGGGCACTTTTCACTGTGCAAGGCTGCGAGACCAGCAAACTAGCTTAGGCTGGTTTATTATTTTTTTTTTATTTTATGATTTTTTTTCAGGCCAGGCAGCCAAGGCAAGGTTTATAAAAACTTAAGTTTAATTTTAACGTAGGCTATGTCTCTGGTTTACTGCTTTAAGATGGTCTAGCTTGTTTTCTTGCCTAAACCAAGGCCTCTCTGCCTGACTCACTAAAAAATGATCTAAACACCTCTAAAACCAGCATTGTAGGGCTGGCATACCTGCTAAGACCATAGTGGACTGGTTTATTGATTTGTTTTTGTTTTATTTTTATTTTTGAGACAAGTTTTACATTTGTAGGTTAATGTTTAAGTAAGTTTAATTGCAACAAATGTCTCTAGTTTGCTGGTTTAGGATGGTTTGACCTGGTTTTAGCTGGGCAAGGTGGTGCTCTGCTGTTTGACAAGCTAATTTCTCGTTCTGACCCATTTAAAATGGCTCTAAACCCATCTAAAACCAGTCTGGTAGGGCTTGCATGTACCTGCTAAGACCAGCAAACCAACTTAAACTGGTTTAATTCTTCTTCAGCATAGATGACATAAAGGAAACCTGTGAGTTTAGTCAAGAGTATCCATTAGTAAGATTAAATCAGCCCTTCTAAAAATTTGTTTTAAGATTTTTCTAAAATATTACTAACGTTTGGTTGTTCATCATGGTTGTGTTATATTTTCATGTTTACAAAATAAAAAAACTCATTTTGGGGGGTGGCAGTCGGGTAGTGAACTGTGAAAAATTACAATCATTTTTTTTAGAACTGCTTACAGTGCCCATAAACATGTTTCAGAAAATATTTTTAAAGATTTTTTGTTGTAAAATGTCTTAAAGTAGTCAAACATGTCGCTTGTGCGACTCGATTCAAATTCAATCGCGGCCCTGCTGCTGCTGCTGCTTTAAAAATATACAGCTCTTTCCAACCGTGAGAGGGGCGCGACAGTTCACGGCACTTCTTTACGGCAGCCGTAAGATGTTCCGTTGCTTTGAACGCCGATCCAGAAGAGCAAAGTGACGATAACAGAAAAACCGAAAGCCCCCAAACACTGACAACACGGCCCAAAAGAGCAGCAGTTATACTCAGTTACTTGCCGCACACTGATAAGCCGTGTCCTGAGCTGCTCTTTTGAAATCGGTGGTTGATATTTTTGGGGTTTTTACATGAGTCGTTAGCCTCTCACTGCAATGGCCTCCGACAGCAACATGGACAGAGAAATGATCCTGGCCGACTTTCAGGTGGGTTTCCTCTCATAAATACTGATAATCTGTGATTTTATAAGCTCTGGATGTGTAGATCAGACCCGCTCTTGTGGCTGCTCAGTGTTAGCCGGGTAACGGCTATTAAAGTCACTTCTTTTTGTTGACTTCTCTCCGGATAATCAGCTGTCAGTGGCTTTGTTTGAATTATTCAGCAAAAATGAAATCTGGGCAGCACATGACTAGACAAAAGAACATTAGACAGCCTAAAATACATTATTTTGGTGTAGTCTGCTCATCTGGGACTAGAAAACATAACTGGACTGTCATCTGAAGCCTGATCTGTGTTTTTATGACCCTGTAATGGCCTGAAGCTGTCAGATGACCCTGTACAGTTCTCTCGGTTTCTACACTGCCATCACCTGTCACATTCATGTTTTTCAGTTTGTTTACCTTGAGATTTAAAATATGAGTCAGCTTACGAGTGTTGACGATATGTATTTTGATTTGCAAACGGTTTATTTCATAGAAACTGAAAGAGATCAGAAATATGTAGCAATTACAAATATTTTGAGGTGGCATTCACCAAAATTGAAGGTTGCTTATATACACTGTTACATTGTCACTATAAACTTTAAGGTTTACAATAAATATCTCTCATATAATTGAATAGCTTTTCCTGCGTTATATTGAAGAAATATTTAGCATGACCTTACATGTAAAGTGTATGTGTGTGTGTGTGTGTATATATATATATATATATATATATATATATATATATATATATATATATATATATATATACACACACATACATACATACATACATACATACAGTGCCTTCCATAAGTATTGGAACAGTGAAGACAAAATTGCTCTGTTGGCTGTGGAATCAAGATATTTGAAAATATGATTAAAAGATGAATATGAGACAAAACTACAGAATGTCACATTTTATTATTAGCCGTTTCAACACATACATGTTTTACCAAATAAAAAGAACAGCACTTTTAGAGTTCATCCCACTCATTGATGCGAGCATAAGTATTGGGACAGTTGAACATAAGGCACATATAAAAGATTCAAAGCTATTATTTAGTTGCAGATCCCTTGCGCGCAATCACATCAGTGAGTCTGGGACCCATAGACATCACCAGACTCTTGGTCTCATCCTTTTAAATGCTTTTCCCAGCCTTTAATGCAGCCAATTCCAGTTGTTGCTTGTTTTGGGGAGTTTCTGACTTTACTCTCCTCTTCAGCTGGTGAAATTCATGTTCAATCGGATTTAAATCTGGAGACTGACTTGGGCAATCTAAGACTTTCCATTTCTTTGCCCTTATAAATTCCTTGCCTGAACTGGCAGGGTGTTTTGGGTCATTGTCCTGATGCAATATGAAGCACTTCCCAATGAATCTGGTGGCATTTTCTTGAATATTGGTAGGCAAGATGGTTTTGTACCCTTCCAAAATCATTCTGCTACTGTCATCATACATTAAGTCGTCAGTAAAGTTGAGAGGGCCTGTTCCAGAGACAGCCATGCATGCTAATGCCATGACACCACCTCCACCATGCTTTACAGATGAGGCTGTATGCTTGGGATCATTGCAGTTCCCTTTTTTTGCTCCACATTTTTGCTTTCCCATCACTTAGATAAAGGTTAATCTTTGTCTCATCGGTCTATAAACAGTTCCAAAACTCTTCTGGCTCACCTTTGTGCTTTTTTGCAAACTCTAATCTTGCCTTCTTTTGGTGCTGGTCAGAGGTTTGCATCTTTCTGTGTAGCATCTGTAATTATGTGTCAAAGTCTCCTGAGGACAGTAGATTGTCAGAGCATCACCCCAGCTTTCTGGAAGTTGTTGGTGATTTTACAGACATATCTTTTAGGGTTCATTTTCACAGCTTTTATGATTTGTCTGTCATCAACTACTGTTGTTTTCTCAGCCGATCAGGTCGTTGTTGGTTGCTGGTGGTTTCCAAACTCTTGATTTCTCCATGCCCTTTGTTTTTGCTAGAGCTCTAACTGACTTCCTCTTTTCTTTTAGCATCCAAATTGCTTGCTTTTCTCTCAAAGTCAGCTCCCTCGTCTTCATCCTGGTTTGTGTGTGTCATCATCGATTGCAAGATTCAGAACACAGAAGTAATGGATATAACTGATACGACACATTCCCTGCTTTTAATATCTGAAGAATTAATGCAACAGGAGACAGCTGATCACTTAGAAAGACCTGTGAGGCAACTGTTACAATACTTATGCTCACATCAGATAGAGGGATGAAACTCTAAAAGTGCTGAACTTCTTAGCTGGTAAAACATCTGTGTTGAATCACCCAATAATAAAATGTGACCCAATAATAAAATGTGACATTCTGTAAAATGTGACATTTTGTCTCATATTCGTCTTTTAATCATATTTGTAAATGTCCTGACTCCACAGCCAACAGAGCAATTTTGTCTTTGCTGTTCCAATATTTTGGAGGGCACTGTATGTATGTATGTATGTGTATATATATATATATATTCTCCGTGCATAATGCATATTTATGTAGCCTGCAACAAAATAGAAATTAATTTGTCGTTCTCAGAAATGTATTTTTGATCTGTTGTGTTATTTTGTTCATTCAATATAAAAAGAGGACTTTTTAGTTAGTTATTTTTAATATGCAAATATCAAAACCAGTTTGTTGTTTTCGTTTCAGGCATGTACCGGAATTGACAACATTGCTGAGGCGATCACACTTCTAGAGCTCAATAACTGGGACTTGGTGGTAAGATGCACTTTATTTGTTAAATCAGTAAGACTGACACAGCTAGATTTGTTTCAAAGTACAAACAGTTTTAACAGGTGATTATGTCTCCTGTTTATTGTTTGTTTGTGGATTGTGGTGATGCTTCGGAGACAAAGCCACTATGTTTAGTGCAAATGCTATTTAATGGTACCATTGTTCACAGGACATTCTGGCACAGTTCTGTAGTAGCTGCGTTTCCATGTACCAGTTACATTGACTTACAGCAGAAGAACCTAGTCTGACATGTTTGTAATTCAAGGCTTTAGTTTTATTTATATTTTTGACAACAACGATGAACAATTGGTTATAATCAGGGGCATCATGTATCTAGGTTTTTTAGGAGTCATCAGTTACAGTTCTAGCACTTCTTTCTAAGAGTCATGATTGAGTAGTGGTGTAATTTTATAGTAAGAATGGGGGAATGGTTCAGATAATATATTATAATGTAAATCTTTATAATGAACCAAGCAAATTTGTAGCTGTACTCGACTGCATTTCCATGTATGGAAAACAGTAGGATGAACTTTTTGATAATACCATTTGTGCTGCATAGGAAAAACCCAAACCCCAATTAAAATAACTGTTATTATTTATAATAAAACTTAAGATTCACTGTAATAATTACTGCAATGTTATCAGAGCCAAGTATATACTTGAACCAAAGTGAAAACATGTTATTAAGTCTGTTCCAGAATATTAATGATATTGTAAGCCCTGCATTGATTCATGTATTCTGTAGAAACAAATTCATTTAAACTATCAGCACTGGACAATGCAAAGCTAAACTGTGCCTTATCCCTGTGTTTGGAAGTGCATTTTGCAATACAGATTCCTTTAGCACATGTCATTCATTTCAATATGTGCTAAATGTTTTCAGTTATGTTGTTGACAATCTTTTTGTACAAAACAATTTTTTGTAGATTTATTTCCCCAACTAGGTATATGGTTCTGCACGAATCACTTAGGCTAAATTACATATTTTGCCTTTAAAACTTTTAATTTTGTACCACAATAGTTGTGGAGCTTAATTATCAAATGAAAAAAATCTTATTTTTTTGGATTGGTAAATACTTGATATGGCACCATTAGGGGTGCATGAATTAGGACATTTCAGGTCAATAATGACATTCACTGCACCTTAAAAGCTGTTAAGAGCTTTAAGCCACATGCTATATCAAAATGCACTGCACTGTAAAATCATGTTACAGATTGTGAAAGATTATTACATTCAAAAATATAAACAGTCTATTTAATACTGATCCAATGATAAAGCATTAGTAACTCTGAATTATTTGCTCTCTTATAGGATTTTGTTTAGGTTTGGTTATATAAATCAATAGTAACTAAACATTTGCAAAAACATGACTAAGTTTTGATATGGCAGGATAATTGCTATTATCAGTTATGCCAATATGAGCATGAACCGTTTCTATCAATTTGCATCTTTAATTCAGTCTCACTGTTGTTTCATTTGTTACATCAGTTTGCATTTCTTTTTCCTCTCTCTCTCTCTAATTATATGCTGATTTTGTGATACATAGAATAATATTACAGTTCATATACATTTAGAGAGGCGTCATTAGAGGCAATACACTGCAGTAACGAAATGCATGCCCAAACAAGAGACAAGATCTGTACCTTTTTTTTCAAGCAGGAACTTTTTCACTCCTACTGAACAAATAGTAGCTCCTTTGTTGCTCCTACTGTGCAGAGCTTATGTGTCTAAGTGTCTGTTTCAATCGATAATGTTATTTGAACAGGCAGTAATGTCTGCTGCAGACTAGTCTGCAGATACCCACACCTTTTTATAACCTTTCATCGTATCTTTTGCAAACAGGTCATTTAGACGGATCAAAATGGTCCTAAAATGCCTTGTTGCAGGAGCCCATCCCACCCTTTGAATACATGGTGTGGAAATTGTAATTGAAGTCCTCGTAGTCTTTTTACAAGCATCCTGGTGATTTATAGTCTGGTATATCACCTTTCATTCACAGCCGCACAAACATTTCATCTCTAGAGCCTAAAAAATATGCAGCTGTGACAGGTGTCACACCACAGACAAAGGCAGACCTGCAGCGCTTGTTTTGATTGGGTGAATGTAAGAGAGGGCGTGTCCTCTAGCAGTTTCCGTAGTGCAAATTTGCATGAGGGACTGCGTGTGACCCACTCTCGCCCTAAAATAGGGTTCAAGCCATCTCGTATTTACAGACAGTAATGGTGGTATAAAGAATGCAGTGTCAGGACAGATCTAAAGTGACAGTTTTCAAACAAAATGAAGAAATTGTGGTTTTGAGTTTTCCTCCACAAAGTTGCTTTTTATCTTAAAAGCCGTCTGTTTTACTATATTTAGCAGGAAGCTGGTTGTATGCTGGCAGCAATTCAAAGAAAACAGCCCGGAGACACGGCGTGGTTAAGTGCACCTGTGAATGTGATGACTCGCTGTTCTACTCAGGGTTGTGAGGGTGATTGAGCCGGGACAGCCAGCGAATGTTTGAACACCAAGATGTGTGCCGTGCACACTTGATCATACAAACACTGCGCTGCGCCTGAGCAAATCTTTCATGAGAAGTTAAATGGCCTTAGATGTGTAGAGCACTTCGTCTACATATTTGCAAGCGTTAAAGGGTTAAAAATATCTGATGTTCTGTCTCAACGGCAGACAAAACATCATTTCTGTGGCCTCTACCAGCATGGAAAAAATTTCGGAGCATAGCAAGCGTTGCGATGTACGTCTCTGTATACACTTTGTTATTTGGCTCAATCAGAAGCCATTCCATTCAGATCTGTATCCACTGAGTGTAAGTCTCCTTATCACAGTCTGGCTCCAGAACCCACTTGCTCACACACACACAGACACAAACACATCAGGCCCATCTCTGTGCATTTCACTTCAGTCTGATGAGAGAAAGAGAGGGGAAATATGTGGCCCACATTGCTGGATACTGCTTGTGTGTTTTATGTTTGGGTTGCTGTGTATCTCTGTTATTTCCGTTATCATCTTGATATGTAAAAATGATCAGTATATTTAGGCCACTATTTATTTAGGTATTTGATGTGAAATTTCAAGTAATGACAGCACTTATGTCCTGCAGTGTGATACGGGGCTCTAGACTGCGACCCTTTTTTGAGAGTGTGTGAGTAAAAATTTGATGTGGTCGCTCTTGTGCGAGTGCATGGTCTGCGCTGCTCCAAAGCATCTGCTTCATACAGCGCGCGCTGCCAGCCGCAGCACATTGTAGCAGGAGTCAGATTACACTGATCACTTGAAGAGAGGCGCTTTCAGTGCGAGCGCTTTGTGGGTAGAGCCTGGTTTATACTCGCCGCGTCAGCACGAGCGCAAAGTGGAGCGCAACGGAGGATTTGATTTTCAAACTAAAGTAAAAGACCGCTTCTTAAACCAGAGAAGGTGAACATGTTGGTATTCTTGTAGAAAAAAACATGCAAGCCCTGTCAGCAACAGCCAGTTTAGCAACAGCCAGTTTAGTTTTACTGTTCTTTTTGTTTTCATTTTGAAAAGCTTGTTATCTTTGTTGTTTACCTCACGTTACGCTATGGAGGCTTTCCTTAATTTTTTAATATTATTATTTATTTGATTCCTCAGTGTTTGCTAAACATTCTGTAATTTTTTAATCTGTAATACAGAATGTGATGTGTCCTTTGCCATGCCTCGTCTTATTAGTTTTTGTTAATAAAGGTTATGTAAGCTGGTTTGTCATTGTAACGTACCGTTTTATTGTTGTTGTGCTTTTTAATTAAGAATAACAATGAATCCATCTTTTGTTTTAGTATTAAAAAGTGAAAGGTGTATAGATATTAGCAAAACAGACAATTATCTTTTCTTGTAAAGCGTGACACCAAGATCGCGAATTTGAAAGTGAAAGCAAAAAAAGGAATTCCTGTTCACAAAGTTTACATCACAAATAATACTGATGAAAAAGAACGGGCTGAATGTTGAACACTTTCGTTACCATATAACTATAAACTATGATAAAAGTTCATCAGCATGCATTGATTAGTCAAATGTTGTATCAAATAAATAAATATATAAATAAATAAAATATTGCAACCAAATGATGTGCGTAATGATGTATGTAAATTGATTCTCGTTTATTACAGTTCAAAAGTAAAACAGTAAAAACTGCAGTATTGTGAAATACAATGTATTATAATTTTCTATTTTAATGTTTTAATATGTAATTTATTTATTGATTATTTATTTATGAATTTATGTCATTTATTCCTGTGATGCAAAGCAAATTTTTCCAGCAGCCATTACTTCAGGCTTTAGTGTCACACCATCCTTCAGAAATCATTCTAATATGCGGTAACACTTTATTTCGATAGTCCACTTTAGACATTCTACTAACAGTAACTTTGCAATTCTAGTAACTTTGCAACTCAATGGCCCGGTTTCACAGACAGGGCTTAGACTAAGCCAGGATTAGGCCGTAGTTCAATTAGGACATTTAAGTAATTTTTATAAACATGCTTGGAAAAAAACATTACTGGGGTGCATCTTGAGACAAAACAAAGGCATTGATATATTTTAAGATCAGTCAGTACAGGTTTATTTCAGCTGAAACAGTTAAGACTTACATTTTAGTCTAGGACTAGGCTTAAGCCTTGTCTGTGAAACCGGGGGAATGTAAACTAGCAGTCATTAGATTATTAGTAGATTCTCTGCTTAATGTCTTCTAACACTTTATTTTGATGGGTCCACAACATACTGACTATTAGAAACTTTGCAAGTATATGTCAACTTATTCTACTATCCCTCAACCTACCCAACTGAGAATTAGTTAACATGTAGTTACAAAATTACTTACTATAGTTAGTAGAATGTCTAAAGGGCACTATCGAAATAAAGTGTAACCTAATATGCTGATTTGGTGCTCAAGAAATATTTCTTATTATTATCAATGTAGAAAACAGTTGTGCTGCCTTTTGTGCCTTTTATTTAAAAAGAAAAAGTTTTGAATGGTAGTGTAAAATAAATGAATTTATGAAACAAGAATGTATGACCTCATTAGTCAAGCATTTTTATGACTTCATATCAAAGACTATGTTTGTGCTAGTTTTGTCACATTGCAGGATTATTTACATGAACTGCAAACAGTAGAGTGATTAACAGTGCACCAAATTTGCATACTGTGGAGTACATTCTGTATTACTTCTTGTATTATTCATCAATACTTTGAATCTCATTAAAATATATTTGTTTTTTCTTTGTAGGCAGCCATCAATGGAGTGATACCACAAGAAAATGGGATCTTGCAAAGGTATGATGTTGATTTGTAGATTCTTATAAATCTAAAACCATCAACTCAGGCTTTCCATTTACAAGATTATGGCAGAGATTCCACTCCATCGAATTGCATGTGGTAGTCTTTAGAGTAGAGATTAATTCTGGTAAACTCCAAAGTCGGCACATTACCTGAATCAAGACTGAGCTTGATGGCCCGTACGAGGTGGTTACTGTTTTCATGCCCCTGTAAAATGAAACTGGCCTCCTCTCAAAAGGGCATTCGTCTCTAAGCTATAATGAGACCCAGCTGTGGCTGCTGCTGGTTCCCTGAATGTTAAGGAATCGAGGGGGAAATGTCAGAGCAGCGTGTGTTTCGGTGTAGGGCCTTTGGTAGAGCTCTTATCACATCTGCTCATCTGATTAGTCAAACCAGAAGTCTGTTCTTCCATTTCATGTCTGGCTGATCAGCAAACTAACTACTGAACACAAAATCCTGCACTTTAATATTGATCTAGCTTCATTTCATAATTTACAATTAGCCTATGTGTAAAGGAATCAATGCATGATCTCTTCCACAGTTAGCCTAGGTGTCAGTGTCTGGTGCAGCCCAGTGTAAGTGAAAATTTTGCTCAATTTAAATCTTGAGGAATTGTTACATGAAAGGACTAAGCAATATTGATATGATCTACCTTCTCTCTAAAGGGATTTAAAACTTCTGGAATGCTATAGTGTAATAGAATAAAATGTTATGTCTACTATCATTAATAACATTTATATATATATATGAATAATTATAGTAGACAAATAATTAATTTATTATGCAGTGTGTATATGTACACATACACAATGTATTATAATGTAATTTTTGTGATCAACGGTTATTAGAAATATGACTGAAAGAGTTTTAGATTTTAGTGGAAGTTCATTAGGCCTGTAAGACATTGTTTATGATTTTTAAATGCAGAATTTTCTTCTTGTTATTATTTTTTTGTGTAGTTATATCACATTACCGTTCAAAAGTTTGGAATTGGAATTTATTTCTTTCTTTTTCTTTCTTTCTTTCTTTTTTCTCTCTTTCTTTCTTTCTTACTTTCCAAAACAATATATAAAGAACAAAGTATTTATTGTGCATCACTGTAATGTATATAACATTTATTGAATATTTATTGTACATCACTTTGGTACCATGTCTTAAAACCATTCTTTTAGCTACTTTAGGGTTAGGGAAGAAAAAAACCACTAGGGGAGGAAAAAGAAAGTGAGAGTTAAAGTGTGTTGCGGAAATAATTGCGGTGAAATAGCAGTGCAGAAAAGGCTGTCATCTCATTTCCCTCTGGAAGTCTGCTCCCCAGCAATTACCCCCTTCATGCCATTTCAACACCAGAGTCACAGGAAATCAAACAATCAAGTTTACTGCGGGGGTTTTCATAGCGGTTGTTTGATGACCTTGTTAATGGAGGAGAACAACCAACAAAGTCGGGAGCTTTTTATAGGACTCTGCACGGATGTAACCAACTGTGGGTTCTGCGCCGCTGGCCATATTTTGGTGTGTTAATATAGTGCCCTCCCTAAAAATAATGTTTAATGTGATGTGTTTGTGACCAGCGGTTAGATAATTTAGATGCTCACCACTGTTTCATACATGCACGTTTTTCTTCTTATTTTTTCTTTTTGAACTTTTTCCAGTGTCTTTAGTTTGGTCCGCTTTGGATGGCAGTGAACTCATTCATGGTGGGTAAGAAAAGTAGTTGACAGCTTGCATTGTTGAGCACTCTTCACTGCGTTGTGAAGGTATATAGAGGGGCCAACCACCTTGGCACAGCGTAGGGCACTAAACCGTTGACGCCCACAATTGAAAATGCAACAAACAGTTCTTGTTGTTTGTCTGTCTCGCTTGAAGAGTTTGTAAAGTGTTACACTATGCATTTAGCTGGATTGAGATTTCCCTCAGTCGCCTTGGCCTGAAAGAGAGAGAAATTGAACAGAAACGCACACAAACACAACAGCAAAAAAATCGGACCCAATAAAAGGAATTGAAACTTTGGGCAACAAAAGGCGTTTGTGAACACTCATTGTGTCCGCCGTCCATTTCTCCTTCCTCAACGGTCAGCGCTCATGAATGCACTAGAGTCTTAAGAACAAATATATTCAGACGGAGCGCGATCTGTGACGGTTTATTTAGAGGGTGTGTGAATGTAAGAGCTTGGACACGAGGACATGTTTTTCTCAAAGGCACGTAATTATGAATGGAGCCTGGCATGGCGACTTCCAGCCTGTGCATTCAGTGGGTGGCTGGCACCATACTGCAGGCTGTAGGATGGCACGGTTCACTCAAGTGCCCCCATTGAGTTGCCCGCCGCCAGCTGGATCTCTGCTCGGCGGGACCCGGAGAACTACGTGCTGCTGCCAAGCCAAGCGTGTGTGCAGACTGCCATCTAGACGCTCACGGTGGAATAACTGTTGACTGAATGCCAGTGTCTGAGAGAGGGGAGGAGAGAAAAGATAGACCTTAGTGGGTGAAAATTATATACAGATCACAAGATTGTTTAAAAAAGGGATTGAAGGTGCCGCAGGCTGTGGAACTCTACTGTTGCAGCTCCGCTCTAGAAAGATGTGTATTAACCACTCTCTCATAACACCATGGAAGAACAAACATCTAGATTTGTTAATTATCTTGATGTAGCGTCTCATTGGTGAAGTCTAGTTCTAACCACGTCAACTTCACAAATGTCATCTTGTGTTGGCCAAACTCTGAAATAAGTACAAGGGAAACCTCATCCTTAATGTCTGAGGTTTACCAGATTTGTATTTTGTCATTATCTTGGCCTTGTCACATGCTGTTTCTTGGTTTTGTTTTAGAAGTATCCAAAGAAAGATGCATTTATTTATTTTAAGCCTCACGTTTTATTTCAAAGGGATAGTTCACCCATTTACTCACCCTCAAGTTGTTCCAAACCTCTGAGTTTCTTGTGCTTAACAGAGGAAAGAAGGTATTTTTAATTTCTGGAACTATTCCTTTAAATACTACTTTTCTTTTGTTCCAAAATCTGGAAATGTGGATTTTTTTTTTTTAACAATTGTGAATTCCAGGCATGTAAAATTAATCAAAATTAGTTCATTCATAAAAATGTATTGATTCTGTTTTGTTTTGAATTAGAAATGGACCAACATTTTAGTGGTTATTCTGTAATAATGTTTCTCTCCTGGAAGCTGTAAACCGCTACGACTGGATTGAGTCAGCGAATTCTGGAGTTGGTGATCTAGATTAGTCAGGTTTGATAATGAATCATTTAGACTGGTTTTGTGAACCGGATGAATTGGGTAATTGATATCTTTCTGACCTATATGAATGATTCGTTCATTCTGTCATGAACACTTGACAGCTAGGGCAGACTGCCTGATTTTCTCTTCCTTTTTTTTTTTGTCACAATATGTGATCACCCAGAAAAATGTTATCACCCAGCTCTTATATAAAGTTGGATATATAAATATGTACATACATACAGTAATCTCGTGTAGAATGTTATATAATACATAGCATATCTCAACTGCTATATTATATACACTATATTATAGCACAGCTGTAATCTGCTAAATACAACAAGGCATGAAGATATTATATTAACATTATGATTTTCTGTAAAACTGCTTTGAAACAGCGTGTATTGTGAAAATCGCTATATAAATAAATTTGACTTGACTTTTCTAATTTTGATTCCTCATACAAAGCTGTCATAATAAGACTGCTCAAATTTTACATACTATTATATTATACTATTATATGATATACCGTGTCTGTGCTTCTTTTCCATCATGTCTAGTTGTTTTATTATAAACATTGAATTGTGTGACTATTTTGACCTATAGATGTCACTGAGGCTGCAGCAGTGACTGTGCTTTTCTTATTTTTCTGGACATTTCTTTAATTTATCCAATGTTTGGGTTTTCCTTTTTGTGTCTAACGAGTTTCTGAATGCCCCCGGAGCCTAACGTCTTTAACCTTTTGGTATTGTAATAAGATGGTATAAAGTCAGGCATTGTGTGCCGCTGTGCCTGGCCCCCCGCTCTTGCTCTTACAGCGATATGTGCTGACCCTGGAGGAGAAGAGAGGAGCCTTTGTCCCGCCAGCGCTCAGAGAAAAGACATTATTTACTGCCACAGGGGAATACGGGGGCATGGGGGAATTCAGCCATCAGCCGCTGAGAGAGAGAGTGCCAGAAAAAGCCGTTTTGTGTCCTCTGCAGAGCAAAAAAAGGGTGATTTTCTCTGGGTTGGACAATCGAGCGTCTGTTGGGCCCTGCCCATATTATTATACCAGTAAAGCCTGTTTACATTGAGTCTGATACTGTTTGGATTTCAGCACTGCCGCCATTGTGGATCATGCAGAGTGGTGTAAGAAGGTGCAAGCTTTTCCGTTCTCTCTTTTCGTCTCTCCCTCACTTTATCTGTCTCCTTTTCTAAAATCATCAAAAAAGTTTTCTATTTGGATCTTGAAGTCGATTTCCGCTTGCAGTGGTCAGATAAAGTGAACATATAATTGACAGGAGGTTCTGTTTTTAGATATTGTGCATTAAATGGGTAGTTTTGCATGATTTTGGGGTTATTATACAAATTTGTGTTCTCATATATCACAAAAACACACACACACACACACACATATTATATCACAGTATATCAGAAAGTTATTTATTTATTTATTTTTTAAAGAATTTACTTTTGCTCACTAAGGCTGTATTTATTTGATCCAAAATAAAGTAAAACCAATAATATTGTAAAATATAATTGCAATTTAAAATCACTGTTTTCTATTTAATATATTTTAAAACATAATTTCTTCTTTTGGCAAAGCTGAATTTTCAGCAGCCATTACTCCAGTCTTCAGTGTCACATAATGCTTCAAAAATCATTCTGATAAGCTGATTTGATGCTCAATAAATATTTCTCATAATTATCAGTGCTGGTTAATATTTTTGTGGAAACAGTGATACGTTTTTCAGGATTCTTTGATTAGACATTTTAAAAGAATAGCATTTACATGAAATGTAAAACTTTTGTAACATTATAAATGGCAATTTAATAATAAAATAATTATATATATATATAATTTATGTATACATCAGATATGCTTCTCGTAACAATTTTAACATTATTGGGCTAATCCTCATTTTCCTCTGTTCTGTGTAGTAATTTCTCAAGTGAAGCATCTCAGACCGGCCCCTATGGACCCCACAACCAATCAGAAGCCACAGCACCTGAGCCCTCAGCCCCGCCTTCTTCAGCATCAGCATCAACATCAGCATCAGCATCATCATCTTCCTCACCCCCATCCTCATCCAGCCCAGCCTTCTGCCCTGTCCAGCCCTCTCGGCACATCGTGGAACGGCAGTCTCGGATGCTCAACTTTCGTGTGGAGTACAGACAGCGCTCCACAGAAGTGGTGCTGGAAGAAGCCAGCACAATCGGTGAGCGCACATAATGTTTTGATACATTAACACGGTATACATGATCTTTAATCGTTCAGTCTTTTTGTAGTAGACAGCTTACTGGCCCACATCCAAAGAAAGAGTCTGCATGTCAGTGCTGCTCTTGCAAAGGTAGCACATATTATTATCACTGTCCTTTCTTAGAAGTACACGTCAGGCTGAGCCAGAGCATCTAGTAGCAGGTTTTATGTGCTTGTTGCCCACAATGCTGACAGGTTTCTCCATTTAGATTGGGCTTTTGTCAAATAGGCAATAATTAGTATGTCGTCTGCAATAATTAACCTGCTTTAAAAAGTTTTCTCAGAAATTATTGGTGCATTTTCTTGGTAGATGTAGATACTGAGCTTTGATTCTTGGTATGACACAAGCCACTGAACTGAACCACATACGGTTTATGTGACTGTATTTCTGTGAATGAAAGTTGAATCTTATGTCAAGAGTGAAGTCAACAGGAAGAGCTGTGAGCTGCAGGGTGTGTAACCCTCAGCAAGCCACACAAATACAATGAAAAAGGAAGAAAATTGCTGCTGTACCTTTTTGCTGTTGGTATAATAGTCGACTCATTGGTGTGTTAAACATACAAGTGTTTTTTTATATACTTTAAATGTATTTTAAATAATTAAATAAATGTGTTTTAATAATCTATTTATATAAGTGAATATTGTTATTATATATGAAAGTGTGCATTTGTTAATAATATAAATGAATAGTATTAATTTGTTTAAAATATTACAATGTATTATGTTTCTTTTGTTTGGGTCCTTTTTTTTTATCTTACAGTTATTGTAAATATGTAATGTGTTGTGGATATGTGTCCTGCAGCGGTTGTTTTGTGGGTGACAAGTCTTTGACATACAGGCATGGTTTCATCAAGTTTCTGTCTGAAGCTTGACATTTGTTATGCATTTCAGTATAAATGCAGTTTAGATCACTATGCTCTCAAACCAGTAGCTAGGATAAATAACCTAGATTTAGAAATGAGGAAAAATACCAAACACTTTAAGAACCGATGTTCTAATCTAGTGAATGCTTGTCTCCAGTACACATATACATTTACTAGTACACATATGCTTGCTGGTTTGACAAGTGAAAGTGTTTATTTATTTTTTTGGCAAACCCCCCCCCCAAAAAAAGAAACATTATCAGCATGGCTCCTGAATTGGCTAAAGATTAGAAGCACTTTACTAAAACTTGACAAAACCATGACAAAACTAGACTAGGTACATGCTGTCCCCTAGTGGTAACATACTGAACTGCCATGAAAATGTTATAACCTATTCTTATTTCTTTCTCTCTGCAGGAGATATTAAATCTATATTAGAGACTGAGCTACAGGTACCTGTCTCTAAAATGCAGTTAAAAGGCTGGAAGAGTGGAGACGTATCTGACACTGTAAGAATGACACTATAGAACGCATGCTTCTGATATTCAGATTATTGCTGCATTTATTTTTTTTAACGCAGCAACGATGCATTATCTTGATTTGAATGTAAAACTTAGACATACATATGTTTACAATTATTTGAATAAGTTGCAAAAATATGGTGAAAATTGCGACTGCCATGTTGAGGGGTGGGGTTGAATCTAAAAATATCAATTTTATTATTAGTAGTAGTATTGGTGAAATTATTTTAGTGTTTTTTGTTTGTTTGTTTTCCTTAAATTACACTTTGTAGTTTTTCTTGTATGTTGTACTTAGAAAATGGCAACTTTAAAAGTATTTATGACCTCTTTGATGGTTTTCTTTTTTTTTTTTTACTTTCTCTCAGACTGTTCTGCGGAGTTTACATCTGCCCAAGAACAACAGTTTGTATGTGCTCACCCCTGATATTGCCCCTTCAGCCAGCACCAGCCAGAGCAGGTATGTTTTTTGTTAAGCCCTGAGCGTCTATTTTCTGCATTGACATTAGGCATACAAGTACATTGCATTTATTTGGCTACATTGCACTTTTATTTGACTTCAGCTCAAACTGTGTTGCTAGAAGCTAAAACAATGCTAAAAACAACTAATGTACATGCTCTTTATGGAGTATACAAAAATGATCAAATAGGTTTGACACTAGCTCTTCTAAATAAAAGGTTGGACATCCATTCCTGAAATTGCCATTTACATATGAGTGGCCCATTTCTTTATACAAATATAGCTCATATGTGGGGGCACCATACTTGGCCACACTTCCCTTCCCTTCCCTGACCCCGACCCCCTCTATATCTAAACACTGAAGTTTGTTTTTTAGGAGTCTCAAAATCCAGTTTAATCCCATTGTCTAAAAGCTGACCATATATTTGTGTGAATTATTTATGGACATTGTACATTTGTGTTCCCAGTACTTCAAAAAGTGGCATCCAATTCGCAGGATCTAGGCAAGGAAGTCTATAATTCCTGGAGAATGTCTATAAAGCATTTCTATAATGTGTTTAATATAATGTGTCATTATACATAGCAACATGTGAATTGCAGTCAATAGAGAAAAGATGTTTTTTGGCAACAAAATGTTGTAGTTAACATATCTACCAGCAGGGGTTGACTGGACCTTGTTAACCAGACATTCCTTGATCCCTTGCGTTTAAGAGAATTCCCACACTAACCGCTAGGTGGCGTTGCATGACCACATTTTAGATAGAGACACTAGACAAGCATATTGAGTGTAAGGCATTTTATTCAATTGAAGAGCTTCCCTTTTTTCATTTATTTGTGTTATTATTTTTTTAATTTATATATATTATATATATATACAAAGGTTTGAGATCAGTAAGATTTTTAGAAAAGATAATGCTTTTTGTGCAGCAAGGATGTGTTAAAAATATAAAAAGTAATAGTCAAAACATTTGTTACTTTCAAATAAATGATCTTTATATACGATAAGTAAAATAAATAATCTTTTGATCTTTGTTCATCAAAGAATCCTGAAAAAACATTGGTTTCCATGAAATAGACTATGTTTAGCAGAACAATTGTTTTCAACATGGATAATAAACATGTTTCTTGAGTACCAAATCAGCATATTAGTGAAAGATTTCTGAAGGATCATGTGACACTGAAAACTGGAGTAATGGCTGCTGACACACTTTTTTTCAGCTTTACCATCACAGGAATAAATGACATTTTAAAATATATTAAAATAGTGATTTAAAATTGCAATAATAATAGTACTGTTTTTACTGTATTTGTGATCAAATAAGAAACTTATTTGAAAAATAAATCTGACTGACACGTGTAAATTGGGTCTGATAAACAGTTTAGGAATTTAGAAAACACGTGAATTTAGAGATGCTGTGACTCGATATACATTACATTAAAAAAAGAACTACATAGAAGAAATATATAGCTGATTATCGCCCTATGACTTTATTTAAATAAGCAAGGTGTTGTCATTGTGGTCAGAGCAGTGCGATTCAAAGTAATAAATGTAAGTAACTTCAATCAGAAAGGGCTGCGTGTGCGTGTGTTATATTGATGTGCATGTGTTTGTGTGTGTAATTATGTGTTGATTAGCACTGCTGTAAGCCCCGGCGGGAGGTGGTCGCGATGCCGTCGAACGACTGGGTATAAACTGGCATATCTGTCAGCTTGTGTGGACACTGTACTCTAGAGTGCGAAAACATTCTGTGTGTTTTGTTTTTTCTTCTTAGCTCTCATTTTTTTTAGATTGCAACAAAAACACACATTACTGTGACGTACTGCATGCTGTTGTGGACCACATTGCTGGTCACGGCTTTAACAGATCCGTTGAGATCACATATATTACTGTGATCCTGACACCTGCTCTCACTCGTCTCCTTTTTCCCTGTCGGGCAGGCGACGTGCCATAGAGACCTTGTCACCTCTGTCTTTAAATGGCACTATATCTAATATCCAGCACCTACTAGAGCTCATCATCAGTGCCAGGCTCTAATTATTTCCCAGAAACTATTTTAGAGGAGTTGAAATAGGGGAGAAAAAGAGAGGGCCGGTGTTAGCTAGGTGTGACCCCATTGTTGCCCGTGATTGTCCTCTCCTGGTGCATTGAGAAGAGGGCTTCCAGGAGGGTGAGGAGACAAGCTGTTAACTGCCTTTATAAATAACTGTCACAGAGAGATGGGAAGAGAGTCTGCTGTTCTTTGGTTGTATCTCTCAGGGGCAGTTCAGATGCTGTTTTCTCATCTGCTCAGGCATCTTTACTTACACTTATTTTGAACCTGGCTTGAGCAGAACACCAGTGTTTCTGTGTGATTTAGCAAATTAATAGAAAGAAACTGTGTGAAATGATAACTGGGTCACTTCTGTGATACAGTACTTTTTCCTGTCCCCGTCATGCATGTCGTAATTTATTGGATAAAATGTTTAATTACATTTTTACAGATGGAAATTATATTAGTTGGCTTTTTAAAATTACAAAGTAGCGAGCAAAATGGCGAATATGAAATAAATGTAATTTCACTCTAAGGTACTTTATTGGTATGATTGTTTTACAGTATAAATACAGCAAGAGGTTGTTAAGGATTGCCTGAGAGAAAGAAAAATGAAAAATTATTGATTTATGGGAATCATTTATTTCATTATTCATCGATTTATTTTTTTATTTTTTGTTATGCGTTTTTATTCACAAGTACTGGTAATTAGAAAAAAAAAATGCAATAAAGTAAAACAAAGTTTTAAGCTCTCATTTTCTTATTATCCATTGTATCCATTATAAACTTGATTTAAAGTATTTTTTACATATACATATTTACATATTCATTTAAACATTGCTTTCATCAGAGTGGGCAGTGTCAGGCGATAACAATATAAGCTTACATATGAAGGTCTTGTACATCCTTTTATAGAAATAATTTCCTGAATTATTATTATTATTATTATGAATTTTTCAAAATGACAGTAAAGACATTTATAATATTACAAAAGGTTTAATTTCAAATAAACGCTCTTCTTTTTAACTTAATTTCAAAGATTCACGTGTGCTTTTAACATTGATAAAAAATGACAAATGTTTCTTAAGCAGCAACTCCGAATATTAGATTGATTTCTGAAGGATCATGTGACACTGAAGACTGCAGTAAAATTCAACTTTTCCATCACAGGAATACATATGTTAATTATAATATTTCACAATATTATGTTTTTTTACTGTATTTTTGATCAAAGAAATGCAGCCTTGGTGAGCACAAGAGGCTCCTTAAAAAACAACATAAAGATCTCTATCTGCTTGTTTTTAATTTAAATGAAAGTTTGAGGTCTCAGGATGCAGGCTGTGAACAATGGGACAGTACTCAACAAATAAAAGCCACTGTAGGCAATTACTGCAAAGCATACCTCAGCACACCATATCCAAACATATTAATCAAACCCGTCTTCACACTGCGTCGCCTGCCTCATTTTCTTCCCTCTGTTTTGAATGCAAATACTGCACAGGCTTTGGAGCTTTCAAGACAGACACTCCATCCAAGGTAGTTACTGAAATCCAGTGATGAGCCAAGCTCATCTTGCTCGCTCTCCCTCTCGTGGAGGTATCCAAACCCCTAATCTCCAGCATAAATAATGGAACTTTATGAATAATTTAAAACGAATCATCTATTTCTGTTGCTTCCAGGAGATGTGTGTGTTTAAGGTTATTTTAATTTGAACTTCTGCTATTTCAAATACAAATGAGCAAATGAGTCAGTGCGCATTTGGTATTTATCTCATTTTCTGCATCTGATCTCCTGTGAGACTTGGGGGCCCGAGGAATCTGCTGGTTTTGGCGGAAAGGAAAAACTGTTTAAACTACAGCAATTAGTACTTAGACTTGTCAAAGCAAAACAGGCGGTGCAGAAAAAACATTTCGAGTAAGTGGCGGATGCTAAAATAAAATGTTAAAAGAAAGAAGGAAAGGGTATGTTTGTGTTTTTGGGGTGGTGGTATAGGTCACCCTAAGAGTGTGCGTATGGGAAATTAGAGCAAGAGCCTGGTACTGAGGAATGAGACGGTAGGACTTTAATAAAGTCTCAGTCTTGCAGGTTTTTGAGACGGCAGACTTATCACTGAATGAAACCAATCTGCTCTTCATTTACACAGTGGTTTATTTTTTGTCTATAGCAGCCAGTGACATTCTATTTCCAGTGTCTCCGATGGTGTGGAGAAGCTTTTAGGGTGAGTTTGGGGGGGTCAGCTCCAGGTGCTGTTGGGACCACAGAGGGCTGAACCTGGTTAAGCTCCTACAGATGAACCTTATGCTGTAGATCTGTTGTGAGAGGAAATTTCACATAGTTGTAACTCCTTGGAGAGAAAAGTTCTACTTTGCAGTTTACTTTTAACCCACAGTTTCATAACACCATCTTAAGTGGGACAAACCCAGAGTTCCGAATAAATTTATGTTCTTTACATTATAACAATGCATTTTGCTTTTTGAAATATATATACATACACAAACAAACAAACAAACACATCGTTCAAAATTTTGGGGTCAGTAAGATGTTTTTTTTTTTTTGTTTTAAGGCAAATTATTTTTATTCTTTTATTCAGTGAGGTCACTTTAAATTAATCGAAAATGACATTAAAGACATGTATAATGTTAATATTTTTTATGTTTCCAAGAAATCCTTTTCAACTTTACGTATATTCAAGGAATCCTAAATTTAAATTTATCATAGTTCCCACAAAAATAGTAAGCATAATAATAATAAACATTAACATTTTAAAATATATTAAAATAGAAAACTTTTAAATTGTAATATTTCATAATAGTAGTTTTACTGTATTTTTGAACAATAGTGTGTTTTTATATAAAAATGAGTTTTGTGTGTGTAAGATAAAAAAATAATATGAATATATAAAACATTTCTATAAAATGTATTGTTCTATAGGAATCTATGAGATTTTGTGTTTTCACATTTAGTATAATTGTAATAATTTAAATACTTTAAAAAAATGTACAATTCTACTTTTGAAGAAGGATACTTTTGAAACTGATTTCTCTATTCAATTCATTTGTGATCTGCAAGTTCACAATTCTGATTCTCACTTGATTCAATATCACTTAAGTTAGAAAGTACAGTTATAATGTGTATTTTGCTTTGATGTGAAGTACATTATGTGAACAGTACTAAATGAGCTGTTTTTATATAGCTAGTAGTATATAGCAGATAATAAACACTGCTTAGCAATATATCAAACAAGGTTTTGATTTTGAGGGAATCAATATTAGATTGTCATTAATCTTTAAATCAATATTTCTTACCCATACCTTATGCGCATTAGTCAATGCAAATATATTGTATCAGAATGCAAAATGTCTCCAAATCGTTCTTATTTGGTGAGTCTAAACCCCCCCTTTTACAACTTGTATTCATGACTGTGTTTTTCCACTCTCCACAGCATCACATATGCATCCTCCTCTCCTAGGCCACCGTTTCAATCTTCATTGCTAGCTACAACAAACATTACATTTACATATTGATTTCGCAGTTTTAGTCAATGTAAATAAGCTGCCATTACAGTAAATTTGGTCCTCTGTTAACATAAGCTTGTCCAAAGCTCCTCAGATTAAGGCGCTGGTTGCATAATTAATGTATGCGTTACATATTAATTCCCAGACTCTCCTCTTCCTAACTGCTTTCATTCGAACCCTGATTAGCCGTCAGGCTCGCCTCTAAGCTGTTGATTCATATTCACACACACAGACGGAGCATTTGCTCAAAGCGCTACTTAACCCCCATCGTTTGTCATCAGATGAGGCCTTCTCTCCTACAGCTCGGCACCACGGCTCCCATGAATCTCAAACCCGCTCTGAGGTCTGTGTGACGGCGGAGCGGACGAGCTGCACAAGACCTCTTGTCCTTTTGTTTGACGTTTACACCTCTTAGCCCCAATCGATACCTCCAGATGGCCTTGGTGCTGGTGTGTGCCCATGCTGTGGCCCTAGGCTTTGCCCTGGCCTCCCGCTACCCAAGCAGAGCAGTGGGGTGGCACAGGCTTGTCGGAGCCCAGAGACCCTGGGGAGACGTAGACGAGCCCTGACTCGTCCACCACTGAACTCTAATGCTACACTCTCTCTCTTTTTTCCCCCTTCTGCCCTTCCCGCCGTTTAGCAGTGCCCAGCAAGGGTTGTCGAATCAGAACTACCTGCTCGTCATTAGCCACCGTGAAGCACAGAGAGATTACAGCCTCAACTTCCCCGCCAGCAAAACCATCCAGGAGGTGAGACAACCGCACACCTGTCTGTCACCTAGCCCCTCTGCCTGTCTGTCTACACCTGCTGTCTGTCTGTCTCTCCACTGTGTTTCTGCCCGTGTTCTCTCAAACTGCTCTGATTTTTTTTGGTGGGGCGACAATGTAATTATTACATGCTAAAATAATAGTCCTCATTGTGCTGGAGAATGGTACCAATGATTAAGGCCTGTGTTGAGCCAAAGCTAATTATCTCCTAGTCAGATTTCTTCCTTTCCAGAATGCCCATGGAACTACTAACCTCAGGACTGCCTCAAAATATCACAACTGTGTGTTTAGGGTGAAACTATGCATACATTTTGACATGTGACCAATACATTTAGAATGGGCCCATCATATACAGTGTCCTGTGATTTAAGAGATTCACATTGTTTTGTATTTCAAGGCAAATTGTCTGCTTGGTAATTTATTCAAAACAAATTTTATTTATGTCTACTAAAACATTTTGTGCAACATTCAGATATTAAGCTTAAATTTTATTTAGCATGCCGCACAATAAGACTTAGGAACATAAGTAGTATATTTAGAATAGTTTTTTTATTTTTAAATGTAATTCGTTGACATTTCCCCTTTATTATACCACTTGATACAGATTTTTATTTGGGATATTGTGCGTTTTCTTCTAATTTCCAGTGATAGCAGACATTCTGAAATATAACAATTTTTAACTCTTTTTTTCCTCTTATTTCTCATTGACTATTGTACAACTCGAGTAAAAATTATTACAGCTAAATTTGCCACTCTCAGCTGTTCTGTGAAATGGAAATCTCTGAAATCTTGAGGGAGTAGGGGTTTGCTTATTTCCTCTTTCTGATAACATTATATTTTGTAGCCGGTGAGTTTAATATTCTAGAAGACTGTTGTCTGCTGTGCGTCTTTCTGCTCATCACATTGTCTGCAATAACCAGAACTCAGTATTGAGCAGCATAACCCCCCTGTGGCTCATCAGCTCCTTTCCCTCTCCCATCAGACCTGTGCAATGCCATTCTTTTCATCACTCTCCTTTTAACTACACTGTGTTGTATTTAAGGTTGGTTTGTATGGGACACAAAACCCAAACGCTCCATTCTGTACACATCCAACCCCTCCCTGAGTCCCTTGCATTCTCCTCGGCCTGCCCCAGTAACCTACACGCAGCTTTCTGGAAATGGCTCCATTAATTATTCACAGCAGGTAGCACGCACCACGTCAAGTGTAACAAGCTCCCTGTGGACTGACAGCGCCACTTGAACCCCTCCCTTAGTGCTGGGGGAGTCATGTTGGGCCAGTGCAGTGCTGTTACTACATGCACTTACTATATGGTTATGGTTAGGATAAGGGTTTGGCTTAGGGTTACTTGCATGTAATTATGCATAATTTATTGTTATTGTAATAGGAAGTACATGTAACATGTAACAAGGACACCTTAAAATAAAGTGTTACCGCAACAATATATAAAATATTAAGACTTGTTTTCTGGGAAATTATTTTTATTTTTAAAAAGATTCTTATTTTCTACTGAAGTTTTCTAAAAATCTTTGAAACAAGATCAGTTTGCTTGAGTGCTAACACTGCATAAGATATTAAGACTTATTTTTACTACGGAAAAGTCTTCAATATTAACAAAAAAAAATAATAATCTAAAAATCTTACTTAAGAAGCACTTAAGATATTAAGATTTAGATTTTTTTCTCTCTCTTTTGGAAGTGTGATAAGCTCGATGCACCAAAGGTTCCATTTTTGAAATTCCATTTATTTGTAAATATCAATTGTGTGAAGCACAAGGAATTTTGTAAGAAACTGTTGGGTCAGAACGTTCTTCCTTAAAGGAAAAGTACCATTAATGTCCTTATTTACTCATCCTCATGTTTCATTTTTGAATAAGCTCTTCCTTTAGTAGATAATACGTTTCATACTCTATATACTTTTATGTCAGAATTAGTTCTTTTTTTACTTAAAGAACAGATTTTTTCTACCTAAGCTTTGTCCACGCAATCCCAGAATCCCTTTCCCGGCGAAACTGCCGCCTTGATGGTGCTGGTCACCATTACAGTAATCAGACTACTTGACAGGTTTGTAATGGTGCTAATTGAAGAGATTAAAGTGAGATGGGTGAGCGCTCTCTTTCCCTCAGCAGATGGTTTTGATGAGCACCTACTGTGAACCTTAAGTGTTTCTGCCGGGATTACAACAACTGGAGAGTAGAGCCCGCAGGGTAGAGAAAAGAGAAGCAGGAAGCGAAGCTGTTGGCTTGGTAGGGGAGCGAGTGACTGGACAAAGCTGAATCAAACGGGCCGCTGTGGCCCCGACTGGCTTGATCCTCAGGCATTCTGTTTCTTTCTTCCTAAGATGGAGAACGAGGGGGAGAGGGAGAAGATTTGTTTTCTAAGGAGAAACAAATTGCGTGCGATACAAACTGTTTTTGTAAGAGAACACCTTATTGATTGCACGTCTCTCTCAGAGTTGGTTTAGTTAGCTGGAGAGTTCATTAGTTACTTTGGCTCCACAGGAAGATTTTCCCTCTTTTGGGATGGGAACATTTTTATCTAACGTGTCCAAGCACTTGCTTTTGTGCCCGAAAATGCCAGAAAATAAACATGTGAGCGAGAAACAAAAGCTCAGCGGGATCCACCGCGTTTCTTCACAAACGTCTCGTTGAGAAAAAGTTACTAACAAGTGAGAAGTTTTTGTTTTACAGTTGTGGCCCTAAAACTGAAGGCCTGTGTGAAAATGCAACAAAACAGCAACAGAGAGCTCTCACAATCTCCCCTCTCTCTTCTTTTCCCCATTCACCCCCTCGCAGCCACATATGGAGAGGACTCCTCTCCAGCCTTTCTTTTTCTGCTCATCTTTTGTCTTTGCTGAAGACCAGCCGATGCGTTTCTGCATGTGCATATCAATAGGAGCTGCAAAAGAGAGAGAGAGAAGAGAGACCCTCAGTGCTGTCCCGTTGTTTGTCTTTGCCAAAGGCTCTCGCTCTGCCTCCAGGCTCCCAGGGAACATACCCTTCCACTATTCGGCCCCGGGCCCTGCTCTCCTCCTCTGATTGGCATTCCCAAACCCGAGTTCGGGGCTACGCTTAAGCCTCAGAGCAAATGTTTGTCAGGAAAGTGGCGGGGAGAATAGGGCCGTCCGATAGGGCTCTGCCGTCCGTGACCAGACGACTCGTCCCAGGGATTTTTGCCGGCCCCACAGTGTTTCTCTCCGCAGCTGGAGAGATGAACGCAGAGGAAGAAAAGAAGGATGGAGAGTAAAAGAGTGTGAATGAAAGGCATCTGGTGCTGAAGAGCTTGTGACTGTTTAACGGCAACCTTTTCTTCTCTTTGATTTCTCTCCAGCCAAGGATTACCAGTACTTGGCATTTAGAAAGATTGGATCATTAATGTGCATGTGTGTGTGTGTGTGTGTGTGCGCACATGTTTGTCTGGGAGAGTGTACGTGTTTATTGACGTCTAAGTCATTTAATTTTGTATGATTTTTTTTAGGACTTTGACTAATCTTTTTCTTTTATATGAAGATATTAATACCATTAGTGAATTTAATAAAATAATCTTCTAGATTGTTTAATTGATTAGTTGAACAATTTTTCTTTTTTATTATAAATACATATAAATGATTAGATTAATCTTCAAATTGAACTCTGCAGTTTAGGTTCTGTCAATAAGGGGGCAGCAATACACAGATGCCTTTCAATTTCTTTGGATCTCAAATACTATTCTTTATCTTTGTAAATTTTGTGCAGTCCATCTTCTAAGCGGGATTCTTTGACACCGTGGAATTATTTGTTCTGAGGATGATATGTAATATTTATCTTATATGGCAACCACACTGGAGAATATATGAATGAAAGAAAACCTTTTTAAATGAAAGGCGCTGTTACATGCAGTCCTTAAGAATATAATCCCGGCAGCTGAAATGTCTTTATCCGTGAGATCTTCCCGCATTTTCTGATATAATGTCAACATTTTCTGCTTTTTTTCCTCATCCTCTTCACAGTGGATGTCTGTTCCCTGATGCTAAAAACTCTATTGTGACATTTAAAATGAAATGTCAGCGGAACTGGGTTTAATAGGACTGAGTCTTTTCCTTCGTTGTTTAATCAAACCTCATTGTTCCTTATGGGCAGTGGTTTGGGCAAGACAGAACAAATGTCAACCGTTACGAACATCTTCAAACTCTCTTTACTTTCTCTCGGAAATCAGTGGTAAATAAACTTGTTATTTGGAGGATTTGTTTGTTTATCCTTTCCGTGTATATTTTTTCTCATTTAGTTGGGTAATGTTGGCTTTAATTTGCAGACCCCTGACTGCTAAGAGGAGGAATTCGTAGCTCATGAATAGGTAATGACACTTGTGTTTGTGAATATTGCAGCAGTATGGGGCTTTCTCCTTTTAAGTCAATTATAATTCGCAGTAGTTGCAGAAAAAACCCATCACCCAACAAGTCACCTCTGATAAATTAACTTTTTTCACTGACAGGTTTGCAGTGTGGTTTTATTTGCTATTTTCTTTTCTTATTCTCCAAGAGCGTTTCAAATTCACCTTCCAATATAGCTAAATCTGTTTTGAAGTCAAATAACAGTGAATAGCTTCTCTTTGGATGTTTGTCAAGATGGGATGAAGTCTGGCTGAAGTACCGAGTGGTATAGGTATATTGACAGTAGGGCAGTGCTCATAAAAAAGACCCAATGAAGTAAAGCGGTGAAATATCAGATTCTTGCAGAGGGCCGATTTGTTATAGCAGCTAAATGCTTCTGTCTGGCCCTTGGTGATGGCATTACTTTCTACTTTCTCTTGGGCTGCGGTGCCATTTGACCCTAAACGGTTCATTACAGCCAAGAGCCGGTGTTTACGGCAGCCTGCCGGTCAGGCCTGGGCGGCCAAATCCCTGTAGCCCTCTGGTCAAACACAGATATTACACT
Source organism: Barbus barbus (assembly GCF_936440315.1). Lineage (NCBI taxonomy): Eukaryota > Metazoa > Chordata > Actinopteri > Cypriniformes > Cyprinidae > Barbus > Barbus barbus. Next base: position 21,963,217 of record NC_136757.1, read on the forward strand.
CTGTAATAACATTGGCCAACCCAGCTGACCCTTGCTCGCTTCAATAAGAAAAACGCACAGCCCAGTGTGTGGGCTTGTGGATGTTTGAGAGTGTGTGTGCATGTGATGGTAGAGTCTCCGACTTCAGCCGACCAAGGTGATGTTGTCAATATCTGAATTTGTTTCCCTTTATTGAGTTTGTGCCTGACCAAAATGGTCTGGAAGCTCACTTTAGCCATGGTTCTTTATGTGTATATTACTGAAACATAAAAATGTAACTTTCATATCTATATGGAAAGCCTTTAAATCATCCTTGTATCCTTACAATAATCATCTATAAATTAATGCAGTGGTCTTAAAGTGTGTTGCTTCAGAACACAGATTTTACATTTTGTAGGTTAATAAAATAATTATAGCAACTGTTTTACAAGAAAATACTTTCATTTTTTTATACTCCAAAATTTCATATTTAATTTAATGTTACTTTTTTGCAAAATCTCTTAGCAGTTTCTAAGTGAAAATCGTTTCTTCCAATTTTTTTAGTTTACCAAAATTGCTCAAGAGTAAACAAATGCCTTTGTAATTAAATACATTTATTAATATTATCATGAACTGAAAGCCCAACAATATGCTTAATTATTGGCATGACATAGGATAAGTATTAATCATTTTAATTTCTGAAGTCTTGAAAAAATATAAAAGTATATAAAATCAGCTGAGATATTTTGGGTCACAACCCTCCAGTTAAGAAACTGTATTATTCCATCCATAAATATTCACATTGTTAGTGGTTATGTTTTGTCAACAGAAATGTCATGATTGTATTTGTTAATGAATTCTTAAGCCTTAAATCTCTTTCAACCCTGCTTCATGTCCTTTGTTTTCACAAGCATCTTGGAGCCATCGTTTCTGCCTCCGTGGGCACGAGTCCTCAGTCTGGCAGAGGATACATGTCCACTCAGTGCGCTGGCGGTGGGATTTAGCCATGCGCTATGAGGGCTTTCTGCCACAATGGCTAGTTTTCTCTGCCTCTGTATCTAGCGCCGCAGGGTAGTGCATTCTCTGGGGATAATGCACTAGAATCTGCTGCCCATCCAGCTTTGGGCGACGCCTGCTTTGATCACCCCCGTCCTCCGCACATCAGCCTGGCGTTGGGCTTTAAACCAACAGCGGCATAGGAGCAGGGGCCAGCATCAACTGTTTAAATGCACGCAATGTTATTAAGTGCAATTACACAGGGGTGAATAGCAGAAGGGAAATACTGTCCATTTTTCGAGTGAAGGGCTGTTGGCATTGGGCATTAGGACAGGCATCTGTGGAATTTTTTAGAACACAGAGCTCTTTTCCACTACTTGCCTTGTCTGCCTCCCATCACAGTCACTTATATCTTAGCGAAAATAGTAGGTACACTTCGTGTTCTGATGTGCACTTCACAGTGTATAAACAAAGTGTTGTCTGGTAGTGTTTCTGAAATAAACTTGAATGTGTTTGTGTTTGTGAATTGTGTTGTGTTCTTGTACCTGTTATCTAATATTTTTGTATGGTTATATCTCAGGTGAAAAGGAACATTTCAGACCTGACAAACATCCCTGTGCGACATCAACAGTGGGATGGTTGGCCTGCATCTGCCTCAGATGACTCGGTATGTTTTTTTACTCTCTCTTTTCGTTTTTCTTTTTTAATCTTGTGATGATTGTGCACCTGCCTTTTGCTCCAGTTTAATTAAAAACTGCCCAGATTGAATAATTATGATATAAAGAATAAGTTGTAAATTAAGATTAGTAGAAGTTACTCTAAGTATATATCTATCTATCTGGCCAATCTAACTCTAACTTCAAGTATGTTTTGCTTTGCTATAATTGTTGCATTTTTACTTTCAGTGTGAAATGACAAATTACATGACAGAAATTGTGCCTTAGGAGTGTAAGAAACAGGTTTCTTATAGAAGTTTAGACAAATTGAATAGAATTTCTTCTTTTCTGTAGTGGTTTAAGCATCATCCAATGTGAAAGTAAGATGTTGGTACTAATTAAGATGTCACACTGCAGCTCCTCTCCCTTGTCCTCTCTGTGTGGACATTACAGCTCATGTAGTGGGGGGTCAGTGACCTTTCTCGCCCTGTTCTGTGCTCCCAGCCTTTCAGTACGACTCGTTCACAGTGATCAGAGAGGGCCCTAACACCGAACCCTGAGGAACCCCACCTCCCAGCTTAGACATCCACGATAATCATTCGTACAATAACCATGGGAACTTTTCCTTTACTTATCTCTAGTCATTGGGCAAATGACCAGTTAAGCATGGAAATTGCCCTTGTGTTTTTAACCATGTGTTTCTTAGGTCTATGCTTGTCATTGTGTCTTCATTTGCTGTCAGGTGCCTAATTTAGGGAAAGTATGATTTCAAAGGGAGTGGCCTGATGAACAAACCTGTTTTGTTAGCACTGTTTGTTTCAGGTGTTGAAAGTCCCCCCAACCCCCCCAACTTCCAAATTTGCATTGTCAACTTTCAAAAGAGTAAAATGTATCTGACCACTTTTTTTTTCTGAAGCTATTAAGTTGGTTTTGGTTACCACTATTTAAAGAACGAAATAAAACATAAAACCCTGTGACTACTTAGTATTTTAGAGTACCAGAACAAAAAACTATGACCCCATTGTCAGTAACTTTACGAGCAGTGTTTCACAGAGCTCTTCAACAATGACTGCATTGTATATTTTCAGTGTGCGTTTGTAAGGCTCATGTATCTCACCCAATTCATTTAGCTCATATTGTTAGAAGGGCGGCTGGAGTGATCGTTTCGTCCTTTAGCAAAAAGCACAACAGACACAAGGTCACTGAATTACACCCTCTCACCACAGACTGCCCACTTGAGTCGGGCCACTTCAGGGCTGAAGTGCACTCACCGAAGACCTCAACCCACAATCTTGTTTTTTTGATGAAGAGGGCACCGCTCATGAATACTCTTTGAGGCACATTGAACCGTTAATGCCCAAGCAGTGATTGGTTATGTGTGGTCGTCATGCACTTGGCCACAGACCAGATTTTCACCTCAACTCGTCTTAGCTTATAGGGAGGGACATATTATTAAACCACCAGTCTTAATAATGGCTCCCGGCCCTTATTGAAATGCCTAGCCGTGCATTAGACGCAAAGCTCTCGCATGGCAGGCAGGCCGTTTTTTTGCGCGTATCTCATTAACCTTCCCTCATCTCCTGGGATTTGTACCAATAAACATGACAGCCTAGGCTTAGAAATACATTTACCAGCATTCTGAGTCAATGCCTACTCCGCTGTGCTTTCATTACCCTTGGCTTGCTCATATACAGCGAGTCTCTCTGTGCTCCGTTCCACCTCATAAGGGTGAAAAATAGAAAACTGATCAGTAGTCAGTTTACATTTCGCTTTTAAGCATATTGGTTGTGAAGAAGCTAGCGACAGGTTTTTTTTTTTTTTTCTTGTACTGTTGAAATGGATTGAACTTAATATATTAATCAGTTTCAGAGGGAAGTCGGAAAGTATACTTGGCTCTCAGTGCATCTTCAGTATTTGTGTATTGTATTACTGTCAGGGAGTCAAATGAAGAAAATATGGTTTGATTTTGATCCATTCATGCAGTGAAACGGTTTAACCAGTTAACATTTAAACAGTGCAGTTGTTTTAAATGGATTTGTGATTAGCATTGTAAATTCGTCTCCGGGGAGAAAGGGATTACAATGTAAAAATCAGCGTACCTTCTTATGCCTTTTGAATCTAGGGGTGGATCTTAGCGGTTGTCTTGACGTGCCAATGCAGTGTCTGTAAATTCAAAGGAGGCTGTTTACCATAGTCATGTTTTAGCCCTTGTTTGTTTGAGTGGGTGTAGTCAGGATGCATGTGGTGTGTTTGAGGGGCTGACACAGGCTTCTTCATATGGCAGGCCACTTGAGGACTGCTGTTTGCAGGCTGTGTTTGGCATTAACCGGCCAAACTTCGATATCTTTTCTGCCCGAACTTGGGCTGCAATACATTTTTTGTTGAATCCTACTAGTGTGTTCTGGAGATTTCCAACGATTTATGTAAATAATGCCAGTTCATCATTTTGTTTTATTAGTGACGATTTATTTAATTGCTTATGTAAATATAGTAATCTGAGAAAAATTAATTGTGTTCAAGATTGATTGACTTTGCACTGTTCCCTTGACGCTATTATTAAAAATGTCCCAGCGTCAAATTGTAGCTCATGTTCTTGTTTATTTTATTTGTTCTCTTAATTTAGGCTCCTAATTGGTCCATTTCCCACCTCTGAGTTCCCTTTCTCACACACACACATCCTGAGCCAAAACTCTTTTGAGCTCTTTTCATATTTCATTGCCAACCTTGTGGAGCACCTATGGGAATGATTGACAACTTCTGGAACGTCCTTATTAGAGTCTTTTCCCCCTTAATTGCTGACATTTATCCAGTGTTTCTTGGTGTTTGCTAATGTATTACTGCTGCTGCTCTCTGAGGGTCTCCGTGGCCCATGGCTGTTATGGGCTTTCAGCATCACAGACCTGCGGAGGCGGCTTATTGGGCCCGCTGGTTGCTGTAGCGACGAGGCTCAGCTCTAAGCCCGTACAGAGCCCCTTGTGAGATTGCTGTCTGCAGGTGAAGTTTTCGAGAGAGAGGTATATACACTCTTATATTGCCAATCTTCTGTCTTCAGAATCGTCAGCTTGCTGTCGATCTCCACTCCCTGTCCCTTACTGGGGCCGACTGACATAAATCATGCTTTACATGTTTAGATCAACACCCTGCTGACTATGCCAGTGTCTTATTTAGCAGTGTGTGGTGGTGATCTATATAATGCAGGTGAAATGGATCTGTAATGTTTGATTTCGAAATGGAGGGGTTTTCCATTCATCTCTGTTTTAGTAAAGACGTTTTTCACACTGCATTATAGATTTGGAAACTTTTTTAATTTAGGAAACTGTAAATAAACATTATTAATTTTTTTTAAATGTTTTAAATTTTTTTTTTTAATTATTTGTATTTTTTTTATTATTTTATATATACACTCACCTAAAGGATTATTAGGAACACCATACCAATACTGTGTTTGACCCCCTTTCGCCTTCAGAACTGCATTGATTCAACAAGGTGCTGAAAGCATTCTTTAGAAATGTTGGCCCATATTGATAGGATAGCATCTTGCAGTTGATGGAGATTTGTGGGATGCACATCCAGGGCATGAAGCTCCCGTTCCACCACATCCCAAAGATGCTCTATTGGGTTGAGATCTGGTGACTGTGGGGGCCATTTTAGTACAGTGAACTCATTGTCATGTTCAAGAAACCAATTTGAAATGATTCGAGCTTTGTGACATGGTGCATTATCCTGCTGGAAGTAGCCATCAGAGGATGGGTACATGGTGGTCATAAAGGGATGGATATGGTCAGAAACAATGCTCAGGTAGGCCGTGGCATTTAAACGATGTCCAATTGGCACTAAGGGGCCTAAAGTGTGCCAAGAAAACATCCCCCACACCATTACACCACCACCACCAGCCTGCACAGTGGTAACAAGGCATGATGGATCCATGTTCTCATTCTGTTTACGCCAAATTCTGACTCTACCATCTGAATGTCTCAACAGAAATCGAGACTCATCAGACCAGGCAACATTTGTCCAGTCTTCAACCGTCCAATTTTGGTGAGCTCGTGCAAATTGTAGCCTCTTTTACCTATTTGTAGTGGAGATGAGTGGTACCCGGTGGGGTCTTCTGCTGTTGTAGCCCATCCGCCTCAAGGTTGTGCGTGTTGTGGCTTCACAAATGCTTTGCTGCATACCTCGGTTGTAACGAGTGGTTATTTCAGTCAAAGTTGCTCTTCTATCAGCTTGAATCAGTCGGCCCATTCTCCTCTGACCTCTAGCATCAACAAGGCATTTTCGCCCACAGGACTGCCGCATACTGGATGTTTTTCCCTTTTCACACCATTCTTTGTAAACCCTAGAAATGGTTGTGCGTGAAAATCCCAGTAACTGAACAGATTGTGAAATACTCAGACTGGCCCGTCTGGCACCAACAACCATGCCACGCTCAAAATTGCTTAAATCACCTTTCTTTCCCATTCTGACATTCAGTTTGGAGTTCAGGAGATTGTCTTGACCAGGACCACACCCCTAAATGCATTGAAGCAACTGCCATGTAATTGGTTGATTAGATAATTGCATTAATGAGAAATTGAACAGGTGTTCCTAATAATCCTTTAGGTGAGTGTATGTATATATATATATATATATATATAATTTTTTTTTTTTTTTTTTTTTTTTTTATATAAAACAACTGTTCTGTGGGACAGTAGTACAAACCAAAAAGTAGCTGTACAAATTTAGAACCCATCCCACCCCCTCGTAGACTTAAAATAAACAAATAATAAAAATATATTAATTAATATTAATAGATAAGCAAGGAACAATAAAATATTTTTTTACAAAGATTTTAGAAAAGGAGACAAAACATTAAAAGCATTAAAAGCTGAATGCCATGAATGAACAGTTTTCACGTTAGATCCATGTATACGAGAAGTAGAGAGTTCCATCGAGATAATGTCCAACAAATACACAGTCCAGGTTCGTCTGTCCATTGTGTGAGGAGGATTCCAACGGTTGACCAGCTATTTTTTTGCTGCTGTGAGAGCAGCTAACAGTAAAGATCTTTGATGGACGGACAAGGTGAAGTCCCAAAAGTCATTCATGACAAAATGGCGCAGAGTCAAACATATCTCAGTACCCAACAAATATGATAGGTCCAGTGAGAGCTCCACGTGCCTAAAACTCCTTGGGAACAGAGATTACACTTAGGAGAAGATGACAGATTCTTATAAAAACGTTTCTTTGGAGTCAAGTAAACCCTATGCAACAATTTCCAATTAATCATTTGATGATTAGTGTTTTTAGAAGACAGTTTAAACATACCCCATACCTGATCGGAAAATAAAACATGCACATCCTCATTAAGACCCTTAGCCCAAACAGTAGTAATAGATAAAGGTTTGTATGAATGCTCAAGAAGAAAGAGATAGATGACTGAAGCAGAGGAGGGAGATTCCTTAGAAGGAAGGATTAGTTTGCGCAAAGGGTGAACAGGCAGTTGAGAGTTCCAAGGCACCCCATATGCCCGTAGGGCCGAACTAATGGGCAAATACATAAAAAAGGAGCTGCCTGGCAGATTATATTGAGTTTTAAGATTCTGGAAGGATTTTAAACCACTATCATCATAGATATCTCCCAGAGTGTTTACTTTTACTGAGTGTATTGTCTGAGAAACAACGCTGATTATCTCTAGTCAGATTCTGGAGCTGTGATTCCAGTTCAACTATCTTTTTATGTCTGGTTTTTCTGAAGGAAAGAGGCATATGAAATTGAGTTATTCCTTATAAATCCTTTAACTGCATTCCAAAGTGTTCGAGGATCATCCACTGAACCTTGGTTAATTTCAATAAACTCAGCTAATTTATTTCTGAATTGACTGCAAAAGTTTTCATCCTGTAACAATTTAGGGTTAAATCGCCATCTAGTGGCACAAGATGGCCGAGGGATCAAAGATAATCTGCACAAATTTCCATCATGATCTGACAGAGATAAGGAACAGATATCGGCATCACGAACAGCTGAAGATAAAGAAGTAGAAATGAAAATATAGTCAATTCGCAAATAGGATTTATGAGTAGCAGAAAAGAAAGTGAAAGACTTAGCAGAAGGGTTTAATAAACGCCAGCTGTTCACCAACGAGGATGAGGTTACACATTGCCGAAGTTTGTCAGAACACAAAGCTTGAGAGTGTGATTCCTTTGGTCCAGATCTATCTAGGATATGTGACATTACAGAATTCATATCTGCACCCAATACAGTTTCAAAATCTGAAAACTTCAAGAGATAGATTGACAAAACAGAGGAAAAAAGTAGGGTCAGGAGTACAAGGGGCATAAACTGAGAGAAATACAATATTCTTATTCTCCACTATTGTTTTTATGTGTTATTCTACCATCTGTATCACCTTTCTCTAAAATAGTAATATTTAAAGTCCTCCGCACCAATATTATGACTCCCTTGGTTTTAGTATCCGAAGATTAGTGAGATACCACTTCATAAAACTTATTATTACACCTGCGTATATCCTCGTTTTAAATTCTTGAACTAACACTATATCAATCTTTCTTCTTCGCAAAAAATCCAGAAAACCTGTACGTTTGTGAGGGCCATTTAGCCCATTAATATTACAACTCAGAATATTAAGGTCAGTCATAGGTATTAAACAGAATTACTGCATAATAAGACAAAATACAAGTTTGAAAATAAAACCAGTTGAGTCTACCATTAAACCACCCCCACCCTCCCCGTTACCATAAAAAAAACATAAACACATTCCCATGAACTATGGCATATCAAACCAAGAACAAACCTTGATCTGCCAGCACCCCTTAATATGGTCCGTGGCGTCAACAAAAACCTGCACATTACTGTAGCACCAACATTTGGCCCATAATCACACATTGATTAGGTAGTATTTCTATTTAAAAAAAAAAAAAGAGAAGAGAGATAAAGAATACAACTAAAACAAATAAAATATCATAATCAGTAAGCGATATTGTATGCACAATGAACTATGAATTAAGAAGTGAACATTAAAGTGAACAGTGAAAGACACAGTCACCTAACCATTTAGAGCATCTCTTCTCCGATTAGACAGCAAATGTCCAGCTGAAGTTCACTGAGAGTTGGTGGATGAAAGGGATCTGACAAAAACTCTTGCTTCTGGGGAATGTAGCATTTTAGGTTCACCTTGATTGAGAATGACCTTCAGCGTTGCAAGATAAAAGAGACAATTCTAGATGCCAGCGTCTCTCATCTCCTTCCTAATTGGTGCAAATGCACTTCTTTTTGGCGGTGACCGGAGAAAAATCTGGAAAGACAGACAGCGTTGCTCTGTTTTCACCGGGGCATGAAGTCTGGCAGCCCGCAGAATGAGCTCCCCGTCCGTGTACCGCAGCAGTTTAAAGATGAAAACCCGTGGTTTAGCGCGATCTGAGGAGAGCCTTGTGTACACACGATGCGCTCGCTCCACTTCAATCTCTTTGCCCGCCAGAGACGGGAGCCTCGTCGGTAGCGATCTTTTCAAAAAGCCCATAGGGTCGTCCTTCTCGGAACCTTCAGGCAATCCAACCAGACGGAGATTGCTGCGCCTATTGCGATCCTGTAAGTCCACAACCTGTTGCTCGAGCGTGGCTACTCCCCTATCGTGATCTGCAACAACTTTTTGTTCTCTCATCTCCCCTGAAAGAAGATCCAGTTTAGATCATAGCGACTGAACAACTGACATGTGAGAAGCGAACTTGTTCCGCATCGCCGTCAACTCTGTTCTTAGAATGTCCTCAAAGTGTGTAACAGTGTTCGCCATCTTGTCCATCATATCGCTCGCGGCCGGTGACTTGGATTTCTTCATAATCAGAGAAGCCGATGAAGACAACTCCTGCTGTTTACAACTGCATGCCATCAGGTAAAGCACCACCAATTAATAAAACTTGAAACAAAACGAAAAAATCTGCAAAAAGAGGCCAAATGTATGGAGCTCTACTCGAGTGCGACTAGGTTCATAAGCACATCACGTGACTTTGTAAATATATATTTACCTAATGCATATAAATTTATCAGCACCAGCTTTGGTGATTTTTATTTATTTATTTACTTTTATTAAAGTTTGTACCTGTCAGTTACTATTTTTTAGATCAAGTATTTCAAATAATATTTTGTGTTAAAGTATCACTATTTTGACACTGAGATTTGTACTATAGATTTATAAAATGTTATTATTGTAAGAGGCATTTGCTGTTGTCTGCCATCCCGCATCCAGCAAATCGTAGCAGTTACAGATTACACCTTAAACAGGTGAAAACAAAACATCGCCTAGCCTATTCACACTTCTTTTTTTTCTCGAAGGGCTTAGTTCTGAAAGGTTCACTGAGCATTTTAAACACTGTATTTGACCCTAGATCTTAATCAAGACTGACACCTCTTCAAACCCCAACCTGAAAGGGTCCAACAGGTGTTTAGGGTGGGGCTTCTTATTTTTCTTTTCTTTTCTGGACTCCACACTCTCTCACTTTTTTCGCGCTCTGTAGCTCTCTTGTCCTCATCTATCAAAGAAGGCAGACACAAGGTGCAGCTTTGGGGGTTTCGGACAACTAGAGCAGCTGTCAGCAGTAATTATCTCCTTCACAGTCTGAGCGATGGAGAATGACAACAAATAGCTGAAAACAACCAAGAGGAGAAGTAAAAGTTAGCCAGATAAATATATTTAGTTGATAGTAAATGGAGAAGTCCTCTAAGATGAGAACAGAGAAAAATAAATGGAATTCCTCTTTTGCATGGCGCTCAGTGCTAGGGCCTTTAATGCAAGTGTTAATGAAAGGGGTCCAAAAGAGGAGGATTTTGTTCTTTGTTTGGAGGTGGAGAGGGAGGTGTGGAAAGATGAGGGGGTGACCTCTCCCCTGTAGCCTGCGGCTCTGAACACGCACACACTTAAGCACCCAGACACTCATACCGTTAGGCAGTGGGGTCAGAACATGGAAGTTTCACCACTTACCTGTGACTTTAAGTGCCCTAATTCTTCCCTGCTTCATGTGTTAAATCATGGAAACAGGACTTACCTGGTTAGATAATGGTTATTTACTATGTAGATGTACAGTAATATGTACATTCCTGACTATTTATGAGAACTAAACTGAAAAAATATATTGTCATTATGAGCACATTAAAGGGGTAATTCTTGCTAATTTAATGTCATTAAAAACCTTTATGACTTACTTTATTCAGAGGCTATGAAAATGTCATACAGGTTTGAAACAACATGAGCATGAGTAAATGGTGACAGAAATTTCATTTTTAGGTGAACTATCCTTATAAATATTAAAAACTAACCATTTGGATATCAACAGCTATTCAGGATTAGACCCGATGATCCGATGGTATGTGAAGGTGTGCATAACAAAGGTTATTTATATATAGACGTCTTTACAATATTTTAGGTCAGATAAATAGTTATGGAAAACTTAATTACACTGGGGAAAAAAACAATAAGTAAAATTTACTTAATTTTTCTTTTGCAAGTTTTTGCACGCAATTTTTTTTTAAGCAAAATTAAAGTAAGGAATCAAGTAAAATCTACTTAAAAAGTTAAAAAATCTACTTAACTAAGTTTAATATTAGCAAAGGAAATAAGTAAATTAAACCTGGCCAGTTAGCGTTTGATGAGTAAAATCTACTAAATTATTTTAAGTTTACCCTGCAATACTCAAGTACATTTCACTCAGTCATGGTTTGTAAACTTTACTCAAACAACATAGCACTGAAAAAATGAAAGCATGTGGTTCACTTATCACTTACAAACGTGTAAGCAAATAGATAGCTTGTTATTCTTTTTTTTTTATTCATGATTTATTTATTGAATTTTCAAAACAAGAAGACAGACAGAAAGTAATAAACATACAAACATTAAAGGAAAAGGAGAGAAAAAACAGCTAAATTAGGTTAAAAAGAATAAGTTAAGAAAATAAATAACAATAAAAATTAAATAAATAGCTTAATGTGTGCTACTAACATGATAATACAAGTGCACAATCGGGATAAATCGAGTAATAATTGTACAGTGTAGATGGATAATTTGCTGGAAAACAGCAAAAATTAACCTTATTAATTATTCATGCCCAAGTGCATGATGGGAACAACAGGATCATGACTTTGATATTTACTTAAACAATCTTTGTAAAAATAACAAACAATTCCAAGTAAACTTTAAATTCTACAAGCCTAAATTGAGTACTAATATTGAATTTACTTTTCTTTTTTTTATTATTATTGGCTGAACTAAATTATTTAATTTATTTTGTTTTTCTGTAGTACTTCACCACAAAATAATTTTTATTTGTATATGACTCTGCAGGCACCTTCAGTAGTGGCACAGTTTACCCTATGATTTCTTCCCTAGTGAGTTCTATATTTTCTCTGGCCTCCGACACTCTGATCTTCCTGCGAAAAGAACATGTCTGATGCTTGGACAGTGCTTTTGGTTGTGTCACACAACAGTACTGTACATTGTGTCTCTTTACAGACAGTCTGTCTTAAATTAGTCCTTTTAGAAGAGAAACACTGGGATTCTTCTCTCTGTGTGGGCCATCACAAAGAAAGAGAGAGAGTGTGTCGTGTTTTGGAGGAGTTAGCACCTGTTAAAGTACTTGACACTCTGAAATCCAGAGTTGCATTATGGGATATTATGGTGCTTAAACCAAAGCTTCTTTACACTTAATCTGTTATGTCTGATAATCAATACCAAGACGTGACATCAGGGGGGGATTGCTTTAATTTTCGGTTAACATCTGCATATGTCCTAATGGCTAGGCAATGGGAACTATACTTTTAACTTTTAAAATGTAAAGTTTGGTTAATGTTTAAATTATTTAAATTTATAGCCCGATCAAGATGCTCAAGAATGTTATATTTTTATTGGGTAAAGTTGCAAATCAGAGATATCTTATATTTAACAGCTGATTTTTTTGTTTTGTTTAAAATGTCCAATGTGCAGAACAATTTTAATAATAATAGTAATAAATTATATTATTATTGATGTCGTCATTGTTGTTATCCTTTCTTTTTTATGCGCATCTAAATTGTCACATTTATTTTTATCTTTGTTTATCATGTATTTCACGTTGTCTGCTGTTTCTTAAAAACTGAGTGATTGATGCAAACAGTACATTAAGTAATTTACCTGTGAAAATAGTTATGTCCTGTTATGTAAATGGTGTTATTGGGTGCAATTTGTTTTGAGTTCCACCTAATGATGCAGTTAATCTGTCAATCTACACTTGAAGAACAATAACTTAAGGTGATAAACTGGTATAAATATAGCTTGAATTGAACCAAGAATCTCTCTAAAACACATGAGAGTAAAAGAGCACAAGAGCCCCCTGCAGTAAATCCATTTTCTCTTTGTCTCTGTGTATTTTAGTCTCTTCTGATGTGTCTGTCTTGCTACTATAGACCGGTTTAAGACAGGCTAAGAGCTGAAAAATGTTTATCATTACTGTTGGTATAAAGTATTGACCGCTGTGGTCATTTAGGTATTGAAAATGAATATGTAAAAACACACTGATTATAGAGTGTAATTGGTAATGTCAGGTAAGAGTCGAGAGAATAGACCTCTGTGCTGTAACTCCAGGGAGGTGTGTGTGTGTGTGTGTATGGGGCTGTTCTGTAATGAGTCCCTGTAGTGTGGAGTGCTGCTGACATTTCCACTCTAGCCTGAGAGTTAATGAGTTACTCAGGTCTTCACCAACAGCTCACCGTATGCTGCATGTGATGCTCTTTAGAGTGCCAAACAGACAGTACCTCTGAAACCCTGCGAAGATGAATACTGGTGGTCTCTGCAAACTTTACTGGGAAATTATATCTTAAAGGAATAGTTCACCCAATAATTCTATCATCGCAGGCTCCTCGGGATGTTCCAAACCCAAAACGATAACTTCATAAACGTTAGCTATGATGACTTTATGGTCTTTTATGTTAACGAAAAGGGGTGTTTCATTCTACACACAACAAAAAGGTTGGAAAAACAGTGCTAAAATGTATAATAAATCAATTTTTTAATTGCACAGATGACTCTGGCCTCCAGTGGAATCAGTTACCCCTGCCACCACCTGACTGTGTGCAGAAGATCTTCCCCTGCGCTCACGGTGGACCAGACAGAAGAGGTAAAGCAGAACAATGCACAAACAGTGTCAAATCTGCTGTTGTTTACCTGTAGATGAGAACCATTAAGAAGTTCTGTTTCTCTCATAATTTTTACATTTATATATTTCATTTCTGCTGTTTTTGTTTTTAAATTTTTCAACATATGGTAAGATAGCATGTGGTGCCAGTTTTGGCAATTCTAATGTTTTGTGGGATTTTTAATTAGACTGCTCCGCTCAGCCAAAATGGATAAATGATTGCCATTTTTATCTTTAATGAGAAACTCGTTGTTGGAATCGAAATGCAGTACTGCTCTGAATTGATGAAATAATGTGTAGTGGGCACAGGGATCGCTGTTGAGTTGCCAGGCGTAACACTGCAGCCAGACTTGCCCCTGTGTTTCAAGTCTGATGGCAACCTTTCAACAGATTGGCAACTATTACATTCTCTGCACCGTTTGTATTAGGTTTGGTCCCCAATGTAGAATTAAAATGAGAACTATTTTGTGAACTATTATACTTTTTTATGGAGTTGTAATTGAGTGGTCACTAATAGGCATTTTTGGCTGAGCTATTTTTGTTGTCATTGCCAGGATTATAAATCTTTTGTTTGTTTTTGTCCCCCCCCCCCCCGATTATGAACACAAATACATTTCAGTGAAATTAGGATTAGAAATGAGATTTAGCATTTTGATATACAGTAGAAAATATTTTTTTGTAGTTTTAGAACCTTACATAGAAACACATTTTTTTAAGAGGACTTTTTAGTTTATAACTGATTAATTAAATGTTTCTTTTTTATTGTAATTTTACTTAAAGAATAGGTTTTGATATTGTCATTAAATATATTAGCCTAATCTAGGAAAATTGCTTCTGTGTCTGTGTTACAGTGCACAGATGTCCACATGGTCAGTGACAGTGAGGGAGATGATTTCGAGGATGCACCTGAGTTTGGTGTAGATGAATCTGAAATCTTTGGCATGGGAAGCTCGAGTTGTCGAAAGTCTCCGATGAGTAAGTTATACTGTGTCATTTCATCTGTGGTTGACCATGAAGGAATGGTGTTTACTGGATATCTGAATTGATATATTCCTTCATCTTTCCTCAGTGCCAGAGAACAGTGAAAATGAGGGTGATGCCTTACTGCACTTTACTGCTGAATTTTCTAGAAGGTGAGATCCCTGGACAAAGTAACATTTGTCATCCAATTTCACTAAAGAAAACCAAACATAAACTGCATTTCTTTGTAGCTCAGTATGTGGTGTCTTGTACATATTTTTTCATCACTGCTGGTTTTGAATAAGATGTTTTTAATGTTTGAAAATAGCTACTCTGATATTTGGTATTTGCTTATTTGTGTGATATTTGCTTAGTGTGTGCATGTATGTTTTGTAGATATGGTGATTGCCATCCCGTGTTCTACATCGGCTCCTTGGAAGCAGCAGCTCAAGAGGCCTTTTACGGCAAAGCCAGAGATGTGAGTATAAACTCCGTAATTTACCAATCAATAAATGTGTAATTTATATCATGATTTTATTTAAATGTATTTTTTAATTAAACAATTTACTTTATTATTGTGATTTATTTTATTTTAATATTATTAATGGTGACAGTCATAGGTGGTACTGGAAATGATTGGGAAAACAGTGGGAGGTGGGATCAGGAAATGACCCGAGCCAGATTCCAGAAACCTACATTGCCCACATATAACCATATGCACTACCAGGTCACGTCTCTAACATTTCTTCTGAGACTCATATGCACAGGTATATAAACAACCCTAAACGTTTGATTGGCAGAACTGGCCCCCCCCATCATGATAAATCCCCATCAAATTTCCGTTTCCCATTTGAACAGCTGAAGCTTTATTTAGAACAGCTTTGCGCTGGTTTTCCCGCTATGTCCTCATAAGGAGGCTTGTATCAACTGACAGCTTGTGTGGATTACGGTCTTATTAGACTGGGAGGATGCAGCAAGATGTTCAGGGGGTTTTTGAGCATGAGGAGCGGGCTGGAATGGCTTCCTGCCTGCAGCCCAGCTGATCTCCTCCTCTCCTCATCACAGGCACAATATGGCCGCCGCTCTCCCCCGAGGAGACAGTTCAGTGTGTCAGTGAAAACAAACTAATGTAAGAAGAAGGGATGACCCTCTGTGTTCCTCTTTTGCAGACAGTCAGTGTTTTTCTTCATGGGTCATACTTTTTCACTCTTTTATCCATGTGCGCTTCTCTAGTATGCCGTGCGCAGTTGTTCTCCTTTTGGGCTTCAGCCAGAGGATTTATCTTTAGTAAGGATTTAACAGGACATATTTAAGGTATGCGTCATTAAAAAGTACTTTAGAATAAAAATGATGAAAGATGAATAGAAATTTCTAAAAATGGATCGACGTCAACTGGAAGGTTTTTCCGGTACAGCAAAGTCCCAAAAGACTTAAGAAAATATTTTTAGTGTATTTTACAATGAACACTAAATTGTGGTATTAGTTAATTATGACGTAACGTGTTTCCCATAGGATTGTGAGAATATGGGGGATGGACCTTGGTCCGTCTAATGGGGTCTAGGAGAAGCCACCCCCAGATGAGCATTTTTGTTCATTTTGAAGTTAAATGCCTCAATCTGGTTTAAAATGATGTGCTCCAACTAATTTTTAGTGTCGAAATTAAACAATAAAAAACCTTGCATTGATTTGCATTGATGTTAAAGTGGAAGCCAAATAATTAGAATATAATAATAATAATATTTTTGTTGTTATTATTATTATCCATAAGACAGTAATATATTACTATTGTAATAAAACTACACCGTAAAATAAATGTAAATCAACAATACATTTAATTTGAATTTCATAAAATATATATATTTTTTTTATTTTGTCTTAAAATATCTTCACTTGTAGGCTTTTATTTTGGTGGAAAATTGCAGTTTCAGTGAAAACAGGTTTACAACACATCTATTTACAAATCTTGTGAAATGCTTTAATCATATGACCACAAACATGTTGGAAATTATGCAAATGTGAAAGTAATGCAAACTGGTGCCTGTTGCATTCCCAAATGCATGTTAAGCTCATGTTAAAACATCAGATCACGAGCTGATCAAGTGCACACTTCTCTTTCAAAGGTGCTGTGCAACAGACAATATATTTAATTAAATAACTTATTTTTATGTTGGTTTCATTGACAGATGCATTGTCAAAGCAATAGTGCAAAATGTGTTATTTTATTATCAAAAGTGCACAAAATATTTTCAATACAAAACTGTGGCGGGACAGATTAGATTGTGGCAGGATGCCAAAATCTAGGCTGTTAATGGGAAAACACTGATGAAATTTCGGCACACTAACATCACCATATAGAACTGCAAAAACAAAGACCAGTAAAATAGGATTCTCAAAGGGAAGCATTCAAGAAACCCATTTCAACTACCCAGGCCGTCGCTTGAGCCACCGTGCTCACCACCTTTCAGTCAGCCGGTCTTCTCGTTATAAGTTTAGGTTGTTTAGCCATGGCTGTGAACATTTCATTTGCACATGTGCATGTGTGGGATGGACTTTTTTGAGGGCACTTGTGCCCCTCACTCATAGGCCTGAGAGGCTAATCACTAAGTAAAACACTACATGTGATGAAGTGTTTCTAGAGTGGGAGATGCTCCCAATCCATCCTTAATGAAAATGCTGGAGGCCCTGGAGTTCATCCGGAGGATCAGCAGAAGACTCTTGAGTCAGGCCACCCATCAGCACACAGACCTCACCACAAATCCCCTTAACATCCAGCTAATCACGCTAACCCTCCTCTGCCACCCGCACAAAGACGGCCATCAAAATTCATAGCTCCTTTGCGCCCTTCATGGCTTTTTCATGCATGAGCTTCATAGAGGAGCCCCCGTGACGAAGTGATTTTTCGGTCCGCGAGAAAAGAGATACAGAAAAATTGGTTTCTGATACCCAAAAGACTTGTTATTGACACTGCGGTTCTACTAGGAGAACTGATGAAAATTGACACTTGTCTATATACACTGATCAAAATAATTTATTGATGTGTCAGTCGTGTACGTCCACAAGAGAAGTAACAATGTCTGATTCAGAGTGAATCATTCTTGTGAGGCAAATCCTAATGTTTCACAGCACACTGGAGAGGAAGATTATAATCGCTGTTATAATTTAACAAATAATAATGACTTGCATATTATTCTGTTTGTTTCATAGCTATCAGAAGACTTGGAATATAGTGCGTGAGTCGTTTGAACCACTTTTATGATACTTTTATGGTGCTTTTGCATCCTTTTCAAAACGTAAGAAAAAACATTTCTTTAAAAATTTTCCTTTTTTTGTCCTGTGGAAGAAAGAAAGTCATTTGGGTTTTGGAGTGACTAAATAATGACAGAATTTTCATTTCTGGGTGGACTGGCCCTTTAAGAGTTGTATTACAAATACAAGGCAGCTCTTAAAGCTAAACTCTAATTATGCAACAAGATTATTATTATTACTATATTATTGTTCAGTTTTTGTGGGAGAATCTCTTATAGTATTGTAAGTGCCATCTGTTAAAGCAGTCTGCTACAGGTCAAGAGAGAGCAGTAATATGAACTCCTCATTTCCCATTGTTTGCTTTCCTACAGGCAAAAGAGGATGATCACTTTCACCGTCTCTCCCCCTCCAGCACATAGCCTACACATTGCCTGTAATTAAAAACATCCTTGCACAATACTTATACAAGATGATCGCCTATATAACTAGCGTTACACTCATGGTTGAGCAGGTGGAGCCATCAACAGAATGTCTTGCGATTAATTTGAAAAGATCAATATATTTTTTTAGTCAGTAGAAGTGTGACCAGACTCCAGGAGTCCTGTTGGCGCCAGTTGCATAAACTTATCTTAAGACAGTGCCTTAAAGTATGAGTTTGACCAATTAGCAGTTCACCAAAGGGTTTTCAGTCTTATTTTTGGATTCAACTTAGACTAATCTATGCTTTTATTTAACGGAGTTAAAAAAATATGACCACTCTTAAAGAAAAAAATTAGATGACCAACTTATAAGACTAGTCTAAACCTTTTATGCAGCCGGCCCCTGTTGATAGCATTAGATAAAAACTAGCTGTTTCTTACATCATAAGAAATAACATGATGTTAATATCATTAGCAGGACATTTTGCCTCTCGCTTTATTTCGGTTTCTGCAGTGTTACACTGGTAGCTCTGCCCACAGTGAAATCTCATTGGTCCAAAATCTCTATTGATAGCGCATTAATAAAACCACAATGTAATGGAAGTAGTAGCAGACTGCATTGTGATGTACATCCAAGTGAAGTAGATTATTAAAAAAGAAAAAATGTAGGATGAGTGACTTGGTTCTGTTCTTTGGTTGTTGATTGAATGGAGGCAGATCTAAATGCAAGCTTGCAATTGATTGTATAAAAAATGGCGGCGTTTAATCGGACTTAAAGGCCGTTTTTTAACTGGGAGATCAAGTTATAACATTTTGATTAAAAAATTGCAAACTCCAAAAATGAAAAATGCTTGGATGAATCATTCACAAAAAGATCAATAAGTTTAATTTAGAAAATATTTTTTCAAATTTTCATTTCATGCTGACTTTCAAAGTTTAAATGTGTCTTGCTTAGCTTTGATTTTTGCTTCATAGCATTTCACTTCAGTTTTTAGAGTCACATTAATGCTGGAAACTTTGCCTGGTTAGTGCACCGTTGTAATACTAAATTTCGAACCATTATTTGTACATTTGGAAGATACTTTTACAAATTGCTAGGGCTGTCCTCGACTAAGGATTTTTCTGGTCGACTAGTAGTCGTTCATTTTAAGCAGAAGTCGACTAATCGCACGTTTATTAATAAACCATTTAAATCATTATAATGAGCTCTTAATTGCCTGCATATCTTAATAAAGCTATGCAGGCACAAGCACACGCATAAAGCTTGCCACAGCGCACCGGCAGAAGTAATGATTATGAATGTGTCATTGAAAAACAGTAAGGAGGCTGCATTAACATTTTAATAATTCACTTATAAACGAGTGCTTTCTTTGGCTTTATCTTCATACAGATTACATAATCTGAGAATATTTGTTTTCCATTTGAATTGGTTCATTTGAAAGTAGACATTTCACTCTCTATTGATAGCTTATATTTTTAATGTCTGTAAGGCAAAGATATGCATGGAGTTTCCCTCTCAAGTTCACAGAGACCGAGACGGCAGAAAGCGCATCTTGTTTGCTTTCATTATTTTACAAAAGCACGTTTTATTGTAATTGTGAGTGCACACAAATTAAGTCTTTACAGATTTGAAAGATGTATTACTCTTATCTGTATGACCAAAAATTACGGAGTATTTTAAGAGCAAGTGAGCGCACCGGCGCCTCCATCTGTCCTGCCGTGAGCTCGTTACTGTTCAGCTTCCACTCTCTGCACAGACACTGAATAGCACACATTTCTCCAGGTTAACATTAGATTTAGCGGCCATGTAAAGTTGCTATTACTTACATATTTCAGATGATAAGGCATATTTGTTGTGGATGAATGATAGGCGAGCGTTTGGATGTCCTGCCGGATGTGAAGTGAAGTGAAGTGACATACTGCCAAGTACTTAACCCATCCAACGTGCACACACACACAGCAGTGAACACACAACACACCGTGAACACACACCCGGAGCAGTGGGCAGCCATTTATGCTGCGGCGCCCGGGGAGCAGTTGGGGGTTCGGTGACTTGCTCAAGGGCACCTCAGTCGTGGTATTGGTGGAGAGAGCGCTGTACATTCATTCCCCCCACCTACAATCCCTGCCGGCCTGAGACTCGAACCCGCAACCTTCGGATTATGAGTCCGACTCTCTAACCATTAGGCCACGACTTCCCACATGTACTGTATTACCATAGACCAGCTGGATGTACTGTATTACTGGATGTACAGCCCTACTAATTGCAAATGCTTCGTTCAAGGTGGTTAGCATGTCCTTGATTAGGTAAATTCAATCGCAAGTCCTGTTCACATCAAGTTTGACGCAACTAAATGACAAAATTTAAAAAGTGCGTCTTTTTGCATTCAATTTCCATCATGCTCCAAATTTCGATATCTGAATATTTTTTTTTTAAATGACTTGTATCTGAATAAATAATGACTGATTTGTGTGAAGGACTACAAAGTGAGACATTGTTTCATTCATGTTTTTCATGCCAAACAGCCATGCTTGGTGTGAATAGGCCATCATTTTGCAGATAAACATGCTTTGTAGTCATGCTGCTGCAACACTGACTCAAATGTCCAAAGTTAGCCTGGGAATTCTGACAACTGTGTGAAAGCTAGTACTGTACCACTCACAGGACAGATCAGCTTTCTCTCTCCTTCTACCCACCTCCCTCTCTGTCCTCTCCTCCCATGTTCCTCTCGCGTCTCTACCCTTTCCTTCTCACCATTTCAGGATTCTCGTCCCGAGTAGGTGGGGAACAGCTCAAGGTGACCGAAAGAGCTTTTGGGTCAGTTTCTTCCCCAGAACAGACCCAGTAATTTGGACTGAGCGCTGATTTCTGCAGGCTAAGAAAAGCCCCACAAAAATGAGGGAAAGAAAGGAGGAGAAAACAATGGGATGAAAGTAGAGAGGAGTGACTGTGGGTAATGGAGGGGCGTGAAACGAGGGAGCTGACCAAAGACTGTTATTAGCGAGAGTAGCTTCTCCCCACCTCTTCAGTGAAATCTTAGAGGCCTCAAAAGGTCAAAATGTTTTCGCAGCTCGGAGCGAATACGTTCATGTCAGTTTTAGGAAAGACTACAAGAGCGGAGTGGAAAAGTTCATGTCTCGTTTTCATCCACCCCCCTTCTAGTTTTTTACGAGTAAAATGTCGCCCTCACTCTAGGTCCTATTTGCTTGTCTACCCAGCGTGAGTGTTTAATCTTTTCAGGGCCTTGAATTGGGCTAGTGAAAGAGGCCTGAGCTCTCTCCCGCCAGGGGCCGTGCGGCTCATTCGAGAGCTTTAATCACTGTGCAAACACAGCAGCGCTCCCTCCATACACACCTCCGTAGAACCCAACTTTCTCTCCTCCGTTGACGCCCTCCTTCGCTTCTCTCCCCGATTTGCTTTCTGTTTTTCCACCATCGGACTGTTGAGAAATCCCTCCTGCAGTATTCGACGAACTGTCGGGGGTCAGAGCTGTAGGAAATGTTCAGAGTTGATCTGTAATTCGGTGGGTTTTATTCTCCTGTCTTGTCTGGCAAAACCTTTCATGTTTGTGGCGGTGTCCGTTTTTTTATTTTAATTAGTTGCTGGGTTATGCGAGCGAGTGCCGTCCATCTGACGACGTAAATATCTGTGGATTTGGACGTGCGTTGACATCAGCGGTGCCTTCCTGTGCTAACCTGCGACGATGGAAGGAGGCACTGGCATTTGATGCAAAACAAATAAAGCGATTTGTTCGGTTTTTGTTTTTCAAAGAAAGTTTGATTTAGCCTGCATCAGTTTGATTTGGTTTGGATGTTTGTTTTGCTCAGGGTTTGCGGGGAGGGCACTCGCTGCCTTTTTCTATTCGTGGACCCTGGTGAAGCATTAGTGGCCTTAAAGCTCTCAGAAAGCCTGATGGGGAATCATGAAATAAGGGTGGATCAGTGAGCCGGGATTAGATGGGTTCTGGCTTCATAGGTAGTGAATTGGCCATTGAGGCTTCAGTTTTCATGCTTTTTTTCTGAAAATTGGATGTGGGAATGGAATAACTTGTGTGAGCATTAGTTTATAAATGGGTGAATGTCTCTCTTTATTCAGTGCAGATATTTGAATGGTTTGCATTTTTATTTATTTAGTATTTTTGTCAAGTGTGCATTCTTCCCCTGATGCAAATATATAGTTGTTCAAAAAAAAAAAAACTATATACAGTTGTAACTCAAAAGTTTACTTGCATCCATATTATTTTGATAAAATTATTAACATTTTGCGAATTCTGCAAGATGTACATTTTTGACCACAAGTGTAGTTTTACATAATTTTAAAATATTAAAATGTTATTCTATTATTATATTAGAATATTTCAGTTTTATTGGTATTTATGTTTTAAAAAACATTTTTATATTATTTTATTTAAAAAAAAAAATTCTGCAAATTAGATATTGGGGATGGAAGAACTTGTGTGGCCATTAGCACCTATTTGGAAGTATTTTTTGAAATTTAATTTGATTTGTTTTATTTATTTTGAAATGATTTCTTCATTTACCTGCAGACTCTTGTGGGAAGCAGTTGCTTTTCTGTTTTCCAGATTTTCTTTAAAAATCACTAAAACCTCATTAAATGAATTGTTAAGGAACCACAAGAATCAATATGAATTTTAATCATATCCATAATCTCAATTAATGTGATTCCTATACCTAACTGTTTGTATATCTTGTGCTTCTGTCATTCAGAGAAAACTGCTGGCCATCTACCTCCACAATGACGAGAGTGTCCTCAGTAACGTGTTCTGCTCTCAGATGATGTGCGCAGACTCCATAGTGTCATATCTCAGCCAGAACTTCATCACATGGGCCTGGGACGTTACTAAAGAAGCTAATAAAGCCAGGTAACTCTGTTTAGCATGCTCCTTCCTTTCATCTCTCTCATCGAATACACTCACAATGGCAGTCAAACCATCCAGAACGGTGGGGATCGGAAGCATTTTCACACTCAAAATGTATGATCTCTTAATGAGAGGCATTCCTCCCTTCCCCCCTCTCCACTTCTGACTCTCTCCTCATAGAGGGCTTTAACAAAAGATGTTGTGTTTGCTCACTGAGGCCCCGGTAGGGCAATCTGCACTAATCTGCCCTGCTAAAGGGTCAGTTAGACACACAGCCATCATAGAGCACACTCCTCAGAATGTCTTCATTTCAGGACGCCAATTACAGAGGTTTTACATTTTGTCACTGAGCAAATGCAACTTTTGGCCCTCAGAAGCAAGAGAAACATGCACCTAAAATAGCATTAAGGTTGCAAAAACAATCTATTCTGCCCTGTTTCATATGTACTTTGATTAAATCCATACAAAGGTGTACTCAATGGCTTCATTTCGCTTTGGTTTTACACTTTGTCTTTGTTCAAATGCAACTTTTAGTCCTCGGAAGCAATAGAAATTTATGCCCAAAACAGTATTAAGATTGCAAAAATAAATAATTCTTCCCTGTTTCAAATGTGTTTTGTTTTCGAGATGTTGAGTAAACTGTACGAAGATCCCAGATTGCTTCAGGTAGAAGCGGAGAGTGCAAAATAAAAACGTAAGGCCAGAAAAGGAAACGAGCAGAGAGAGAAAAAGGGAGAAGCTGGTCAGGCAGCAGATGGATTCTTGATTGGTCCCAGCAGGCTTTGCTTCTGAGCAGGCCTCTACTTTTCCTTCCAGTAGGCTTCACCCTAAAGGCCTCCCTCTGGAGCGTACGAGGAGAGAAAGACCAGCTAGTGACCTGCTTCTGCAGGGGCTCCTTCAGTCTAGCCTTGCCTCTATACCCCTCTCCCTCCCCTTCTGCTTTTTGCCCCAGCTGAGCCTTTCTACCACAGATTAAAGGCGGGCAACATCTGGGGCTATTCATAATGCGAACACAGAGAGAGCGAGAGAGACACACACACACACAATCCCACATCCTTTTACGCTGATATACTCATACACACATACACACCTCATTCTCACACTCCCGAGCCAGGCCTGACTGATTGGTGATTGTGGATGGTGACTGGCAGTGTTTTTCAAAGCTAACTCTGTGAATGAAGCCTGTGAATCGCTAATCGCTGACACCGATCACATAGACTTTCAGCATAATTGTGCATTAATCCAGATCCCAAATGTAATTAGAGTGAATGTAATTAGCACCCACAGGTGCTACAGGTGCTCTTTGTTACTGGTATATGTAAGAAAAAGATGCAGGTCAAAATTTGACAGTGTGCTCTAGCAGATACAAAGTTTTATTTATTTTATTTTTCCTTCAATCCATTAAATTCTGATGATTCATATAGCTGATTTATTGACAGTGATAAAAATCGAAATAATTGCAATTTAAAGCTTTATTTTTTCCAACAGAAGTTTCTTTTTCTGCAGCAAAAAGTTGGAAGAAATTTTGTTTTTTTCTGATCTATGAGATACATTGGGGGAGGTATTTAAAGAATAATGTAAATGCATTTTTAAAAATACCGAGTTGAATTGTTGTTAAATCAAATTTGTGTATTGAATCAAACTGAATCATTATGAATTAACAAAAATTATGAAAACCTGTGAATCATACAAGTTTTCAACCCAAAATTCATGCCATAAGATAGTATTAAAAGTATTATTGCTACAATTGATTTTTATTTTTTTTGCCTTTATTTAAAGAACAATTGAGAAGAGACAGGATTATAGAGAGATGTCCACAAGGCTATTTTTACAGCAATATAATTAATAACAAAATTCTTAATCCAAAGTATAAATTCTGGTTATTTCTTTTCCTGTTTTGCAACAGGTGTAAAGGATGCCTCAAATCATGTCACTTTTTGAGGATGGGTGGACTATTGGAGAGTTGTCCTTGTGGATGATAAAAAGTAAAAAAATAAATCTGGTAGACTTAGTGAAGACAATGTAAAAATATGGTGTTCATAATTCATATTAAGTAAATTAACAGAAGTATTTAAAAACTCTTTGAATTCTGTTGTTGTTGCTGTGCAATTGTGTCATTGAAAATCAATGCATAGTTTGAGTATCATGATCATTGTGATCGAGAAACTGTTTTCTCAGGGAAACAGTCATAGAGCAGTGCACGCCCTGTGGCCTCAGCAGATGGTCTGATACTGTGCCACACCTCTGTCGGTTCAGGCGATGGGGAAATATTATGGTTCACACACTCAAGAGTGTGTGACTTGAGCAAGGGTTGAGAAGGAGACGAGAGCGTGTCACTCCAATTACAAAGCCGTCCTTGATGAGACTTGAAACACCTGGTGTTACTAACTAGAAAATCAAAAATAACTCCCCTGAGGTCCTTTGAAAACTCTTAACATTCTTCAAGATTTCTTTACGCATCACTGATGTGACAATGAACTGCCAACTGCAATGCCTGATGGGACCTCTTGAAAAACAAGTGTTATTTGTATGATGTTTAATTTTTTTTTGGCAGTGAAAAAGTTCTGTGGAATCTAGTCATCTGTATAAGTTACACAGAAGATAGAATCGCCTGTTGTCCTGTTAGTTAACCATGTAAATACAAAATTTTTAGTACGCTAACTAATTTTTTTTTCACTCGTTTTCACTTCACTTCCTAATAACTCTAGTAATTGCAAGTAATTAAAAGAGTCAAAGATGAGATTATGGATGACATTGCTACTGCCTTATTCATTATATTAGAAATAGAAGGCCTGGTGGAGTGCATTTAATTAGAAATACATTATTCCATGTAGTGTATTTTGAATAACTACCGCACATAGTTTACATACTATTTTATAAATTATAGGTAGTATGCCTGTCTGAATATACCCAGAGTCCAAGAAGTGCTCACTCTGATGAAACTTTTTATAGTTCTCTGATAATAGGATGAAATTTGGTGTGAAAAAAATCTTCAATTTTTTTTTTCTTCCCTCCCACGCTGGCCTTGGGCCCTCAACTCTAGTGTGTTCCATCTCTCCTCTATTTTACTTTCCAGTTATTAAAGCCGATGTTATTAAAAGAAGAGAGAAGCTAATCTATATTTGCATTTGCTCTATAGCAATTCATTAATATTATGACATTTACTGCGAGCTCTCTGAGTCTGCCTGCTACCCTTTTCCTTCAGCGAAACGCTAATTTAAAGTTCTGTCTTTGTAATGGAATAAGAAATCCTCTCTGCCCTATCAAATTCGGTGCGGCGGGAGCTGAATACTAATTCAGACCAGGGGAGTGTTTGGAGAAGAACCATCCTCTGAGCGGAGAGCAGAATTGGTTTTAAAGTCTGTTAATATGATGAGTTGTGTACTCTTATTAAGCTCAGTGATTGTTCAGGGGAGTTTCACTGGCTGTCTGTCCACTGTTCACTTAAATTACTGACTCTCTCTCTCTTTTCTCTCACGCTCTCTCTAGACTACTCACGATGTGTACAAGGCACTTTGGCAGTGTTGTTGCACAGACCATTCGGACGTACAAGACTGACCAGTTCCCATTACTTTTAATTGTCATGGGCAAACGGACATCAAATGAAGTTTTAAATGTCATTCAAGGTAAAATGTATATCTAAATGAACTACAAATTAAATGATAGATAATACTTCATCAATTAATTAAACTTGCTTAGTACTACCAGAAAATCTGAGACCATATATGGATGGATGGATATAAAAAAATGATTCTGTCAACATAACTATTTGAGGTAGAATTGAAAGCTTAACTTGCAGAATTTCTGAAAATCTTTGGTTTAATAATAGCAGCGCTTTAGTGGCCTTGAACTCCACAAATTTGTGTAAAACCTGTCACAAATGTACTTGTTTCATTAGTGATCAAGAAATTGTGCATAACTTAATTATTTATTATTAATTTTACATTTTAATGTTTCTTATTTCTTTCAAAATTATATTAAAAAACATTTTTTAGGTTTACTTTAGGCTCAGTTTGGTCTCTGGAGGGCCAAATTTCTCCCAATATATTGAAATTTATATTTAATTGTGATATACATAATTAAATTGTTAATAAAAACATAAAGATAATTTAGTCATTTAATCTTTAAATATATTTAATACATTTCTTTTTCGCATTTGCATTCATATGCATTATTCAGATATGAATATTATATGAAAAAAAAAGGATAAAATAAAAATTAAATAGTAGATCATCGTGTCTCATGTCATACCGAATGCAGTTATTTTCCATGTGGAACATTTTGCATGCATCTCAAAAGAACTACAAAAGTCTGCTACAGTTTTTTTCTGTTTGTGTGATGAAGGCAACACAACAGTGGATGAGCTTATGATGAGACTCATGGGAGCCATGGAGATCTTCACAGCACAGCAGCAAGAAGACATCAAAGATGAGGTGAGGTCAAAGATGAGCTCTCTTCATAGGCAGCATTTTAAGGTCTCATTTCTGAAACAAAAATAGATTCTAAGATAGCACTGCATGTATCCTTTATAGAAAAATCAATCCCACATTTTATCGTGACAATATAAACTCAGTTCGTCCAAAAAATGATGCAGTGCACGCTACTTGTAATTCACTACACCAGACACTGATTAGCACAGTGAGGTGCCTTTTATTAGGCAGATTCAAAGTCAGATTTTTAGGCCACAAAAAGGGGCATGTTGGGGCAGATGACCACTCATTGTCTGACTCATATGAGTCGGCCCATCACACAGGGGTAAGAATAGACACACCGCCTGCGTCTGCATGTTTGTCTGGGTTTCAGACAAGCCATGGAAGAAAAAGCACAATTGTGTAATGTAAGCTTGCGGTGGCCTTTGCTTGTGAAGTCGACACAATGCTGGCAGGATGCGATTTTGATTCATGTCTGCATGCGGTATGTGATCATTTAAATCAATGCTAGGTCTGCAAACAAACACATATACAAAGAGCTGAAACAATATGTGTCCATCTGTTCAAATGAATTGAAAACGTTTTTAAGTGGTATATCTGAAAGGTTATTCCTAATAGTGGATCTCTATGCTCTGTGGCAACTTTCAAGAGGACATTAGCTTCCTGCCTAATTAAAAACACTAATTATTAATGTTTTGTTACATGTTATGACAAGTCTGTCCACACTTCTTTGAGTTGAGCTAATTAGTCCTCTTTCTTCACCTGTGTGTGTTAATGTTTTTGTCTGTGGTTTGGTGGGAAATATTCAGACAGCAAACACAGGTTACTGTCCCCCTGAGGCACATTAACTCAATGATTTGATAAGTCATGACATTTCATGCCTCGTCCCAGCATTCTCTTTTCTGTTCACACCCCTGCGTGGGATGCTTTGAATGAATCAATCACGAAAAGCAACAGAAAATATTTATGCCATGTCATAATTGTCATAGTCCTTGCCATTGTCTCAGTGTGAAAATATTTCTGCTAGAATCAAGGTAATTTGTTCAGTCTCCTTCTGCTATTAAACCGGTTTCCTGGCTTGGTGAATAAGTTCAGTTAAAAACGTTATTTTCAATTTGTATCTGTTCCATTAGATCCATTAGGCTGTGAAATTTCTGCTTCCCTCAGTCAGAGCGCTTGACTAACTCTGACACGTTGATGGATTTCTGCTGGAAGCGTCTTGACGGTTTGCTCCTCGTGGCAATTAATGGTTGTAATCTGTTTGGCTGTGAAGGAAATGTGATGAGAATGGACACAAACAGGGAGCCGGGGTTAGTGAGGTGCCAAAGGAAACGCAGAGGAGATATTTTGCACTTTACGTAGTTCACACATTTGGCCCTTAGCTGGAAAGTGAAGCAACAAGATTTCCATTCATTTTCTGTTCCCTGAAAAACAGTTGAAAAACAGAAATTAAAGATGCTAAAACGTGTAAAATGTTAATATTTACTCCCTAGGGTTGGGTATCAATATACATTTCAGCTCTTTATTTCAGTTATGTCTAAACTATTCAATTGAGTTTTGAATGATTAATTAAAAGGACTAACTCAAAAAGAGAAAACATTTTAATCATAATTTTTCATGAATTAGACTACACTGGTTGTGCAGAATGTTTTTGATTCAGCAAAAAGAACCAGTTCATAAAAGTCCTTTGTTTATGAATTGGACAACACTGGTTGGATGAAAAATATTTAATTCAACAAAAAGAACTGGTTCAAAAGAGTCATTGCTTCATGAAACCGATTACACTGGTTGTTGTAAATGTATTTGAATCAAAAACAACAAAAAAAGTTCAACACAAAAGGGCTCATTGATATTTAACACACCTGTTGCATTAAATGTTTTGATTCAGCAAAAAGAACCAGTTCGTTGAGGGTTTGTCTATACTGGTTGCGCTTAATGTTTTACATTCAC
Source organism: Barbus barbus (assembly GCF_936440315.1). Taxonomy (NCBI): domain Eukaryota; kingdom Metazoa; phylum Chordata; class Actinopteri; order Cypriniformes; family Cyprinidae; genus Barbus; species Barbus barbus. The sequence continues at coordinate 21,992,864 of NC_136757.1, forward strand.
TAAAAAGGAAAAAAAATCAGACTACGAATGGTTTTGAAGGGTTAAAGTAGTGTAGCATTGACCTAATTTGTTGATTGAAGTACAGCTAGTGATTACAGCTCATTTCAAATCATGGGTGTGATGCTTGAATTCAAATCCTTTGTTAACCTTGTGTTTGTACACAAATGAGTGAGCCACCTTAGAAATGTGTGGGAGTGTTTGAAAGCATTTGTTGTTGTGCCACCACTAACAGCCTGCCATTTGAGGCAGTTTAGGCTTGCCCTTTAAAGTCCTTAACCGAAATGTCCCTGTGTGTGTGTGTCATCCCTACCCCATGCAGTCAGGTGACTCATAGTGACCTGTGTGTGTCTGTCCATCTGTATGGACAGATATACACCCCTTACACACACTGTCTGTATCAACAGACAAACCCAGACAGCACACACTCATCCACCAAGATCACACCAGCATTCCTCTGTGTGTAAGTGACATGACCTGGGGTTGTGCAGTCAGGGGTAAAATAGTTATACGCTTGCTACATTAGCTCTAGTACAGGTCACAGCACTGACTCATTGTATGTAGAGTGTAACAGAGAGAAAATAAAACATGGGAGAAAGCTTTCACATTCTTTACTCACCCTGTTTAATTATTTTCATCTTACACTTTCTTTTTCTTTTTGACAGAGCATTGAAAGAATGCTTTGCCGTCTTCATGTAGAAGGATACAAGTGGAGTAAATGGATAATCAAATTGGTCATATTTGACCAGTGAATTTGATCATTAACTAGTATGTTAAAATTCATTGCTATTGACCAGTCTGGTATGTTGGTATGACCAGTCGCAACATCTTTTTTTTTTTTAATCTATTTTGTTTTGTGTTGTGTTTTGTTGCTCTAGGTTGCCGTTTGGATAATGAACTATACTACTATACTACACTAAAAATGTCTACTATTAATGTTTTTAATGTTGTTTAGTAAAAATAAATTATTCTTTCATAAGGTTGTTGTCACTATTTCGTGAACCTAGTAAGTTGTGAGGTATCTAATACCTTGTATCTAACAACACTTATCTATGGCGAATTCCGTGTAAAACATGGCCTCTCATGACTAATTGCTTTATTATAACACTGGCTTTTGAAAGTCCTTTTGAAAGATTTTGCCTTGTACGAGCAGTTCTTCAAAAGCACAGTGTGGTTGGAAAAGTCAGTGTATATTTGTTCTTATTTCCAGCCCTCAGATAAAAGATCCAGTTGTTTGTAATCCTGATTAACCCAAGTTGTTTCAGTGTTCTGACTTTACGAATAGAGACCCACACACATCAGCCCACAAACTCTTCCTATACCACAACATGGTTTTCACACACTCTTTTACAGCTCGTTTGAATAGAATTTGAGGATGTATCTCTCCTTTGATCAGCCTCTGTGCTCTCTCGCTCCTTTCTCTCCTCTATCCTTCCTTTTCTTCTCGTCTGCTCTGTGTAGTCACAACTCTTTCACATTTCCACACAAAGTCCAGCCAGGAGAAAAGACCCTTAGTCTTAAAAGCAGACGCAGACAATCGCACGAGCCTGACTGCACAAAAGCAACAGTAGTTATTCACAGTCTTCAGTCTCAGCAGGTAGACCTGCAGCTGGGTCTTAACAAACAGGATACACACACACACACACACACACACACACACACTCACAATAATAAAAGAGCCCGTCTATTGTATGTAGAGGAACTCCATGCATTCACTTCTATAAGATACTCTTTCAGTCGTCCCCAGTTAGTGTGTCCGACAATACAATAGTATTCAGTATGTGGTCATTACTGCTGACAATGACGAGGAACCATCTCATACGTCAAAGATCCAGTGGGATTGTTATCTGGATAGACATGCTCTTATTGGCTAGCTGGTATAGGATTTAGATAATAGAAATATAATGATAATATAAATAAATTCTTGGACTACAGCTAAACAGTTTAAGTAGTTAAAAGTCTTTTTGGACAAGTTAGTTCACATGGTCAGTGTCTACTTGCTTTTCCAATCAGTGATCTAAAAATAGACCTAAAAATGTAATTCTAACCTTGGTGTTTATTCATTTACTTATTTTGAAACATTATTATTATTATTAAGTTTATTTTATTATTATTATTTTTTTTTTTACTTTTAGATCCCACTACATGTAAATATTAATGTTCATATTCATTTCAGAAATTAAAAATTGTTCTAATTTTAGATGATTATTTTATGACATTAGTTTTATTCACCCTCGTTTTTCTTTCAGGACGAACGTGAAGCCAGAGAAATGGTCAAAAGAGAGCAGGATGAAGCTTATCGTTTGTCTCTGGAGGCTGACCGTAAAAAGGTTTGGCAAGATATTAAATGTCCTTTTTTGCTTAGATTTCCTTTTTTGTTTTGTTGTTTGTTTTTATTTATGTATTTATATTAATTTATTTTAATTTAATTTACAACAATTTATTAACAATTAAATTAGAAGTATAATGAAATATAAAGTTGCTGAATGATTGTGTAAAATTTCTCATTGAGGTATTTTAGTACAGTATGTTGCTAGTTAATGTGATATTGTTTTTTTCAGAGAGAAGCGCAAGAGCGAGAAGAGGCAGAGCAAGTCCGTCAGGAGCGAATCAGGAAAGAGCAGGAGGATGAACGAGAGGTAAGGTTTACTTTGAGTTTCACCAGTTTGGTGACTGTTTCAATAACACTGTGTATATGACAAGCTCAAAGTTTGGTGAAAAGAAGAAAATTTGAGAATGACCCTAAATAATTCACCTTAAAAGTAGCACGATACAGGCCATGTAATCATGATCCTTTCTTGTCAAAGAACTGGAATTCACAGAAATTTACTAGTTTCCTTGTTTTATTCTATGTAGAGTCCAGCGAAGCTTTGTTTGCTTGCCAATTATGACTGATTTCCTGCATTATGTTACTATTACCCTGCATGGCCAGTTAGTTCCAGTTAATTGGTTCAAAAGAGCCATTAAAGCTTTTGAAAATATCTTAAATCTTTAAAATCACTCTTTCTCATCCATTGAAGCCGAAAAAATTTGCACAAAAATGACACCCATGCTTTAAGTCCAAATTTAAACCTGACAGTTTCAATCGCATTGACATTTAATGTGTTTCTGGATATTCTAAACATGTCACTTAAATGGGATTTCACGCCTCATAAGATGACAAATAGCAGTGGCAGCCATAAAGCTTCATGTCATGTCGTAACCACTCTCATCAAACACAGTTTACATTGTTGCACAAATCACATACATATTTGCAATCCGCCTGCGTACTCCTGCAGTGTTTGCGCTTTCGTCCTGTAAACGAGCTGTACAAAACGACAGGTGCACGTCAAAGCACTGACACACTCACAAAGACGGCATCAAAAAGTGTCACGGAAAGTTAAATCTCACCTGTAGATGTAGGACTAAGCAAATATACCCCTTCCCTATCAGCTGATCAGCAGAATACAATACCATCGTATTAACATTCAAATGTATTACAGATGGTGCGGTTTAGCGCTCTTTCTAGAGACAGTTTGCGGCACAAAGTGTACTTGTTCATTTAGTGTGCTTACAAGTTCAACACACACTCTTTTTAATAAGATATTTGCTCACCAAAAACACAAAAAGCCGCCACACCAGTCTCGCCAGATTATCATCTGTTTATTCAGCAGTAAATACTAACCGGACCAGCTCAGGTGAAACTGCTATATGAGATAATTTATCACTTTTAGGCTTCAACAAAAGCATGTAATTAGTTCAATCTCCTATTGCCTTGGTACCATTCTTGTCAGGACGTGGTGTGTAGGCTACAGTATAGACATTCAAACATACGATACCCTACAATAGCTCACTTTAGCTTCATTTAATGCTTGTCTTGAACAAAGCTTTTAATATGAGGCATATTGTGGAGAGGTAAACACAAAGACGGCCTGGAGGTGAAGTAATTGTGTCAGTCCTGTGTGTGTGTGTGTGTGTGTGTGTGTGTGTGTGTGTGAGCTGTTAACTCAGCAGCAGCCTTGTGTTTTAATGAGAACAGGGTCTAAAGTTGTTCACCTGCTGTCTATAATGAATCCAAGGGGAGAAGAGGCTTGAAACACAAACACCCACACATGTTTAAACAGATAAAATCACCTGCACTAAGCACCAAACAGCCATTTTTCCCTTCCTTGTTGAAACGTCACGCCTTTGGACGTGAATCTCCAAGCTGTGAAACGGGTGACGTATCTTTGGTTCCTGAACCTTAGAGGTCACCTGTTTCATGACATCGTTTGGATTCACACACAATCGTAATTAACCTCTTGCTCTTGAAGGGAAAGATTAGATTCAAATGGCGTACAATCATTTCTGCGATTTTCACCAGCTGTTACAGTTTGGCCGTATGTGGCGTGCGTGTATCTGCACTTCTTCCCGTGCGTCATATTTGTGACTCTGTGTGTGTGTGTAAACAAGGCAGTAAGATGCTCTCCACCTGGAGTCTATCCAAGCACACGAGCACCCTCGCACACGGCCAAACCACAGCACCTCGGTAGGTCTGTGGCGACAATAGGCGCATTGGAGGGAAACAATCAGCAGAAGTGTATAGAGAAGTAGAGAGGGGAAATGCTCTGTGATTTGGACTCTTTTGTGACCCAGACAGCGCATGAAAGGCAGAGGGGGAGTGGGGATATCATTATTCTCTGTCGTCAGGTGCTACACACACACTCTGTTTGTTTAACGCAGTGAAAAGGATGCTCCTTAGTGCCCTTTGTGCGCAGGGACCAGGAAACACACAGACACGTACGTGCACACATACATCCCGAGCAGGGATTGGGAGAGACGCCGTTCACCCCCCCCCCCCCCCCACCCCCAGAGGGCTTTTTACACGCGGCCCCTACCTAAGGGAGCGGGGCCGGCACGCGCTCACACAAGCCACCTGCTGCTAATGAGCTACTGTTGTACACTTTGATGAAATATAATTGCATTATGGTGTGTAAATAAAGCCTGCGTGTTTTGTCACAGCATATGCTGCCCAGTGTCACAACAGGAACAACAAGCTGGAGTTGAAAAGCCCAGAGGAGCAGCAGGTCGTGCTCCGTGTCACTAGAGACTGTGCAATTCCCTCACCTCTCCCTCTCACTTTTACTCTTATTCTCTTTAAATGTGTATGCGACTTTTCGCTGTTTCCCTCCCCGTCCCTCGCTTTTGACTCGTTTAGTTTATTTATTTATTTTTTTACAGTGTGATATTTCTGACGTGCAAAATGGAAAGAATTTTTTTTTTTTGTGGCACATTCAAGCTCTAAATTTAGGACCTTTGACGCATGACTTGCGTGCTGCGACTTCATAAGATCCATGCATACATACGTTATGCGGTACAGTAGTGTGGTTTTATAGTCATTTTAATAATAAACGAGCTTTAAGCCTTCAAATTCAAAACAGAAGATTTATAAAGTGGTTAGTTTATGAGATACATATGAGATATGATTGTTTTGCCATAATGTTACCGTTTTTCTGTCCCCTGCGCAGGCTATCCGTCTCTCATTGGAGCAGGCCCTGCCACCAGAGCCCAAAGAGGAGGGCGGAGAGCCAATCAGCAAGCTGCGCATCCGGACGCCAAGTGGCGAGTTTTTGGAAAGGCGGTTCCTGGGAAGCTGTAAACTCCAGGTCTTGTTTGACTTCGTCGCCTCCAAGGGCTACCCATCTGATGAGTTCAAACTGCTCACCACCTTTCCACGCAGAAATGTGAGTTCACACATGCACACAAACATTTACTAGATTTATGTAGTTTTCAAATAAATGTCTTAGAATTTCTATGCATTTTGACCCTAAAACAATCCTTAAACTTACAATAAAACTTTTTACACTGTTTAAAATAAAAGTATAAATAAATATGAATAAATACATAAATATATGATTTAAATACAAATATATATATATATATATATATATATATATATATATATATATATATATATATATATATATATATATATATATATAATTTCTTAAAATGACATATTAGTGCTATATATAAGACACAATAGATACTTTTTATATTATATATTTAAATTATATCTAATTAATTTGGTTTATTTTAACTGTATATGTGTGTGTGTGTATATATAACTTTTATAATTTCTTTAATAATAATAAATATTAAGATGAATAATATTATTATTTAATAACTTTTTTTAATAAATTATATATAAAGTGTGTATATCACTAATGTATTTTTTATTATTATTATTGTGTATTTATGAATAACTTTTTTCCTTTAAAGGATATTCTCAAAAAAAGGAGGCATTGTTTATTTTTCTGCAAATTTGGGTGCAAATACATGTATACAATAATGATAACGGTCATGACCATTACCCCACTCATAACAGCTATTATAAGTACCAAAGTGCGCACAGAGTCCTGGAACACCCGCCTCCTTCCTGTTCAATATATTTTCTGTGGGCAACTTTCCCCGTGCTGGAACATGACTGATATTAGTATAGAGCCCCACTGATGGTGAATATCTTTTAATTCCTGTCCATCTGTAGTGCACTAATAACTGTGTGTGTGTGTGCGTGCGTGTGTTTGTGTGTGTGTGTGTGAGTGTTGCAGCTCAGCAGGAAAAATAGAATGTATAATTGGCTAGTTAATCCCAGCGTGTGGCAGAAGTTTGTTGCTCATCTTAGTTTGTGTGTGTGTGTACTGTACAAGTCCACAGATAGTCACACACCTGCACATTAATTAAAAGCCATGCCTGGTTAATTAGTATTTCTTTTCCTCCTGTGTATTTAATTTTTCCTTTTTTTTTTACATCTATCCATAAGTGCATGAATAATTTACGGAATATTAATTGCGGTCCTCAGAAGCAGAAAGGTTCACTGGCTACTTCAGATACAGTCAGCAGTTCTTTTTCCTGTGTGTGAGTGTGTGTTTGTGTCATTAAAGATCCTGCGTTTGTGCACTCTGCAGCAGGTAGATAACAAGCGCTGCTCTTAACAGCCTGACTAATTAACAGCATGGAAACAGAAATGGGCTTTCCATTAATCAAGAGATGTGCGCAGGCCTGCCCAGACAGCATGTCATCCAAACCCTTTGGGGACGAGCGCTAAGGCCCCCAACAAACGCACACTTTTAAACACATGCACAAAATACCTTATCGTGCACATAAACACTCAATGTCCGCCTTAAACATTGCTACTCGGCTACAGCCTCACACCCAACAAACACCATTTCACACATTGTATTGCATTTATTCACAGTCTCTGTTGGGAAAGCAAAAGAGAATCGAGTTGCGTGTTTCTGCAGAGGGTGAAATGTGTATCCATCAAAAGGAGGGAAGCAAAAGCAGGAAAAACAGGCTGTGTTTGTGACTGTGACTACAGTGCTTGAGTTTAATCCTCTCTCTCTTTCTCTCTCTCTCTGCCTCTTCTAATTAAAATCATCTCTGCCACAGACTCGCTCTATCCCTCCCACAGGATTAGGCCATGAGCACTATTGCATTTGTAATTCTGCACAAATGTTTAAACTTCATCTCTTCCCCCCCCCTCTCCTCTCCGCATCCAAAACCAAGATAATTGCCAGCAATAAGAGAGTGATTAAACAGAGGAGTTTAGAAAGAGAGCGATGGAAAAGTGTCTGAAGCCTTTTGTTTCATTTGCGGCCTGCGAGGGTTGTGTTTGTCAGTTTGTTTGTTCTTTTCTTCTCTTTGATGGACAGATCCAATGCACCTGCACTCTTCTGAGCGAGAGCGTGAGGAAGGATTAGAAAGCAGCCTCAGGATTCCCTTTCTATTCATAACACTCATTAATGTCATGGCACAGTCACATTGCCACTCACACCAGCGCTTAGAGGACCTCCAATCATCTGACGAGCTCTTTTTGTTTTCTGTTGTTTTTTAAAGTTATCCAACTCGGGATACGTGAGGATCTCTTGGATGAGTAATCTAATCTCGTGTGTCGCTTGTAGAACGATGCTCCTCAGATGGTGGGTTCTGACCCAAAAATGAGTAACAGGTCTGTTCGGAATAGAGAAAACAAAGCTAAATGCAAATAATAAAATGAAACTAAACATGAAATGAAGATAAATGAGCTTGCCAACTTTTTCTAGAAAAATTCATAAATGGTTATATAATTTTGTTAATATTTATAATTGAAAAATACAATTTTTTATATATATATATATATATATATATATATTATACCTCTTATTTAAGTAAGAGGTATATATATACCACAATAAATAAACAGATTAATAATAAAAAAATGATCTGTATGCCACAGGTTATAAATATTTAATACACCTACATTATAATATTGCACTTCTGTAAACAGTGCACTGAATGCAATAAATGTATTAAAAAACTGAATTAAATCTGATGATCTGATAAAAGTGGCCTAAAGCCCAAATTATGTGTGTAGAATCTTTTTTTGCATGTCAGCTTATTGTTTACATAAGTGCAATATTATATATTATAATTTCTAATATAATATATAATATAAACATGGATGTTATATATATTTATAAAGTGTGGCCTAAAGATCACTTTTTATTATTCATCTTTTTAAATCTTTTGTGGTCATCATGTGACGTCCAAAGTCTGGGTCACCAGACCAAACCAGTTTCAAAACCACTGCTTGATAAAACATCTGTTCTTTCTACCCTCAGAGAGCCATTTGGATGTGTAGTTTCACATCTCTTACGTCAGCGCCTGGCCTGTCTGTGCATTTGCATTGGCTTCTTGCCTTTAGACCCCCCCTTAGCGTCCCGTGGTCATGCTAAAGACAAGCAGGGAGCCAGAATTGACTTCTCCACAGAGGTGGGAACCCTCCTTCCCTCCTCCGTCTTCACCCTCGGCCGGCCCTTAGCAGAGTCTTACTCCAACACTGCGAATGCTAACGCCCTCACCGCTCCTGCAGGCAGATAATGATCTCCCACCGCTTTCCTAATTGGCCAAATAAACACTCTACAACACAGCGCTAGCACAGACCTGGCTATTGGGTTTTAATTAATGGTGGAGGACCCTAAATGGCTTCATTAGAACCGTTGTTTCAGCTGTATATTTTTTCTTTTTCTTTTTTTGTTGGTTTGCTTTTTTCCCTTTTCTTCTTTCCTTCTGTTTGGAAAACCACATCTTGCGTGTCTGGTCTTTATTTTCTTTCTCTATTAGCCGCTTATTGCAGGTCCTTTTATTAGTGCTAATGAACGGCAATATTTATTTGCCTGGCCTTTAAAGTGGAGATGTTCAGTTTAAACAACTCTCGCAGCGAATCAGCGAGGACTGCCATTCAGCTTATTACTAATTTACTTTAAATGTTTTGACTACGTGATTCGGAAGCCAGACCTTTCTTAAAACCTGTGTATTCTTAATTTATAATGATGCCTTCGCAGAGTTTACTTTACAGCGGCCTGGTAACATACACCTGCTTTATGATGAAACTCTGTATTGTCATTTTAATGAGTTTACTGTGTTATTGATCAGGTTAATCCTTAAGTATACTAATAATGAAATTAATTAAACTGAACTGGCAGCTGCAAGTGACATCAGTTAATCATGCTCTGAGACATTCAGCTTTTATTTTATTTTCCGGTGAACTCCGTATTGATTCCCTCAGGACTTTTCAAATAGTCTGGTGGTAGAAATGTACACAGTACAGTCAGTGATGCAAATTAATTTTCTTTGTGTTCTTTTTCTTTTTAATCTAAAAGTACTGCTCAAATTTCACATGAAGACATATTTACACTAACAGTGCTGGTGCATTTTCCCTTCACCTGCACTTTTTAAAAATGATTAATGTGTATATACTATAGAAGCTTATTATACTATTTATATATTGTATATTTGTAAGTCCCACAATATTTGGGCCTAATTTTTTACATTTAGCCTTTAGTTGCATTTGTTTATTTTATTTAATTTATTTATTTTTATACACTACCAATCAAAAGTCGAGTAATATTTTCTTTTTAAATAATAATTATAATAATAATAATACTTTAATTCAGCAAAGATGCAGTAAATTTATCAAAAAGTAACACTAAAGACATTTAAAATGTTACAAATGATTACCATTTCAAATTAATGCTTTCCTTTTGAAATTTAATCATAGAATTCTGAAAAAAATCAACATATTGGGATGATTTCTGAAGGATTGTGTAACACTGAAGACTGGAGTAATAGCTGCCGAAAATTCAGATGTGCCATCACAGGAATACATTTTAAAATATAAAAGAACAGTATTTTAATTTATAGTTACATCTGACAATATTACTGTTTTTACTGCTCAGAAAGGCGTTGCAGCCTTAGTGAGCATAAGAGAAAAATAATTTTGACCATAAGTATTTTTAATATAATTATTCAACATAATCTAATAATTTATACAGTGAGGATAATAAAAGAATTACAGTCCAACAGACAGATTAATAGAATAGTTTTTTTTTTTTATTATTAATTAAAAGTGACTCCAAATTAGCATATTAGAATGATAGCTGAAGGATCATGTGACACAATGCTGGAGTAATGGTTGCTGAAAATTCAGCTTTGCCATCACAGGAATAAATTACATTTAAAATGTGTAAAAATACTGTAGAAAACGGTTATGTTAAATTGTAATAATATTTTACATTATTTACTGTATTTTTTTTTAGCAAATTAGACTGGTGATTGATGAGCATAAGGGTCTTTCTTTCAAAAACATCTTACAGACTCCAAACTTTTGAACAATAGTATACATTGCTTCAACTTTTTGTTATTTTTTTGCTCCTTTTCAATGGCCTCTAAATGGTCATCATTCCATTTAGGGCTCAGCAGTCGAGTAGCACTCTACTTTTGGAGAGCAGGGTTCCCTCTCTCTCGCGTGCCCCTTTTCCTGTGGTCATCTGTGTTTGTTTGGTGACTGTGTGGGGCCGTTGAAGATGAGTGTGTTAAAGGTTTAACAGGATTACCTGCCATCAACATCATCAAGGCCCAAAGAAAACAGCCGCCTGGGCCTCTCCTCCATCGCACGGCCACTTCTTGCTTTAATAAACCTCTTCAGGATTACGGTGATATGAGTCTCCACACCCTTCAAATGATCTCTTTTCTTCTTCTGTTTACTTTGGCCATTGGAGAACGTATTGTTCACCAGTGGAGATCACACTACCCGGGCACATTTGAATTCATTTGGTCTTAACGTCCCCCGTCGGTGCATTGCGGGTTAAGTTTGTCAGTCAGGGGAGTTTTAATCGTACTTTAAATCGCTGTTGCACAGCGAAGTCTAATTTAATTCAGAAGGGCCAAACAGAAGGTTTCTGAAGAAACTAACAAGTGCTGGGAAAAGAGAGAGGGAGGGCGTGAGAGTAAGAAAAAGAGCGAAAGACAGGGAGAGTGGAGGAAAACAACAGCTTTGTTTGTTGACAGATGCTTCTCCTCTTATGGTCTGTTAATTGGATAACAATGTAAACAATCACCCATGGCATCTGTCTCCTGCCATTGGAGTGCCACCTTGTTTCTCTCATTCCCCTTTAAAAGAGAACAGTCATCAACACAAACACACGCACACATCTGCGCCACCCTAGAACCTCATTTAATTCTACCTGATGCTGGTGTGTTATAGCAGGTTTTCGGGTTCATTTCCATTTGAAGTTTTTCTTAAGCGCTCGTATGAAAGAAAGGGAAGGCATCCTGGTGGGAGCGAAAGTGTTTTTACGATGTACTACCCCCTCCTGTGCCCTCAGGTCAGATTGAAAAGCAAAAAAGGCATAAGTCACACGCTAAAATGAGGTTTGGGGCGACACAGCTAATGTGCTGAAGTGGGTGTGATATCTGTACTACCCCCCTTCGAGATGTCAAACCGCCGATAATACGCTGTCACTTTGAACTTACTGTCGTCTGCACAGTGCTTCATGTCAGGTGTGTCCCGATGAGGCCTTTACCTCAAAACATTTCTTTTTTTTTTAATGTAAAATTAGTTTTTAGACATTAGAATTATTGTTTTTGTTATGGAGTATATTTTAAGTATATTTCAAGTTAAATAAAATTTATTGACAGTATATGTGTGTGTAATTAGGTATCAAAAATTAACTATGAAAATTTTTATTAATCTTGATTGATAATTTCTACCTATACTAATGTTCAAAAGTTGGATTTTTTAATTAATACTTTTTTTCAGCAAGGATGTATTCATATTTTAATAAAAGTGACAGTAAAGACTTTTAAATTGTTACAAAAAAAATCAAAAGAATCCTGAAAAAAAAGTCTGGTGCAGTTTCCACAAAAATATTAGGCAGCACAGCCGTTTTCAAAATGACATATAATTATAACAATAAGAAATCTTTCTTAAGCACCAAATCAGCATATTAGATTGATTTCTGAAGAGTAATGTGACACTGATGCCTGGAGTAATGGCTGCTGGAAATTCAGCTTTGTCATCACAGGAATAAATAATATTTTAAAATCTATTCAAATATAAAACTGTTGTTTTAAATTGTAATATTATTTCACAATATTACTGTTTTTACAGTATTTTTGATCAAATAAATGCAGCCTTGGTGAGCTCGAGAGCTTTCAAAAACATGTAAAAAGTCCCCCCAAATTTTGAACAGTACTACACACATTTGTAGCTATTTAAGTTATGTAAATTAACATTAATGAACAATAGAATAATTATTATTAAGGTTAATCTGTGGTGTAAATACTATACAAATTATTATTCATGATTTCATGATATAATGTATTCATTCAGTGATATATATATGTGGCATGCTGCCAATTACCAAAGAAATTTTTTAAATTATTCCTCAGTGTCTCAAAAAGGACTTTACATAGCTTTTTCTCATTATTGTGGCAATAATGAGTATGTTTTTTGATTTGGGCCAGTAAGAAAAACACCCATGACACCTTAGAAACCATGAAATATGGAACAGTTTTTGAGAATTTTTTTCAGTGTCCTGACCTCTTTAACAGAAATTACACTATACACCGGTTTATTTTCCAACCCCGTGACCTTCCAGTCCAGCTGCTTTCAGCTCTGTGTTTTAATTACAAACACGTAGAGCTGGAGGGGTCTTCGGAGCAGAGAATAGGCCTTAATCAGAGCCCTGTCACCAGGCTGCAGTTAAGCCCCTGTCCTGAGCACTGTGGCCATACGATGTGTGGACACCCAGGTGTGAGCAAAGGCCCCGTGTAACAAGAGAACGCTCTGCTATTAGCTCACTACAATACAGCCATCATCTCCCGCTCTCCTTTTCTCTCTCGGCGCAGGATCACAAGACGCTTACACAAGCGCTCGACAAATGTCAGTTAGTTTGCTGTTAAAAGTGTGGCCAGTGATTGCATTGCTCTTGGATAATGAAGTCGGGCTTCACTCATGGAGATTATTAGTGGCTGATGAGTTCTCACCCCATTGCTTTTGTGTTTGGCTTGGATCGGTCCATTTGCGATAACAAACAGCTACTATCCCAAAGGGAAACAGGACACGTACCTCACACAGGGACATTATCGCATTACGGCATTAACCAATGACATCAGAAGGCTAGACCCCACACATCGCTTAGTTTAAGAGGAATGGCCACACTTAACCCGCACACCTCATGACCTGCCATTATTGCAATATCAAAATTGTAAAAAAAAATATAAATTTACAATCTTATTGCAATAATGGCCTGTTCATAATAAGAACGAAAAATTACTATAATAATAACTATATTAGCGTCCATAAAGAGTTCTGTTTATTATATTATAGTCTGTCGTCTACCACTTGAAAAGCTCAAGTTCTTAAAACAAATGGATTCTGATTGGCTGTCAGTGTTTTTAGCATTCGTTAGCTGGAAAATAGTCATTCTGAAAGCGATTCCAACTACATCATTCATCTGTGCTGTTATTGTTACAGTTTTGATATGGACGTGGCTACTCTATGGAAGCTTGTTTCCACCACGAGATTTATACATTTTTATACATACTGAGACTTTTTTTCTCAGAATTGCGAGAAAACTGAAAAAAAGTCACAATTGCGAGAGAACTTGCATTTTTGAGAAAGTTAGAATTGTGACATATAAACTCGCATTTGCAAGAAAAGACCTCAGAATTGTGCGATTTAAAAAGTTGCAATTGCATTTTATTTTTATTCCGTAGCAGAAGTCAGAATTGTGAGCTATTTTTTCTGCGAAAAAGAAGGTTCTGAGTTTATAGATTGCATTTTGGACACTTTTTCAGAGTCAATTCAAACTTTTTTTGCTCATAAGTCTAAATCGTGAGGTAGAAAGTCACAATTACATTTTTCATTTTTTATCCCATAGCGGAAACAGGCTTCCATACTATTTACTTGTAGTTATGTTGTATGTATGCAGTTGTGCTTTTGAACTTTGTAATGCTGCCAGGATTTGTTTGTCTGTTGTTAATTTTTTGTATTTTATTTTTACTATTTTGCTTGCTGTAATATGACCTTGGGTGTTTCCAGAGTTACCATTAAATAAAATGCATTATTATTATTTATTATTATTCTTTCAAAAGAGCTCATGCTCCGGCATACCGGCAACAACAAAACAGGACAATCTTACACACTGAACTTGTCAGAAACTCTCAGTAGAGGTGTTCAGCCTTATATGTTCGAACAGGAATCGGACAATGAAGGAGAGACTCTTGAAGAAGTGACAACGTAGAATGCAACAGGACGTTTCTGAATCAAGAAAACAGTAATGGCAGACTGCTGCTTCTCACTCAGGGCTGTGTTTAATAGGGCAGAGATCGTCACAAATGGGTGGGATTTCTTCCTACAATGACGTGTTTGTAGGAAGAATTCTGGAATTGCGTGTTCAGTGTTTTATTTATTGGGATTATTTTAAAAATGAGTGGGTGTATTTTGTTTTTACATTATAGGCTGGTTGTTTTCACACACTGCTGCCACACAACTGTATTCAAACACCTTATAAAAGTGATTTTTGCATAATAGGTCCCCTTTCAATTTAGAATGATTTTTTTTATTATTATAAGTTGTTAAGTCATCGTCATTGGTGTAAGTGGGCCTTAAAATTAGTAAAAAAAAATTTTATTCCTTAAGCATGGAAAAACATCTCAAATTTGCTCTTTTTTTTTTTCAATCTCTTCCCAGATAACGCAGTTAGACCCGGCATGGGATCTGGTGGAGGCTAAACTCTTCCCTCAGGAGACCCTGTTCCTGGAGGCCAAAGAGTAGGACTGATCGGAGATGTCCTGAGGCGAACAAGAAGAATAAGCAAAGAACTTTTAGCATGATGTCCACAGCAACCAGACACACACCCACATACACACAAGCCTTCACACACTATCACACAGTGCGTTGTATATGAATGCTGGTGTACATTTTATGCACACTGAGGCCTTCACAAGCACATGGATAAACGATCACTCTCCCATAACTGCAGTGTAATGTTCTTTTTCCACCCGAAATGTAAGGTAACCGAAAAGTTAAAAAAAAACAACAAAAAAAACCAAGCAGAGGTGTGGAAGTCTAAAACAGCCAGCCTCACAGACAAGGACTTTTCACTGCGGCTGCTTTTTAGACATGTTTTGTGTTGAAATGAGATGAATTAATTATCAATTAAAAAAATTACAAATAAATAAAAGTCATACAAAGAGACATTTCCTGGAGAACGCTGGACCATTTCCTTTCCCAAGGTTCTCAGAGTCCTTGATTCTCAGCACGGCCCTGGACAGCCCATCATCACGGCTTCTTCCTTGTACCCAAATTGATTATACTTGGTTTAATACTTGTTTATTTTTCTCACTTTCCCCCCCATTTTTAAGTTTGATGCTGTATTAGATTTAGGTTAATATACATTATATAAAGAATATATGAACATGCATGTGTCTTGCCACTCTAAATTTATTTTTACCTTCATGTGTGGGTGACTATATCATCATGACATCATCAAACCAGCACATGGCCTCTTCGCATGGAATTTCTCCATTTTTAATACATGACTGCTAAGGTAAATTTAAAGGATTCTTACATTATTTATTAACTCACTCGTCGTTCCAAAGTTGGATTTGTGTTTTCCAAACAGAAATGATGAAACACTGTTCTGAGGACCATCTGAATGAGGACTGGAGCTTCAAAAAGGACACAAAAGCATCATAAAGATGGTCAATCTGATTTGTGTGCTATATAGCAAGTCTCCTATAGACATCTGAAGTTAGAAATCTAAGTCATTTTTAATGAAAATCTATCATGGTGGGGTATAGCAATGTTTGATTCATTTTTGATTTGTTATTGAATCGGACTGAGCGACCAGTGCAATTCTTGAAAAAATCAGTTTTTATTAAAGTCATACAGGTTTGGAACAATATGTGGGCAAACAAATGACAGGTTTTTCATTTATTGCTTTAAACTGTTCTTTTAACATCCTATGACAGGAGTAAAATAACATCGCACCAATTTATTGTTACCCAATTATTTTCCAGATTACTGCAGTAAGGATTGCTACAAGTTATTATTTTTAAATATTTTGACTCAATGAGGAATTGACCCTGGGAATACCACAAATATCTTCACTGCTGATGTGAACTACTTATGGGTTAACATTGTAATTCACTGGAGCTTGAGCCTTTTTTTTTTTTGGTCTTTTTGTCTGTTGTGCATGAGAATGTAGCCAGTGGCGGTCACATGACTGGTCATGTATTCTAAAAGGACTCAAAGAATATTCACTGGTCACTTTGAGGAACTGTCTGGATGCTACATAACATGCAGAGACACTGAAGTACTGACAGTAGATGTTGTAGAGTTTGTTTTTTGTTTTCTTTGAGGTTTTCAGACATCACTGATGAGAATTATTAGCCATTATGACTATTTCCCCCATTGAACCTTGAAATTAAATGCTGATTGTAATCTCTGCAGCTCCATTTTAATGAGTTTATGATTGATCCAAGTTAAATAATTAGTTAAAATATGATATATATATGATGGTTCAGTGATCCATCCTGTATTTTGGTCGATGTATTGAAAGCTAATGAAGTGATCTGTTAACTATAAGTAGTGAACAGAATTTGTTTAATGTAAAGTACAGTTCCTCATGTGCATTTGACATTTTTTAAACTGGATAGAAGGAGAGTCTAACCTGCAGGCTGTTTCATTTGTGTTGTCTGTCTTCTCACGCAAGGAATCTGATTGTCTAATGTGTGCATCCAGTCATACTTCCACTGGTGATGTGCCCTGAGAAGACATGAATCATTCTGTTTCTCACACACACTGTTTGGTGAGAATGAGCGTAGTATGTTAAACTAACTCAAACATTGTGTTGTTCTGGTCAGTGAGTTCAGTATTCATTTCAGACAAAGGAGAAAGCAGCCTTATTCAAAGTGACAACAACAAACTAAATTACAGCTCTCTTCAAGCTTGGTCGGGTAACACAATTCTCTGAAATCGGCTCTTGTGTGTTCGTAAGCCCCAAAATGAGCATTCGCAAAAGGTGAATGTTCCTTCCTTCCTTATGGTTTATATTCTCACTTCTGCTCTGCAATTTAATGTCGTCAAATATGAGTAATGCCTGTGTAAATTGGACTTGAATCTGTTTCAGAATCAGCTGTTCTCCAGGTATCATTTTAAGTTTGGCCTAGTCTGCTCTTCCGTGTTCATGCCTTCAAGAAAGGGCAAGCATTGAAAGGTAAGATTTTCTCATTTTCATCATGCTCGATCAGGTGTGAAAGACTGGTAAATCCAGCCCGAGGGAGAAATGCTGGTTATGCAGCTCCTGTGTGCGTGTGAAATTACTGTTTCAACGACTGAATGATTGGTTAATGCATGCAGACATTGACTTTGTACTGACACAGACAGCAGTGATGAGCAGGTCGGAAATGCTGTCTTTTTAAGAAGTGAACTGATATTTCTTTTAGCTTGATCCAGCTTGTCTACACTTCGTTATCGGCGTTCTTTTGGCAGGTGTGTTTTGAGCAATATGAGAAGAGCACAATAATTCACACAATTGAAACAGTAATCCTCCTGTTTGGAAAAAATAATCCTGTATCAGAGGACATAATGGGTTTTTGATTTTCCTCCCATTTTGAAAATTTTTATTACCTTTTAGAATTTATTCACTGTAAAAAAGAAAGAAAACAAGACCAATAAGTTATGACGTGTTTTACATTAACGCATCAAAAATAAATTAAACAGTTTTCCACTTTAAATTATCAGTTGTACAAGGTTCAACTCATTTTTTAAGCCAGTTTAATGTAATTTGTAAGTTGATTGTACTTCAAAATTCAAGTTATTTCAAAATTCAGCTTTAAGGGTCAACAATGGTGTTTGTGTGTAATATATGTGTGTGTGTGTGTGTGTGTGTGTGTGTGTGTGTGTGTGTGTGTGTGTGTATATATGTGTATATATATTACATGTCAAGTAAAGTCACCTTATATAGCACTTTTAACAATGAAAAATAGTGTGTAATTGCATTTTTAAAAAGTTTTATTAGTTGTATTGAGTTTTGTATTTGTCAGTGATTTTCTTTTTCAGTCAGTTACCCTGTTGCCCACTTGTCGGATCTGTGACATCTCAATCAGTGACCCTGAATCGTAGCTGCTGTCAGTCAAGAATCCGATTTTCCAATGCCATCATGGTTTGATCCCAAACTCTCTATTTAGGGACAATAGAGTTATTTTGTGGCTTCTTGTGAGACAGATTCTCCTCTGGCAACATCAGGTGGTGGCTCGATTCTTCAGTAACAAAAGGGAAGCGTTCAATAATGTTTGACTAGTCTTTATAAGGGTCAAGAATGCTGCTGGCCCTTGGTGAGAGAAGAGAATTCCTGACGCAAGTGATCTCTTCTTTGAAGCAGTTCCTGATCCCACAGCATCCACTCACCCAACGATGCTGAAATCCCAGACTAAACTAACCTGGAGGGTCACTCAAAGTTTACTTTCTCAGAGACGCTAGAGAAACAGAATCTATGCGGCTTAAAGAGTCGCCCGAAAAAGGGGCTCATTTGTGGTGGGCAATGTGTGCGAATGGAGTGAGTGAGACGGGAGGGGTTGGTGTGAACAGAAATTGTTTTATTGGCTGCTTCCAAAAGGAATGCTTCAGTCATCTTGACCGATCTCCAGGAGTTTTCAATAGAGTTTTCATTTCATTAGGTATTGAGCACTGAAGGTTACTGTAGGTGGAAATTACTTTTTGACTATTGATGGATGTTTCTTCAATTAGGGAAACGTTACTCTGTGTATTTAATGATTGGTTTTGGATTGTTTATTTGTTTTTAGTAAGTTGAATTTATTTTTTTTATAATTTATCTTTATAATTAAAGATATATAATATATGGTCTTTATAATTTATTTAAATTTGATAGATTACCTCTTCCCCTCTTTAATGCATTGTTGAAATTCTAATTTGCAATTTTTCCTAAGAAAAAAAATCACTTTTAATTAATTTAATGTTTAATAGCAAAAAAAAAAAAAAAATACTGTAGACAATACTTCTTCTTTTTTTAAGAACAATTTCCTAAAAAGGGTTGAGTTTCTATTCAGGAGAGCACATCTCTGCCTGAGAAATGTCATTTTACATAATATTATTTTAAACTGAGAAATCGCATTTTTTGTATAGGCTATATATATTTTGATGGCATCTAGGTAAACCTTCTACTTTATTGGCAATTAGCATCAAACGTTTTTCCCAAAACGAATACAAGAAATACGCTGAAATGCACAACTATTGTATCCTTAAATTAACCAATAAATCACAAACGCCCTGTTATGTCCTGATTTAACTGATATATTAAGACGTCATCTTTCCTTCAAAAATATTTACTCGGCAAAGCAATGAGGCTAATATTCAAGATAATAAAATAAACTCTTTTGTGAGAACTGTTGTGCATTTTGCCGTTTTACAAAGATGCCTAACACAGGCCTACAATGCATGTTTATTAAATTAAATGTTTTTGCCCCCTTTTTTTTACATTGAATGAAAATTTGTGTTTTATACACAGTGTATAAGCAGTTTTCCACACTGCAAAAAATAGTGTTTTATACTTTTGCAGGACTATATTAATAATGCAGCTTAGAGGCATAATGTGCTACTTTTAAAAATGTGATTTATTTATTATCGTTCAATTATTTTAATTATCGTATATTATTATAATACGGTTGTCCTTGACATTATTGTCAGTATTTTTTTTTTTTTTTTTTTTTACATGTCTGCTTTAAATATTTAGCCTAGATCTCAGGATAATTTTCATTTGGCCCCTCTTCAGAAAACAGGTTTAATTAAGACACTACTTTATTTTTTGTGAGTAACGACTTGTAAGCAGTATAGGCTAATTCCAGAAAAAATTAAACGGATGAACTTATTAAAAAGAATATATCGTATCGTTCAGCAGCTATTAGCTGTGACACTAAGCATTAATCTTTCGATATTAAAAAGTTGTCCAGAAAGTAAGTTGACACGGGCATTGTCCAGGTTAGCACAATCCCCGTTTCCCAATCCCGTCTCATAAGAAAATTCTGCAAGGGAGAAGAAAAAATAATAAAGCTGTGGTATTCGGATTATCGTGGACGGGGATAAAGCATTAAATGGGGCTAAAGGGGCCTGAATAGACGCAGTGGCGTGCGAAGAGAAGTAGAGTAATTATTGCTTCATAATTGTGTTCTTTTTCTTTTTTCAGGCAGCATCGCGCTGCAGAGCCCCACTTGGAGCGGTTGTGACATTTAGGAGGCCGGTCTTTGTGCTCAACACTTCAAGTTTAAAAAACAAGGCCAATTGAGTCGGCGCAGCTCAAAGCCCCAACCATTGTGAGGGACCACATTGAGTTTGGATTTGGGACAATGGTGTTTCTCAAATTTCTTGCAAAAACCTATACTCCATCTGTGATCTCAATGAGCGCTCTTTCACTGGGTTCCTGCTTTTCTGTTTGATTCGTTTGTAAAGGGAGGCAGATGTGGAGGGATGGAGGCCGCATTTTAATTGGCTGCTGCCTGAACACACACTCACATAATTTCTTCTGTCATCGGCGTTGTGCATCCTCGGTGTAAAAAGTGGAAGTGAGTCTACAGAGGAAATTTAGAGTAATAAGTTGTTTTTATAATATGGTCTTGTATAGCCTACCCCCCTCCCCCCACACCCCCCAAATATAACCTGGACGTCTTAATAAAGTTATTTCCCATCTTGCAATTTTACAGTTTGCAGAACCAGAATATTATAGTAGCCTATATAGTGTAAGCATCAGACCAAGAATAGATTGCATTATGATTTTAAAATTAAGAAACAGCTCCGTTTCAAAGTTTCCGTTTCCATCAAAATTTAAGAAACTTCTTTTGTAACATATGAAACCTATATGATTCTCGAACTATTTTGTTTTATTAAAACAAAAAGGCACCAAAAGGTACAAAGTACCGCTCACTCTCAGAGAAAAAGGTACAAAATATATCACTGTAGCTTTTCAAAATGTATCATTTAGATGTTAATATATACACTACTAGGGTAAAATATGTAGGCCTAGGCTACATTTAAGGTATAAATGTGCTATATTTAGGGCTAAATAAGGTACAAAATTTTACCTTTCGAAAAGGTACCACCCCAGTGACAGTTTTTGTGCCTTTTTTTCTGAAAGTGTATGTGAGGATTGTTTAATTTCGTAAATTAAAATAAGTATACGGATGGATAAATAAGCGTTAATTAATAGCCTAATTACATAATAGGCTACGCTAAATGAGTAAATATTAAAAATATATATTTTTAGGTAAATAACTAAAGCAAGCCACATCGAGCGTCCATCCTAAGCCAATAAAAGCTTAATTTAACGCAGTTATTTTAAGCGCTTTGTTCTGTGCCTTTAGGGGAATGCCATTGCTGCGCTCAAGGGTCCTGTGCGGTGCGGCAGCTTTTCATGTGAACAAGAGGTTAACAACCTAATGAGAACCTGGAGACGAGATGAAGCGTGTAAATACACTGGTTTTTCTAAAAACCGCGCGCTCGGCACCCTCATTCCCCTTTTTATCTGCTACTCTAACCTCTGCTGCGCTCTGCGCACTCAAACCATTCCAGCAGGAGTTCCGCAGGGAGGCAGTTCGGGTCCAGCCGCGCTCCGGCCGGGTATCAGCGGAGAGAAAGGTCCGTACAATAGCGCTCCGGGGTGCTGGAGGAACAGAGACATGCTGTTACATATGTCGGGTCAAGCATCTCTTTTGTGCTGCTTTAAAACGGTGTAAAACTCAGTCAGCGGTGGAGATTCAAAAGGGAGTGAAAGCCTTGTATGGGTTTTTGATGCATAGGTCTGATGAACTGTTGAAAGAATGTTGAATTTCCTAAGTGCCCACAGTCAGTTTTAATTGCCCGGGGGCATTTAATTGGAATTCACAGAGACGCCCATTCAATGGAGAGATTTTCTTTTTCAAGTAAAGTGTGTAGAGGGCCGGATTCATTATTTAAACTTCATAAAATATAGGTTCTCCCTGAACAGAATTAGTAAATGTTGCCTACTCTCTTAAAAATAAAGTTTCTTCTTAGTCTCAGAGTAGAACATTTTTCTTACCAAAGTTTGCTCTGTGGAAGTTCTGAGAATTAAAAAGTTTTTAATAGAAAAGTGCATTGGCTCCTGGGTTCATAAAGGGTTTCTCGAACGGATATAAAGTAGCCTTATTGTGAAAGCCATGTATATTAGATGGTTTGAAATGCATTTGATATTCTACATTCTGCACTAAATGTTTTGCATTGAGTAAGTGGGTTGCATGTAAATATCTAAATATTGCATGTAAAAATATCGAAGTCGTTTACTTTGTTACATTCCGAAAGTTGTGACTCTTCGACAGAACAGCTTACATAAAACCGGCTTAGTTCTCATATAAGATCACAATTATTCAGAGCTGTGCTTTCATCATCTCTCGGTTTATGAACAATCAACGCCTGCTTGCGGTTTTGTAATGATCTCGGGATGTCTATTTTCAGTCGCGTGAGATCGCTGCAGAGATAATGACTTTGAATGTCAAAAAGCTTTAGTTTAATATCGTCTCTATTAGTGTGCTGGTTGGGTAATTAAAGGTGCAGATGAGAGTGACGGGGGGACAGATGGCATTTGCTTACTGTGATTGAGTGTGTAAACAATAAGAAACCGAGCGACAGGGAAACAGTACAGGCCCACATCACTTTATCGAAGGGGGCGAGAAATTCAGAGTCCAGGTACCAAAGAGAACCATGGCGATCTGCTTTAAATTCTTTGAAAAATGCAAAACCTATTGGCGATTTGCATTAATCTCAAGGAACAAGAAATAATGTTCAGATTTAAGTCTGTTGTTGTCTAGCAGATTTGTTTATTAGACGCCAGCAAACATTACATTTTTAGCTGATAAACTTCATTTTTTTATTTTGAAAAAAAAAAAAAATAATAATAATCGTACAATGAATCCTTTAATAAGCAAGCAATAGAGGAATAAATTCAGTAATCATGTACTGAGGCTACAAGAAACTCGTATTTTACAAGAACATATTTCAAAAGACATTTTAACATGCTCAGAAAAATCAATTACTTACCATTTTAGTATTATGACACCACAATCTTGAAATATTGTATAATTATGTAAATAAAAAATATGTACATTGTTTAAAAAAACTACGCTAATCTAAGGGTAGATAAATTGAAGCATTGCAAAAATAATTTTAGGCATCTCACTGACATTTTAAAACCTGTCTAGTTTTACAATAATAATCCTCGCTTTTAATTCTTAAACGTGTCGAATCATAACAATACAATTGCATGTAATTCTAAAATCATTTAACAATAATAATAATAAGGATGATGATAATAATAAAATATTAATAATAATAATAGCACTTTCTGTTAATGTTCTTATTTTTAACAATCCGCAGACTTTTAAAAGTTTGAGCTAAAAGCTAAAAAATAATCAAAAAGTCACATGAAATGTATTCGAGAAAAAAAAAAAAAAACTAAGAATACTCTTAGTTAAGCAACGAGAACAACGCTTACAATAAACAATACAATGCCGGTGAGAAATAGTGTCTTAATAGTAGCTATAGCCTAAATGATGGACAAATACAGAGCAACAGAAGCGATAGCTTTTATTGCAAAGGATAGACTAATATAACTATTCCTATGGCGTTAAACCACATTAATACCATGTCAATCAGTACAGTGTTCATTTAGTTCATCTTAAGTAATTAGATTACAATCAAATATCGCAATGTTTTGTGAGAAATCGATGAGAAATGAGCACATTGAACCTTCTTGACTCTGTCCGGCGTTTAAATCAGTAGTTCTACAATAATGCTACAAATGAATGACATTTTCAAACGACGCAACAATGTTTACAGTAAACAATTACAAACATGGAGTAAACAATTACAAACTTAAAGTCTAGCGTAACAAACTTACCGTTGTGCCTTTATCGACATTGAAGTCATTCTACGAGGAATTGGCTCTTCACTACAGCAAATCCCTAGAAATAAATATTGTCTTTTAAAAGATAAAATAATACGAAACTGATTTTGGCTAATAATTACTTGTAAATAATAATAAAAAATGTCTGAAAAATAAAAGTTTCAAAAAATCCCGTAATGAACTTTTTAACAGCCGTTTTGTCTAAATGGCAGTTAGTAATGCCAAACAATGCGTTTAAATATTATAGTATCAATAGTCAGTTGTCTAACGGGATCTTTTGCCTGAATTTTAGTAAATAATTTCTTATGATAAAAGTTTTATGTTTTAGCTCTGCGTGATGCTTGCTATTTGAGAAAAGAACGCATGTGGACACAGTTGAAAAAGAGACAAGCCAATCAGATCGCTCCTTCCCCCTTTGGCCAATGACAGGCGCCACATTGTTGTCAAATTTGTCTAATGAAAACGTGGGCGCAACAATAGATCGAGAGGGATCTGTATCCACTGAAGATCTCTCGAGGAAGTTAGTGTCTCACACTGGCTCCAGCAGCAAACTCTGCTCTCTCTCAGACTGTCGGCTGATCATTGAGTTTAAAGTTAGTTTTGCATTACCTTCGATGGATTTATGTGTTTTTAAAATTGATTTTATTAGATTTAAACATATGTTTAAGTTCTAAAAGAGTTTATTGGGCTGCTTGTGGACAGCGCGCAACAAGTTGAAGATCTCACTGGAAAGAGGACTTTCATAAGCAATCATAAGTATTTTCTGATCTCTTCTTGGACATTGGCATTCGGGCTGTGTTCATCCTCAAGTGCCGTGCTGAAGAAATTCGCCGTGTATTGATTTTGCTCAATGCTTATGAAACGTCTCCGATCGAAGACTTCGGTTGCGCACGTTTTTTAACCTATCGATCGGCTGTTTGTTGTTTCGGAGAATATGGATCTTCGTCCAGAGATCCCACCCGCCTCCCAGGCAGGGTCGCAGGTTCACCCTGGTTCCGCTGCCGCCTCTATCCCGGTTTCCATGGCCGGTAGCCTCTTAAGGGGCCCGCCGTTGTTGCTTCGTGCTACGGAGAAGTATCCACGAACCCCCAAGTGCGCCCGGTGCAGGAATCACGGCGTGGTGTCCGCGCTGAAGGGGCATAAGCGCTACTGCAGATGGAAGGACTGCATGTGTGCCAAATGCACTCTGATCGCCGAGAGACAGCGCGTCATGGCCGCTCAGGTTGCGCTCCGCAGACAGCAGGCGCAGGAGGAGAACGAGGCCAGAGAACTGCAGCTGCTCTACGGCACAGCAGAGGGTCTGGCCCTGGCCGCTGCCAACGGCATCATACCTCCCCGGCAAAACTATGAGGTCTTTGGCCAACTTAACAACGAAACAAACTCTGGTAGGTGGATAAATTATACCCGTATACATATATATATATAAATTGTTAAAAATAAATTTAGGCTATCAGTTATATATTTTAAGAATTGTAAATACAAATTAATTCTCTAGAAAACGTTTACGCACTTTTTTAATACACGCTGTTATACTGAATCCAAATAAAACATCCAAAACTTGTTGAATATCAAAAGAACCATATGGAAAACTTAAAAGCCAAAGTACCTCTAATAATTATTTGAAAAGAATGGCATATCTAGCTAGTGTATGTATAATACAAATAGTATCGTATGTAGGCTAATATCAAGTTGAATTCCAAGTTTCACTCTCATACGGTCCAAGAAAAAATAAGGCATGTTAGCTGATGGCCATTATTGACGTGCATCAATCTATTTCAGGTGAATCGAACATCCAAAAGTTCGAGTTGTTCCCCAAGACACCTTTATCTGGATCGGTGACCCCACAGCAGGCGGCTGGAAAGTCCGTATCCACAGACACCGAATCCGTTCCAGGAATGTCATCTCCAGATATGCGTCACGGCTCGGGTTCGGAGAACGGTGACCGCGAGTCCATCGTGAGTTCACCGATTGCCAAACCATTAAAAGACGGCGATGAGACGCCAGGCTCCATCAGTCCGCTCGGCTCAGACTCCGGCTCTGATAAAGACGAGCAGGAGCCCTCGCCCTCCTCCGCAGCATCGCGACAGATGAACGCCATCGACATCCTAACGAGGGTTTTCCCCAACCACAAGCGCAGCGTCCTGGAGCTTGTGCTGCAGGGATGCGGCAAAGACGTGGTGCAGGCCATAGAGCAAATCCTCAACAACAGCGGTCAAGCCAAGGGCCCAGAGGAGTCCTGGACGGCGGATCGGATGCTGCAGAGCACACAGCCGAGCGTGTCCTCCACCCCGCGGCCTATGTTACCAGGAGCCATGACGCTTAGCAATAGATCAGCCTTCTCTCCTCTGCAACCCAACGCGCCACACTTTGGTTCCGACCCGAGCACGTATCCTCTCAGTACGCATTTGGGCTTGAACCCACTCCGGCTGGCGTACTCGGCTCACAGCAGAGGCCTGGCCTTCATGGCTCCATACTCCACCACGGGTCTGATGCCAACATTGGGCTTCAGGCCGCCAATGGACTATGCCTTCAGTGACTTGATCAGAGACAGGACTCTCTTGCATAAAGATCAGAGCTTCACCAATGGACTGTATGGTTCTCTGGTCAACAACACTCCAGAGAAACCGTGAGATAGTGTTTCCCAAATGTAGACGAAAGTGTTTCTTGTCTTTAAAGACTACTAATCCTTAAAGACTCGCGGGCCTTGTGTTTCTGTATATAAAATGTCTAGTTTAATCACCAGAAAAAAAAGTGTTTGGTGGTCGTGGCTTCTTTGAAGTTTGTGATTAATCAAAAAAGAAAATGGTTACGCGTAAAGGTTAAAGTAGTTTTTACCCATTTTACTGCAGAATGGCGTTACTGACAAGGAGCCAGAGGGGAATTATTTTAGACCTTTAGCAGGGTAACCATAGTATTTTCGAGTAATGTAAATTGTGTATTTTAAAATCCTTCACGTTTGTTACAATCCATTTAGATTATTTACCAAACGGATTAAGCCCCCGTGTGATGATAGTGCAATTCCTAGAATAATAATTTGCTTCATCATTTAAAAAAAAAAGGGAATATTCTAGCATTATTGTTATTGTGGAACGTCTACTATTCACTCTTTTTCTGCTCAGTGTCTGTAAAATCGTGCCATGTTCATGCAACAGAAGAGAAGTTCTTTGGATTTAATATGGTTACTGGCTCAAGTACACATTTGTGTTCCCTTTGTGAGTGATATATTGTGTTACACGACTAAATGATGTATATTGCATTTCTTGATGATAAAGTCATATTTGTCAAAGTCATTTTCTCAAAAAAACATCAAAAGGGACCTAAAAATAAAAGATGTAAAACGATTGTTTGTTAAATGAAATCTTGCTGCGTTGCGAAGTGTACATTTCTCTGTGTAAATTTTGCAAAATAAATAAATGTTATTTTATTCTTATGTTTTGTTTATCATTTTGCGCACTGTGACCTATTTCAAAACACATTTTGCATATAATACAAACTTTAACAAAAATCAACAATAATTACTTAATAAATAACAATAGCCTGTTTAACTAAATGAATATCCTAAGTTTAATGTATTTTAATATTTTTTTTTCTTTTTTTTAACCATGCGTATGTTTACATATATATATATATATATATATATATACATACATTTTTTTTTTTTTTTTTTTTTAAACGAATTATTTTAGAAAGTAATTTTGTTAATACATTCATAACAATACATAGGCCTATTGTTATGAATGTATTAACAAAATTACTTTCTAAAATAATTCTAGTTATGTTTTTCGTATCGAGAGTCCAAGCTAAAGAGAGATGACGATATCAGCTCTTCTCTTCTTGTGAAAGCCTCTAAACCGAGACAGTCTCAAAGCAGGAGTCCACTGTATTTTCGCACGAGGAGTGTATAGCTGCACTATTGAAACGCGATGCCATGGAGACATAATCCCCCTCGCCAGAGCTCAAGTGTTTACTTTCTCCCAGCAGATAAAACAGTGTAAACATCAGTGTCGGATTGACAGTGTGCCTTCATTTAACGGAGAAACCGAGCACTCCAATGTTCATGATGCACATTTGATGAGGTGCATGATAACACACACCCTTCTCTCGGTTTGTTTAATATTTACATAGTGTTTTAATAAATTTTAGATAATTCCTCTGCCCGGGTTCTTTCTTCTCAACTCAGTTTTTATTTAGTTCAGTGTTTTTATTTATTTTACAATCCACATAAATATTACAATTTATAGGCCTACATTGTAAATCGAATAAAAATGGCTATGTGAAATAATAGGCTAAATTATAGTAGGCTAATGAAATCGTAGGTCAAACAATTTACGACAAAATTATTTTAAACTCTCAAGCATATTTCATCTAAATAAAATAGCCTAGCCTACATATATGCTAAAATACATTCAAAATTTGTGCTTATTTTTGTTGCTACATTTAGCCTAACAAAAAGCGTTGCATTTTGAAACAGAAAAAAAATTTATTAGACAGTTTTTGTGTGTGTTCATACAAAACTAGCAGATTTAATCTTAGTTTCAATCTATTTTTTTTTTATTATTATATCTATTTTACTTACATTGCTCAAGAATAAATAGGCTACATCCTACGCCTGTTTGTCTTTTTAATTTTACATTTAGGCTACTAGGCTATTATTCAGAAAGAGAACAGATATAGCTACATTTAGCTTGGCCTATATATTTTTCTTATTATGAGCTTACATTTTATATTGTAGCCTAATAACACGCGGATCTTGCTGTAAATTTAAGATGCTTCTAAAATGCAAAGTTTATTATTTTCAAAACGATGAAACAAACAAAACAAACAAATATGTTGTCGTTTATTCTTGTTATATTTGTTCTTATAGAACAAAACCCAACATTAGGTGGTTTCATAGGCTACAGATATCAACTGAAAAGAGTTTGAAGAATATTACGATTCTAAAGTAAAATAAAATGAACACCAATTACTAATATAAAGAGTCATTAAAAACGCCAATACAAATAACAGTATTGATAAACTGTCTGATGAAATTCCCTTGTTTCAGAATTTTGCCATCATGTTATAATTGTAACCTTCAATGCGAGAGTATGTCGTCCTCTCATGGTAGAATGTGGAAATAAACGGAGACTGTCTGGATTCACAGGTGACTCTAATAGTCTAATAGTTTAGTCTTTGATTATATCGCCACCTTGCGGTGAAATGTATGTAGAACAGACAAGGAACAGTTTTTTTTTTCAAGGAGCACAAATAATAACAATACAAATTATATATATATATATATATATATATATATATATATATATATATATATATATATAAAAAAACTAAACAAAACAAAAAAAAAACACACAGAGGTACCTTTTTTTAATTTTATTTTTTTATTGAATGCCTGAAAAAACAATAACGATTGTCGTCATTGTCAAATCATAACAATACAACAACAGTCCAGGGTCATTCAGTCTTTCAGTCCAGAGGAAGTACCAAGTCCTTTAGGAAAGCCATTGTTCTTATTGCTTTTAAGTTCGAAGAGAACTCAATAGATTCAAAATACATTTTCATTTCAAGCTTGTATCTTAAAAAAAGAGGTTTGCATTTAGAAAATGTACATTTATGAATATGATATTTAGCTAACAGAAAAGTAAGGTTTATGAAATGAGTAACACATTTTTTTCACATTCATGAAAGCCAATTTCTATAAGTAAACTCAAAATTAGGATTCACATAACATTTGATAAATTCAAGAATGTCACACCAAAATGATGTTGTATAAGAGCTATTCCAGATTAAATGTAAAGAAGTTTCAGGGTTTTCTAAACAGAAAGAATAGTTGGTATTAATATCATTTTTAAGTCTTTTAAGAGAGCACGTATCTGGATAATTTCTATGAATCAAATTAAATGTCATTTCTCTCATTTCTCTCAGGTAATGACCAAACTTTCTTCCAGGGAATATCAGTTCACTGTAAAAAATGGAACGAGCTATCTACTTAAAAAAATCACAGTATCAATATTACACATAATATTTTTGAGTAGTTTTTAAGGCTTGATTTTTTAAATGGAATCTACCTAAATAAATCATGTAAAATCTCCTAAATTAATTAATCTATGACACAATGAATTTAATATAATTAGTGAAATGTGCTCATTTATTTTAAGTTGATTCTCAAAAGTCTGTGAGTTTGAGTGAGCTTGTTTGTATTTGACTTTGAAAGACTGTATACAGCCAAACAGCTCAAATAGGAAAATACTTGAGAAATACTGGTTTTACTGCATAGCACTAGAAAGCTACTGCTCATTGAACAAGGCTTAATTCCTTATTAAAGGAGTAGTATCCATAAGCATAAGCGCTACCCTTCTGCACAATGGAAACTTCAACGTAACAGAAACTCTTTCAAATGTCAAACATAACTGAACATTAAACATTAATGGATGTTTCACTTCACTCAAAAACACATAAAATAGCATTTCATTTCAAAATTTACCCAGCCATATGCAAAGAATACTGGGAACTAACAATCACCTCTTAAATAAAACTGCAAAATTGAGCAAATTCTCTTCAAATAAATAGGTAGCCTTCTTTCCTTGATTGTTTTTAGTCTAATCAGTTCCTCAATTCAATCCTCAAAACTGCTTAAGTTTCCTTTAAAAAAAAAAAAGAGGAAAACACATCTCTTGGTTTTATTAGTCAAAAGTCCTCAACATTTTCTATACAACACTGAACCATAATTTCTTTAATGAAATGTGAGAAATAGTGAAACAAGTGAGAGATGTAAATGTAGAGATATAACTGCAATATAAAATCATATGCTTAAAAGTGATTAAAAAATAAGGATGAGGCACAATTTGATTATACTTTTTTTTCTCATTTGTACTATTTGTCTCTGATACGAATTTGCAATAATACAAGTCTACTGGACTGTTACTGATATAATATTATTATTTTGCCTTTTTTATTCCATCTTACTGCTTCTTTCTTTGTCTTTTTTTGTGTTGAACAGTAACAAAGATTATGCTTAAACACAGTAAAAGTTTAACAGTTTTACAAACCAGTAGTGCAATGCAACATTTTCTGACCATACGGATTTCTACAATGGTTGAAGCCCAAAATATGTGACCCTGGACCACAAAACCAGTCAAGGGTATTAGTGTAGCAATAACCAACAATACATTGTATGGGTCAAAATGATAAAAAAACCATTATGCCAAAAATAATTAGGATATTAAGTAAAGATCATGTTCATGAAGATATTTCGTAAATTTCCTTCTGTAAATATCAAAACTTAAAGATTTTTTTTGCACACTCAGATTCTCAAATAGTTGTATCTCAGCCAAATATTGTCCTATCCTAACAAACCACACATCGATGCTTATTTATTCAGCTTTCAGATGTTTAAATCTCAATTTAAAAAAATAGTGGTCCAGGGTCACATATGAAATAATAGTCTATTTTCTTGAAATGGACCAGTTTATTGAACCTTTAAACAAAAAAAAGTTTGCATGTATTTTATTCACCAAAAATATGCAATGTGTACAGTTTCAGATATTTTTAAGTAAGGTGAAATTCTGATTCTGAGCTTGTAATGTAGCCAAATCAATGATATAATTTATACTTCATAACAGTACTACTACAGACTATTTATATTGTGACACAGTATATCTCTCTATAAAGTTTTAGAAAGATGATACTTGAATGTTTAGTTTAATGATCAAATCATTTGGAGGGGAGGGGGTACATATAATGCAATGCAATACAATGATGATTAAAAAAGGATGTATAGAAAATCAAGTAGACCAGATACACACGTGGTCAGAATTGTTGGCACCCTTGGTAAATATGATCAAAGAAGGCTGTGAAAATGAATCTGCATTGTATATCCTTTTGATATTTTATTAAAGAAATTCACAAAAATCTTTCATTGGAATATAAGAATTTAAAATGGGAGGAAATATCATTATGAAATAAATGTTTTTCTCTAATACACATTGGCCACAATTAACGGCACCCTTTTATTCAATACTTTTTGAAACCTCCATTTGTCAGTTTAACAGCTCTAAATCTTCTTCTATAATGCCTGATGAGGTTAGAGAACACCTGACAAGAGATCAGAGATCATTCCTTCATCCAGAATCACTCCAGATCCTTCAGATTCACAGCTCCATGACGGTGCTTCTTCTCTTCAGTTCACCTCACTCATTTTCTACAGGGTTCAGGTCAGAGGACTGGAATGGCCAGCAGAAGCTTGGTTTTGTGCTCAGTGACCCATTTTTGTGTTGTTTTTGAGGTTTGTGTTTGGATTATTGTACGGTTGGAAGATCCAAACATGGCCCATTATAAGATTTCTAATAGAATCAGTCACTTATTGATTTTTTATCTGTTGGTATTTGATAGAATCCATGATGCCATGTGTCTAAACAAGATGTCCAGGACCTCCAGCAGAAATATAGGCCCACAACATCAAAAATACAGCCGTATATTTCATTGTACACATGGGGTACTTTTTATCCCTGTGTTCACCAAACCCATCTTGAGTGTTTGCTGCTAAAAAGCTCATTTTTTGTTTCATCTGACCATAGAAGCCAGTCCCATTTGAAGTTCCATTCATGTCTGATAACTGAATATGCTGGAGTTTGTTTTTGAATGAGCTAGGAGGATTTTTCTTGAAACCCTCCCAGACAACATGTGCTGATGTAGGTGCTGTTTTACAATTTTTTAAAGGTTTTCTGACCCTGAGACTCAAGTATTTTCTGCAATTTTCCAGCTGTGGTCCTTGGAGAGTCTTTAGCCACTCAAACTCTCCTCCTCACCGTCGTGGTTTTCACTCGCTCCATCACTGCTCCATCACGAGTAAAATTCATGCCAACGACCCGTAATATGCATATTTAGCAAGAATTCACATGTTAAACATATATATTTAGCTAGCTAGATAGAAAAGGATCACTCAAATCAGAAAGAATGTGAAGGCTATGATGACTGCAGTGGACATGAGCGGGAAGTTATATTTCTCAAGGAATTTATTTGTTCCTTCTGAATATTTTCAGCTGACAGCTGACTTTTTTCTTCTGAGAATTGCGTGATATAAACTCGCAATTCTGAGAACATTTAAGTCTTTTCCCCCCTCAAATCTGGACTTTAACTCGCAATTCTGACTTTATATTTCACAATTGTGAATTGTGAGATAAAAAGTCGCAATAACCTTTTTTTATTTATTTTTTACACAGAGTAACAGCTCACTACCAGTTACAAAATACACTGTAACAGTCAGTCATAGGCAATTCTGGTTGCACTTTTCATCAATTAATATCTTAAATTATCCTTTGACTATGTTCTGGCCCGCCATCTAGTCCTTTAACATCTGAAGAACCTTTCTGTTTCACAAAAGGTTCTTTGTAGCAAAAGATGTTTCTTCAGATTATAAAAAGTTAAGAAAGAGATGGTTCTTTAAAGAACCTTTGACTGAATGGTTTTTTGTGGAACCAAAAATGGTTCTTCTATGGCATCACTGTGAAGAACCTTTTGAAGCTCCATTATTTTTAAGAGTGTACTGAGTGTGGTAAGGCCCCGATATACTTCAAACGAAGTTCGTTTTCGTTCTTCGTTTGGGGGCAAAAAGAAAAGACTGAGCGACGGTTTACTGTTTTCGAAGATTCTGCTGGAGGCCGGGTGTGGATTACTGTAAACGTGTGTCTGCCCTAAACATAACAATGATGCAATAAAGGTGTATCTAGGTCTTTTATTAAACTGGATAAATGATTACACGTTTTTATATTTTATAAAATTAGTAACAAGAATGTATTTTTCCTAAAGGAGCAGTTAACCCCAAAAGGAAAATTTGCTGAAAATGTACTTAGGCTAAGGTTATCCAAGATGTAGATGAGTTTGTTTCTTCATTGGAACAGATTTGGAGAAATTTAGTATTACATCACTTCTCTCCAGTGAATGGGTGCCGTCAGAATGAGAGTCCAAACAGCTGATAAAAACATTACAATAATTGACAAATAATGCACATGACTCCAGTCCACCAGTTAACATCTTGTGAAATAAAAAGCTGCATGTTTGTGAGAAACAAATCCATAATTAAGTTGTTTTAACAAACTGCTATATATGAGTTTTAAATACGAGTTCTTTGTGAGGCCTCTCCAGTGAAAATATTGTCTCATCTGAATCAGAAGAGAAATATGCATAGATTGAAAGCGAAAACAGTTCAAAACTGTTCTAAAAAAATATGTTGGTAGATTTGGTGTGAGAGGACAACAGGTGACTTTTTCACTGGAGGAAGTGTTCTCATGGATTATGGACTATTTTGGCCAAAAGTGATAACTTCTTTAAATATGCAGTTTTTTTTACTTTATAAGACATTAATTGATGGACTGGAGTCATTACTATGATGTTTTTATCAGCTGTTTGGACTCTCATTCTGACGGCACCCATTCACTGCAGAGGATTCATTGGTGATCAAGTGATGTAATGCTAAATTTCTCCAAATCTCTTCTGATGAAGAAAAAACTAATCTACATTTTGGATGGCCTGAGTGTGAGTAAATCTTGAAGAAATTGTCAATCTTGGGTGAACTATTCCTTAAATGCATGCATGTATGTGAATAACGACACTATTTAAAAGCAATTTGGTAATAGGATCTGCCCTCTGTGGCATATTCTGAAGACAGAGGATTATATTCATTCATTTGTTGCAAATTACTGAATTATAGCCTGAAAGCAAATGCATAATGAATGCTTGTGCTCATTTTTGTTTGTTATTGGTTTGTCTCTGGAGGGCTTTTGGGCTGTGTTGCAGGGTTATTGCTTTGTTACACCTGCACTCTTTGTAAAACCTTTTCCTTCCTATGAATTATTTGCTTGGCTCTTTGTTGGTTAAGTAGACCCAGGGAGCAGCAACCATTTGTTTTTGTTGTATGAGTGTGTATTAATCACTTGTCAAATTAATTAGGCGTAACTGGTATTATTTATTCAGTACACTGCATCCATTCACCCAGTCTTTGCTGTCTCGGGAAGCACAGAGTAGAATTTACCACAACATTCTTCTGAACTTGAAGATGAAATCAGTGTTTCTAAGTATTAATATATTTTAGGTTAGATTCGAAAGCAAGCATTGATATTAATTTGGCCTGGCCTAGCAGTGTTAGCTTGCTAAGAGACCCCGTAGAGACCATGTAGATGGAGTTCAGGGGGTTTAGGTTGTGTATCAGGTGGTCTTTTACACTAGATGGCAGTCTTACCACACAGATGTTTCCCATGATGCTCAAAGCACTTTTAGTCAGTCTTCTGCAGTGGACACAAGGTCAAGCTGTTCTGCTGCAGTGTTTCTCTGATCCTGTTGGACCGATCAGAGAAACAAAATAAAAATCACTTGTTTTTGCTGACTTTCAAAATTTGATGCATGCAAGTATGGATTAGCCAGCTGTAATTTTAACATTCTTTTAGGTGCTGTATGAAGAAGGATGTATTTTGTTGTTGTCGTAAAAAAAAAAAAAACTGGCTGCTGTTGTTATAAAAATACAGTGCCGCTGTTTCAACTTTTGCATAATGGCATTTTGTTCACTTTATATGTTTAAAGTTTCTAACTGTATATATTAATGAAATTATGTAATGTTAATATCACTTGGAAAGCCTATTTATTTCAGTTAAAAAAGCAATATTTACATTTTTGCATGTACATCGCATTCAAATCAAAACTTAATTAAAAAGCAATCATGCATTTTTTTTGTTTATGAATCTTTATATGGTTATACAATAACTTTCCAAAGTTTAGGATCAGTAATATAAAAATAGTGCTTTTATTCATTCAAGGATACTTTAAATTGATCAGAAGTGACAGTAAAGACTTTCACATTGTTCCAAAAAAAATTATATTTCAAATAAATTCTATTCTTTCTATTCATCAAACAATTCAGAAAAAAGTATCATGGTTTTACACAAAGGTATTAAGCAGCATAACTGTTTTCAGCATTGATAATAATAAGAAATGTCTCTTGAGCACAGCATATTAGAATTATATCATGTGACACTGAAGACACAAGTAAAGGCTACTGAAATGTAGCTTTGACATCACAGGAATAAATTACATTTTAAAATATATTAAAATAGAAGAGTTGTTTTAAAATGTAATAATATTTGACAATATTTCTGTTTTACTTAATAGACAACATAAAAATATTTTGCTGACCCCCAGGCCTTTGAACAGTAGTTTGTTTTTAAAAGATTGAAATTACATGTTTTTTTTATTTTTATTTATTGTAAGGTAAAGCACAGTTAACAAATTAGCAGGTTTTTACAGTAACATTTTTTTACTTCTAATATATATATTTATATCAGTATTTTGTTTTATTCTTGAGTATGTGAA
Organism: Barbus barbus; assembly: GCF_936440315.1. NCBI lineage: Eukaryota > Metazoa > Chordata > Actinopteri > Cypriniformes > Cyprinidae > Barbus > Barbus barbus. The sequence goes on from NC_136757.1 coordinate 22,029,496, forward strand.
AAATGTGAAATGTGAAAATATCTGAATAGTCTTACTTATCACTATGCCATTTCCCCAAAATTATTTTATAATCATTTTAATGTTTCCAAACTTCCAAACACATTTAATTAATTAAAATGAGAAACATGACCATGTGGTTGCTCGTTTTTTTCTTTATTCAGTGAAATGTGTCTGTTTCTCCATCTACTACCTCACAGCGCTTAGCCTCCATTGTGTTGTTGTCAGTGTGACAGCTTTCCTGCAGTGAGCTGATAGGTTTGTGTGATGAGCTGGGGCCCCTGCGATTAGAGAGTGTCACACTGGAGCCACTGAAGGGCATGACTGGACACAAATGTCACTGCTGTGACATCAGTCAGGGAAAGGTGAAGGGTAATTATGAATATGAGGTCAACAATAAGTAGTCCACTGCCTGGGAATCACTAATACGTGGTGGACAGCAGTGATTACAGAACATGCAGATGCTTTAGTGCACCGCAGGAGACACGCTTCTCGCAAAATGCACAAGTTCAAACTCCACCTGTGATGAAAAACATTCAGTTCATCGCTTCCTCCTGGATGCTGTTTGTGCATTTACAAATCAGTGTTTCTGAATATTTTCCCAGCTATCAGCTGCTTACGGTGGGCGTCTCCTCCAGAAGCTCTGCCAGAATGAAACGCATTGAAGTGCAAGAATCTTTTAAGAGGCGAAAGCAGAAAGTAATTTTGCAAGCGCTTCGCCGCTGTTATCTGACTGTGTTTTTGCGAGTTTCCTCTGGCTGAGCTGTAATGAATAATTAGTGGAGGGAGAAGATAAATAGCCATGGGGCTTCCTGCTACTGAGGAAATCCATTTAGGTTATTACTCCTTACATAAAACTCATTTTCACTCTAAGAGCTGCCTTTACTGTCCATGCTGAATAACAAATAGAAAGTGCATAAACAAACAAAAGAAAGGCAATTACTTTTCCGCTCAATAGAGAACGCTGGTGAACGCTCCTTGTCTCCGGGGTGTGAGGATGGTGTTCGGTTAAGAGGGGATGCAGTCTCATGGGGGGTGGAAGGGTGACTCACTTTAGTATTGGGTTGATGGCTTTCGGTGCATTACCTATGCGGGGGGTCAAGGTAAGGGCTCTGACCTGACCCGGCAGGAGTGGATTGGAGATCAGAGGCAGGTGGAGGTCAGCAAACTGTGCATTTTTTCAAGGAACACCTTGAGAATTCTTGATTTAGGGGCATCATTTGAAACATTGATTTAAGAGTAATTGAACTGTAGAGATGAAGGTCTGCAGAGGGCTTTTGTCCCCATGTGACCTTGGCATCTGCCCTTTCAGGCCCTGTTCATGACCCACATGATCAGTGTCATATCACAGCCAACCTGCTGTCCTGTGTCTAGTGGGATTAAATGTCAGGACATTGTAGGCAAAGGACAGTTTTAATTGTGTGATTGCCCACAACATCAATTTTCAATCATGTGCAGTCCAATATAATGTGTACATAGAATTCATTTACTTTTTATATATGTATAGATAAAATTTAAATTTAATATCTATTTGTTCTTAACTTTATATATTACGTGTGTGATTGTGTGCTATTACTTGTGTGATTATTATATAATTCCTGATTGAAGTAAAAAGTATTTAATAAAAGTATCATTAAATATAATAATCTTTTGTATATATAATTTATTATGTAAATAAATTATGTAACAGTAATACTTTGATATTTTTTTATTTTACGTATTATTTAATAATTGTTTGCTCAATTATATATACATGTAAATTTAATATATGTAAATGTGAAATAATATAAATATATTTTATATTTCTATATAATACTATTAATATATTTAACTTTCATAAAATAATACATTTATTAAATTAATGCACAATGATTTGAAATATATTTGAATATATGTATATTTTTGTATATTAAAACTTTTAATTATAATTATATGAGGATAGTATATTTTATATGTACATTTAATAAATAAATACACAATGATTATAATTGTTTGAATGTATTTAAGTGTAATATATTTTGTATATTTCAATTATATATATTTTTTAAATTATGTACTACTGTATGTGTACTTATGTACTTAGTTGAATAGTTTATGTGCATGTATAAAGCAATAAATTATTTTATACTACACAATAAAATATGGTTAGACCAAAACTGCTCAACAAATCATATGTTGTTGAAAAAGATAAAATGATAAAATGATAACTGAACAGTTGGTCTGTGCTTTTTTGGTGGTGTTTTTTTATGGTGTGTGTGGTGTGATCCGTCTTCTTTGGTTTTGAAGTGTCAGAATCTCATCGGGAGGAACACAATTCACCTCTCCCACTCAGTTTTACCTGAACGATTCACAGTCTATTCACTGCATCTTTCTGCCTCAGGACGTTTTTGGACAGGAAGCACTGTTTGCTATTGCTCTTGAATCTTTCATTAACATAAACACAATGGTGTTTTTGTGCCCCAAAAAAACTCACCACAAAAAAGATCATCACTCAGAGAGACTAATACTATGACTTGGCATGTTGATTTAGTACCAGGAGCTGCTGCGGCCAGTTGATTCGGTCAGTATGCGTGGTGGTAATAATTCCCTGAAGGTGTCTGGTGGTTGGCTTCAGAAGAGCTGGCCAGGTTTTCAGTGAAGTAAGGCATTTTGTTTACCAGTGGAAGCAGAACCTCTGTGTCACATTTTATGCATCATCATTGTATCAGTTGGTTAGACAGGAAAGTTTGGAGGATGGACAGTAATATTATGCAGAGCAGTGGTTTTCAACCTTTTTTATCTCCAGGTAGGTCAACATACAAAATTTCTGCTGTTACTGCTGTAATGATGTTTTCAATAGGCAAAAACAACTATAATTTAAATTTGTTCTATTTTGTGACTGCAGAAGTTTCAAGAACACTGATTTTTGACTAATGAACCTGACTGGATAAGGATTTTTCACAAATATTTTAGTCATTTAAGAATCTATGAAATAAATTAATCACAGTTTTGAAATTCACTTATATATCTGGGTTTTGTCAGCTTTATAGGGAACGTATTCTTAAATGAATATGAAGGGATGAATTAAAATAAGAAATAGCTTGACTGTGAATTTTAGCTGTTTTATCTTATTTTAAAACTTGTTTTGCTTTTTTAAAATCATTTGAAAGCTATTGAAAATCCTTGAAAGTGTGCCACCTGAACCACTTCTGGTATCTCTGTTACACTATATGCCTATTTCACCAACTTTGTAGTTGCTTATAAGTAGAAAAAGGCCTTGGTTTGCCTTCCTGTTACTCTGCTATGTATTCCCTCGAATATTCTCAGATTTAGCAGACACATAGCAGACATTCGTCTCACTCACAGTGTGTGATTGTTAGATCAGTTTGATATGCGTCATTTTGAGCAGCTTTGATTTTTTTTAAACATAAAAGATGAGACACAAAGTGCTCTCTATTAAGTATGACTGTGCCAACTCTTCTATTACCCTCCACCACACTCCCCCGTCTCAGTCCATTGTAGCGTCGGACGCTTTCAAAGCAATCGCTTCGTCTCTGTACCTAAGATGAGAGACAATCGACGTCTGATTGGCAGAAGTAGGTCTGTCTGAAACGTTGAGTCTGCTATGTTGTACCTTCTCGATATCTTTCTCACACACAAGCATACACTCAACAACTTTTTTTTCCCTGTCACTTACTACCTCATACACACTTTCATTCTCTCTCATGTTGAATAATAGCACAGCGTACAAGTATGAGAGTCATCAAATGAAGATTAAAGACAGCCCTGTTTCTCTGACAGCACCGTCTCTGGGCCTGTCCTTATGCCTCTAGGGAACAGAGACAATTACATTTAAAATGGATTCATTCAAAGCATTGAACAACTCATTAATTGCATATTGCAAACAGTACGTTTCAGCAGAAAGTACTGACGAGGAACAGCAAGCCACCATTTGGTTACGTGCCTCAATTTATAATTTGAAGTTATAGGCAGGCACCCATTGAAGGGATTGAGAGACTATCGTGTTTAGCTGACCTGGAATACCATCAGTTGTCTCTTGTGTTTAAGAGTATGCTGTAAAAAGCACTGTAATCAATGCTAGTATGGATGAAATTTCATAATTAGATACCAATTTTATTACCACAGCAAATATAATAATAATAATATAGCAATAATAATAATAATAATTATTATTATTGTGTAAAGGTAATATGTAATTTAAAGGGAAACCGTTTCATTTAGCTCAAAGGGAATCATTTATGATTTTATAGGGAATTTGAACAGACTGTTTCACGGCTGATCAATGAGTCGGCAGCGATTCACTGAACGAGCCGTATAATATCAACTCTACTCTGGATATTACAATCCAAAATATAGTGAAAACACTATTAAACAGCACAGTAACAAGATCGGCAGTTTAAGACATTAACTTGCAAGCACAAAACACAAGATACTTCTCTTTTCAATATAAATAAGACTTTATTTGATAAATCTAAGACATTTGAACTAATCTAACACGAACACACACATTCACACGTTGCAGAAAGAGAGAAAGTGAGGAAAGGATGTGTGTGATATCCCAAGTTTACAGCAATATGTTATTGCATAGACCTGAACAACCATCAATCACTTATTTAACCCTCGCTTTGAGTTTCTCAATGAGGCAAAAATTTGTATTAAATGCACCAGCTCAGCAAAAATCTGGAAGTTGCTTGCTTGCGTTGCCTTTGTGTTAAGGAATTCCCTTTTCTCCTCTCATTGCAGAAAGGTTTCCCAAAGTTGCTGATTGGCTGACAGTTCAGTGGTTGTTTGTAGTGATGTCTTGGGAAGCCAGTCGTTGGGCGTTGGCTGGAGATGGTTTCAGTAGCTAGTTGAAGTTTGAATCGGGTGCAGTCGAACTGGACTTTGCAGCAAACTTAACTTTTGAACACGAAACTCAACGGAAAGAAAGAAGAAGAAACTAAAATAAAAGGATAAAAGGATGTAACGAGACTAGGTGGTTTTTCTTCTCATCGTGGTAGCAGCTGGCATGCAGGCCGAAGCATCCTGGAATGGCACTCAAAGAGCACAGAAAGTGATGACAAAAAGCATGGCTAAAAGTTAGAAGAGCAGAGAGGGTCTAGAAGCAGAAGAGCAGAGAGAGTTTGATGAAGTCCTGAGTTTTTAAACTCGGCTTTTGAACCCCTCCCAACTGGTGTGTTGATCAATTAGAAATGATCTTAGCTAGGGGTCTTGCTCTATTTCTTTCCCCCCCATCATAAATCAGCATGTTATCTGATACATGTACGAACTTTACACGCTCTTGCAAAGTATACTTTTGGATGTGATTTATATAACAAGACTATGATACATTTGACAAAGAATTGATTGGAAGAAACATTTAAAGCATGATTTTTCAAACTCATACATACCAAACACGAATATAAATCCTTAAAGTCGTTCAATAGTTATTCAAAGACATACATAATATGTGATTAAAACATGATAGTCTAATGTGTGGGTTACATACATAATATGGAGTTATGCATAGAAATGATTAGTTGCTCATAAGTCCTTTTAGGATGATTTTAGGTGCATATGGAAAAGACAGTCTCTGTGAACAAAGGAATTTCAGTCTGGTTCTTTGTCTTCAATGTGGGGGAAAAGTCAATCTAAGGAAGCTCGTGATTTCTATCGTGGAACACATGTGATGGCCATCTCTTTGACCATAAGTCTTAAGTACTTCCCCCAAATTTGACAGTCTCCTTCCTGAGTTGGACTTATCAATAAATATTCTTTTGTCTCAATGTTGCAAGCTGTTTTGTGAAAGAGGTTTGCTGGTTAGGCTTTCTTCAGACTAGTTGGAGCTAGGAATCTGATTTATTACGTCCTGTTGGGCCTGAGGCCTCTCCGTGGAATTTGCTCTTTTGGTGGTTCTAACACCAATCTGATCGATTCTTCGATTCTTAAATGGTCTGATTCGCTCTGTTATCCTACAATTGACAGTATTATATATATATTAGTATTTATTAATAATTAATTATATACACATTAATATTATAGAAATGAGCAAATCAGATTAAAATAATGTAATGTACCCTTCAGTTATTCTTAATGAAGTAATTAAGTTTTTATACTTTCATAATTTATTAATTAGTTTAATTATTCAAATAAATATTCAGGAAGAAATTAAAAACAGTAAGTGTTTTACTATTTTCCTTGTCAATGTTGTTGACCGAAAAATATTAATCAGTCAGGCTGCACAGTTATCGAGATGAGTCAGTACTCTGTACTATACGACGAAAAATCTAGTACTTTTTAAGTACTTTTCCCCTAGTATATATTTTTATTTTACTATTCACTTGGTGCTAAAGTACCGGTACTTTTGACATCCCTACACAAAAAAATACAAGTTCAAAACTGTGTTTGCCATGTCAGCTTCTTGGACAGAGATAAGTTGCTAACAGGTTTTCTCCTGAACAGACAACTTCTTGTATAGCCATTGTCAGTTACTCTCTTGACCATTAGATAGCAGATAGCAGACTTACTGAAGGGGGCAGTTTGTTCCCTGACAAGGCATATGTTGGTCTGCCAGTGCTGTAAGCAGCCCATTACAAATGCATTGTGACTCACAGGCCTTCTTCGGCATCGCTGTGCAAAAGAGTGGGAGAGTTTTGAAAGAAATAGGGAAAAAAACCAACAACAACAAAAAAAAAACAAAAGAAGTAGGAGTTGCACAGCAGGGGCTTTTGGAGTGGACACTCTTCCAAAGTTGTTAAGGGCATTAATATTTCAAGAGCCCTTTGTTTTCCTCCAGGGTGATCTTTTACAAGCAGCCAATTAGCGTCGGAGGAATCGCGGAGGCCGGTGCTGCTCCTCCTCGTTGACTGTAAATTAGAGGCCGTGCGGTTTTGGAAGGGACAGCTGTTGTGTGTGGACGCTTGGTGAGACCCTGGTGTCTGTTTGACCAAAGCCAGTGGGGAAAACATGAATCCTACTTATGATAAATTAGTTATAAAGTCCATTTAAGATGCTCACCGATTTTCAACGCTCCCCAGCTCCTCTTTGGCCCGCAGTGACCCGAGTTGTTGATTGGATAATCGCGCCCTGCACACGGCACATACGTGAACGAACGCCCGTGTTTTTGGAATGGGGAATTGCAGCAGACACAAACAATGGTTAGCATAGTGCTGGGACTCAGTGTAAATTAATTAACAGCATATCACTCTGTAGAAGCAGTGGACGCAGCTGAATGCTCCGCTAACCCGCCGAGTTGCGTACTGATTCTGGTTCCCCTGATGGTGGAGGGAAAAACAGGAAGAAAATACACACACATCTCTGAGGGGAAATGCTGTGAATCCATAATAGCCTACAGTACAGACAACTCAGCACTCGGTACTTTTGTTTGAAAACACGCCTCTTCGGCTGCCGCTCTTTGACGGTTAGTCGAACGCTTCTGATCGACTTGGAGCTAGATGTGAGCAGCGTCGAAAGACTTGATGTTATAACCTGTTATTTGATGTTATGAAACAATGTTGGAGCATGTTGTGACACTGCAACATTTTAGTAGCTAATGTGTGATGGATGTCAGAAATTTATACCCACCCGCTGCTTTAATTAAGCCAGAAAAAGCAAATCCCAGTTGCTTGGGAGCACAGAAGGAGTTGGGAAATGTAGCCTAGAATTTGGTAGATATGAACTGTTAGGTTTCCGGGATGGTTCAGAGGGTTCCAGGCACGACGCAACACAAAATGAACTAGGGGAGTACAGCTAGTGCTGGAGAAGAAGAAAAAAGTGGAAAATATGTCACCTGGTTGTGTCTTTCTTTGAATTTGCCCTTGTTTAGGATGGTAAATCTATTCATATCCTGCTTTGGTCACCGCTGAATCTGATGCATGATATTTCAGCAGCCCATAATTTTGCTATAAATATATAAACATATTTAAATCGGTCGAATGATTCACCCTGTAGACTGACTCTCATTGTGAAACTTATAGTGCATGTTGTTTGCACTAATTAGTAAATATTAGCAACCATGGCTAGAAGTAAAACCACTGCAGTTTTAATTTAACCTAGTTAAAATCTCACAAGAAATTTTAAGTTCATTTTGATTTGGATGTAATCAAAAGTTGTGATGTCTTACTGGGTTAGCTGTTTTCTCTTTAATTAGCCCATCTGTTTTTACAAGTTTAACCCATTTAGGCCTGGTTGTGAACGTGATAGACAGGAGTTAATACATTGACGGGGTAATCAGCGATCAGAGTGGTATATCCAACCTAATCTCATCAGAAAAACATGCCTATATCTACATTTTTGCAACCCCCCCCCCCCCCCCCCCCCCAAAAAAAACAACTATTAAGGGTGTGCGATAATGACAAAAAATATCTCAATATTCTATGGAATTTTGTTGATAACGATGATTAGACAATATTTTGATGAGTGCGTTATTGTGCTGGCACTTTGGCAGGTTTAGGACTGCCGTGGACAGTCAACTCCCTAAGCTTTTGATATTTTTCATAGTCTGTGCAGTGATTAGTTTGCAGGAATAACAGAAATGAACTTTTCCAATAAGTTTAAATGGATTTTTACCTTTTATGAGCATTTTAAAAGGCCAGTTTTTTTTCTAACCTAATTAAATGTGTCATCTTTTGTGTCAAATTCGTAAATTTAATCAATAAATTAAAATAATAAGACTATAGGGCTGTTACCAATCAAATGAAATCATTTTGACCAAAATTAGTGTTTGCGATGCAGAGGTGGCACAGAATCTGCATCTGAAGTGGCATTTAGATACATTTACACAGACTTTTAAATGCAGGACGTGAATGCATTTAACCTGCAGTTACAAATGCATAAATAATGTTTTGATGTTTAAAAAAAGTTGGATACTAAAATTTGAAATTATTTTGGGAAAAATGGAAAATATACATTAAATATAAACTTAAAATTGCCAGTAGTTGGCGACAAATCACTGCATGAGTGAGTCATTGAGTCATTCATTCAACCGATTTGTTAATTCTTTTCGATTTCTTATCCACTGCGCCATCACCACCCACCACCCACCCATGATAAATCGCATATTGTTTAAACAACAATTACAATATTATCATTTCATTAACATTTGAGGCAGTAAAACAATATCAGCTTTTATTGCTCTTCACACAAATTATGGGGCATATTATCAATTAATAAAGACTTATTTTTGCATGATAGCTTGCACAATACAATAGTTATATGACCGCAAAACACTTTTACCATAGTGCATGATTTGTTACTAGAACAATTTGAATTTTGCATCACATAACCAGCTCCATATGTATGTTTTTCTGATGTGGTAAACTTGCTTGGTAACCCACCTGCACAGCATTGGACTTAAGATGCGAAGGACTCGGGTACGAATCCTGTAAAACATGAGTCATAATAGAAGAGCTGAAAGATTTGGAGAAGCAAGCTAACATGTCAGTTGTTTCAGTAAATGTGTTTCTATCTTTTGTTTGTTTTTGTTAACACTGTCGGTTTTGGGTTTAGTGTAGGTGGAATGTTATTTTCAAAGGTAACAAGAGAATTAACCTTTTAGCTCCACTCACCAGACATTTAATTTCCGAACTGATGGAATACATGCAAAAAATTATCATCAGATGTTACCAGATTGGATAAAGCTGGATAAAACTAAATGCATTTTTAGTGCCACTCACTGGACATTTCACTACAAAAGTGTTGTGAAATGTGCAAGAAGAAATAATGCAATATTAATTTGCAGAAGTTATTTTTCCAGTGAGCCTGTGTTGGATATTTCATGTTTCTTATCAGTTTTTCAGTTTAACATTACAACAATCTTGACTATCACTTCCAATCAATTCTAAAATAACAGCATAAACATAAAATAAATGTAAAATGATAACTAAAAATTAAATGCAATTGTTAAAATTGATTGTCGCCTCTAAACAAAGTACAGTTCTTATTTTAGTACCTTTGCTGACATCTTCATCTATAGCTTTGTTAGAGTTTTCTGGCCAGTGAGAGAGTGGATAAAAGTGGTGTGAGAGAAGCCAAGAAGTGCCTGAACTGGGTCAAAGAGAGGGGAAAAGAAAGAGCCAGTGGCCATACTGTCTTTAATGGCCTCCCTCCCTCTGACCAGCAATTACAGGGACCCAAATGATGATCTATATAGGCAGAGAGCAACGCTCCGGCCAATGGAGACAGATGGGGTGAGAGGACAAGACTGCAGATTGATTATTGATTTAGAGGACAATGATGGATCGCGATTTGAAGGAGAGTGTGTGAGGAGAGAGTAGGTTGAGAAGGAGTTGAGTTTAAGGGGATGTTTGTGTGTGTGTGTGTGTATAGGTTGGGTTTTGGAAAAAAACAGTAGTGAAACCTTGCAGTAGGCCTTCAGACCTTTAGAGGGAGCTCTTCATGTTCGGTAAAGATGATTCAACAGCATCTGATGAAATATGATGAGGATAGAGTGGTCAGTTATTATGAGTTGACACTGTTGTGGATGCTTTCTGTGGATAACTGTGGCTAATATATAAATATCATTTATTTATAAATTATATAAATATATTATTCATCTAAAAATTATTAATCTATTTGAATGTCCAAGCATTTGACTGTTGTGTATGTTATGTAATAGTCGCATTCAAGTAGAGCTGCATGAGGTGTATGAGAGTATTTATAGTATAACTAACCATCATCGAGTGCAAGAACATTTTAAGCTCAAGAGTATCAGCATCTGCTGACAACTGAACATAGTATATGTTAGAGAACATATTTCTGTTGTGAAATTACTCTTTATGGAGCGTTTTTGGTGTTATCTACATGTAGAAGTCAGTGTAGCTGGTCCACATGGATTGTCAAGACACTATTTTTTTGTGTTGACATATTTCCTATTGCTTCTAGAGGTTTAGGTGGGAAATGATATTGAATCAGCCTGTTTATTGTTGCCAAATGAAATTGTTTGCTTCACAATTTTTTACATTTAAATTAAATTAAATTAAATTTAAGCCTATTTTTTATTTTTAAATATCTGCTAAAAGCTAATTTTGTCAAAAGTCTAGCATATAGATGGCCTCAAAGCTACAACACGTGGATTAAAAGCCATAACACTCTAATTTAGATTTCCTGTGGTCTTTCATGTAATCTTGTTCTGCACTCAGCGTCTGTCCACTCTAACTGCAGTCCACACGCTTTGATGTTCTGTCTGTGTGTTTGTTTCTGAACAGATACATTCAGCTGGTTCCCTCCACAGCTTTAATGTAGAGGATTCTAAGAAGAAGAAATGACCAGACAAAAGCTCCTGTGAGACACTGCTTCATTTGACGAGTGGTACTGTGATGGCCACGCTTCAAAACACCACTTTTATGTGTGTGTGTTTTCTCCTTTCAAATCTTTCATTTCAAGAGAAAGACCACAGGGAATTGAAAACATACTGAGGGCCCTTAGGCTGATCACATGTTCTCTTCCTATCATAAACGGGAAGCAGTAATGCTGGAAGGAAACTCAGCATGTGGATATCATGCACTCATTAGAACACACAGTCAAAAATAATTTTGCAGCTTGCTTAATTTACGTAATTAAAGTGAGCTAATGCATCACAATTCATGGAGATTTTGTCACAATTTAATTTAATTGAGTGCAATCCATTATTTGTAAAATAGAAGTTTACTTAATCCATTCGCATTAGGACCACATTAATAATTTCTTCTGGTGTTAACCTAGCATAGGGAGAGTAAATGTTGAAATTAAGTGTGCATTTTTGCACAAAAAGTGAAAATTTGCTGGTTTTTAATCTTCATTATGTGGGGATCAGTGCTATTTCAGTATCATTAAGATACTATTATAGTTTTTAATATGTTTAATAATTTTTCATTTTCATATTTAAATTTTAGTGATTTTGTTAACATTTCTTTCAAGAAACTTTTTTTTTTTTTTTTTAAAGGAATTAGTTTTATTGTCAGTTTTAGTGAACTATAATCCTGGCTGGATTTTAGCTGAGGGAGTGACAGCAAATTTGACATTGTTCTCCCTTCTGAGTACAGTAATCAATAATTCAATTTTATTTTATTTTTTTTACTTTTTGGAAAGTCATAGAAACACTATATCATGGATTATTTATTTATTTTTTGGTATTGGCTCAAATGGTAACATAAAAATTAAATTTGTTGTAGTTACCATTCACCATATAAACTATAGAAGTTTATCCAACTATGATGACTTTTGAAACTTGGAAATGTGAAAAGGGGCCATTGTTTGCCTTAAAAACAGCAACAAACATGTTGCTGGTCCAGAAATCAGCTAGTTTCCTCTTCATGGAAATCTGATCTCATAGTTACCTGATAATAAAAATGCATGAAGTCTGATGTAAATGCCTGCTTGGTTGGTCTAATTTGATATGTCTAATCTTATTGGGTTTACTCAATTCTGTTCCACTTCACAAGGTTCACAGTTTAATTTAACGTCAGGAAAACCCATTTCCAAAGTGTGGAAGTGCTGTTCACAATTGAATTAAAGTTCAGCCGAAGAATTCTTCTTTTGAGTGCACCTTCAGTTGGTGTCATAACAGTAAATCGGGATTATATCCGTTTCCATGTGACAAACTCCATCTGATGATATTGGCCGCAGTCTCTGTGTGTTACAAAACCATGAGGGATTGTGGGAGGAAATCTTGATATGGTAGATTCTGCCTGTTTAGGGAAATCTTTTTCTTTTGAGAACTGTACGTTTCACCCTTCCTCGACTTTGAACTAATCACTGGCAAAAGACTGATGAGGGCTGAATTAATGCCCGTAATGAAGCCATTAGTGTAATTATAACCATGGCAATCAGCCTGTGTTTTGACCAAATTTTTTTTCCCGACTTGGCGGAAAACACCTTCGTGCTGCACACAAGTGCTCTTAAATCTGCCACATGTCCTTTCCTCTCTGAAATACACCCACACACACACACACACATACCACACACACACACACACATACACACCCTCATCACAGATACATGCACTGTACTGTCAGTCTCCAGGGGGTTTATGCTCCGGTGGATTCTCTCTCTCTCCCCTCTGTCTTCTTTGCAGTGTGTGCTCTCTGCTCCATCAGGACTTCCTGTGTGGGAGGAAGGTGTATGTGCCAGATTCTAAGTGCATTAGAGAGATTTTGCCTCCAAGGCTTGGACCAGGAACAGCCACGCCTGACCTCCACCTTTACGGAATGGAAGACAAAGAGAGTAAAACAGGCAAAATAGTACCAGCCTTGAGGGAATCAGACCTTTTTTTTTTTTTTTGTGCCTGTTTATTGGTCACTACATTAAAGTTAACTAAAATACATGATTGCAGTAAAGTAACAGGGATGACTTGACGCACCTGTTGCATTAGTTACTGTATATTACTTGCAATGTTCCTCATTTGTAAATCGTTTTGCATAAACGTGTCTGCTAAATGAATGCAAGCTATACAACCTTTTGCTGTATTCTTTTGCTGGAGGACCATGGACATTACTAAATGCCTAATTTACTTCATATAGTGGAGTTGCATAATATATTGTCCCGATTATTAGAGATTTTATTGTATTAGAGATTAAATAGTATTAATAATAACACTAACAATAATAATATAATTTTAATATTAATATAATTTTAAAAAAAGTCTATAAACAATATCTAATATCTAATAATTATTTTTGATAATGATATAAATTATTGCATTAATTATTATTTTAATTTTGTGTGCTCATTTCCTTTTACTATTTTTACATTTAGTTTACATTTGTCATTGTCTAGTGCTTAATTATAGTTAATCTTAAACACTAACAATTCCTTGGCACTCTTAAAATCAAATTTTACAATGAATTTCCATTTTCTCATATTGAATATTATACTTTTGTAATGCCTCAAATCATCTGTAGCATTTAAAATGACAGATTTTTATTTTTAGGGTTTTATTTTTAATTTAATTACACAAAATATTATAGAATTTGAATATCATGCTTTTATTGATTAACATAAAAAATAATTCTGTCTCATCAATATCAGCCATTATTATAAATATGGTGTGGTTGTGAGCTTTGCATATTTGTGTGTGTCTGGGTTTTGCTATTATTAAAGGTGCCATAGAATGGAAAACTGTATTTACCTTGGCATAGTTGAATAATAACAGTTCTGTACATGGAAATGACATACCGTGAGCCTCAAACACCATTGTTTCTTTCTCCTTATGTAAATCTCATGAATGCAAAAGACCACTGAAAAATAGGCGAATCAGAACATAACAGCGACTGTGACGTTACAGTTGGGATCACTACTAGTTACGCCTCCAACATTTGCATATACCCACCCATGTTCTAGGCCAACCGAACCTACACAGCCGAATCATCAGAAGTTCTGCAGGTATTGCAGTTCTGCAGGTGAAGAAGCAAGCGAGCACAACAGCCAAAATGGCAGATCATGGAAATAAATGTTATGTTCCAGGCTGTGCTGGGGATGTGATGGGTAGGGATGGGTTGGTGTTTGTATTCAGAAAGGCACAGAAAACAAATAACGCGTTCTAATAAAATAACACGAGCCACTAAAGGGAAATAGTTAGCTCGTTGCTAGCGGTTACATAACAGTACATAAGTTTTCACTTACCACATAAACAGAGTAAGGAGAGATGACTGAGGATGATGGCGAATGATTTACAGATCCTGAGCACCACTGACAAGCAACTGATCTTGTAAAATGTGTGGTAAGTACTGGCAAGTACTGGAGTACATGCAATCGTGAATCTCGAAAGTGAAACTAAAAAGCGATCGTGCATTTGAAATCAGTTTCAATGCCCATGCAGCATTTTAAAAGAGGCTCCCTGATGCCTGCATTTTATTTCTAGTATAATTACCCAACGATATAACGGGACGAGAAAGTATTGAAAAATATATTTTCCCTGTGTTTCCTTCCTGCTGTGTGAGCTACTGAAATGAGCCGCACTGTGAAACAGCCAATCAGAGCAGAGCTCAACATTGAGCAGCACTGTGAAACAGCTAATCAGAGCAGAGCTCAACATTGTTATTCATGACCCTTACAAATAAGGTAATAGCAGACCATTTCATTCTAGGGAAAATTCCTAGGGTTGTAAATGGACATGTAAAACCGTTTCTGGAGAATTTTTGCCCTTATCTAAGCCACATACCTTCTATGTAGATATCAGAGAACAATTTAAAATATTGTATCAATGCATATGGCACCTTTGAGTAAATTCAAATGTAAAATTCTGTTCGATAATAATAACAGCTAATGACTTTGTTGTTTATTTTAGGGTTAGTGGTAGTTAGTCTATAGTTATCATAATTAGCATATATTAGGAACAAGCCCCCACAAGGGTGTATACAGGGTTGTGCATGTATGCGTTCAGGGCAAAGTACCAATGAAGTGCGAACACGAATAGCTCTTTAGGAGTGAGCTGGTGTGTGTGATGCGCCGTGTTGCCTACAGTCCTGCCAATTAGCCTGTTTACGTCTTTAAAAAGCTCTTTTAAGGCACATTAAACATGCACATTTCACCACATGGCTGTGTGGCTCTGAGGTTAATGAATTTTCTCTTCAGCAAGGCACCAGAAATTAACAAGTGGATCTCGAGATGGCAGCCTGAGAGAGGTTTTTACGTGTAAACAAACGTCATCGGAATCCTCGTGTCCACGCACACACACAAACTTAGGCATAAGCAGTCTCGCTTAAAGGAGCGTTCCTATCCATTAGATCACAGTGGGGGGTCCGTCTATTCACCGTGACGAGCTTGAGTTGGAACAGGGACTTTGTAAACAGTCACGAAAGCACATGATCCTGCTCACCATTCCCTACCTCAAAAACCTCCTGATGTTTTCTCTGTGGTTTTCTCGTATCTGAAGTGCCATTTCAGATTCTGTATCTCTATTTCTGAAGACCTTGGCTGGATGACTGACAGATTAAGAAAACCTGCACTCTGTGGAGGTTTGTTTGAATGAAATGATGTGAATCATGGTCATCTTTTTGTGTTAAAAAGTAGTGGAGATGGTTTGGGTTGTTGGGCTAGTGGTGTAACAAAATGCTTAGCTCATGAATATTAATTAGGTTACACACAAATAATTTAACATGATCTTAAACTGTTTAGTGGAGGGATTGCCAAACTTTTTTTGTCAGCCAAACCCTTTGATGTAAAAGATTTACTTAAAGGAATTTTAAGTTATGCACTGCGCATTATAACCAATCACACACAATGCTCTTGAGCTTATGAATGCAATCACCAATCAGAGGCGTTCAGATGAGTCATCGCTAAAATGCAGTGTTTTCTTCACGCTCGTTGACTGAATACCTCTTTCTGGCAAATTCTTTAGTTAGAAACAACAACAGAGTGCAGATGTGTGTATGAATTTGTAAATAAGATCTTAATTTCACAGTGTAAACTGCTTCAGTGATTTTAATGGGAGTTTTTGAGAGTCCTTAAACTCTAGACTGTCATGTTCTTTGATAATGTAAATGTTCTTTCTCTCTTTCTGTGAATGTGTTATAAGTAGCCTAACTTACAATGTTTTTATTCACATTAACTTTCAATGTTAAATTCACATTAAATATAAAGTCAGTTGTATTAAAACTATGTTATGGCATGACACCCATATCTGTTACTTAAGTAAACAGGCAGGTTTTTATGCATAGTATTAGGCTACTTTGACCATCGCCCACTATAGATCAACTAACATAATCTATAAAGATGAGAATCGAGATATTTTATGATATAATTAATGCGTTTGGGAATCTTTCAAATAAAAAAAATTAAAAATAAAACAGCTACATAGGTGTTATTGTGCACCCCCCGCACCCCCCCCACACTCGTGTCCTCTCAAAAATAATGAGTGCATGACGCCCCTGATGTGACATGCAGGTAAATAAATTTATTTGAAATGTACATTTGCATGGTTTAATTACTAGCTTTTCATCTACTCACAAACTCTCTGCAGTTGCCCATGAAAAAAGTTTGGGAAGCCCTGGTTTAGTGCATGTGGTGTATTGATCCAGAAATCAGGTCTGAAGTGATCAAAACCAAAAAGATTTATTATTAGAAAAGTCTAAAAATCATTTAAACAACAATTTGTGTAGCACATGAAGTTATATAGTTAATTTAAAAAAAAAGTGTTATTACACAGTGTTTTTAGAGAGTGTCATGAATCTGGTTTATGAACTTCTTTTAACTCACCACCAGAAGGTCACTCGCTCACCACATGGATTCTTGCACAACACTAACTGTTGCACGCCACCTCAGACTACAATTCCCATCATCCATTGCACTGATGACACACAGCTGATTGCACTGATCACACACCCTACATAAAGCATGGACTTCCTCTTCCTCTCTGCCGAGTATTGTATTGCGTCCATCACTCCCCTAGTGTTAGCGGCCTTACCGAGCCATTCTGTGTTTTTCTGTTTAGTTCCAGTATTGTTCTGCATTTATAACTCCTAGTTTTAGCTGCGATACGGAACCCACTTTGTTGTCATAGTCTTGCCTTGTGTGTTTTTCTAGTGTTTTAATTCTTGCCCGCGTTTCCTGGATTTACCCCTTTGCCTTTCCGTTTGGACTCTGTTTGCACCTCTCTTGGACTACTGCTCGTATACCTGGATTATCTCTCTGCCTTGCCTGTTGGATATTGTTTGCCGATCGTCGACTCTCGCTAGCCCTAGGATTGCTCTGTGTCTTGCCCGTACCATATCTGTTTGCCATTGTTTGACCCTGCCTGTTTATTGACTATGTTTATAAATAAAAGCTTGCACTTGGATCCGCACGTCTCACGTCTCATTCGCCCCGTTACAGAGAGCAGTCATTCTTGCTAAACAATTCATGATACACTTGTTCAAAACACTTTAAATTTGATAACTCTACATCCATCTGTGATTGCCATCAGCCATTGATTGTAAAGTTTGACATATTGCAAATTTGTAGGAGTTCTTGGATTTGATTAAATCTTATTTGTCTTTTTATTTTATAAAACATCCGTGGATGTATTTATTGTATGTCAGTGGATATATATCAGTCACATTTTATTTGTGATTTCACAAGAACTGGACCTGAAACATGATAGATGGGAGTGTGTTTATTTCTCATAGGTTGCTCTTTAAGCGCTCTGGGGACTTAATGGAGCTCTTAATTATGTTTCACTTAAGTATCTGATAGACACAGATGAAACTGTTGACATTCAGCAGGAGCATAGAGATATAAAATTAATGTGTGGCATAGCCTTTGATGAGAAGAGAATTTTATGAGAGTTCATATTAAAATCTCTGACTTTTGATGACTTTGGTATCTTAGCAACTCTGAGCAGTTTGTGGCATTGTTAAGATCCCCATCTGAGCTCTAGAGGAGACATGAGATTACTAGGGTCTGAGGACAAAGCTGAGAAGCAGGAGATCTGAAGGTGAAGTGTGTAAGTTTCAGACCAAACAGAAATGAATGAATGAATGAAACAAATCACCTTTGTTTGCCTCGGTCAGACAAACTCCAAATGCTATTTTTCAAACCTATGGGTCACAGTGTTTACCCTTTCGGGTGAATTAACCTAAGAATGTCTTACTTATAGTTGTCTCTAGGATAAAGTATTTTAACTTACTAAAAAAATTCACCTTTAAAAGTCAACATAAAATGAAAATCATCTAAGTGTTATAACTTGATCTTGTCTGTGATGACTTATGTTGTACTTCTCCAATCATTTGGTCAGCCTAAACCTAAACCTATAGCTTCTTTCTTACAGTCGACTACAAGCTCACATTCAGCCATTTAGTTTCCATCCAATCAACAACCAATGGACAGAACCAAGTCCCTGTCCTATTTTTTTCTTAATGATAATCCATTTCACTTGGATGTACGTAACAATATTGAGGAAGAGATCTGTCACAGCTAATCTTTCATCACAAAGCAAGAGCATACATTTGCTTACCATTTACTCTCACATTGCAGTCGAGGAGATAGAGCTGAGATATTATTCATGAGATACACTTGTGATGTGTATTTATACTTGTTATCTCTGTTGTGCTTACAATATCTGTGACATGGGTGCTGCAGGTGTGGTCCCCTCACTGCAGAAAGACCTACAGCAGAACAGAGCGAATTGAGGAACAGTTTCATAAGTGGTTCATTCCGGTTAATGAACAAAGAAAAAGACATAAGAGGGAGCAAGAAAGACAAGAGGGAAAATAATTGTGAATTATATCCTTGGTTGTTAAAGCCCTCTGCTAAATACTGGACCAAATCCCTCAAGTTCTCATAAAAAAAAAACTCCAACAATTTTGCACTCTAGTAATCTTCAGATTTAATAACCTTAAGCTTCCCTAGTTCTATAAATCTGAGCTTCCAACACCCTCCCTTCCTTCTTCTCTACCACCACTACCCTCTTCCTCCTCCTCCCTTTCTCGCTCCCCAAGCGGCTGTGCATTTTATCTCTGTAATAACACAAAGCCGCCGTCACAGCCTCCCGTCAGGCAGATAACAGAAATTCCTGCCCATATTTTAATAGCTTCTGGCCGCTATCTCGCGCTCCCAACTCCTAAGGAGCGTGCGCACTCACCTTGGAAGCGCAGCCTGGAGGAGATTCCCCGAGAAACCTGCGACTAGTGTGCTTGCGATCGGAACGCCACTGGAATCTTAATGCCGGGCTCTACTGTTGCCATAGCGCTGCCTCCGAGTCTTACCGTTTTCTGTAGTGTGTTGTAGCTGAGGAGGGCTGGAGACCACGAGAGTCTTGCGACCCTCAGGGGCCTACGGAGACGCTCTTAAGCAGCACAGACTGGGCGGTTTTTAATGCTTTTACTAAAGACCATGTGATTTCCCTGGAGTCAAAACATATTCAAAATGTCTGTCAGAGGGAGGCGGGGTGGATATTGTCG
The DNA here is from genome assembly GCF_936440315.1 of Barbus barbus. Taxonomy (NCBI): domain Eukaryota; kingdom Metazoa; phylum Chordata; class Actinopteri; order Cypriniformes; family Cyprinidae; genus Barbus; species Barbus barbus. The sequence continues at coordinate 22,049,325 of NC_136757.1, forward strand.
AGTACATTACAAGATTATTATATGTTCTGTAAAATGGTGAAAATGTATGTTATTTTCCAGCACTGCTTCTGCTATAATGCAGGGAGATTAAATTCAAATGGTATTCAGGCCCTACAGATTTCTAATGTCTAGCTCTTGTTTTGTTTAAAAAAGCACAAAGATGTACGCTACGTGTTTTGAAATGTGAGCATATCTGGAGCACGGACCTGGATGAATATATTATGTTTCATGGCATGAATCCTGCATGTATCCCCCCGACGCTTCACGCCAAATGCATGGGAAACTTCACTGAACATGCTAATTACTTCCCGTTCGGCTTTTGACATGTCACCGGGGATCCGTGCAGCAGAAAGCCGGCTGGTTGTCGCAAACATCTCGGCATAAATTGTTTGGCGCAGCTCTGGCAGAAAGGCACGTGCGAGGAGCGCAAACATGTCCTGATGACTTTAAATCCTTGTGAGTCAATAGAGAGGTGTTTATTAACTTTCACTTGACGCTGCCAGAAATATCTGATGGGATTATGCATTAGTCCGTACGGGGCGAAAACATGGGGAAAAGACTGAATTCCAGCACACTAGGAAGGAAGCTGTTGTGTTCTGATAGGACGGATGCCAGCTGGAAAGAATGTGGACTCACACACACACACACACACACACACACACACACACACTTTCACCTCTTTATGTTGTGGTATTAGAATACAAACTGTAAAGTTACTATGACAGGAAGCTGATGTCAGCTGGTTGCCTTGTGTTTGTCTTCCCGGGGTGTTTTCGGTTTGCAAGAAAAATACTCATTTTGTCCTGGCAGATCTAAGGTGTCCATGTACAGAGTATTGTTGGGGGGGGGGGGGGGTATTGTTGCATGGGGTCTGGAGTTCTTGTTCATGATTGTGAACCTGCAGACGGCGTACTCAGGTGAATCCTCAGGTGTTAGCAGCATTAGCTCTCTGTCTGTGCCGCTTAATCTCTGTGGCAGTGAGGATTAAGAGACGTGCTGCGTGGGATTGTAGGATTGAGTTGATGCTTTGTGAGTCAGTGTGGAGATGTGTGTGGCAGCCCTGGTGAGGTGTGTGTGACACTGTGTGCACCTGAGTGTTTTTTCCAGTTAAACGTGAATTGAATTTGAATTATATCTGTATCAATACCCATATTCACCTTTGTGAACAAATTACTCTTATGAACTGATTCTTTTTAATGAGTCAAACTTTGCAGCTCAATTCATGAACAAATGTTTCAGTTGGTCTTTTTTACTGAATCATTTCGAAAGACCAACCCAGGAATTATCATTTGTCACTGTCACATGTATATCCATCTCTCTCTCTCTCTCGTTCTATATAACATTTATCATTTATAGTATAATAGTTTTAAATGCAATTTAAGACAAATTTTACAATAAAATACCAAGTTTGAGGATCTCCTGTGTCGTTTATAGCATAACAGCTGAGAGAATTGTTAGAAAATATGACATTAATAACTGTCCAGAGCAATTGTAAAATGAATCAGCATTAAATCAGAATGTATACTCGTACCCATGTTTTCCATCTATGAATATATACCAATAAATCCCTGATGTGTATCTATACATGCATGTTTGTATGTGAGTGTACTAGGTTGTGTATTGGTGTGTGTGTGTGCACAGCAGTGTATTTCAGTGTATTGCTTCTATTTGTGCATGAGTGTGTTACTGTGTGGTTGTTGTGTAAGAGAGCTGACAGGAGCAGCAGCGACTGGGATTGAATTAAACAATACCATTCAGAGTGTCTCATAAGAGTATGAAATATACAGCATACCTTCAGGGAGCGCTTGGGGTCTGGCAGCAGCTTCTCTCCCTCATTTTCCTGTTTTTTTGTCTGTGTGTCTGTCTACCACTATCTCTCTCTCTCTCACATGCTCGCTCACTTTCTCACCTACTATTTCCTCCCAGCTGAATGGATTTACTGTATCTTCACCTCTGTGGGTTTGGTGTAATAAACTCTGGTATGCCGGGCTCCTGGTTGCTGTACGACAGATAGAGGGTGCGTGATTTGTCTCTTAGAAGCCCATTGCTGGAAATGTCAGGGACAATCATGTTCAGTAGAGTCATGTTGGGAGAAGTTTAGTCTGTCTGTGAATGTCACTGCGAGGGGGGAAAGCAGGCCAGATTCATCCCTGTAGCGATCGAAAGTCCTTTTAAACTCTCAGAGAATTCTCACGGAGCATTAGACGTTCCGGCGTCGAGGCTGGTGACTGCACTTCCTTTGTGTCATGGCACACTGAAAATCCTCCTCGCTTTAGAGCGATATGCTGCTTTATGTGGAACATTTCACAGCATGGATCTTCAGAACGATATTATTGGTGCGTTAAATACCCAGGACTGTGAAACGGCTCTGTTTAAATAGTCTCATTAGTGTGGGATGCCACATTTAACTATGACTTCCGCTGCAAAAAATGGCAGGGGCCAGTTGGATATTGGAAGAGATGAAGGATACTTGACCTTGGTAATCCATTGCCTGAGGATGTGAAAAGACAAATGTCTCGCTCTAGTTCCATCCGCCGTCTTCTCATATTGATAGAAAGAAGACAGACCTTTGAGATCTATAAGACGGATCGGCCTCCACTGACAGCCATCCATCATTGCAGCTGAAATGTGATTAATGGTGTCGAATAAAGGGAAAAAATAACAGACATTAAAGTTTAGCACACAAGTATGGCCCATTAAGTCTTTTTCCAGTTGCATTTATGGCTACCTTAATCCTTTTTAATATGGCAGGAAATCGATGGCTTCATATTGCTAGCCTAGCTTTTCAACACACTCAATCAAATCCACAGAGGATCTGTCAATAGACCTTGGGCTACTCTGTGAGGTTTGTTTAGTGCTCATTGGACATGCCACTGACCACAAACACAAAGATAGATGATTGGTGAGTAAGAACTGATGGATCGCTGTGTCCGGTGCCTACTTTTCCACTCTTTGTTGTTTTTCACTTTCTGTGAAGGGAAATTGTCTTAATAATAGAGAGGTCACTGATGGCATTTTATCCTGATATCTGAGTTAATGCCATCAATATAGCTGCTTCTAAAAATGTGAGCAGTTAAATTGCATTTTTTAAATTTAATTTTAAATAGACTGCCATTCAGTGTGATTTCCTGTGAGAAAAATGGCTAATGCTGTACAATTAACAGCAAGTTAATGCATTAGGGATCATATTTTTGGTACAACTTTAGTATAGGGACCAATTATCACTATTAACTAGTTGCTTATTAGCATGCCAATTATTAACATATTGGCTGATTATTAGTACTTATAAAACATATTCTACATCCTTAACTATTAATAAGCAGCGAATTAGTTGTTTATTGAGGCAAAAGTGATAATGTTTTTTTAATAGCAAGAATTGGACCGTAACAGAATTCATCTTGGTTAATGTTAATTTATATTCCACTGTTGTATTTTTTTGTTTGTTATTCATGTTCATTATTAATAACTAATGCTGATGTATACCATTTTAAATGTTAAAAACATATTAAAAGCATATTTAAAAATAAACAAAAAATTAAACCAAGATTAATAATTGCTTTACAAGTATTGTTTATTGTTATTTCATGTTTTAACACGTATGACCTATTGTAAAACTGATATTTGTTTAATATCATCAAATGTATTAATTTTATACATGCAGTTTCATTCTGCACTCAACAATCCCATAGCCAGACTTTCAGTTATCATAAATTATCATAAATAGTTGAAGAAAACTTTCTTAACGGCTCATTTATATATAAATAAAATGCAGATTAGACTTTTAACAAAGTTCAGTTATTTGCAGACTTTGTAGAAAATTGTAGAAAATAGAAAAGCAACCTCATATTTTGGATTTAGAATATTTCTTGTGACCTAATCAAAACCTAGTTGGCAGATATTATTGAAGCTTTAAACCTCTGTTGCATCACAAAGTTTACATGTGCTTTTCAGAAATGTGACTTGATGATTAATAATTTACTTAATAGATGTGACTTAGTAATATTATTTCTGTCTGTATAACCAGTTAGAAAATTTAATTGCATTTATTCATGTTTAATATCTGGGGTCCCAGATATGTTTTATATTTGAGACCTCAATCACAATGCAATTTTGTATTGATGGGAGACATGTGATCAGTGACTTCAAGCTCATACTTTAATGTTAAGTAGTTTTTTTAGGCTATTAAAATGGTGTCTCTCAGACACCAAATGGAATATGAGAGGTTAAAATAAATTCATTGCACTGTGTTAAATGAGTGATTTTATTTCTGTTATAGTCTTGGGAATCAGAGAAACATAGAGAGCCCTTGAGTGTGCACATTTTCCTTCTCTTTCAGAGCAAGGGCAGAATTCAAAGTGGAAGGAATTGTAGTGCTTTCCATCAGTAATCTCTCAGAGGGAAGAATCATCTCATGCTATGATTATAGAGAAGGTGAGAATTTCTTCATATGTTCAGATCTCTTAGAGTTGAGAAGAGCATCTCTTTCTCTTCGTCTCTTTTTCTAACTCTCACGTTCTCCAGTCCTTTCACTCTATCTGTATCCCATTCTCTCCCTGTCTTGCTCGTGCTCCATTTCTTCTCACGTTTGCTCTTTCCTCCAGTTTTCTAGGCTGGGAGTTTCTTCTAAACCCTTAGTGAGACCCTGATTATCTGTATTCAGAAGAAGGAAATAAGTCTGTAATTCCAGCAGGGCAGGGTGCTAAAAGACCTAATTTGACAGAACAAGTCCAACCATAAAAAGTCTTTATGTAATCATGTGCAGGATTTAGCATCAAACTAGAAAAAACCTGTAGTAAAGTGGGTTTACTGCATCTCTCTGCATGAACAAGGATTATTACCATGGCTCTGTGAGTGAAGCTCGCTGATAAATTCTGTATTAAGATGTTCCAGTATATTGAAATTTCTCCCGCACACGCCGGAGCCGAAGCAAAGAAAGACCATTATAATGGTGAGCAATTTATTTGTCACAATATTTTTTTGTCCCTCTGAAATAAAAAGCTGTTTCGCCTTATAAGTTTTTTTTTCCCCCATAAGGCCGTTTTCTCCTTGAGGCACCGGATCAGGTGGATGGCAGCTGTTATTTGTCTATGCAGTGAGGCTGAACGAAAGGAGAGCTGTGGTGTTTAAGACTGTTCTAACACCTCCGTTTTCTTGAATAATTACCTCCATCATAGCTGCTGTGATCCACAGTGCCCCGGACTCACAATCCTACTGCTGTAGACTCTTAAAACAGAGAAACTCAGGTATACCTTGCACAAAACATGCTGACTTTTAAAGGTACAGTTGGTCCATGAAAAATCATAAGGTTGCTCCTTCGGTTCTGTTGTTTAGTACATTTTGTGTCCTCATCATAATATTAATATCATCTTAAGATATTGTATAAAACTTTCTACTCACAATGTGCAAAAACAGTATTCATTATGTTAATATTTGAATTAATGGTGCAATTTTGCCGTAGGTGGTAACAATTGTATTTAAGTGAGTGCACAAGAAGTGGCTGAAGTGTTGGTACAAAAAAACTATTAAAAGTTTTCATTTATTGAAAGCCTAAACAACTTAAATGAAAATTACAAATGTTGCCTTAGAAATGTTACTTAAACTATAATCAAAATAAATTAAAGCTAAATGGAAATATATAAAAAAAAACGAATAAAAATGACACACGCACATAGCGAAATTACTAAAACTGAGAATTTAAATATTAAAGGTAATAAAAATATTCATAAATACTATAATATAAATAACATTAAAATAACACTAGTTTGTGAATAAAATCTGTGCTGATAGTCACAAAAGGCTACTCATTTAGCCTGGAGGAGACAGACTTGTGCAATCAAACAATATTTTTTGTTTTTCATTATGTTGTATTAGTGGTAAAAAAACTCTGTCTTTGAGAAAAAAGAGAGAGAAATATGTGTGACACACCGCACACCATGTCTTAATTAAGAGTTCTAACATGGAAGTAGGAACTTTCCAGGAGGATTTGAGCACAGCTGCAATTACTTTTAACATGGAAAAACTAATTTATTAAGAAATATTCCAGGTGCTTCTTCATTTTTTCCTTTAATTTATTCTTGGTAATATTTTTTTTAAATTAGTAATTGATTTGTAGTTGTTTTTCCCCCATGTCCTTAATATCACTTTCCATTCTTTTAGTTTTTCATAGTAGTAAGAAAGCAGGTCCTTAATGGTATCATCCTCCAGGAAGTGACATTATTTTTTATTGGAAAACCACAAAATCAAGTTAGAGTAAGAGATTAAATGAATTCTGTGAAGTTTTATTTTGGTATTACTTAGTTTCTCTCACTATAAAAAAAAAACAGTTTTGTGCTTTATGCAATTCTTTAATTACAGAAACCATTGGATAAATATCAAAATGAACAGCAACTTGACACCTCATGTAAATTTCAGTCTCCCATTGAGTAATGGCTAACTTTAGCTCTTTATTCCCATCCTGCTAGGTTCCCCACTGCTAAGCATCCTTTTCATTTTCTTGCTATGGTATAAATAATCAAGTTATAATTTATAAAGCTTGACCAGAACATATTTCTAAAAGTTAGGCATATTCATTTACAGAGTTCAAAAGGTGCTGCATAGCAGCAGTGACCCCCATAAACATTGCATGTTTGAAAGAAAAGTTGGCCCATGCATCCAGTGTTAAGAAACTAGCAAAGTGCTCTATGATTGGTGACTTGAAATAGCTCCGGCTGTGCTTTTGGTGTGATCAGGGGCGTGGGAACAGGGTGAGGGTGCTGAAGCACCCCCAGTTTTTTTCTGTGGGCAACTGTAAACTCATCTTTGAGTTTGTGTGGAGAGTGGAAGCTGAAGCGAGCTTTAGGACACGGAGGCTCCAGCGTGGTCACTTGTATTTTTTTTTCATACAGTAAAAACAACTTAAAATACGCAGTGTGATTTTTGCTCATAAAGATAAGAGTAATATATCATTTGGAACTGTAAAGGGTCTACTTTTATTTGTGTGCATTCACAATATCAACATTGTGCTTTTATAAAATAGGAAAACAGAGAATGCGCTTTCTGCCGGTCTTGAACAAGAGGGCTTCAATGATGAACCGAAACTCGGCAATTCGAAACTGGCTCACAGATATGATATATCTATAGAAAGCTTTAAATTACTACTTTAAAACGAAATAATGAAAAGCAAAGCAAAAACTCTTCATTAGCCTATGTAATCCGTTAAGATGCATATATTTCTCTCTGCGCGTCCAATGAGGAGATGGCGAGTCATTTTTTCCCAGTCACCGTCTAAAATATAAAAATAAGGGAAAGCCTAAAACAGGCCCGATTACAATTTACGTTTTATTTTATAATTATATTCAATAATAAAAAAAAAGTATGGTGATAGGCCTATGTGAATTATTTATTGGCCTATCTTTTTAATCCATGCATCAAATGCTTTTAAAAACAGCTTTAAAATTACTTTATTGCATTCCAGATGCTTTTAAAGAACTTTTCACTATACATTTTAAGGGCTTTTAAGCTTGAATGTAGCTTGAATGTAAAATATTGTTATGAATTCATTGTAGCCTATTCCCATTTGTTAAATAGCTAATTGATTTCTAACACGATCTCATGAAAGTGCGTTGGCTATAGCACGATTTTCTGTTTCTATTTGGCGTAATATTTATACGCAGAAATTGACTAACCCGCAACCCCACATCACCCCCTACATAAAACACCTTCCCGCACCCCTGGGTGTGATGCATTGTTTAGCATTCAAACCTGACCTTCATGAGCCTTTTCATTTATAGTATAATGCAAAAGATCAGGTTGAAAATGTGGTTCCTTTTTCAGAAACTTGAATGTGTTTGTGCACCATGGCATTTTGCGTCACACGTGTTGCGTGTTGTGTACGTGTTGTCGGGTGGGGTGGTAAATGTGGGGTTCTTCCAGCGTCCATGCACCTCTCATTTCTCTTTGCCTTCATGTTAATGGAATCAGGGGAGAAATCCATTTTTTCTTAAGGAACAAGTGAATGAAATTCACTGTAAATGCCAGCGGATGACAGATCGTAGAGATTGGACAGACGCAAGGGGCAAAGAGAAGGAAACGGCGAGCGCAGGGCGAGGGGGCGGAGGGGAATAAATGGTGTTTCTGCTTTTCATTTCTAGCTGTGCCGTATCCTCCCATTTCCCCTCTACAGAGCTACAACCAGACATTAACCGCAGCTTTACAGCCCCGCAGTAGATGCGATTGAATAATGTGGGTGTATGTGAGCTAGTGGAGGCTCACTGCAGTACATTCCCTTTAATTAAAAAACACCATGAACACAGAGCACGAGGAAGAGGGGGGGGGCCTCAGGACATTCTGCTGATTTTTACAGCCATCTACAAAGTATTTTATCCCTCTGCAATGACATGTACCCATGCTTTTATGACATGGCAGTAAAGAGAGACTCTTGGGATGGAAGACCGAGGGTCTTACATTTACTAGCTGGTGAATTATTACTGGTACGCATCACAGATCTGCCCGGGTCCCAGATGTCCCCACTGTGCGGTGAACGGTTATGTGGTAGTATGATATTGTCGTGTGTCTGGATGCATCTATTGCTTTATACTCTGTATTTAAGTAGGCGGTATTCTCTGCAGTTGAAAACAGATGCTAAATGTATGTTTTTGGTCGAGATGAAATGCTTGTTTGCGTTGTCTTTGTGACTGTCAACCTTATTATATGGAAATTTATTTGTGCAGACATATTTTTCTTAATGATTGCGTTCTGGAGCCCAATCACTTGACGCAGCGTGGTTAATTTATACATTTTATTTACTTGTGCATTAATGATTACAGTTTTTGTAACACAAAATTCAAAATCTTCAACAGCTGCTGAAAGGGTGTTTAATGGTTTATTAGCTTGATTAGCTTATTATTCATGTCGTAATATATTTTAACCAAGGCTGACACACGCTAATGAATCCTCTTGATTTTTTTGTGGTATTTTATTTTTTTTGCTTCTTATGTTCTCAGTGTTTTTATCTGTGTATTTTTATTTGTGTCTACATCCAAACTGTAGAATTCAACACTAAAGATGCCCTGATGGGAGGATAAAAGATCCAGCCAGTTGTCTGAACTACGGCTTAAATTTTGCATTTAATCGGTGATATAGTAAAAACTGTAATATTATGAAATATTATTACAGTTTAAAATAACTGTTTTCAATTTTAATACATTTTAAAATGTCATTTATTCCTGTGATGGCAAAGCTGAATTTTCAGCAGCCATTACTCCAGTCTTCAGTGTCATATGATCATTCAGAAACCATTCAAATGCTGATTTCGTTGCATTTTTTAATTGATCATAAAGGGGTCATATTACGTTGCTAAAAAGAACATTATTTTGTGTATTTGGTGTAATGCAATGTGTTTATGTGGTTTAAGGTTAAAAAAACACATTATTTTCCACATACTGTAAATTATTGTTGCTCCTCTATGCCCCACCTTTCTGAAATACGTAAATGTTTACAAAGCTCATCGTTCTGAGAAGTGAGGCGTGCTCTGATTGGCCAGCTATCCAGTGCGTTGTGATTGGCCGAATACCTCAAGCGTGAGACGGAAATGTTACGCCCCTCACCGCAATGTGATGCTGTGTCCCGATGCAACGAGACAAAAACAATAAATATAATGATTATAATGACTTAAATTGTCTTTTTGCGCGGCGCGATGCAACGCAAACATAACCATGTCTGCATTTGTGATCGGAGAAACGACAAACAACAAGCACTACTCTACACTGCTCAAAACACGCGTTTGAATAGTCAGTAGCAGAAACGTACTGACAGGCTGTGAGTCAGAAGCGTCAGACTGTCCTTGCAGAGTTGGAATTGCCCCACTTTTCGCCAGCATTGTAGGCTACTCTTCCAAGTTCAGGAAATAGTCCTCCATAAAATGCGCTGCACACACTCTAATATTTGGGTTGAACTGTTCTGGAACAGTGTTGTAAATACAACTTAACCACTGATTTCTAGTTGTGTCCTCTTTTGGAATATAATATACAGTGAGAATAATAGTTCCGCCCTCTTTCTTTGCGTATACATTTGGGCGGTGTTTTGAAAATCTTGCCACACCGTGACGTAGACATGTGGGGGCGTGTTTAAATGAGCCATTTTAGGGGGTGTGGCACAGTCTTAACTTTTATAAAGAATATCTCTTTGGTTTTGAGACTTTAGTCTTTGCAACTTCAGGGATATAATCTATGCACAAACAGCTTGTAACACTCCAAAGAGAAAGGAAAACTTGAAATTTTATTATATGACTGCTTTAAAAACAAATGTGCTGCTTAATATTTTCGTAGACAATCCAAAAGAGTAATTAAAAAATTCAAAGCATAAATTTCTTTAAAGGAAAACTAATTTTAGAACTCCCCTAGAGTTACCGTTTTAGAATCCATTCAGCCGATTTCCGGGTCTGGCGGTAGCACTTTAGCTTAGCTTTGCATAGATAATTGAATCGGATTAGACCATTAGCATCTCGATCAAAAATGACCAAAGAGTTTCGATAATTTTCCTATTTAAAGCTTGACTCTTCTGTAGTTACTAAGGCTGACAGAAAATTAAAAGTTGCGATTTTCTAGGCTGATATGGCTAGGAACAATACTCTCATTCCTGTGTAATAATCAAGGAACTTTGCTGCCGTACCATGGGTGCAGCAGGCGCAATGATATTACGCAGCGCAAGCTTTAGGAAAATTATCGTAACTCTTTGGTCATTTTTGATTGAGATACTAATGGTCTAATCCGATTCAATGATCTATGCTAAGCTAAACTAAAAGTGCTACTGCCAGACCCGGAGATCGGCTGAATGGATTCAAAAATGGTAAAACTCAACTGTTTAACTCTAGGGGACTTGGAAAATGAGCCTATTTGGAGTGTTGGAGTGGAGCGTTCCTTTAAAAAAATGGTACCGAACCCAGACTGTTGAATGGTAACTCATATGCAAATATATATAAAATTTGGTTTAATATCCAACTATTATTGCATATAAATACATAAACATTTTTTTGTAAATAAAACCAAACATTTAATCTTAATAAATTCCACAATCAGCACATACAACTGCCCAACAACTTTTGAAAAACAAATGACCTTGATATATCTTGGCCCCAAGCTCAGATATATTCATAAGGTCCACGAATCCTCCCTTTAATATGAAATTGTCAGCACATACATTTTTTTTCCTTCCCTCAGCTTCTATTCTTATTTTTATGACACATTTGGGTACATCCATTTGACAGTTTTGCCTGCAGATGAGAGTTTGATTGGTAATGAGAAAGGACTTTGATTAGGGCTGTTTCAGTAGAGTTTGTGCGTCAGCTCAGGAGAGTCTGACACTCCAAACAGGCTGCTGGTCAGAGTTGCCAATCAACATTAGTCAAATATATCAGTCAGCTTGTTATTCCAGACGAGTCACTGTCTTTATTTCACTCGAGTAATTGTTTGGACCTTTGACCTTATGGCAATATCTGTAATTTCATTCCCTGCACCCTGTAAGGTTGTCAGAAATCAATGACAGATGACATAATCAGATGTCCTTAGAACTGAAGAATTCATCTACTGTCATCAGAGATTAGATCCAAAGGTGCCTTATTCTACACTTGTGACATTACTTCTTTCCAAGTGTACTTTTCGTGTTTCATGTACCAAAAATAGTTAGAATTTACTTTAACATTTTCTTTTCTACAGTATGTGAATGTCCTCTAGATAACTCGATTGCAGAATGAATTAGAAGCAGAGGTGGGTAGTAACGAGTTACATTTACTTCCTTACATTTACTTGAGTACATTTTTTGGGTAACTAATACTTTTAGAGTATATTTTAAAATGGGTACTTTTACTCTTACTCAAGTATATTTTTAGAGAAAAAACGGTACTTTTACTTCGTTACTGTGGGCGACTCTCCTCTCGTTACTGTATCTTAATGCAATACAAGTTAAAAATGCTTCGGTTTATTCCAAACGCGCCGTCTACTTTTCTCTGGGCAATGAACGATGCCCATTCGCGAATGATTCATTCTTTTGAGTCGATTCTGTTTAAAGGCTTTATCAAACCAGTTGGCAAACCAGTGAATCGGTTCGCGAATCAGTTCGAACGATTCGTTCAGTTCCCTGCCGCACGCGCTGAGTTTCTGAAGCGGTTCTCACTCAGATAACAGAGAGTTTAAGAACATCAAGAGAGCTGAAGACGTGGCTTTGGATCTACAGTCAGTTGAAAGCAAATCTGCAAAGGCTTGTTTGCTAGAGCTATATGAAGATCTTTATTAGATGAACACCGCGTGTGCTGTCTACTGTTCCACACGTATATGCCACGATACCACTATGACATTACCAGTTTGTTGTACATGTACTTATTACATTAAATACAATGTATAATTTATACATTAAATAAGCTGTCACAGAGTATGAAATGAACACCCGCGTTAGCTCTGCGCAGCGGCGCGCGGCATGTTCTAGACACAATATTCATATTTTTACAATATTTACACTTGCAAAAATATAGGCTACATTTGTTTACATTTTGCAGAACAGAAGATCCGTCAATATGCATTTGCTTCGTTATGTTCAGAGCAGTCATGTGAGGCGTTTTCAGAGGTTTCAGTGTCAGAGGTTATAGGATAATACATAATTAATTTACTTTAAAATATAATTTAATTCAGTGATGCAAATCAGAATTTTCATCAGCTGTTACTCCAGTTTTCGGAGTCATATGATCCTTCAGAAATCATTACAATATATCGATTTATTACCAGTGTTGGAAACAGTTTTGCCGTTTAATATTTTTTGGAACCTGTGACATTTTCTTCAGTATTCTTTCATGAATAGAAAGATAAAAAGAGCAGCACTGATAATAAATCAACATGATTTCTGAAGGATTATGTGACACTGAAGACTGGGGTAAAGGCTGATGAAAATTCTGATTTGCATCACTGAAATAAATTACATTAAAATATATATACATATATATATTGAACGGCAGTGTGTGTGTGTGTGTATACACATACACATTACATAAATGTAATCTATATATCTAAATAAAAATAGACTATATTCAGTACCTATATGATCCAAAGTAACTAGTAACTAACTACTTGAGTAGTTTTTTTATCCAATACTTTTTTACTCTTACTCAAGTAACTATTCAGACTATTACTTTTACTTTTACTTGAGTAAATATTTCTAGAAGTACTTTTACTTTTACTTGAGTACAGTTTTTGGGTACTCTACCCACCTCTGATTAGAAGTTATCAGTCGTGAGCATCCTCTACTTTATGAATGACCTTTCTAATTCCTGATGCTGGGACAATGAGAATTTAAGAAGGACTAAAGTTAAGAGATTTGCAAGGACGCTGAAGGAGGCAGACCATACGGCTGTGCCTGGCAGATGTGCTCTCTCTCTCTTTCTCTCCTCAATACTTTTTTGCTCTTTTCTGAACGCAGTCATTGTCTGCTGTACGGGACATTGGGCACGGAGACTCTCATTACTCAAGTGAGGAGGTCTCCAATAACAAGGGCGGCTAGCGGACGATGTTTGAACGCATTAGCTGTGCAGTAATGCATAATGTATGACATGGTGTTTGCGTGCAGGATAGTCTTCACCTGGCCTGTGGGCCAGAGATTATAGGCAGAGAGATGGAGCGAAGAGATGACATTATACCGAGGGAGAATTTCAGTCCATTCATCTCTGCACCACGACTGCTGATGGGACTCGGGCGCAAGAGCCTGCTTGCGGCAATGCAGTGAGAATGCATTTAACACCATCCAAGATCCAAGAGTCTGAGACAAGAGTGCAGTGTTTTAATCATTAATGTGGAAATCATTCGTCTGTTCTGTGAGTTATTACTCCTCGGTAGGTAGTTCATCTCAGTGCCCTGATGAGTTTAAATCGTTTCTTTTTCCTTGAAAACAGACTGTAGTTCCAATTAAAACAGAGCCTCAAATATAATAATAAATTATTGAATTTGATTTACCCATTGTACTTAAGCCAAAACATTTTTAAATATTAAAAATTTGTTAAATATTTTAAATATTATTGGAAAAGTATTTACTTTTGTATTTACTTTACATTTTCTACCCAATAAACTATTGTGTCTTTCTGCCTAGCAGTACAGAAACAGTTTCAGTTCAGTTCAATGTATTTTTATAACACTTTTCTCAATAAATATCATTCCAAAGCAATATGTTGTCACACAACCCACAGTTTGAAAAGCCTGCAATAAAGAACTCAAAGAGGAAGTCTGTCTGGATTCCTGTGCATTTATAAATTTACAGCAAGTAGAATTTTATACAACTGGAGATGTTGGAAACTCTAATGTTGGAAACTCCCATACATTCTTCACAATGACATAGCTGCCATCTCTTTGACAAGAAGGCAGGTTTCATGGAACGCCAAGTAATGGCATTAAGTGAAATCAAAATCATAAAAAAGACTGAGGTGACTCATAAATTGTCATCGACTTGCAGCATTCTCCTGAGGAAAATGGTTATCTGTTCCTGAGTTGACAGTTTCTGATGGATTCTGCCTACTTATAGACATTAGATCTGTTCCAAAACTTAGTGAGCTGCCTCACCGTCTACTGTCTGTCTAGACAGCTGCTTTCTAATGTGGCATCCTGAACATTATGAGACCTCAGTGATTGATTTAGAACACTCTACATATACAGAGGCAGCAACTTCACATGGGACACTTAACTCAAAGTAAATTTCAATTGAGTTTGACATGCTGCAAATCTAACAGCGTAAAATAAAATACATAACATAAATATTGGGTAAATTATTAGTTTTTAATCACATTGAACTTTTATTTTTTATTTATAAGCAACTTTTCTCTCACATCATTCATCTTGGATTTATTTTTCACAGAGCCTGTTGCAGTGCCTTCTGGGTTTGCCTTCTCAGCATGGGATGAATGTAACACTGCCTCAGATTTTGGCCCCGTGTATTTTAGGCAGGCTTCATGTTCGGAGTGCACCTATGATTGGGGTGATGCATTGCAATGTTTACCAATATTTAGCTGTCAGTATTATTTTTATATATTTTTTATTACATAATACATTTTATTTTGTATTTTTTTGTTATATTTATATTTTTAATTTTATTTTGTGTTTATTAATTATTTTATTTTATTTTAATTTTATTTAATTTTTTTCACAAAAAAAAAGATTATTTGGTGCAGATCGTGAGAATGCAAAATGTAACTGCTGGAAACTCACAACTGAGTAAAATATATCCCAGTTTTGAATAACTGTAAACTGACACTGTCACAGTATTATCATATCATGAGCCAGATAACAGTATCATTTTGCATCGCCAGGGCCCTGCTGATTCCCACCCCTGGTGCCTCTCCTTAATATGTAGCCTCCGTAGGCAGCTCATAAGGTTTTCGACCGAGCAATTTAGAGGGCTTCATTTGAGGGAGCGTAATGACTGTACTTGGACATTAAATGCAAAGAAAAGTCATCGGAGCAGATCTGACACAATTCAGCCATGGCCAAGCCGCTTTTGTAGAGGGCATTTTTTTTAGTGGGGGCTAAACGCAGATGAGACACATGGTGGTTAAACAGCGCTGACCGAGCGAGTGAGAAGAAATGACTGAGCGGCTGAACTTACATCTGCTGGGGGCTGTGCTGTTCTCATTAACTCTCTCAGTGTGAGACAGTCCAGTGCGCTCTCATCCACTCCCCGCGTCCGACTCTGACTGTTACCGCGTTCAAACAGTGTGGGCCCTCACAGCCTGATAGCAGAGATCCTGTCATCAGCCCATCAGACCCATAATGCACCTCAGATGGTCGCGCAAGCCACCGTGTGTTAAGCTGCCCACACTGTTTATATTTAGCCCTCCTGTAGCACTATGTCAGTGCTGCAGGATGAGAGATGCCTGTGGGCCTTTTACCAGCGAGTGTGTGTGACAAGGAACACACACGCGCACACACATGCTGTGTTTGCTGTGTTGGAAGCTCTTAAGATAAGACTTAATGAGAATCTGTGAGTGGAGTGACAGTGGTAGTAAAGGTGAAGTTAACTCTGTTGTCGTCTCACACTGCCCTGAGCTAAACAACATAAAGCAACACAGATGGGCCTGAATGACAATGCTGACAATCACAATAACCGTCACATCCCACATTTCTGCGCAGTACAACCAGCTAATTCATTGCAAACAGTGTGTCGCTGTCCCATTGGATATGTAAGCACTTTTTGTGCTGTAAAATGGTAAGTGGAGGGAAAAAAAATCAGTAAAACGAGTCTTATGAAACCAATTTAGTCTATAATCCTTAGCAAAAGAGAAAGAAAAAAAAAATGGTCTGTGCACGCACCGAATGCTCTCTAGGTGAACGTTCCCATTTGGAAAGGACTGCACCTCTATATTTCCTGACAAAGCAGTTTTATCCTCTGATTAATAGACCGGTGAGAGAAAAAATGTGTTTTAATTAGAGAAGAAAATCTATCATCACCTCCTCAGGATAATTTGCTCCGACTGACAAAACCATTATGAGTAACAGGGGTGTGAGTGGAAATGTGGTTACCTACAACAGCAGGCTGTATTTTAATTAGTTGTTGTATTAACAATCAAGAAGCAAGATCAGGAGGGTTTTTCCTATAGTTCGCAACACCTAAAAAAAAAACTACAAATAAACAGAAACGAGACAAATAGTGGCGTTCCTGTTAGGGTATATAAATATATATATGATTGAGTGAATGTGTGTGTGTTGTATTGTGCAGTTTGTGTATAATGAAGACAATTTGCCCAGGAACAGATGGCGGGTGTTGATGCTCTCGTTGACAGGTAGCATGTTGTCAGCGCTTGGTGTTGTTATCATACAGAGAACAGCAGCTTTGAGTCTTAATTGGGACCCAGAAGGATTTTGTTGGGCGTTGAGGAAGAGAGAGATGGATGGAAAGAGAGGGAGACAGACAGAGAGGGAGAGAGCACGAGAGATAAAGAGAAGGAAAGAGAGAGAATCTCAGCCAGGAGAGGAGTCAGAGTCGGTATTAAAGTGAAACACATCAAAAACTCACCAGCTGGCCCAACACATTCCTGAAAAGAGGAAAGAAGTCAAGTGAAGGGACTTTTTCTTTTCACTCCCTCTCCAAAGAAGGTTGTGCGCACAGGAGAAGCCAGAAACAGAGACAAAAATAGATGCCATGTGTGCTTTTTTATTTATTTAGCTATGTATTTTTCAGCACATGCTTAATGCCACATCAAAGTTCTCTTCGACTAATACCCACAACGTCTCTCAATCTGGGCGTGAATATTAAATACTCGTTTTGGCTGTTTTCCACGCTTCCCCTGCAGGCACCTCGATGAGGTGGAGGCAGAAACGGTGAGAGCGAGAGCTGGGGTGATTTCACAGTGACTTGTTGAGACCACTCTAGTCTCTTCCTCCACACAAGAGATCCCTGGAAAGGAACAGACATGGCAAATGATATCGAAATGTTAATTTCTTTCGTCTGTGCAGTGCGAAAGCATTTTTTTTTACGTCCCGTGTTTTTCCCCGCCGTCCACAGGCACCATGATGAACGGTGCTTTCTTGCAAATGTATGGTTAAATGGTGGATGGCGGCAATTGGTTTGCATAGGGAAGCCTGGGTAATGGAGTGAAAGAGATGACAGCTGCTGGAACCGGGGAAATGAAATATCTGCAAAATTGTCCACTTTTTTTCTCTGCGTTTTGGAGGGGTAATTTGAACACCATTACGCAGGATCACATGACTGTCTCTTTGATGGATTAGCCCTATACATCTACAAATTAAATTCTCTTATGTAAGTCGGTCACAGAACACCCGAATGAGCAAAACTCTTGATTGGCCCCACTGTAAGTTAACAAAATACCACAAAGATTGTAAGTAAAAGGAGCAGTTTAACCAAAAATGAAAATACTGTTATCATTTACTCATTCTCGTTACTCACCTTCAAACTCGTATATACTGGTAGCTGTTTTCATTCGTTTATAATTAATGGAGTCTGGAGCATTTCAAGCTTAAAAATGGGCAAAAATCCACCACAAAAGTAGCTCTGTGTGCTACATTCCAGTTTTGAATTTCTTGAAATCTGAACTAGTTTTCCTTGATGCAAAAATGCAATGTCCAATTTGTGAAAAGAACAAATTCTCCTGCATCAAATCTTTTGAGTTAATTGGTTGTTTCATTCACGGATCGAACTGATATGATAATAAAAATGATTCTTGAGCACCAAAACAGCGTATTAGAATAATGTCTGAAGAATCATGGAGTAATGATGCTAAAAAATTAGCTTTGCATCATGAGAATAAATTACATTTTTAAATATATTAAAATCAAAAATAATTATATTTCACAATATTGCTATTTTAATTGTATTTTTTATCAAATGAATGAATCCCCAAAAACATTTTTAAAAATCTTACTGACCCAAAACTTTTAAAAGCTTCTGTATGTATTTGGAATTCAGCCCACACTTTGAATTGACTGTTATGATGCTTGAAAGCACAGGCCTCCATTAGTTGCATGGAAAAAAGCATCAAGAACCTTTTTCATAATATCTTCTTCTGTGTTCCACAGATAAAAGAAAGTCCCACAGGTTTGGAACGACATGAGGGTGAGTAAATGATGACAGGATTTTCATTTTTGGTTGAACTATTTCTTTAAACTAGAAATAGATTAAAGTCATGCTTTTAGGTATATTCATATAGGTTCACTGGTGTTCTGACAGTCCTATTTGTCTAGAAATGTGTTTAAAAAATGTGTCAGAAATCGAAATCTAATACATAGATCAACGGGAGTATGTTGTCACAGTGTGGTGAAGCAGCTTCCTTTGACCTGGTGCTGGATACCAGCGATAATTCAAAGTTAGAGACGAAGAAACAAAGTCAGGCTGTGATCATTTATGTCTACCTCTGTTTGGCTCATTGACCCTGATCCCACAGAGAAACATTTAAAAGACCTCCTCCTCATGCTGTCATTGGGCGGATTCCATTTAAAAGTATGCCCTACACACTCTAAAGGGCAAAGCACTTGCAGTGAGCACTTTGAAGGGTGTAGGGTATGCATTCGGAACAACTTACTATAATAACATGCACCACTGCCACTTTATTCTAAATGAGAAACATCATGATAGCATGCATAATAGTGCAAAATTAATCTTTTCATTGTTTTATGCTTGTTTGTTGTGACAAAATTTGTCCTCTTTGTAAGTCAGATTTCTTACAAAATGCTTATATCTCTGTGTAAAATTTGCACATGACAGTCTTTAAATTCCCTGGTAAGATTTCAAATAAAAGACCATAGGTTTTAAAATGAATTGCTTAGGCACCTTACGGTTCAGTGGTCTTCTCAGACCATAAGACTGTAAGTAATTGTGCCTTTTGGGAAAAGGCCAGATTCATAGTCATCGAAAATATTGTCCTTCATATACACTTCATAAAGTACAGTCATAAATACAAAATTTTGCCAGTATTCTTGTCCTAAAAGTGACATTACCGCCATCTGTATGATACTTTGTGTTCTCCACTCAAGAGGACTTAACTTTTGCCTTTGCCGAAGGCTCTGACGACAAAATAAATCCATTTACCGTCGCAAGACACCATGCTGAAATGGTCTCATCTTTCTCATAACTTCCCACTGGTCTCTAGCCAAATAAGCAAAGGCATCTCATGACCTTATTATTGAGGAGAAAATGGCTGTTTTCTGTTTGTTTTCGGACCATATGGCTCCATTAGTGGCGTAATGACCCTGAGGCCCCTTGAGCGCTCCACGCTGCCCCCAGTGGCCACTCATCCTCTCGCATTGTTGATGGTTTTTTGCATGCTCCAATTAGCACCCACAAAATGCTCATTTGCTGTTTATGATGTTGTGTGTCTGTTTGTGTACCTGTTGATTTGACTGCACCACTGCCTTTGCACATGCATCATGCAAGTGTGCTTGTCAACAGTTTTTTTTTTGACTAGTTCATATAATAGCAGATATATTCTAAAATCTCTATGGTAACCTGAATTTGTTTTTCTTCACATGCTTATCGTTATATACTTCTGTTTTATTAGAATTGTTTACATGGCAAAATTGCTTTTATCCAAGGTGACTTTCATTGAATTCAGTGTATACCTTTGAGTATAGTGTTTGAGCTACAAGCATTGAAAATAGAGATCACACACTTGTACTGGATATTGTCTGTAGGTCGGAGTTGAAGTGCTGTTATGAAATACAGGAGAAAATGGCAGAGAGTGCATGATGTTCATCAGTCTCTAATTTGGTAACTGAAGACTTTTTTGGATGGACTAATTTTTGCAGGAAGAGCTCAGATAAATTTGTGTTTCAAATGTTTGCAGTTAAAGCTACTTTTCCTTTCTTTTTTTTACAGAACTATCTGAACCTTCTTTATAGATTGAAACATTTTTTTGCCAATTCTCTGGGTAAAAATAACAGTTGGTGGCTTCAATTCTGCTGGGATCCCATCCGAATTAAAGAGGGAATCAATAAGGAGTCCAATCATGTAAACTGTTCAGAACAGCCACTGGAGTAGCATCGACTGTATGATCTTCATCCTAATCAATTGCTTCTCTTCATTATACAGTATACATAACTATTTTACATATATTACACATATTTTAGGTTTTGTGATGTGTGCATTGAGCACACAATCTTCTGTGACATCCTGTGCTAAAACTATAACTCATACATCATTCAGATATCAAATTCCTTCCAAATAGCGCTTAAGTTGAGTCTCAAGAGTTTATTTACAAATTTTCATGAGACTGATTTCTCAAGCTCGACTTTCCATTTCTGTGTGATGGTTTTTTTTTAAGAGATATTTCAGAATGCTGCGCAGCCTCCTCAGTCCCCTCAAGGGATTAGAACATGGCCTTCAAACATGATTTGATGTTAATCATTAATTAGTGTGTGTTTAATGAGACCAAATGCTTTAGTAACAAGCTGTGTAGTGATTCCCTTACAAGCCTGGCATTAGCAAGGTCAATCTACATGGCGTTCAACGAGTGGAGAAGGAAAAGCGATGCTCTGGCGTCACGGCAGTAACAGAAACATAGAACTTCTGACCAAATTTGCATGCAGAAGAATAGGATTTGAGAGTCAGCATTACATGGGTCTGACGAAGAGAGAATGACTCACCTGTTTGCTCAGTTAAGGGTAGCATGCCGTCCTCTCGGATTCTCAGGTGGGTGCCGCAGGTTAATGAATGGAAAGCCGAGAGCTCAAGAGTATAGTCTTAATGCCTGTTATGATAACCACAGACTCTTGGAAAGTCAGAACAACTTCTCATTAAACAGATGGTTCAGCCTAGAATTAAAGTTGTATAATCATTTTCTGACCCTCATGTCCCTCCAAACTAAATCTTCCAAGATAGAAATAGAATATAATTTTTTTTATGAATGCACCATTTTTATGAGGCATTTCTGGTCTTTTTGTAGCTTGAAAGCTTCAATTTTTAACTATTGTCATTTCATGGAAAACACTGACCAGCACAGATTTTAAAAGAGCATGGGAACGAGTAATTGATGACAGAATTTTTGTTTTTGGCTGAACTATTCCTTTAACACTTTTCTTTTCCTGCTTTTCTCTCTGTCTGCCATTGTTTGGAGAACTTCAAAAAGACAAAGGAGTTTACTGTGGAAAGACAAAGAACTTTTCTCTGCATAATAGACTTTACATTTTGTTTCCAGTATTTCAATTAATTAAACCCTTGAAAGGTAAATTGTGATTGACATTAATTTCCCATTGTTTTTGATATGAGAACAATGGAAAACTGTCAGCAAGGCATAAAAACAACTTAATACTTCATGCAGAGAATGAGTTATCTGTGATTTAAATGTAATAATCTGATGCGCATGTGAGACAGCTTAATTAAATCAGATATGATTTGAATATCATCTAAAGGATGTCTTTTGTAATGAAGGCATAGGAAAAATTGTCCAACGACAGTAATTGCTGTAAATTGAGGACTTTATACAAGAATATATTATGGAAATTGCAAAAGTGGTCAAAGACCAATGTAAATCATTTAAAACATAAACTTCAATTTTTAGTCTTTTCCATCTCTGCAGCTAGGTCATATGCTGCCTAATATAACAGGGTTTTGAAAGATGAAAATATGACGATTACAGATGAATACTTTAGTATGAAATCAAATTCTCTCTCAAGGCTCATTCTCTCTGTTTTTAAATTATTTAATATTTCCTGTCTAAACTAACAGATGCATATATAAAAAGAAATATTTCTAGTATATGCCATTAATAAAATACATATTTATTATTTATGTTATAATTGTTATTCATGTGTTAGGGTTTGATTTGATTTACATTAATTCACTTATGTTGAATGAATAAATGTAATGTAAATGAAATCAGTTTCACCAAACACATTTTCAAGGCTCAGCAAATAGTGCTTCATAACTATTCATAACTAGACATTTGCTGCACAGAAACCTCAGGATGTGAGACAAGTCCATTGGATCCTATTGCTACCGATCTGGGTTTGGATCGAGATCCACTATGTCCTTTGAAGGTAGTGGTTAGTCCTGATGTTGTATTGATGTGTTATTGGTCTAAGAGCTTCAGTTTGGCAGGTTCACATTATTTCAGCTCACAGTTTCATTAAAGTTGTTGATCAATGTAGTAGTTGTGGCCTTGAACAGAATAATGTGCTTTGGGCAGAAACAGAAGCCTCTAACAGAATCTGGTCTTACTGACTCACCATAAGCTTCATCAGGATTTCTAATGGTTTTTTTTTTACAATAGTGGTTTTGGGTTTTAAAATAAGATCTGTGGTTAACATTACATGACGAGACTTTTGTTTCTGGTTTGAAAACTGTACCTACCACAGCTGTCTGATTCAACAACAGCATAAACTCACATCGTTGTTGTAATATATTTAGCAGCTCATGTCTTAAAGTGTTCTCTTCTAAGTTTTATGGCTGTAAACTAAGCAGCTTTGTTTGCACCCAAGAATGATTTATTTTGCATGAAAATTAATGTTACTTTTTTGATTAAATGAAAAATATCTGTTTACAAATATGTGTTTTAATTTTTTTATGAATCAAGTTCACAATTAAAAGTTAAAATATATTCTGCTTTGTAGTTTAGGTCTACTAAAATCTTAAAAATCATGTTTTTAAAATATATCCATAGCTGTAATTACTCATTTTATACACAGGAATTGGGAAGGGGTTAGCTGAGCTATACGAGTATTTTAACAGTATCATTGATAGTACGAGATATCAGATTGAAAACAAAATACATGCTATCAGCCATCCCTAAACACCATGCTGCTACAATAAGCACTTACCAAAGGTTCATGGCTTTAAATGTTGATTAAATAGCCTGTTTCTTTTCTAAATAGGTCAGAATGAGCAGCAAAGTTCGTCTACTTAAGATTAAGCCTAGTAAATGTCACTTTAGTTAGCCTACTGAATATGCCAGAGTCTTGGGAAGTCGTGGCCTAATGGTTAGAGAGTCTGACTTGTAATCCGAAGGTTGCGGGTTCGAGTCTCGGCCTGGCAGGGATTGTAGGTGGGGGGAGTGAATGTCCAGCGCTCTCTCCACCCTCAATACCACGACTGAGGTGCCCTTGAGCAAGGCACCGAACTCCCAACTGCTCCCCGGGCGCCGCAGCATAAAAAGTGTGTGTTCACGGTGTGTGTGTGTTCACTGCTGTGTGTGTGCACGTTGGATGGGTTAAATGCAGAGCACGAATTCCGAGTATGGGTCACCATACTTGGCTGAATGTCACTTCACTTCACTTGCACTTTGCATTGTGCTGGTAACAAAATATATACATTATGTAACCATACTGACCCAAAAGTACCCTTAAAGCATTCCTGCCCTTCCACCCAATTGTGAAATCCTGCTCGTGCTGTAATTATTGGATATGCAAAGCTGAGCAGATAAGGCTTAGAGTCGTTGTCTAATGTTATTATAGAAGGGCTTTAATAGAGGTAATGGGAGGCTGATTGGGGAGCTTTGTTAGGCTGTGGGGTGTTGGTGTGATGATCTGTGATTATCCAGGCTGTGTGTTGACTGGAAGGAGACCCCCTACCCAGCGGCAGCAGCCAGGGAAGCCCACCACATCATTACAGTGAGTTGTTTTGTCATGGAGGTAGAGCTAGTCCCTCATTAGAGCCAGTCGTTCTCACGACTGCCTTTCCTCCCTTTCTCTTTCTCTCTCTGTCTCTGTCTATGTGAGCTCTGTGGCTCAGAGTGCAGTCCTTAGCCACTCACTCACGCACACACACGCATGCTCTTACTACACCAAGAATCATTTGTAACAAAAAACGTAGATAGTAAACACACATACATTTGGGAAGTCCAAACTAACCTATCCGTTACTCTGTATGCACACACATATAGGGACACTACAGTTTTTTTAAATATAGTTTATGATTATATTTTTAGAGTGAATGACTTACATTGTGTTATATTTTGTGTCAGTTTGGTTTTTAACAGTAAGGGATGGCATCAGAGTGTTTCAGGCCAGTTCATGGAGCTGTCACTTATTTTATCTGATTGGGAAAGTGCTGCATTGATCATAAAAGGTCCGTACGTTTTGAAAGCATTTGGCTATTCATTGAACAGTTATTCTAATTGAAATATAACACAATGGAAAAAGATCTGTTTGCATTGCGTTTTGATTGTTTGAATGTGAAAAATCCTGTTACCAGGATATACCAATAAATAAGTTAATGTTTATAAATGTACATATAAATTACTGTCAAGGATAATGTAACAATACTAATACATCAACTAACTTTTTTTTCCCAATTTCTGTGGATAAAATGAGTAAATAAAGCAATTTAGCATTACATTTAAAAAATAATTTTTAAGATATGAATAGACCCAAAATACAAATGGTCAGATTTCTATTTCTGAGTATTATTTCTAAGCTCCAACTAGAAAACAGATGACATTTTATCTTACGCATGTAATTTTACGCATTATTCATCAAAAAATTAGAATGACATGTCCTACAGTTCATTAGTAAATGCATAGTTAAAATATCAATATATCAAAATGTATATATGTTTGTGTGTGTATACATAATCCTGAGTTAATTATTTGCTAGTTTTTTAATTAGATAAGGTTATTTGATGAAAAGGCAAAAATGTGAATGTAAAAATTTTTAAAATGTGGCAAAGGAAAGTTAATAGGGAACTTGGTGTTAACTTAGGTATTGAGAAGTGGTGTAAATATGTGCAGAACAGAGACGAATACTGATTGGGATCAAATAGGACTCACACAGGGCAAAAGTGTGAATGTTGAAAGAATGTTTGAAGACTTTATATATTTATATAACAGGGCTGCCAATAGATTCAATAACTGAATTAATCGAGATAACGGAGTTACTGTCTAAGGAAAGAAAAAATTCTGGGTTCAGTAATTCATTTGGACAACAAATGTAGCAGAATATATGCGCAAATTGGTTAAATTTCTCGTATTCCTTCCCCATATTTCATACTTGTTGAGCTTAGATGATAATTAAATTCTGCAAATGACTTAAACCCAAAAGGAAAGGAACGTGAAGTACCCAAGAAAATTGTATTTACTGCAGTTTTCCAAAACTTGAATAATTATGTTTACTTTAAAAATATTGCTTTCGGTTTTGCAGTTTGCATTGTATCAATTTATCAATCGACCGATTTCATCTAGAAGATATGAACATTTACCTTGAGGTCACGTTGCCAAGTACCCAAATGTGTGTATCTTCCCCAGTATACAGAAACCATTTATGTGTCAATTTCGTTAAACATCCCATCTGGGTTTGATTTATAAGATAAATGACAAAAAACACATTCAACGAGTCCTACGCATAACGCTTGTACTGCCAAACTGTGCTCAGCAGCTCATTGTTGTCCACAACAGATAGCAGAATTTGCTAAATGATTGTATCGCACTGCGGTAAATGCTGTCTGTAACCCTAATACACATACAGATGCACGATCAGAATGTAACCGCGCTCCACTGCCAGCCATAACAGATTCAGACTCATATCAGCTGTGCTGCACATCTTGAAGCAACAAACTGTAAACTCAAATCATCCGGGTCTGAGAATTCCTGGTCCAGAAAGGCTCCTGCAATGGCGTGTCAACGTGCGGCACAGTATGGTTTCAGATCACATGGTATGGAAGGACTCTTTCACTGTTCTCTGGCAGAGGCTTTAGCATTCTCGGGTAACAGGGTGTGTGTCCCCCGACAGGGGCCCAGTGATGGAGAGTGGCTGGCCAGATGCTGTTTCATGCTAGATTAGCCCTCCTGTGGTCAATTTGCTTTTCCTAATGTCAGCTCCCCTCTGCTGTCGCCTAGCAACCGCTGCTGCAGCCAAGAGGCCCAGCCATGCATGCAGAATTCCACCTGCCATTTGTAAAGGAGGGTGTGTGTGTGTTTGTGTGCATGCATGTAAAACGGGGTGCTGTGCATGTGTGAACTGGATCCAAATGCCTTCCAGATTCGGGGATACTGAGGTAACCATAAAAAAGAATGACAAAAAATCTCCTATGAGGATTTTTTTAGCGCTTGTTCCTTATACCGACTCTTCACTTGCAACCGTAAAGTCACATTCCCCTTATTTTAACACATTTCTTCATAGGTGTGTGTGCTTCTCCATTTGTCTTGCGAAGGCGACTGCTGTGTGATGATATATCAGCTGCTGGATTCTACACGTATGTGTCTGTATATGCGCAGGAAGTAGTGAGCGAGCGAGCAAGCGAATGGATCTTGATTACATTTGCAAGGTATGAGCTGAAGTGAAGGTCTGAATGAGATGCTCGTGCTCAGCGTTAACGGCACAGGAGCCTGATGCTCCTCTAAATGCAAGAGAAGGGTTTTCTTTTGTAAGTAACAGCAGCCACGTCAATACCAGCTCGGCCCTCCAGCTATATAGGGTTCTGAATGATTCGGCACCGGGACGATGTCGTTCCAAAGGAAATTAGCTCTGTGTCATGCCAGAATGTGTTTAAGAGTGAGCTGAAATGTGTTTTGTGAATGCTCCAGATGTTTTCGGCATCACGATTGTGTAGTTGACGGTTGATGAAACCCTGTATGTAGTTTTTTGATAGTCTATGGCAGTGGTTCTCAGTTGGTTTTTGGTAGTGTGTTGGCACCCCAAAACTAACAAAAATTTATTGTTTTTTTTTTTAAGTCAAACATTTAAATTCCTATTTTCTTTTACTTTGTATAGTGTTCATGATTTGTTATAAATATACAGCTTAAAGTCAAGCATGAACACTTACTTATTTTTAAGTTGAAACAGCACATTATTACTTATGTGATGTTGAATTTTAAGTTGTAACTTAAGTTGTTTGTTATCACAGCCATCATTTTTTACAGTGGCTGTATTTATTTGATCAAAAATACAGTAAAAACCGTAATACTGTGAAATATTATTACAATTACAATAATATTTTTATATTTTAATGTATTTTAAAATATCATTTATTCCTGTGATGGTATATCTTTGTATCCTGAGTGACACAGAAATATATATTAATATATATTTATCATTATTATGCATGTTGAAAACATGCACACTGCTTAAGTACAAAAGAACATTTTTTATAGCAATCTTTTGTAACATTAAATGTCTTTTATTATCACTTTTGATCAAAATTCATCCATTAGTTTTTATTTTTCTCCAAAGAAAATCTGACTGACTGCCCTTTTGATTAACTTCTGCTTATTGACAGATGAATTTGGGAGTTTAGCACACAACTTTTATGTTAAATTAAAATAGGGATGCTGAAACCATAAACCTTGCAAAGGTACCATATTGCGTTTTTTCCCCAATAATATTGGATTTTTAATTGTATATGCTCATTTTACATTTAGATGACCATTGTTATCGTCTAGCACACAAAGCTAATCTTGAAAAAACCTCCTCATTCAATAACTGTTAAATCACTGTTAGAATCAACAGAATTGTATTGGATATGGAATAGACTGAAAACTGACTAGGCCTGTTTATTTTGTATGATTAGTATTTATTATTTTAATTTACCAATGTTTCCCCCCGCTGACCCTATCAGAACAGACGTAGGTGTAGATGTAGGTCACGACCCACCAGCTGAAAACCACTGCTCTATGCCGCCGTCCTATGAACTATCCTCTTGTTCAGCAATACATGTAGTGTTCTTAATCCAGCACCCGTATCAAGATTCCGGGCAGTGCTACAGAAGGGGTCAAGATTTGAACTCTCTCCTCAGCCGCTCGTTCAATTTGATTATAATTGACCGGCAGGCTGAGAGGCAGTGAGATAGAGAGAGAGCTGGTGTGCAAAGTTAACGAGAGCTGATTGTAAATACAGCAGCTAGAGAGCCACGTGTCTGCCCAGCCCTCTTCAGCCCGACTCGGGTAGAGTGTTTTAAAAGCACTGGAGCATGGGCCACTCGCCTATGGAGCGGCAGCCGAGAGCTTATGATGGGGCTGACCGGAGGTTTCCGCCTGCTCTCATTCTCTTTTTTTCATAAGCACGAGAGGCTTGTTCACACCAATGTTCTGGCCTGATCTCTTAAAATGGCCACCACTTCATCAACCACCCACCTCTGCTATTAAATACATCCGAATATATCCTGACACCTCTGCGGTGCTCACAGGGCACTGAATGCAGAGAAAACTCTACAAGGTGTTTATAATAGTCTCAGCGCTTTCACTAGTTGACTATACTAAGATTCTGAAGCTTCTTACGCTATTTGAAGGAACTTATATGACTTTATCATGGATTTAGTGTAGTGAACAACTTTTTATGGCATTTATTAATATATTTTAGTAATTTTGTAATTTATAAATATACTTTTGTTTTGTTGATTTTGGTGCTTGATCTGTGCATATTTCTTCTGATTCAGATGAGATGACTTTTTACCTTTAGAAAGCAACAATATGGATAGCTGGAAGAAACACTTTGTTTTAATGATGGATTTGTTTAGCACAAATACATAGCTTTTCACTTCACAAGATGTCAGTTGATGGACTGGGGCCATGTGGATCAGCTGTTTTGACTCTCATTCTGATGGCACCCATTCACTGCAGAGGATCCATTGGTGAGCAAGTGATGTAGTGCTAAATTTCTCCAGAACTATTCCAATGAAGAAATTGCTCATCTACTGCTTGGATGGCCTGAAGGGTGAGTACATTATCAGTCAATTTTCATTTTTGGGTGAACTATTCCTTTAGTTCTTTACTAATTTACTAATTTCCTTTAGTTCTTTACTATTCCTTTAGTGTAGACCATAGGGACTGTCCTGTGCACTTGACCAGCTTCAAGCACACCTGAATAACAACTTAACTGTAATGGTGTTAGATGTGTGTACGCATGTTTGCTTGTGTTTGATTGGAGCCGAGTGGGAGGTGTGCTGATGTTGACCCAGAAGTGAAGTGATGCGTGGAGGACAGACAGCAGTGACAGCAGGAGAGAACAGGTTTCTCAACAGGTGAGAGAAGCTGTCGGTTGTTTGTCCCACTTACACAGCTAGTCCAAAGTTTGGACACAACTGCTCATTCTTTATTATTTTAATTTTAAAATGCTGTAAAGCAGTTATAATCAAGTCATATAAAATATTAATATATTAATATATATTAATAACTAAAATGAAAATATTGGCATTATGTAGTGACCAAAATGTTAAATGTAAAATTTGTTATTATTAATAAAATGTTAAAGGGCACCTATTATGCCTGTTTTTACAAGATGTAATATTAGTCTCAGGTGTCCCTAGAATGTGTCTGTGAAGTTTCAATTCAAAATACCCCACAGATCATTTATTATATCATTTTGAAAAATGCCCATTTTGAATGGAAGCAGAAACAGGCTGTTTTTGTGCATGTCTCTTTAAATGCAAATAAGCTGCTGCTCCCCGCCCCCTTTTCCAGAATAGGCCTGTGCCTTTACAGCTCATACCTCAGATACTCTGACTGACAAAATAAAACATCTGGATGGTTTTGATTATCATGTCTATCCTGCTGAAATCATGCATTTTAAAACCATATCAGTTTGAACTTTGATTATACGGTTTTCTGAGAGCACACATTCGACGCACGCGTAAAAAAATAGTCTGTTACACAGCATGTGAGTACTAAACAAAGTTCTCTTTCATGTCTTATTGCGCTTAAACTGCCAAATACACACAAGTTTATGTTAAAGACAAACACAAGTTACAAAAACACAGTCGGTTATGTGATGGTTTAGATCCTCCCTGTCCGATCGCTACCACTTTGTTCATTTAAATGGGGAGTCATCTCAATTATCAGTATCAGTATCAATTATAAGTATGGAGTACCACAATGATCTGTCCTAGGTCCTCTGCTATTTTCAATATACATGTTGCCCCTTGGTAATATTATTAGAAAATACGGGATTAGTTTTCATTGTTATGCTGATGATACTCAACTATATATATCAACAAGACCAGATGAAACTTCTCAACTATCTAAGCTAATAGAAAAAATGTAAAAGATTGGATGACCAATAATTTCCTCCTATTAAATTCAGATAAGACAGAGATATTACTTATTGGACCAAAAAACAGTACACAGAATCTCTTGGATTACAATTTGCAACTAGACGGATGTACTGTTACGTCCTCTAAAGTCAGACAGCAACTTGTCCTTTGAAAATCATATTTCCCATGTTACAAAAAAAGCATTCTTCCATCTTAGAAACATTGCCAAGCTTCGAAACATGCTACCTGTTTCTGATGCAGAAAAGCTAGTTCATGCATTCATGACCTCTAGACTGGACTGTTGTAATGCACTGCTAGCTGGTTGTCCTGCATCTTCAATAAACAAGCTACACATAGTCCAAAATGCAGCGGCTAGAGTTCTTACCAGGTCAAGAAAATATGAACATATTACCCCAATTTTACAGTCTCTGCACTGGCTAAGTTCCGTATCATTTACAAAATATTATTACTAAGGCCCTAAATGGTTTAGCTCCTGCAT
This sequence comes from Barbus barbus, assembly GCF_936440315.1. Taxonomy (NCBI): domain Eukaryota; kingdom Metazoa; phylum Chordata; class Actinopteri; order Cypriniformes; family Cyprinidae; genus Barbus; species Barbus barbus. The sequence continues at coordinate 22,080,232 of NC_136757.1, forward strand.
ACCTAACTTGTCTTCTACCACGCTACAATCCAACCCACTCCCTAAGGTCGCAAAACTCTGGACTTTTGGTAGTACCTAGGATAGCAAAGTCCACTAAAGGAGGTAGAGCTTTTTCACATTTGGCTCCCAAACTCTGGAATAGCCTTCCTGATAACGTTCGGGGTTCAGACACACTCTCTCTGTTTAAATCTAGATTAAAGACACATCTCTTTAGCCAAGCATTCACATAATGCATTTTATAATCTTGTACTGCAGTTATATCTGATCAAATGTACATTATTATTATTCTTTAGCTTGGGTTGAACAAATAATTTTTGCTTAGATGGAACAGCAGCTACGCTAATTATGTCTCTATTTGTTTCTCTGTTTCTGCCACGGGATTAACATCCTGTGGTAACTAGGAATTACAGAAGCTTCAGTCTGGATCCAACCCTTAAATGATCTGAGATGACCGAACACCAGAGAAAAGATGATGCCAACCCCTCAGACGACCTCAGAGGATGCCAACGCTCAGACAACATACAGAATTACCAAATTTTGCCATAAGTTAAATATATTAAGGTTCTGCAATATATAAATATTGTGGAAACATAATTTCCTGTAAAGCTGCTTTGCAACGATTTGTATTGTTAAAAAGCGCTATACAAATAAACTTGAACTTGAACTTATGTCTGTGAGGGTAAACAGCTGGGAAAGAAATTGCATGTTTATATTAGTTCTGTGTATTAAGTGATAGCAGCGTAATATACAGTACTGCTGTCTGTGCTGACTATATGACCCAAACAATGAAATAAAAACAGAAAATAACTCACTGCTCTTGAATTAATCATTTCTGTAGCTCTAATAAGAAGGAATTTCTTACTTGAATACTGCTTTTAAATGCTGTCAACAGTCGTGGGCTGGGTCTGTAAAATGTGAGCTTTTTCTGAGACACTGCTCATGATTTATGGGGATTAAAAAATGATTAAAATATTATAATTATATGGTGGTTGTGTACACACTGCCAACACACATTTATGTTCAAACAACATGTAAAAGTGAATTTTGCATGATAGGTGCCCTTTAAAGGGATATTTTACCCCAAAATGAAAATTGTCATCATTTACTCACCCTCAAGTTGTTCCAAACCTATATGGTTTCTTTCATCTGTTGAACACAAAGAAGATATTTTAAATAATTTTGATAAGAAAACAGTTGATGGTAGACATTGACTTCCATAGTTTGGAAAAATATATGTGTATATGCATAGCTTGTGTCTTTATTCACTTGCTTTTCTTCTCATTGTGGATTACAGGCCAAATTAAAGTAATTTTGTGACTGACATACGACTAATTCAGTACTCCGCAAGCTGGCTGATGATTGGTTCCCCTCAGGCTGGCCACAGACAGCGTCAGGATACAGGACTGTTTGTGTGTGTGTACCTGTAGGCTTCTCTGATATTTACAGCAGGGTCCGTTCTTTATTTAATCATTGCCCCTGGGTTTCTCTTGGATGTTTTGCCTGCAGCAACTTTAGACAGCTGATGCCATATTTGGTCCATACCAACAGGTCTCCCATTCATGGTACTCTCAGTTGAGACGGAGGATTCATGGCTGGACTAGCAGTGTTGACAGGTGTGAAACAAGAGGAGCAGGGCTGTGTGCATGTGTGCGTGCAGATGTGTATGTATCTGCTTGCTCACAACACATATCTCATCTTTCATTTCAATCCTGCACATTTGTGAACATAAAAAAAGAAATATCCCTGTTTGGATCAAAAACCCTGATATCATGATTGAGCACAGAAGATATATTTTCTCTTTCATTCGTCTATAAAATCCCAAGGCTTATAGAAAAATAAGTGGGTATTACTCTGGAGATAGTTTGGATATTGCACAGAGTAGGACAAAAGATCAGGGTATGAGAGCGAGTTATCTCCAGCTTTACTCTACAGGCCGCATTTACAGCCCAAGCTGAAGGAATGCGCATTCAAATTTCAAGCTTTGTTAAATCTTATCTTCAGGACGATCGTTTTAAATGAGTGTACTCTCCAACACCGGCTTCATCAGCAATTTGAATACTTTTGCTAAGATCTCTAGTTCACTTTGACCTTCTGTAAAAATTCAGCCTGTTTAAACATGACTGTGAAATTAGTTTTGGACAATATATGTCAGGGGGTTTTCAACTGGGGGACAAACACAAATAAATAAAATGTAAATGAGTTAAATGTTTTTCAAAGAACTATCTTATCAAAAATACATTAAAAACTGAAAAGTTGTGAAATATGATTAAAATAATATTAAAATAAAATATTTAAAATAACTGTTCTATTTTAAAATATATTAAAAGTATAACTTAATCCTGTGATGGCAAAGCTGAATTTTCAGCAGCAATTACTGCAGTCTTCAGCGTCACCTGATCCTTCAGAAATTATGAAAATATTCTGATTTAAGAAGATTTAAGAAACATTTCTAATTATTATCAATGTTGAAAACTGTTGTGATGTTTAATGTTTTTATGGAATTTTTGAGGATTCCTTGTTGAATATAAAGTTAAAAAAAACAGAATTGATTTCAAATAGAATTATTTTGTAAAATAAGAAATGCATTTATTGTCATGAAAAATAATTATAAAAAAATAAAAATCTTACTGACCCCAAACTTATTTTGAATAGTAGTAAAATTGTGTTTTTAATATATTATTAATATATTATTATTATTATCAGCCTCTGATGGTTACTCTAAAGATGAATGAATGAATGAATGATGCATTTATATAGCGCCTTATTGTGTATTGCTGTACACCCAAAGCGCTTTACAATCATGTGGGGGTCTCTCCTCAACCACCACCAGTGTGCAGCATCCACTTGGATGATGCGACGGCAGCCACAGCACAACGGCGCCAGTGCGCTCACCACACACCAGCTACAGGTGGAGAGGAGAGAGTGAAAGAGCCAATCAAGTGTATGGGGATACAAGATGAACCTGTAACATTTTTTTACTAAATATTTTATTAAATATTTAGTTTTTTATTTTCTTTGTCACTATAGATACATAAATGATTTACGATTATCACTGTATAAAAGTGGCTTGCCTTTGGTTATTCGTTTATACAGAAATGCTGCTTCAGTAGGCTGTACTAAAAGCAGTTTGAGAGCTGCATCTTTTAGTAAATAGTTGTCAGTCTCTGACTGTGTGAATGCAGCCATCAAACCTCCATCAAGTGGAGGAAAGTTTGATGTTGAATGTCTCAGAACTAGCAGGTGTGTGTTGTTGGCTCAGAGCCAACTGGGTCCATGAACTGTGCTGACTGGCTGTGTGTGAATGATTTAGGAACTGGCTATCTGTCTTGCCCCAGTATGCTGTGTGTGTGTGTGTGTGTGTGTGTGTGTTTGGAATACAGAGTGAGAATTCATGGGCCTCTGAATGGAGGTTTGGCTCAGAGACTTCACTGTTGTATGTGACAGATGGTGGAAAACAGCAAGTGCTGAGGAGAGATATTCAAATCTGATCTTGGAGAATGTGAAGAGGGTTTCTGGCCAGAGCAAAGCCTCTTGCAGAGAAAAAGATAAAGAGCGGAAGGGGAAAAACTGAGGTGAGATCAGACAGAGGGAGAGGGCTTGATCAGATTTGTAGGGAAAACCAAAATTGCTTTTTTGTTTCTTTATATCCATTCAGGATGTTCTGAAAGTGGGAATTCGTTCTTCCATTCTCTATTTTCTCCATAATAATTTGTCAAACTGATTTTACGGTTAGCTGATTCTCACATTAAAGCTCTACCAGAAATACTGATCTCATAAAATGTAAATACAAGAGGCCCCAACGGCAGTAGATATTTCTGTCTACACCACTACTAGTTGGTGGATCGTTTAAACAACTAGAGTAATTGATCTTAATGAGGTCCAAAATAATTAAGCTGGTTTTAGAATAAAAATGGAAATGTTTGAACCTTGCTGAAAAAGCTAAATCTAAAATCTAAAACATGCAGTCTAAGCTGGTTTGCTGGTTTTATATGGTCTTAGTTGGTCTGACAGCCTGGTCAAACTGGTCGTTAGCTCAGCCAACAGATCAGAGACCAGATCAAACTAGGCTGAAGTTTTAGTTTTTTTCCCCCGGTGTGTTTATTGGTGTTTTCAAAAATAAATAAATAAATTACCCTAAGAAAAGTTTAAGATATAAGGACATATCTAAGATTAGTTATATAAAAGTAATAATGTGGCAGTTGTAAAATATAAAATCACAATTTTTTTCCCCCCAAGGTATAGCTCTAGTTTTTTGTGTGCAAAATGTCCTTTAAAAAGTCTTTAAAAACAATTAGGCAATTAGTGTTTTTTTTAAATTATTATTAAGGTTTTTCAAATACAAAGAATCACAATAGAAACATTAAGACCAACACACAAACAAACAAACCCCCAAGCGCTGAGAATTAAATAGCACATCCCTGAAAATATTCATCTCTACCTGCTTAATTTAAACAAAAACATATCAGGAAAGGAAGAGCCGAAGCTCTCTTAAAATAAAAGATCAGAGACTTTGTAAAAAAGAGTGGAGAGATTCCCAAAGTCTCCGGAATTTGTCCGACTTGTGATTGAGATCATGACAACTGAGATATCCACATAGTAACAGTTGGAACCTGAGGCGTAGACCACTTCAGTAGAATACATTTTTTAGCCAAAAATGAGAGGATTATAAATAAAGGCTTACAGTCCGAGTCAAAAAGATCTTTAGGAGTGTCATTCAACAAATAAAGTGAAGGTTTTAAAATGTTTCCCTGTTATCTTCTGGGTTACAGAATGAACACCTTTCCAGAATGACTGAATGTGATCACAAGACCAGAATACGTGAAAAAATGTGCCCGTATATGTCTTGCATTTAAATCAAAGATTTGAACAACCTGGGAACATTTTGTGGAGACGAACAGGTGTAAAATAAATTCTATGAAAAAATTTGAAATTTTGTTCATGTAAAGAAACTGAAGTACATTTAGGAAAAATGCCATTACAAATCTCGGTCCAATCTGTTAAATGATACTCCTAGGTCCCGTTCCCACAGTGGTTTCAAAAAATCATAAACTGAAGAGTCAGAATACACCAATAAAGCATAAAATTAGGAGATAATCCCTTTAAAAGATTTAACTGAAATTATGGATTCTTCCAGTTCTGATAAATTTAAACGAAATTTGTTCTGCCTTAATAGAGACTCTATGAAATGCCGGATTTGAAGATTTTGAAACAGATAGTTTAATCGGGGAAGAATATTCATTTTAATAACGTTAACGCTCCCGAAAAGAGAAGTTGGCAAGGAGGTCCACTTTTCCAAATCTTTCTTAATTTTTTTTAAAGGAGAGTAATTTGCCTCAAACAAATTATTCAGGTTGGGAGTGATAAAAATGCCTAAATATTTAAGACCCCTATCTGAAACCTGAAAAGGAGATTGTACAGGAAGATTGCAGGTGTGGTTAAAAGGCATAGAAACAGATTTTCCTAAATTAACTTTATAACCCAACACAGTACTGAACGAAGCTAAGGAACTCAGAACTGCTGGAATAGATGTCTGTAGGTTCTCCAAATACAAGAGAACATCATCTGCAAACAAAGAGATGACATGTTTTTCCCATTGACTATGATCCCGGTTACATCAGGGTTAGTCCTGATAGATTCTGCTAAAGGTATAATCAATGGGTCACTTAAAATGACACCACTTCCATTCCGTATCATATCAATTGAACGATCATTATTTTGAATCTTTAGTTGGTGAGCAAGCAAACGGCTGGATTTATTGCCAAATTCGTAAAATTTTTCTTTAGTAAATAGCAAAAGCTCCCAATTTGGAAAAACCACTCAATTTGGTCCTTGCATTCACCAACGCTTTTAGATTTGAAACTGTGGGGGATTGTGACTTCCTTTTCAAGATTTTTCCTATTACTATCTCTGACTCTTTTAAGATGGGAAGTATAGGAAAAGTTGGGAAGTCGTGGCCTAATGATTAGAGAGTCGGACTCGTAATCCAAAGGTTGCGGGTTCGAGTCTCGGGCTGGCAGGGATTGTAGGTGGGGGGAGTGAATGTACAGCGCACCCTCAATACCACGACTGAGGAGCCCTTGAGCAAGGCACCGAACCCCCAACTGCTCCCCGGGCACCGCAGCATAAATGGCTGTTCACTGCTGTGTGTGTGCACGTTGGATGGGTTAAATGCAGAGCACGAATTCCGAGTATGGGTTACCATACTTGGCTGTATGTCACTCTCACTTTCAAATAAGATGTCCGCGTAAAGTGGCTTTGGAAGACACTGGAGAATCTCTGTTATCAAGCCAATATTGAGACAAACTGTCTCCATGAAAAAATTGTTTACGAAGGAAAAAATAGTCAAGCCTAGAATAAGAATTATGGGGATGTGAATAAAATGTATAATCTCTAATTAGGATTTAATTGGCGCCATACATCTATCAGACCAGTATCTGAGCATAAATTATTAAGAACATTAGATGATTTGGGGTTCGATACGTTTACAGATGAGGATTTGTCTAAAGAAGCATTCATTATACAATTAAAGTCTCCGGCAAGAAAACCTAGGCCTTTACAATGATAATTAAACAGTAAAATCATCTTTGATATGAAGTTGGGGAAATCAAAATTTGGTGCATAAACATTGAGAATTGTTATATGATGTTTAAAATTGAGCCTGTTATCATAATAAATCGACCTTCAAGATCTGATTCTTTATGTTCTAAGGTAAAAGGTAGATTCTTATTTATAAGAATGGCAACACCTCTTTTGTTTTGTGAGAAGGAAGAAAAATAAACTTGACCTACCCAGTCTCTCCCAAGCTTCAAATGTTCAGTATCAGACAGTTTTGTTTCCTGAAGCAGTACTATGTTGGGTTTTAGTTTTTTCAAATGAGTTAGAATTTTTTTCCTTTTTATTACATGGCTGATTCCTTGGACATTCCAAGTTACGAGTTTAAGCGAACCGACCGTGGAAAACATGACAGAACACAAGTATATAATATGAATAAAACAGGGGAAGAGAAAATAAAACAAAAGCTTTTTTTTTTTTGCAAAATAAGACGGCAGAGAATTGACTTAATTGAACAAACACATGAAACATCGTAAACAACATTACAGCCCTTACCCACCCCTATTCTGTCCCCAAACGACAGAATAAAACCACCCCTAATGAAGTCACCGAGCATAATAGACATAAACTAGGGTCTCTAACTCAACTGAGAGACCACAATAACAGCTCAGTTGCAAGAGACAACGACCAAACCAAGGGTTAAATAATAAACTCAGGTGCGAATCCCCTTAAGAAAAATAAGGAAAAAGCAAAAAACAGAACTGTAATTAAATATCTGGGGAGCTGTATTTAAAACTGATCAAACCTCAAATAACACTTTAAAGAAAGTAACAATAAAATAGGAGAATAAATAAAATAACAACAGTGATAAAATAAGTAAATAAAAATGACTCTGTAAATAAAGTCAGTTCCAGTATACAGTCATTTGGAACTGTAGAAAGTGATGACAGGGACTGAAAGAATACCTCAATTAAGAGTTTCCAGGAAAGCGGCAGCTGACTCGGGGCTGTCGAAGAGTCAAATTTACCTGTTATGAAGACAGCGAAGCCGTGCTGGATAGGCAAAACCACGATGCATATTGCAACGGGCCAACGATTTCCCCACCGAGTCAAACTCACGACGTTTGCGCAAAACCTCCGCCGACAGGTCAAAATAAAACCGTAATCTGGAGCCATTGTAGAGGATATCATGCTTCTTTAAAGCTGCTTTGAGTACCGCTTCTTTCTGGGAGTATCGAAGAAACCGGACTAGGACACTTCTCGGAGGTTTGCCCGCGACCGGATTTAATCTCCAGAGGGGGAAAGTCAGCAGGTAGGCTGACTAAAGTCGGGATAGAAGCTTGGAGAGAGTCCACGAGTGGGGTAGACCCCTCCGCTTTCTCCGGGAGATTGACAATCTTTTAGATTTTTCCAACGGTCACGGTTCTCCACATCATCAACTTTGAGCTGTAGCATATCCACTGCCTTTTGCAAAGCAGATAACTGAGCGTCACGGTTGTTGTAACTGTCCTCGGTAGCAGAAATCCGAGTTTCAGCCTCATCCATTCGTTTTTCTAAGTTGGTCGCCCGATAAGATAAGTTGGAGAGAGAAGCTCAACCGACGCAACAGATGTTTTTATGTCGCCCAAACCACTGTCAATCAAATCCAGGCGCGCTTCCACAGATTCATCCGTGTTATTAACACGCGAAGCCACAGAAGCTCCGGGTCAAGTGACTGCCCTCCGCAATCAGTGTTTTTTAATATGTATACTGTAAAAAAAATCTGAAAAAAAAATGACAGTAAAAATTTGCATCTGTGGTTGCCAAAATTTACCATTTAAAAAATATGGTAGCATCATTTTAGATTTTACTGTTGTCATACACACAAATACAAAACACTATCATGGTAACAGATATGACACTAAAATCATGCAATAAAAACATGAATTTAACAACATAAGATGTCATAAAACCCTAATTTACATAACTGATAAGAAAAAACTAAATGTGAGCTGTCACAGAGAATTCTGGCACTGTCAATTTACAGTTTTTCCACTGTAAAATATAAGATGACTTGTTCTTTTTCACTTCTAAAAACAGTAACAGTATTACACTAAAACATTTAACAGTATTTTACTATAAAATTACATGAAATTTCCCATTAGATCTATTACAGGTTTTCATTAGCTGCGTTTCCATCCACCTATTTTTATGCGCATTTTGGAATATTGCATAAAAAAACGCTGGATGGGAACGCCAAGATGCGCATAAATTCTAAAAAGCGCATAAAAAACTTATGCACACATTTGAGTAGGATAAACTTTTTATCCGATAAGAAAAAATGTGCATAAACTACGATGGAAACACATTTAGCGAATAAATTCCTCCATGCGCATCAAAAAGGCATGTGACTTTGCGCTATGAGACGGAATAACTTGACTAGCAGCGGACCAATCTCGTTGCACAGCATCTATATGTTGTTATGGTCCTTCCGAAAAACATGAGCAAAGTCTGTCGTCAAAGTATTTCTGTATAATTGTCTTACATGACTGTGTTCCCAAACAGCTGGCATCCACCTCCGAAAGCTAGGATCTATTGTGTTTTGCCTGCTCGCTCTGAGGCGCAAATAATTTATATCATATATGAAAATTATTATATTCAGTGGCTTCTCCTATATTCTTAGTGATATTTAGTGCCACAGTTTACCAGGATTTTGTTCTCTTTGACTCGTTTGATGGAAACGGTGCTTTATTCGCATATGTTTTATGCGATATTCCAGTTTTGCGCATAAGTTTAATTTGAATCTTTGGATGGAAACATAGCTACTGTGTATATAATAAGGAAACTTACCGTTAACCAGTTTTACTGTAGCATTTTTGCAGTCCTTTACTATCAAAATTACTATCAAATTTATTTATTTATTTAACAAAAATAATCATAATGGAGATTAAAAGAGACTTAAAACTTTATAAAACTACAACAAATGATTAAATAAAAATGTCAAATGCATACAACAAAATTTCAAAACTTAACATTTAAATGAAAAAAAAAAAATAAATAAAAATAAAGCTAAAAACAATTCAAAATATTAAAGAACAAAAGGTATAAGAGTATAATAATGATTCTAACATAACACTAAGCCAAACACCCAAAAAACAACAACTATATATATGTATATGTACAACCACACACACATACATACATAAATAAATATATATACATACACATTTATAAATTATATATATACAGTATACACACACACATATATATATATATATATATATATATATATATATATATATATATATATATATAATATAATTTCCAAAAGACCTATACAGACATAATAAATTCAGACATTATTTAAATTAAATTAAAATAGATAACAAATACAAATCACGACAGTATAGTTTATCAGTAATCCTAACAAATAACACTACCAAACACACATGCTAAAAACAACAACTTAATTACACATAGTAAGAAATGGTTATAAAAAAATGAAACAGAAGTGAAACAAGTAGTAGAAAAGAGGAAAAATAAAAAGTGATACTTATATCCTTTGCCGGTGTCCCAGCCCGGTGGAGTCACACGGTAGAGTCGATGGTCTTTAAACTCTTCGGTCATCACACAAGGAGGCCTTCACATGACAACTGCCGTGAACGCTGCTACGGTAAACTAAGCTTTTTTATAGACATCTAACAAAAATACTAATTGAATTTAGCTGGACACACTTTCCTTATTTTTCCACAACAAATGGCCAAGCAAGCGCAGACACTGACAAGATACGCGAGACAGAACGAGACTAAACGTATATATTATATTTAATATATATTAAATATGTATATATATATATATATATATATATATATATGTATGTATGTGTGTGTGTAGATTAGTAAGTTTGAGACCCATGCCAGCGGATGGTGGTACTGGTGATGGTGGACGGCCTGGTCTGAGACTGAAGAATGAAGTGAGTGAAGCAGACCTATGCCGTCTGTCTCCTAATAAACAGGCACCAGATCCTGGGCCCTGGCCAGAGGGGAGCCCTGCCACCCAAACCGCCTTCTCTCCCTCGCCCCCAGAGCCTAGCAGGGAGGCGAACGGCCACACGCCGTCTGACAGAAAGACAGAGAGAGCAAAGCCAGCGGGCCATATGTGTCTGGTTGTGAGAGGAACTCAAACCACAGACTGTCCAACTCAGAAATGCTGCAGCTGCCCAGCTCTTCCTCATGGCAGAATTAATGGAGCGCTCAGCGTGGAAAGGGGTGAAAAAGTCACAACTAAACTATATCCTTTTTGATGAATATATTGATTAGTATATAAGAGGTATATTTCTTTCATCAAAAGTACATTGTAGTCCAAGCTTGTAGTATATTATTTCATTATAGTATATGGACTAGACGGTTTAATCAAACATGTTTTGAAATACTAAACCATGTTATAGAAGTGGTAGCTCTTCTTTGTTAATTGCAGCCTACAGTGATGAATTGTGACCCTGGACCACAAAACCAGTCATAAGGGTCAATTTGTCCAAATTGAGATTTATACATTTTATGAAAGGTGAATAAATAAGCTTTCAATTGATGTATGGTTTGCTAGGATAGGACAATATTTGGCTGAGATACAACTATTTGAAAATCTGGATTCTGAGGGTGCAAAACAATTTAAATATTGTGAAAATCACCTTCAAAGCTGTCCAAATGAAGTTCTTAGCAATGCATATTACTAATCAAAAATTAAGTTTTGATATATTTACAGTAGGAAATTTACAAAATATCTTCATGGAATGTGATCTTTGTCCTAATGATTTTTGGTATAATACATTGACCCATACAATGTATTTTTGGCTATTGCAACAAATATACCCCAGCGACTTAAGACTGGGTTTGTGGTCCAAGGTCACATTTTATGTGTATTATTTTTACACAGAAATATATGTTAGGTGTGTTTTGTATAGAATCTGCTTTTTTCATCTCTAACAAAAAACAAAACAAAACAAAAAACAAATGCAAATTATGAGCAATAAAGTTGCATCTGTGGTGTATAAATGATAAAATAATTTTGAAATATAAAGTTGCAATTATAAAATACTACAATTAAAGAAATAAACTTGCAATAATTTCAGTAATCAAATTTGTGGCCATTTTGTTAGCTATTATAATATATTATATTATATTTTATAGTATTATATTATATTATACTGTATTATATTATATTATATATTTGGAAACTTGAGTTTGATATAATGCAAATAAATGTACACAACAGACTATGATAGCAAGTGGTGTTTTTTAAAAATAATACACAAGCACATTTTTCAGGCTGAATGTAATGTGAACTAAATAATTTTTAACTATTTTTATTGTGACTGAAGTGTCCAAAATACATCAGTATTATATTAGTCATTTTAGGCTATATTAGGCTGCACTAGTCTTGAGATATTCAGCATTGGTGAATGTGTGAAGATACCTGTGTATGGTCATATGTTCATATAAAGAGAAATCTGTCCAGCTGTTGAATGTATCCATGTTCCATTTCATGGTGAATGACATAACTCCTTGTCTTCAGAGCAAATGTGTGTCAGATTGTGAGAAGCATTGCATAATAATTTGTCACATATGGCATCATGCCAGATGTTTACAGAAGACAGCAATCAAATGGCAAATGTGTGCATTACTCATCTGCCATGTCTTTTCACAGCAGATACCTCACAAGGTGAAGCCGTCGTGTAATGAAGATATGAGCCCCATCAGTTAGATTCAATATCAGACGGATCAGATCTCCTGCCTCTGTGGGTAGTAGAGGAATTTTTAAAGAGTAGGCAGATGACTCATGATGCCGATTCTCTTCCTTCATGGGGCTTTTGCCTCATTAAATCCTTAACGGTGTGAAGAGACTTGGAACGACCTGATGGCTCTATCACACCCCTCGCCCCTTTTGCCCTTCAGCTCAGCATTGAGTCCTGTCCACGCCAAGGACATAGACCACCATTAAGCCCTACCCACCCCAACGCCACAGGCCACAAACCAGGGCCAACCATCCATGTGGTGAATCAGAGCACCCACTACCATACTAATTTGCTTTAATGAATCCTACGCCACATTTTGATATTATAAATGCCACCACAGGCAAATTGCGTATCCAGTTATACGTCAATACAAATGCTGTTTGTTCAGTGACTAGGGCTGTACTTTTAGTTTCAGGGGTAATAAATGAATTAAATCTATTTGCTTACTTTTTATTTAAATTATATTTTCTTCATGTGGCTCTTCTTCATCCTAGCCGTTTTAGACTTTGTGTTGACACCTGATGTGTGAAGTTTGTTTATCCGCTTCTGCTTTTTTACCAAAAGCTGTTTATCGTTTTTTGTTCCTTTTTTGAGTATTTGAGTTGGAATTTGAGGTAAGGTGGCCATATCTCACAGAAAGTTTAACTGGAATTAAAGGAAGTTAATTTAGCACAGTTAATGGAATTCTGGGAATGAAGAGCTCTTCCAATTTGGTTTCTAGATTTAAGTACAAATTTTTATACTTCAAACATGTTTGTTTATCTGTCTGTAATGCCTATAAAACCATAATACTTTAATAATTTTTAAACATCTTTAACTTTCAGACAAGACTTTGTGAATCCATCATTTAAAGTGGTTTTAAAGTGGATTTAAATCTTTTCTAGATATGAAATGACAAGTGTTGTTTGTTAGGTGGCTATGCCTTTTTGTTTCAACAGTGATCACTGAATTATATTTGCTTACATTTTAGTTAAAGATGCACTATGCTTTCTTTGTCGCTTCAGTTTTTAGATTTCAAACATCTGTTTGTTTATCTGTCTGTAAGTCCTATAATACCTTTTTATACTTCAAGAAGTTTTAAGCAATCTTTAACTTTGTGAATCCATTACTTAAAGTTTGTCAAACTTTCTAGTTAAAAATGACACTCGTTGCAGTAGTATATGCTTCTTGGGTTTTTAGTTCATTTAATGCTTTATTCAAATTCTGCATCCTGTTTGCTACCACAATACAAATTCAATTCTAGTTCACACAAACTTGGCACTTGGCCTCTGATGTCCCATGTATCCTTGTTTTCTGGTATATACTGTGTTCTGTGGTTGTGTTGTGTCTGTAATATAGTGTTATTATATTGTTTGTTTTAATTGTTCTGTTTAGATATACTTTATAAAAATGTCTTGAGCTCTAGCTGAAAGCACTATATAAGACTATTTATTATTGTTTTTTGGATGCCAGGAGACGAGATTTTTCTAGAAGACTGATGTGACTGGACTCTTCCTCTCATGTGAGTGTACATCATTTTGAATATTAAATACCATTGTATTCAACCATATTCTACTACTATTTGCTTTTTATGAAAGCTTTTTAATTAAAAATTGTGTGTGTTTTTAAAGCATGGCTGCTTGTAGTATTTGAAGGGCAGAGAGCTGCAGTAATCCTCCAGGAAGGAAACAGGGGGCGCTGTGCTCTCATGTCTCACTACATCACATCTGTCTGTTTTGTATTGCAGCCTAGGAGAGGATATGCTTAATGTAATAACCTACTGGAAGTTTCTGTGCCTCTCTGCCAATCTCAACTTTTGTGTGAGTGATAACGCTGGCATTCACGCTCATTGGGATAACTGATCAAATTCTTATCAAAAAGGTGCAGCTCAAGTGACATTTTGTGCGTCCGGGGTCTTGAGAAAATTAAACTTCCCGGGAATATTTTAAAGATTAGTGGGTATTAGTTAAACCACCTCGTGTTACGTGAGGAGCAAGCCTATTTTTCTTGAACACAACATGGCAGCACACAGCTTTCAACACCTTATTTTATTGTCCCAACATTCAAAAGTACAAATAATTCAAACACAACAGTTTTATGAAAAAGAAAAAAACATTTACAGCAAGTATTTTTTTCCATATTTTGTTTCCAGTTTCAGAAATGACCTAAACTAGCAAGGATAACATGAAGTCATTCATCGCAGTAATTTGATTCGTAATAAGAATAAGGATAATGAGAATAATATTAATCATAGTAACAATAATCAATAATCGATAGATAAGTAATAACGTAAGTAGGAGAGACCAGCTTGGTCCGGTGAACTTTTTTTTTTTCTTTTTTTTCATCTTTTTTTGTCTTTAAAGATTTATAGATTTTTCAGATAGTAAACAAACACATTTCAGGAGAAAATGAATTATGACAAGAGCCTTGTTCCTCACTTTGCCTTCCCTCCTACACTACTGGCTGATGGGTTCCTATTGGCAGGCTGCCACTATAAGGCGCTACAGGGGGAGAGACACTGCGATATGGGCACGCACTATAGAGGCACGGCCCCGCGTTTCCAACACCCCCGCAAACTCTCGCGCGTCCTAGACGCTCTCCCGTGCAGTCATCCACGCTCAGACACGCGGAGGGTGATGCCATTAACCAAAAGAGGAGGACGTAATGCAGGAAATTTGTTCGTACATCAGAACAACATTCTACTGGGGTCGTTGCATAATTCAAACTCCCAGCCGTAGCGGGGTTTGAGAAGGGCCGTGCCGCCACCGCCGCCGCCCCTTTAGAGACGGAGCAGAGGAGGATGGATGGCATTAGAGGTGAAGGAATGTAAGACTGCTCATGAACGTGACTTTTGTTTTTCGTTCTCCAGCATTCACACCGGTCTTTACAAGAGCCGAGCTCTCCATTCAAGAAGTTTACCTCTCAAAATAGACCATATCTTAGAAAATATATAACAGGTGTCATCTATCAAATATTATCTGCTATAGCTATTTTTGTTCAACCAGTACAATCAGAGTCAGTGCTTTTTATTCTTTTCTCCTTTTTCTGGAGTGTCAGTGTGGTTTAAATGAAGGTTACAGTTCAGATGAGTCGATGAATCATACTAAAACAATGGACACATATCGATCAATCAAATTAGGGCAGCAAAGCCTGACATGAACGTCATCGAGATCCATGAGAAACTACATTTCAGACCCACATTTTTGCATAAAGTTTAATCACAAAGCAACGGTAGTGTGTGGAGGGAGGGCGGGAAGTGGCTTTTAAAACTACACAAACTTATCACAGGTTATATTGAACCAGAACAACTGTTATAACATTCTATTAAGACTAAACTTTATTGAAAAAGATTTAAAGATTTATGTTTAACAAGACAAGAAAAAAGCAATAGCAAATTGAACTATCGGCTAGGTTATGCATAGCGAGTAACTGTTTCTATTAATAAGGGAAGAGCCTCACCAACCCTCTTGACATTTTTTTAGTTTTTGACTTTTAAATTTTTTTGTATTGTAATTTTGATATATTGGTACAAAGCACAAACGTACTAAAATTTCTCAGTGCACAGGACTAATGGAAGAGCGTCTCCCCTAGTCATTTGTTCCCTTTAGCTCAGAAAGACCCCCCACCCTGTACCAGAATCACGCAAAAACACAGACAACATAAGAAAGGAACAAGTAAATAAATAAATAATCGAGATAAATAAATAATTTAATCCATGAGACAATCAATCAATCGATCAATAAATAAATACAGATTTTTCTCAAGAAGCTTTTTGTTCGATTTCTTTTGCTGCGGCGGTAAATCAAATAAATCGATCCAATTTTTCAGTTCTTTTTTTGCGTTTTTTTCACAAGCGACATGACAACATATTAAACAGGATTCCTCACGAGTTTTTCTAAGTAACTGAACCATCACTTCATAAAGTTTTCATATGAAAAAAGACAATCCCGAACGAAAAACAGTGACAACTCAGATAGATATAGATATTGGAACAGAAAATGTTGACTATATATCATCTATTTGTACACAACAAAGAAAGACAGTTGTAATAGATCCTTTGAGGAAACAAATACTAGACTAACAGAACTAGCTAATTATCGCTGAATTTCGACAAACGCTGTACACTCAGCAAATAACCTAGAAGTAAGCAAGCCAAAGGAAAGTCGTCGTGGATGCCCGAATTTGTTCGTCTGGGCTTTCTCCAGACCAGACGGCGACGGCGATTTCGAAAGAATAAACATCAACGAAAGAAGAAAAACAGCAGCTTAATATAATGCCAACATCGAAAATTTCTTTTTTTTCTCTCTAAACAACACGAAGAACAACAAAGTTGGATATTTAAGATATGTGAACCATGTAATATAGCACCTACTGTTGATCGCTAAAGGAAGTACATCTCGAATGCGATATCACAAAATCATAGCGAATTAAACGTAACCATGTATATGTCGTCCGAATGGAGAAAGAAGTGTGTGTGCGCGCGTGTGTGTATATCTTTATTACTTATATCCCAAAGACGGATGGTCTAACGTAAATGAGTGGACGATGAGTGGCCTTGCTTTGGGCTCTTGACTGTGAAGATGTGGTTGGCCTGGGAAGACCCCTCTCCCTCTCCTATTGGGTATCGCTGTTGAATAATTACTGCTATGAAAAATTACCTGCCTGAATTTGCATCCCTTGATAAATTCTTCCATCTACAAAATTCTTCCATCGCCAATCTGGTTCTCCCCGAAAAACAAACGACCTTGGATCCTAAAAAGTACCACGGCAGAATGAACAAGACAAGGTGGCACCTGACCCCTCCCCCCATCCCTAATTAGCCAGTCAAAATATTTTTCTCTTTTTTCAAATCCAGATTCTTGTAAAAATTCTTCAATAATTATTTTAATCATTATTTATAAAAATAGATCTTCTTTCTCTTTATTTTTTCATTTTTTCTAAATGCATTTTCAAGCAAAGAGATTTTCTCTTTGGCAACAGTGTGTGTGTAGGTTTTTTTTTTTTGACGCAACTTGTCATCAGGAGTGCTAGCCCGTCCCTTCCCTCGCCCCTTCCCCCTGAATCCCCCGTGAGGACAGACGTGTGTTTTGTTTGCAGTACAAAACCAAAACTATGCTAGAAACATCTTCTGCATTAGAGAAAAGGGATGGCCTCATCCCTCTCAATTCATTTTGGGGATCTCTAACAATTTACACCAAAACAAATGAATGAATGATTTTTTTTCTTCTTCTTTTTTTAAAAAGAGCCCCCTCCTGTTCTCTTACCAGGGAGGCGTTATTCTAACGACAGTGGATCCGGATTTAAAAAAGAAAGAAAAAATCCTGAATCGACACCAAGAAAGTTCGATCTAAAGAAGGACATTTTCTTCTTCAAAATAAGGGCGGTCTGGTTTTGCTACTGTTTACAGAGAAAAAAAAAGAAAAAGTAAAGACAACCACAAGAACTCAAGAAGATATACAACAGAATCCCTGTACCACTTCCAGGGTCTCCAAATAATGAATATTCTCAATTTGTCATTTTGTAATACTTAGGCAACATTGGCTTATAGGTCCAAAGTTATATTATAAGCCATATCCAGTTCTTTTTTGTGGGTTTGTTGGTTGGGTGTGTTCCTGTTTTGAGTAGGGCAGAGGTGGGTTTTTAGCATTAGAGGAGCTGTAAGGAGCTACACAAGTGATGGGAGGGGAGTTCAGGACTTGTGGGTCTTGTTGGTCTTGAAAGACACTTGCAAGACACGGTCACCCAACCGATACCCATTCAGACTGGCGATGGCCATGGCCGCTTCGTCGTAGTTCGTCATGGTGACGAAGCCGAACCCCTTGCATTTGTTGGTGTTGAAGTCGCGGATCACCTTGACGTTGTTGACAGCGCCGAACGGTCCGAAGAGCTGCCACAGGACGCTCTCGTCCGAGTCCGGCGACAGGTTGTAGACGAAGATGCACCAGCCCGTTCCTGTGTGACCGGGGATATTCATCCCTACTAGACTGGTCATACTATCGATGGTGATGGGGGAAAACCTGCAGGACGAGAGAGAGAGTGAGGAAGATGTGTAAGTCAAGCTGCCATTAGCCAAACTTCTAGCTGACTCTGCAAGGGTTACACTAGCAATTTCAGTGCCACAATCTTTTCAGCCTGTCTAACTATCTGCTCCTTGTTTTTCAGGCGGAAGGCAACCAGAGGGTGTTTTTGAATGCCGAGTGAAAAGGCTGCGCCCCGGTGCCGGCTGCGGGGGGCCACGCCGAAGCGACGGGTGCCGAGATGCAGGATCTATTGGGGAACTAAATTACAGGAACTCTGCACATTAATACCTTCGAAATTCATCAGAGATTTTGCATGCAACCGAGTAAATCTGCTCTCATTCTCCTTGTAATCTTTCCATTCTTGCCTTTTTTTCCTCCCTCATGATACAGAGATTTGAATGCTCAGTTGATTTCACTTAATTGCCTTTCCGCTTAAAGGAAATTTCCACTTTAAATAAAAGGTAAATTGGATAAAAGGTTCATTTCGTGTGCCACCTCTCAAGGAATGACTATAGGCATTATTGGGGTGTGCTTTAATTGAGATTTCCGCTTTGCTGCCGTCATCGTGTTCGAATCCGAAAGGTTTGGGGAGGGGGATAGGAAGCTGCCAGCGAGCAGAAAATGGAAGCGGCGCTTTCCAGCCAGCTAGCACGGGGAACAGAGTGTATTCCACCCACACCCTCTGCCGCTCCGCAGTGTGTGACTGTGATCGATAGCACTGCACGGACTACAGGGCCGGCCAATTCCCTGCTTCTTGTTCTGCCAAGAATTACTCAGACGTTTCATCTGCGTTTTAGCCCGTTCGTCCTGGCAGAGTCAATACATCTGTCTCTCTCTTTCGCTTTTGTGTCCTGTCGCTTGCGTCTCATTATGTAAATGCAGGATATAATGGTAAATCGGCTCACTTTGCGCCTTGTGACAGGCAACCATCTCATGACTTCAATTATGCTGGTATTTCTGTGTAAATAATGAATCTGTAGCCATTATTCATCGAATATGGCTTCGTGGTAATTTGGATGCCAGTCATCTGCGGGCGAGCGGGCGAGGGTCGGACTAGCGGATTGCTGACACAGAGGTGTCTGGTGACTACTAGGGCAGGGCCGAGCGCTGTCTGTTGTTTGAACTAAGGCTAACAGTTGGATGAGGAGTTGCATAGCAACACGCGACTGACCTAGAGCCATCCCACCCTTCCATGCTGCCCACCTTCACTTAGCGATGCTCACTTCTTCAGACTGGTCTTTGTTCATTAATTACCTTCTATGGTGTGCTCTGTGAGCACAACGCCTCCCCAGCCCCCCGTCGGTTTCATCTCCCCTAAATTTTCCCTCTCTTGAGGCAGACGGGCTTATTTGACAGCTGATCGCAGCGAGTGTAAATAAAAAGGAATCTTTCGTCTCGTCATTTGTTTTGAAAGACGCCGCTGCCTCGTTTGCATATCCTGTTTCATTGTTGCACTTCCCATTACTTGTCAGATTTTGCAAAAAAAAGCATGTTTTCTTTCAAACAACAATTGTTAGATTCTGATCAGCCAGTGCCAAAACGCAAAGGACTTTTCTAGAAAGAGGAGAAATCTAGTAAATGCGGAGCCTTTAGTCTTAAAAGAGGTATCTGTAAAAAAAAAAAAGAAACGTGCACAATGCACAACCTTTCATGCTACTCCCTCCATCTTAGCCTTGAGTGTTCGAGGGACATCAAAGTGTTTCAATAGATACTAAAATATGCAACAAAATGTCATAAGCACTGAAACATGTTCAAAAGAAGCCTTTTCACTACATCCACAGCAGCACAAAGCAAAATAACATGAGCAAACCCAACTGATCAGAGGCTCCTAAACCTGCAGTGAAACACTACATTTCCTGCAGGGATCCAGGTGAGCTGTCACCCCCCTCCGTCTCGCTCTAGACCAGCTCATTCCAACAAATAAAATGGAAACAAGTAGACGAAAAACATAATAGCCTTCCATCGATCCGTGCATTTTAACTGTTATACGTAATGCATTGGGAATGTACATAATTTTGTTCAATTGTTGGCAGCGTGTAACCCTGAGCTGGACGGAGGTACGGCTTCAGCCCCTGAATCCTGTGGAGGCCACGCTTCAAAACACAAAATACCAAAATGGAACTCATAGAAATTTTTGAATCATCATAATCAAACACTACAAATTATAAAAGACACTTACACTTTTAGGGCTACAGATTGGTTGGTTGAAAAAAAAAAAAAATCAAGTAAAAAACAAAAAGGCAAAAGAACTAAAGAGAAGGGAAAAAACCTTGAACTGAACTGAATGCATGTGATTTTCAAAAAGAAGGGAAAAAAATCATACTGTCAAACATGGACATCTGGCATTCGGTGAAGTTTTAATTACCTCTTAACGCCATAGGCCATATTAAGCAAATTGTCCAGCCTGTAAAGAGAAGGAGGGTTCTGGGGTTAATGCCAGGCAGATGGTTGACTCACTCAGTGGAACTAATGCTACATCCCTGCCTCACTGAAGGAAGACGCCCATCTAGCGATGGGCCATTACACTGTGCTGCCCCATCAGGCATCTCACAGAGTCAATCATACATCCAAAGAACAGCAGACTTGCAGCAGCACTAATAGTAAAAGGAGGCCACTTGCATGCCTATCCAGTTATTTAGCCTAACAGTGCTGCAGTCCTAAAATATTATTCACTACATCATTTATGTAACATATATACAAATAAAATTGCAATAGGTTGACTAATTATTTAAATCAATTAATATATGAAGAGTTCAGATGCGAAAGCCTCTAAGTGCCGTTTGAAATTTTCTAAAATTAGCATTTTTATCAGGCTCCTATGTGTAGGTTCAGTAATTTCACTTTAATGGCAATGAATAGGTTCTTCTCATTGCCCTTTAAGTGAAATAACTAAACAGAAACATAGGAGCCTGATAAAAATGCTCATTTTAGAAGAAAATTTCAAACGTAACTTAGAGGGTTTTACATCTAAACTCTTCATATATATATATATATATATATATATATATATATATATATATATACATATACTATATGTATTTTCTAACAATGTGGGGAGTTATAATTAAATTAAGGATGATTTATAATGCACTGGTAATTATTTATATTTATGTATGCTATATTTTCTAATATGATGAATCTGTATATAAATATATATTTTATTTATATTTTAAAGTTGCTGTGAACAACCCTGAAACAGATCCGGTTGAAGCCATGCCTCAAAAACAGGAGCTTAAATTTATTCAGGTAATATACACATATTTCTA
This sequence comes from Barbus barbus, assembly GCF_936440315.1. Lineage (NCBI taxonomy): Eukaryota > Metazoa > Chordata > Actinopteri > Cypriniformes > Cyprinidae > Barbus > Barbus barbus. Next base: position 22,101,818 of record NC_136757.1, read on the forward strand.
TCAATTAAGACGTTTTATTTTTATTTTTGGTTCCATATTTAATACAGTAAAATGAAGAATTCTGATAAATTCGCCCAGAAAAGAATGTGTATAGTTTGAATATATTGCAATACTGTAATGCATTTCTATAGTGACAATTAAAAAATGATTAAGAAGGATATGAGCAAATTGAAACCAAAACTCAAAAAGAGAAATAAATGAATCATAAAAACAGATACTCAGAGTGAAATATAACGAATGAATCTTAGTGTCTGAACGCGTGCAGATAATATGCTAATGTTATGGATGAAATTGGTCTGGGGCCATCTTTCAGCCTACCTAAAAACTTTAATATAAAATGACATTTCAATGAAGTTGGAGGCAGGATGTAATGCAGCATTAACTGGGAGTGCCCTTTCTTCTTCTTGCTGTCTGTTTCTTGTGCTGTCTCTCTATTAGCCCCAGTGACCCAGCGGGCCGGTGTATTACGCTTTCCTTCCTCGTCAGTCATTCTCATTTTAGGCTCCCGTCTGTTTGGCTATTCTGTGACCTCTGTCCCTCACTCGGCTCGGCCTTGTCTAGTTTCCTATTAAAACTGCTGCAAGATGGTTGACAGGGCTAATTACTGCTTGCTCACATTTCAAACTGAACTTCTCCAGACAAACACACACGTACACATGCTGGCCCTCCCTCTCCGCAGTGGGTCAACAGTTGGTGACTCTGCCTTCTGTGAACGGAGCCAAAATAAAGCGAGGACATTCAACGTGTTGAGTCATTAACATGCCAATTAGCCAATTAGGGAGGCAGGTTGCTTTGTGGGTAAATGAGTTCATTGGAGAGAGGGCTCTGAGGCGCAAGAGCAGGCGATGTGTTAGATATATGCAGGCGTGTCTCAACCAGGCTCGGCCCGGCCTACAGCTTTTCACACTTCCTCTCCAAACACACACACAACACAATGAAGCCTTTGTAAGGCCGACTAATACATGCAAATGGGACTCATCCTTTTCAGATCTCTTCAATAATAAGTGCTTGTGATGTATGAGGAATTAATTACTGATTTCTGTCATCGGTATTGCTGTGCTAATTGCTTGACGAGTCCTGTTTGTCTAAACAAAGGATCTTTTGCTTTAAAGTAAACATCGCACCAACAGTTCATGTATCTAGAGGAGATAGACTGTAACTCATCCAAAGTATTTTATATTTATGATACAACTGAATAATGAAATATTTTGAATGGTTCTTATGAGCTGCATACTAGAGTCCATAATGCTTCCATTCATACGATTGTGAATACACTGATGTGTAACTGAGTTAAGTATTTCATTTTTAGGTGGACTCCGACCTGAGAATTTGTATAGAAAAAAGGTGTTTGACTAAAAGAAGATAAAAACATCACAAATTAAAAACCTATTCACGCAATATAAAGAATACATGCTTGAACGGTTTGCACATTCTAAGCTCCATTGTTTGCATTTTTGTGAGAAATTGGAGCCCGGTCTTATGAAAATGCATAAATGCCAAATAAAAACAAAAACTTGTGGTATTGATACATAAAAATTTACTTTGTCGTGCATATAATACACAGTTTTTGCGTGCATATGATATTCAGTTTTCACGTACATATGATACGCATCTACCCCACAACCCTAATCCTACCCATTGCGTAACATATAGACGCCAAAGTCAATTTTTGCGTATCAAAACTGTATTTTATGAAATATTACAGCTTTATATTTTTTGTGGAAACTAATATGTTTTTAAGGATTATTTAAAATAATGGATTTTTCAGAAGCACCGAATGTTAATAGAATAGAATGTTTTTGTAATATTATAAATGTCTTTACATTCACTTTTGGTTAATTGAATGCATCCTTGCTGGATAAAACATTAATTTCTTTGAAAAATAAAATAAAATAGAACTTACCCCAAAATTTGTACGGAATGTATTATATAATTTTTTTTAGTCCAAGAGTTTTGGCAGGCTTCGCCAGCTCGAAGCTCATAAGACGTGACTCATAGTTAATTTGAATTAGTCTGCGAGGAAAGGAAATCTTAAGAAAAGTCCTAGCTAGTCAACGGTAGGATCAGAAGGTGTTGTTATTGTTGCCTGTGACTAACTATATGCGTAGTGAGGGGACACGGCAGAGAGAATTTACTTCACATCGCCTTTAAAAAGGTTGAGAAGTGCTGCCCAGGGCTGTAAAGGTGTTAGCTGCCAGAGCGAAGTTATTGCTGGACTGCTGAACTGAAATGAAAGGAACAGATGTGAAATGAAAGAAGGGGAGGATGGCGTATGAGAAAAAGAAATCAGAGGGACATTGTGAACGACAGAACCCCACTGTCTCTTATCAGTCCTTCGCTTCGGTTTCTTTTCTGAATCTCATTTTGTTTCTGCAGATTTTTGGGAGCAGCTATTCCTCGGTGGTGACGTGACACACACGACTTGAGGTCTACAGGTAACAGTTTCACAATCCAGACACCTATTTTTCCTTGCTATTCCACCAATTTTGATGTGAGTTTCAAAGGAAGCTATGTAAGAAAATATACATATTATTATTGTAGACTGACTGTATTTACCTGAACCTCTGCGCTTGGTGGTGGAGGGGTCCCGGGTAGCGGCGGTTGGGGGATTGGTACAGCTGTGACAGTAGCGCCTGGCTGGTCTTCTGACTGGGGTTGTTGGCAAACTTCACCGTAATGGGCTCGGCGGCACCTGAGGGCTTCTGTCCATTCAGACCCTTGATGGCTTCCTCCGCTTCTATCCTCTTATCAAAGCGAATAAATCCCACACCCCGCGAGCCACCTGTGGGGCCAGCACACCAGAAACAACACACCATACGCTTACTGGCTTTATCCGGTCTGCAACAGCAACATCAATGATACGTTCAAGTCCTCCTGGAAATTTTGTATTGATGAGTTGGAAAGCCCTAATTATGGTGGTTGGAGCAAGATGATGATGCACCTTTTATACAAAAATTTCAGGTAGATTTTTAAAATCCATTGCATCTGACATATTTTCTCACCAACATGCCCCCAACTCAGAAACTCTGGGCTTAAAGGAATAGTTAACCCAAAAATGAAAATTGACAGGCCATCTAAGATGTAGATGATTTTATTTCTTCATTGGAACAGATTTGGAGAAATTTAGCATTACATCACTTGCTCACCAATGGATCCTCTGCAGTGAATGGGTGCCGTCAGAATGAGAGTCCAAATAGCTGATAAAACATCACAGTAATCCACAGTAATCCACAAGCAGCAATCCACATGACTCCATTTCATCAGTTAATGACTTGTGAAGTAAACAGCTGTGTGTTTGCAAGAAACAATTCCATCATTAATACTTCAAACCATTTCATCCTGTTATTAGTGAAAAAAGTTGCCTCATCTGAAAACAATTGAAAACAGTTCTAAACAAACATATAGGTGGATTTTGATGTGAGAGGACAACAGTAGATGGACTTTTTCACTGGAGGAAGCGTTATTATGGATTTTGACCAGAAGCAACAGTTTAAAATGAAAACTCCTTGTTATTACAAACACACAGCTTTTCACTTCGCAAGATGTTAATACATAGAATAGAATCATGTAGATTAATTGTGCATTATTGTGATGTTTTTATCAGTTGTTTGGACTTTCAATCTAATGGCACCCATTCACTGCAGAGGATCCATTGGCGAGTAAGTGTTGCAATGCTACGTTTCCTCAAATTAGTTCCGAGAAACTCATCTACGTGCATCTTGGATGGCTTAAGGGTGAGCAAATTTTCATTTTTGATTGAACTACTCCTTTAAAGACAGTTATACGTCCTTCCCCACTGGTGTGGTGACCTTTGTGTGTTCAACTAGTAAATACAGTCTTTCCAATATGACTTGAACGCACCAAACACACAAATGCACTTCCTGTCTCGCACACCTTCATTCAGAATGATTCATTTCTATATTTGGAGACCGAAAATGATTCAGCGTTGAAAACGACAAATAACAGAGATATGCAGCCTGTGTGACGGATACTATTGCTGGTGTCACATTATGCAAATATGGTGCTATGGAACGGGGAGATTCTATTGGCCGGCCAGCATTCCAGTGCTGTCAGGCAGACGTGTAATTTGTTTTCTTTTCTTCATGAGAGGATGGCGATATTGTGTGGAGCTCCGCCGTTATGGAAATTGAGCGCATGTGTGCGACGGCCTCAAGCTGTGTGGTTTGCGGCAGCTGACGGCCCCACGTCGCCTCATGGTATGAAGCTTGTCCGCGACATTTCCACTGTTTCCAAGGCGATGGTTTTGACCGCTACCTGAAAGTAACATTTAAAAGAGCCTGGCTTACTGGGAGGCCTTTTATTGGGTTGGTTTTTAATGAGACGATCCTTCTGCTCTGAGGAGGTGCGTGTGTAGATGACTTGCCAAGAGGGCAATTTGCATAATACAATGAACACGTATTTGTGTGCGAGCGTGTGTGTGTATCTGCTCTCTGCTTTCTATATTGTCAGTTCGTTCTCCTCTCACTCTCTCTCTCAGCTGTCACCCGCTAGTATTGATGTTTTCTGTTGTGCTGCCTGATTGCCTATTCAAATCAGTGTCTTTTGATACGTTCCGTTCTGCAAACAAATATTTGCACACAATCTTTTCAATGCAGTGAGCTTTCATTCAGACTGCGGCTGCATTACTCTCTTTACCTCGCAGCGTGAGTCATTCCTGACAGCTTTTCCCTCTCCCTTCCTAAAACCTGCTCTCTTTAATTAGACCCTCAGAAGTAAAGGCTCGAGGAACGAAAAGCATGCATTATTCCAGAGAGTTTAGGATGCACGGTTAGCTACGTGCTCACCATGGAGTGATGTTGAGGTCAAAGCAGAATCCTTCGAAAGTGGAGCAGAGAGAGGAAACTGGGAATGACACCTCCTCTCTCTGTTCCTCTCTCTGTCTAGAAGATATTTGACATGCAACAGCTCAAGTATCTAAAAATACAAGAGATTACACATTCCGTTTCATAAAATTTTGATCCGAAACGAGACGACTTTTTGTTTCTGTCTGTCAGTTTAAGTGTGCACGAATGAACTGATGGATCTGACATAAACTATATGCTATCTGTGCTTTTGCTTGTTTAGGCTGAACACAAACACCGACTTGAGTCCGAAAGAGGGGAGAGGAAGGAAAGCATCAAGACATGTCTAAATCCAGTGTCTGGTAACATCCCGTCTACTTTAGTGCTTTAATTGCTTTGGAAGGCAGCATAGATGCATTCCCCACAACGTGCGGTTTGACAGTAGGTGGAATAAATAGAAGCAACATGATTTTTTTTTTAAACATATGTCTCCTTTTCTTTCTAGAAATAAGTATTGTGGTAAATATATGCTTTAAAGTTCTTTTTAGCTCATTAGATGTGACTTGGAAGCCTATCTGAAACCAGTTTCCTTTGCTGGAATCTTCATATACCACCCTGCCTTTGAATGCTGTCATTGCGAAACACAGACTCAGAGGTTAAAGGTCAAGTCATTCCAAACCTATGATATGGCTATATTTGGAGAATCATGCAACTTTTTCTGTACAGCATTATATATGCACAGTATGCAGGACTATCAGAAGCTGTTAAAAGTAAACTGCATTCAGTATAGAATGCACAGTATTTAGTAAGGCTGGAATACTCTACACGATTTTTTGCCGATTTACAGTTTGGAGAAGTCAACAGCAGTTGCCGAAAGTTAGAGCCAGTCTGCAGTTGACAGATCTCATAGAAAATCACATAGTCACATACTCAAATTTTTTAGCTTCAGGCTCCATCCAGTCAGGGCATATCAAACACGTTTTAGAACACATTTTGTTTTCATTTGTCAAGCGTAGCAATAATTTGCATGTTTCTGTGTGGGTTTGTTGTGATCGAAACAACTTTAAAGTCTGGTAGTGTGGGATCCTCTGTCGTTTTGTGGATGATGGCCAGTTTTTGCTCTGTGACTATTACAAAGTTGGTAAGGGTATAATGCCCAGTGTTTTCTGTAGTGTATTCCAGCCATAAGTAGAATGCTAGAATTCCATTCTCAATATAGCCTACGTTTGCCATAAGTCATAACATCAATTTCGTGTACTGTATCATTCATAATTGAATTAAGAAAGCCTTTAAATTCTGGTTCAATTCCTTAAATTGAACTGAATATTAATTGAGGAAGCAAACAGGGTTAAGAATTTGAATGTAAGGAAGTAAAATTAAAATAAACTGACGTTCATATATCTGTAATTTTTAAATAGAAAAAAAAATGTGAATGTTGAATGGACAAAGCCTTGTTTGAAAGCCTTCATTATGGAAGGTTCAAGCCTTACAGACAGATATCTATAGAATTTCTTATAGAAATTATACTTAATTTACATGTTTCATTATATTTAATAAATTATCTTTTGTGGGCATAAGTGGAAAAATGTTTTTTTCCCAAACACACTGTGTAATTTTAATTCATGCACTTCTTCCTGTTATTCCAGTTCAAATTTAAAATTCAAACTTGTAAATTGAAAAAGGGACAATTTTTCATTTCAGAATTTTGCACATCCCTGCATATCATTATGAATAATGGGTCTGATGATGGTTAAACAGCAAACTAATATTTTAAACTAATGTCTATTGTTTCCTTTTGTCTTCTGAAAGTCTATTTTGTATCATACCTTTAAAAAAACAATGTAGAGCCGTAGGGCAGGTATTCTGTAATATGATTCAATCCAGAGGTTTTTGGCACTGTACACTAACACAGCTATAATGAAATCGTGATAGGATCTCGGTTTCCTCGGGTAGAAATAGTGCTGACCAGTGTCATTCAGGCTGCGACTCAGCAAACAGCTGACGATCTATCAGACGCCTGCAGAATCGCTAAAATTAGGGTCCAGAAAAAGCTTGCAGTTTAACGGTTAAAAAATGCAAATGGTGCCTTAATGTTGACTGTGCTTTACTTTTTTCTTTTCCCCTCGCTTCCCTGACATTACCATAATGAGCCTGCAGCCGTTTCTATAACAGGCTGCCTAAACAAAGCGAGTGGCCAGGCTAAAACCGGAGACACTGGCACCGCTAGCTCCTTTTTAGAGCTTATCATGAACCGAACAGAGTTACGGCTACAATGTGCCGGTTAACAGCACTATTCTCCGGGTAATCACTCCTACCTTACATAACTTTCTACCTGTACTTATCTCAGCTCAGCACACATGAAGCCGGAGAATGCTGAGTTTAATAATAACCGTGACACACAGAGTGAGCGCACAAGAAACAGTGGCAAGAGACCATCATAGCCGGCCTGACAAAGCGCTTTCCATTGCACGCCCACTGTTCTGGTCCTCGACACTTACTGCGTACGGGAGAGAAAGAGAAAGAGAGAGAGAGAGAGTCCTCTGGAGAAAAAAGGGAAAGCTCGGCTGTTAATGAAAGCCTTCTCTCCTCTGTCTGAACATAAGCACCTCTCCGTTGTCTCTTATTCTCTCACTTTTAAGTGGCTGTGCCAACTGTATGGAACATTTATTAAACTAGTGCGCTAAATATATTATGAGGAAAAAAGCCTACATCTCTTCGCCGTAGCTTCTGCCTAATCAGAGAAAGGAGAGCGACGTCCTCGTTTTATGTAACTTTTAGTTGCTGCCGCTACAGATGGTGTTTGAAAAGGCTCAGTAAGGGAGGTCTTTGAAGACTTGAGCAGCTCTTTGCCTGGTTCTGCCGGCGCACTGCTATAAATCCATCTGTTTGTCCTTGTGTAATTGGAGGCCAAGGCAGCGGTGTCATGACATGCTTTGCAATGTCTGGTGGAGCATCTCGATTCATTGTATACATCACAGATCCTTTGTGTTCGACAGGCCTTGATTTGGACACTCGTCGTGCAACGCTGGCTCAAATGCATTTTGACGTCGCGTTTCTAACCGTTCCTGACAGCACGCTCGAACTGTATAGTTAATGGAATTCAAGTCATGGGAAAATATCAATGAGCGGGAAAAGAAAAGGCGGCGGAAGAGGAGAAAGTGTAGCATTTTAAAAGAGGGATTTCTACAAGTAGCTCATGGGAGCACAGTCGTTTTTCACTTAAGAGGCGCAGCTTGTAGGAGCCGGTGTTATGGATCAATTGTATTTGCTCTCATTGACGGGACATGTATTGACTGCTAGGCAAGGCTCGGCGGAGCCTCTCTGAATATTTGACTATTGATCAAAGGGCCAAACCTATCATACTTCACTTAGGTTACATGATAGGTTTAAGTACTCATGCCGTGGATTCAGTCAAATGCTCAAAAGCTTTTCAAATCCCTGCAATTTAGTCACATTTCCCAATAAACTCAAAACAAACAGACACACCCTAGGGAACAAGTTATATAAACAAGACACGTAGGAAGAGGACTTCCATCGCAATACATTATCCTTTCTGTGAGGGCAAACAGACAAAATGCTTCCCTAATTGTTACCAAAAAACTTATGACAAGGATGTATGATGTATTATTATTTCAGAAAGGCAAAGCCACTGTTAGTTTATCATGCCATATGTGTTTGTCTTTATTAATGACTTTCGGTGTTATTTCAGGATGCTGTGTTTTTCTTGAAAGTGGCGTATAGAGGGATTTGACACAGAATTAGATTTGCCTTAAGAAGCATGTAGCAGATGTTGACTTGACTTTTGAAAATGAACATCTTGATTGACATCATGCTAGCTTTGTGAGTGATGTGATTTCCACATTAATGAGTAGGGATGGAAGTTGATTTTGGTTGAGATTCTGATTATAGTTTCTTAATTACTTTAATGATTCTTGCAGTATTTTTGGCAAAAAAAATAAAAATAATTTATCTTAATTGTGCATGGTATTCCATACTAATGTGTTTCAGTGAGGCATCAATTGATTCAGAAATTCAGTATCAGTGACCTAGTTCAAGAGTAGATGCTGCGATGCATTTTGATTCAGTTAAAAGCATTGCCTCATAAGAATCATTCTTTTGCCATAAATGCACCTCTACAAAATTTTCTGTTTTGCTAATGACATCAGTATTCAGATATGGGGCAAGTGTTGTTGTATGTACCACAAATGGCTTTCAGTGATTTTGCTATTATTAAATCCTATCAGCATATGGCCCATGCAACTAGTGACAGTCTATTCATGTGAGATTTAACTAAACTATTAACTGATCTTGAGTAACACGTCTAATCCCTCTTTGACTTCAACTCGTATTTTAGACATGCAGAATCCTTGTTTGGCTTTCAGGGTTTCACAGTAGTGTTGTAATAATTGCTCCATGTATCTTTACGGCAGCCCTCCGATAAGTAGCTTCAAAAAGAAAACACTCCTCGATTCTTAATCACTAGCAGCTCAGGTTTAATTAATCATTAGGCTCTCTCCTGCGGACCCTTTTCTCCCGGGGAGCCTTTGCAGGGCCAGTGGAAGGATCCGTGTGAAGGGAGTAAGGCCTCTGTCTGTATGTGTGCATGTAACTATGCAGCGTTCCTCAGCAGTTCTACAGAAAAGGTTTGGCACCACTAGAACGTGGAGTACATTTTCCTGTGGCTTATGCGATATTGTTTGCATGGTGAGTGCCGTTATGAATTATGCAGTTGTAAAAATATTGAATGTGTAAGAAATTCAGCTCCATGACCATTTATATCCTGCTTGATTTATTCATGATGTTGTAGAAAGGATAGGCCAAGGAGATGACTAGATGCTTTAAAATGGACTTGGCCATGGACTTGGCTCTAATATTCGCTGATTATTAAGATTGGGATTCATGTCTAAGGTCAAATACAAACAGACAACATGTGCATACATTTACTCACAGAAGATTGAGTATAAGATTGAGTTTGTGTGTGTAGTTTCTATTACTTCTTTTAAAAAGGTCTTCAGAATTCTTAATTCATACAAATTAACGTCTAAAAAGGTCTCAAACTGGAGCAGAAAGTCTTAAATTCATTAAATCATGCCATTAAATATTTCATGCACTACAAAAATAAAAAAAAATCTTCCTAAGTTTTTTTTGTCTTCCAATAAAAAAATATAAACATTAAATGTGAGAATTTGTTTGTTTGCATGCTACAGGGTGAGAGAAAAGCGGTCCCACTGATACCTGTGACCTGGTCGACGAGAATGCGGGAGGTAATTATCCGTCCGTACTGAGAGAAGAGCTGTTCCAGCTCCTTCTGGGTCATGGTCTTGGGCAGCCCACTCACGTACAGATTAGCGTCACGGATAGAAGCCGAACTGGGCCGTGCATACGAAACCTGTAAGACAAAAAACACACAAACACATTGAGCATTTGTTGCAGTTATCAAACTATGGTGGTTTATGTGGTGTAAGAAACTGATCTCTTGAACTCCACATCCACATGTGCTTTTTTCATTTCAATTTAGCTTCTGGAGGATAGTTGTTCAGGCGATTTATAACCAACTTCTTGCATTTTCAATATGCAGCATTCAGATGCCAGAGGTCGTCTGCGCACCTGTTCTGTCTCACACTGTGCTGGTGGTCTGTATTCTTGCATTGACCTGGAGCAGCTTGAGACTTCAGAAAGATAATGCCCCCAAATCCTCCACTTGAGAACAAAGAAGAATCCCTTTTACTTATTGTAATATTTTGAAAAGGAACAACTTGCTGCGAGGGATTCTCTGTGATCCTTGCTCATTCACAGATAAGGGATATACACATGACATCTAAAGAGCTTTGCAAATTGTCTCAAAGGAGGAATGAAAATGTAAATTCAATATTAACGTGCACCACCTCTAACCCAGTTTCTGAGGAGAAACAATATTGCCAAGAAATTGGATACTTAAAATACAGTGGTTGAAGTTCATGAACCCTTTGAACTACAGGCATAATTGCGGTCTATTCTGAGAAGTCTCCAAAAGTCATAAAGAAATACTGAATTTATTTTTTGTATATAATATTAAATCTCAAAATGTAGCAATGCAATTTTTCTTACAGTCTTTATTATTCAAGGTTAATATTTTCAAAATGTTTCTTGTCATATAATTTAAAATGTACTTTATATACATTGCTTTATATTATCGTTTAGTAATATTTTGCGTATACAGTCATGGCCAAAAATATCGGCAGAAAATGCACCGCTTCTCAGAAAATTGTTGCAGTTGCAAATGTTTTGGTACTCACGTTTATTCTTTTTTTTTGTTTGCATTAGAACAACACAAAAAAGTCAAATCTGATACAATTCCACACAGAAACCAAAAAAATGCACTGGACAAAATTATTGGCACCCCTAATTTAATATTTGGTAGCACCCCCTTTGGAAAAAATAAATGAAATCAATCGCTTCCTGTAACCATGAATGAGTTTCTTACACCTCTCTACTGGAATTTTGGACCACTCTTCTTTTGCAAACTGCTCCAGGTCATTCAGATTTGAAGGATGCCTTCTCCCAACTGCGGTTTTGAGATCTCTCCACAGGTGTTCTATGGGATTCAGATCTGGACTCATTGCTGGCCATTTCAGAACTCTCCAGCGCTTTGTTTGTAACCATTTCTGAGTGCTTTTTGAAGTGTGTTTCGGGTCATTGTCCTGCTGGAAGACCCATGACCTCTGGTGGAGACGCAGCTTTCTGACACTGGCCACTACGTTGCGCCCCAAAATTCTTTGGTAATCATCAGATTTCATGATACCGTTCACACAGTCAAGGCATTCAGTGCCAGAAGCAGCAATGCAACCCCAAAACATATTTGAACCTTCACCATGTTTGACTGTAGGGACTGTGTTCTTTTCTTTGAAGGCCTCATTTCTTTTTCTGTAAACGGTGCCATGATGTCCTTTACCAAAAAGCTCTACTTTTGTCTGATCTGTCCACAGTACTTTCTCCCAGAAGGATTGTGGTTTTGTCACATAAGTTTTGGCAAACTCTAGTCTTGCTTTTTTATGCCTTTGTGTCAGCAGTGGTGTCCTCCTGGGTCTCCTACCATAGCATCCCTTTTCATTCAGATGGCGACGGATAGTGCAAGCTGACACTGTTGTACCCTGTGTCTGCAGATCAGCTTGAATTTGAGTTAATCGAGGTTCTTTATCCACCATTCGAACAATCCATCGTTGTAATTTTTCATTAATTTTTCTTTTCCGTCCACGTGTTTCTGAGAGAAGTGTTGCATTTTCTGACAGAATTGCAAGGGTGCTGATATTTTTGGCCATGACTGTATAGAATGCGTGTATATTGTTTCTTGTTACAAACAATATATATGTTTGTCCCTTTACCGTCTGGGAAGAGGTACAGGGCTTTTAAATCCAGGACAAATAGGTTGCAAAACAGTTTTTTTTTTTTGCAAAAGCTGTATCTGTCCTAAAACCACCTATTACTACTTTTACATTTCCATAATAATTATGGACAATTTTAAATAGTGAAAGGACATGTAATATATGTATTTTAATATTTGTATTATCTTATTCTAATATGCAATATGTTTTGAGGTTTTTATGTTACTCAAGGTGTGTGCTTCAATCATGTGTTTAATGTTTACTGTTATGAGAGCCACCACTCTAAATTTCGTAGTATTCAGACAATGATAAATAAAGTAAGTCTAAGTCAATTTTTTTTTTTTTTTTTTTATATTTGATATATTTGAGATTTGTTTTGTTATATATTTTTAATAGTTTATACAAAATTAACTGATTAAATGCAGTTGGTATCATGATTTTGATTTTACAGGATTACCTATTGTTAATGGATAGAACTTTATTGCCTTGTATTAATCATTAATCATCATACCTTATTGCCGTAATTATTGTAAGTATTACCAAATATTTTTCTGTTAAATACTTTCCCAGTTCAGATCTTTAAAGAATTTGTTATTCTAGATTAATGTAAAAATTAAAATTTATACATATTTATACATCGTTACCTATCAAAAATTAACAATACTCTATTTGTGAGTGTGTGTGTGTGCACACAAACACACACACACTCTCTATATTTACCATATACTATTGTGTTTTATTTATTGTAATTCATGTTTAGTTTGAAATGTAAAAAAAATATTAGAATATAAAGAGATAACTTAATTCAGTTTGTATCATTTATTTTTACCTGATTTTCTATTAAATGCTTTTCTATTTCAGGTCTAGAGAGAAATTACTCAAAGCATCAATGGTACAAATTGGACAGTTTTAGTTTCTTTTCTACAGTTGTACAGATTGACTTGTTTTTAGAATAAGGTTCATGAACCTCACTTAAAACCCACAGCAGTAAATGATAAAGGCTAATTTGTTTTCAGAAAACACACATGATGGAAGAGCTTGTGTGTGAGTGTGAGAGAGAAGGCTGGCTGTCATCTGTGCTGAATAACACTTTGGAACCTTCTGTTTGTGCCTAGAGTGAGAGCCAAGCCATCTATAGCTCTCTCACCCTCGCATTCCCCACACGCTCTAATATCAGCACGCTGCACTTACTAGCACCTTGGACAGCGCTCATTCCGCCATACTCCCTCCATCTAGCGCTCACCCGGCATGTTCTCACCTCTCTCGACTTGTCAAACTCTGCAGCACCTTGGACAGTGTCTGTCACACTCTAAAACACACTGTACTTGTTTTCAACTTCACATACCAGTCTCTTTCTTTTCTTACACATGATGCAATTTTCACCCATTGCAACCATTCTCAATCAAATCTCAAAGTCGTTGGCAAATTTAATACCATAATGTCACTGAACTTTACACAGTTGTAGAGAGATAATTAGGTATTTTTTAAAGTAATCATTGTGGGAAACTTCAGTGCTGTGGCTCATCCTGGATTTTCTTAAATGAGAATTATTTTCAAAAGGATAGTTCACCCAAAAAACCGAAAATGAAAATGAATAACCCTTATGTCTTTCCAAACCCATGAGCCCTTGAGATTTTTTTTTCTTCAGTTCCACTAGAATATCATAGTCCATATGACTGCTTTCATACAAATATTATTTTCATTTCACATGACTACTTTTATTACAAATATTTCATAAAATAGTTTCATGTGATGAACAGACCACAATTTTAGTCATTATTGACCAATATTCTTTGCCTCCACTGTGTTAACTGCTGTAACTGACTCAGTGTTGGACTTGGGAACTGATCTTTTTGTTAACCAGATCAATTGATTTGTTTCAAAGATCCTACTCAAAAGAATGATTTGCTCATGATTTAACCATTGCTACTTCTCTCATGAACTCTAAAAGAATTCCTCAAGATTTTCAGTAAATAATGACTTCAATTCCAATTTATTAATGACACAGATTTGTTGTATGTCTTTAGAAGACTTGAAACTTCAAGTATGTGATCCTACTGAATTTATACACATTTTCAGATTTTGCAAACTGACGTATGAGCCACACGAATTGTGTAAATCCAGATAGAACAAAATGCATGGATTTTAAATGTTTGGATACCTTTTCAAATTTGTAATGAGAATTTTATTAATTTGTTTTCAACAAAAGAGAAACTTTAAGGTCTCCCAAGGTTTTTCCACCAAAATGAAAGCTTTATAATTTATCATTTAAAAGCAAAGTAATAAAGATATAAATATTATTATTGTAATTTGTTGTTCTATAAAATATAATTATCATTAAAATAATTTTAATATATATACAGTATTACAGTAGTCTAGTATTATTGCAAGAGTAATGTTTCTTTGTTAATTAAATTTTTATAATGTGAATAATAATACATTTTATTTTATTTAAAAATATATATTTTTTTTATAATAATCTAAATAAATACAAGTCATATGAATACTTTTATGGTGCTTTACTGTCCTTTTTGAAGCGGAAAAGCTCCAATCCCAATTTATGTACCAAAAAGAACGACCAGTACTTTCCTCAAAATGTCTCCTTTTGTGTTCCACAAAAAGTCATATGGGTTTGAATCGACATGTGGGTGAGTACAGAATTTGAGTACAGTATACAGAATTATGACAGATTTTTCATTTTTTGAGCGAACAAAGCCATTTTCTGAATTTCCTTGTTGATTCTATGTTTTTGTCTGTTTCGCTGTCTCCCGCTACAGCAATTCAGTTTTAATTCAAGATGGAGAGATGTTTCTATCTCCCTGCCCTTTTAATGCTCACGTCAATTTAATCTGTTCCCATTAATGGTTGAAGCAGCCTTTCCATCTCATATTTTCATTAGTTCTGACATTTGGGCAGCAGAGCCATCACAGGCTGTTACACTGCTACAAATGCTGAGCTAAACATGCTAAACACTCCGCCGTAATCTCCTCAAATCCACTTAAATGGAGAAGGCAAAAGGCATGGAACCCTGGCAGACTCCTCTCCTCTCCTCTCCTCTCCTCTCCTCTCCTCTCCTCTCCTCTCCTCTCCTCCCTTCTTTTCTTCTTCTCTTTTCTTTTTTCTTGCCCTGTCAAGCAGCTCCAGATGTCAGATCTATCAACACCCTGTCTGCTATAAGCAGTGTGTGTGTGTGTGTATACACGTATCTCACAGCACAAGGCTATGCTCTTCTTGTCCTCAGTGGGATTTCTCCCATCACACCTCGACAGGAAGGCAAAGCCGGAGTTTTGCTGAGAAACGGAGAAGTGTCATGGAGAAGTGTGTGTGTGTGTGTAACAAAATGATGAGCATGTGGAAGTTGTGACTGGAGTGAAACTCTCACTCTTTTTTTATTTTTCAGGCGGTGAGACGCAGCTTTGTTGATCTGTTTTCATGGACTTCCTGCATTAGCTGATGTGCTCGAGCGATGGCGTGTCCCTGAACTTGACACTGGCGTTTTGCAAAGGAATATAAACTCATTGTAAACCGCCACAGACGTTTTTCCTCACTTCCTTTTTCTCGGCTAAACAGCCTCTTGTAAACATATACTATACATCATCAGCTTATTTCAGCAGGAGGGCCCTCATAAACGCCGTTTTTCTTGCTCGGCTGAAAAGGGCAAAGAACTGCACTTCGGATAATTACCCTCTCCTTCTTTTTTCCCCTTTTTCTCGCTCATCCACTCTTAGACGCAGCTGTCTGTTCCTATTAGATGGTCTGTCTTCATCCCGGCTTGATGGGGGGTGGGGTTACGATGGAGGCTTTATGAGAAGGATGACCTTGGAACACACTTATTAGGAGTTATAAGACAGAGGATTTCATCTCTTTCTTGCCGTATTACAGCAGGAGAGCATCTTTTGAGAGGGCTGGTGCTGGTCTGAATAAAAGGTTTCATGGAGTGCAAGAGAAAGGAGACCGAGCAGGGAGGGCCGAGAGTGCGAGAGGTGTAAAAGAGTGATCACACGAAAGAGATAAAGACATTGGCTTCTCTGACCCACGCTGAGATGGACGGATGGATGAAGCAAGAGAAAATATGTTGATAAAAATATCTAGATGATTAACAAAGGACACGGATTGGAGTGACAACGTGTCCTGAACAGGCACAGCGTGATGAAGCGATAAGCAGTCAAAGCTCTTCCTTGTAAAACACAGTTTTTGTTCTTACCAGCTTCGACCACAAGAAACACGGTCACTTGGTTTCTATTTCTGTAGCATAGCCCACTCAACCAAACATATTCAGCTGATATAAAAATATGTATGACTCGCATTAAAAGCACACAATTTCTGATGTCAAATTGCTATAGTTTCTGTTTCATAGAGGTAAAAGAAAGGAATAAAGAAGGCAGGTCTATACGCAGACTTGGTAAATTACCGGAGCAGATAGTTAAAATGTGCTTATCCAGAGACGCACATTGACAGTAATAAGTAGGTGGAAAAATCAGAGAACATACAGTGCTAAATCGTCATACATAAAACCTACTAAAGCAAATTTACATTTGAGTTTGTGTATTCTGGTCGGTTTTAGGATGAAATTTAGGATTAGCACAAAAAAATGTGACTTATGAACTGAGTGAAAAGAACAAATATTAAACTAATTATGGAGATTTCAGGAGAGAAACGTCTAATCAAATAACTATTGACAGTTTTAAATTTCCAAAGGAATTTATTTTTAGTATCTCGATCTGTATTTCTAGTATCTTGATGTTAAAAAGGTGATATTTCTCCAAAGATGCAATTGAAAAACTTGCTGGATGTTGTACTTCAATTTCAAATCAGTGCTGAAGCATCACTAATCGATAATTAATATTCATGAGCTATAGCCATCCTTAATTTGAAACCCCCTACTCATTCATTCTGGTAACACTTGGTAGCTTCCATCTAGTACGAAATTGGTCCACAATCCTTCTTCACATAGCATTTTGATTTCATTGTGGACAGACAAATTGCTTGTCATTTTGCACTTGGTTTAGACAGTGCGCGAAACAGGAACATCTTTGGTTGTGTCGATTCCATTCATGTTTGTGTGTGCACAAGCAAAAAAATCAATCATGCTTGAGATGTGCGTGTGAACCTCACTGTGCACAGTAGCATGTGTTTTGTTTTGTGTATGTAGGCACGCTAAGTCATGGAAGACAACTCTTGCTTCATTACTTGAAAGTCTGTGTTTGTTGGCGTGTGTATGATGCCAGAGAAAAATGTAACATGTTTAGAAGTATGCTTAGCAACATCATTCCTGCAAGGTTCTGACGACTCCCCCAACAGACAGCATGAAAATGTGTGTTACACTAAATTGTGCCCTCGGGCCAAACCACTTTATGCTCACTTCAGTGTTTCAGATTTGAAAACATAATACCATGATACTAAATTTAATACCAGTCTTTAATAATAATAATAAGGATCATCATATTTAATGTATAATAAAATAATATGAATAATAAATTATTATTATAAATAATGCATTATATTTGAAATGTATTTAATATTTAAAAAAGTATTTTTTTCATTAATGCAAAATTCTTAATGCTCTAATATATCAATGTAAAATGTTGTGAAACTTCAAATGTAAGTAAGTCTCACAATTCTCATTTCCTAATGTGATTCCCATAACTTGTTGGTTTACTTTGAGTCAGAGATGAATGACAGCTGTGATGACTTGCAGTTCAGTGAGTCAGATGTTAATTCAGTAACTGCTGTGATGGATTGAATAAATGGTTTGTTTCAAACTGATAACTTGGGAGTTTTTGACTGATTCACAGTACTTGAACTGCAGCCATTTTATTTTCAGCATTGTGTCTTTTTCAGGATTGTGCAGTAAAAAGGGGCGTGAGAGTAAAAAGAAACAGCCCCAGAGTCATTTAGTTATAGCCCTAGGACGGGAACAAAATCCTGAGGTGTTTTTGACCGATAAGTGCAGTTTTTTTAACTGTGTGTTTATGTGTGTGTGTGTACCGCTGCCTCCCTGGAAGTGTGTTTTGTCACTGAGAGAAGTGCCGCGTGGCAGGAAGCTGTGATGATCGGCAAATACACATAGAGTGAGTCATTCTGTCTCTGATGGATTCTTAGCTGATGCTGAAACCAGTACTAGAAACACTGCCGGCCAACACATACACATGCTGCCACTCTTGAAAACGCCCATGTTTGTGAGCATTGTGCTGTGCTCTTTCAAAAACAACCCTGACAAGTCTTTTCTTTCTCCTCTCTCTCTTTTTTCTTTTTCTTGCTCCCACACACAAACATGCGCGTTCTTTTGCTGTTCTGTTAAGAGGTACTGAGCCGCGCAGACTGAGCCGTGTTTTCATAAACAGGCGAAATCCAATCTGATTAGATTAGGGCGGATGTAAGTGAGAGGTCTGGGATTATAGGCTAGATGAAAACACACACACAGCCAGATTATGCCGTGAGCGGCAGGCACAATTTACTGTTAAAACCAGCTGCTGCTTCTAAATTTACCACAAAGCGCTGTTGAGGAAAATGGAAGCCATCAGATTGTGGCAGATCTGTCTATTTCATTGCATGATTTAATTTAATAATAGAATAGAAATGAGTAGAATCGAAAAGAAAAGAGGAAATCGGATCAGAACAGAACTCAGAAGAGAATAAAATGGAATCGAATAGAATATCAGAACAGCTAAGAGACAACGAAGAATGAAATGGATAAATATAAAATCTAACATTGATAAAACTGAATAGAATAGAAAATGATAGATCAGAACAGAATAGAATGATAATGGAGAATAATGTAATAAGACAATAGAATAGAATACTGAACAGAGTAGCAAGATAATAGAGAATAAAATGTAATAAAACAAAACACAAGAAAATAATAGAATAAAAAATTAGAGATCAGAATACTGAACAGAATAGAATGACAATAGAGATGAAATAAAACAGAACATTGTTAAAACAGAATAGAATAGAAAATGACAGATCACAATACTGAACAGAATAGAATTATAACAGAGATGGAATAAAACCGAACACTGATATAACAAAACTGAAGAGAACAATAAGAAGAAAGTAGAATGACAAAATAAAATAGAACAATAATAACAAAACCAAATACAGTGGAATATAAAAAAACACATCAGAACTAAACAGAATAAAATGTGATTTGATGACAATAAAATAATATCGAATAGAACATCAGAATGACAAAGAACAGATCAGAATAATGTGACATTAGATCAGAATAAAATATATCCAAATAAAACTGAACAAAATTGAAATCATAAATGACAAAATACCAATGCAAATGGAATTAAATGGAATAAAATATAATAGAACATGACAGAATAGAACAGATCAAAATTTCCACAGTGAAAACCAAGACGTCTATTTAGCATGTCCACATTATTTCATTATACATGCTATTTCCCTCTTTTTGTGTGACTTCATGATTTGACATTTGGAGATTCATTTACATATCAATTACACTATTTTTCCCTTTTCTTCCTTCAGTTGCTTTCCTGTTTCCTTCTGCATCTTAATGAGTCAGATTTTCCCTCCTCTCTCTTTGTGCTGCCGCGCCTCAGCCCAGCACGAGCCAGTGTACGACACATGTACTAATCACTGCAGCTCCACTGGCACAAACGGTGACAGGAAACATTCGGCGAATTGACTGGCGCAGACGTGAGAAATGGCGACTGATAGAACGCTTCCACCTAAATGAGATGTTGCTCTGTTACCGTCTGTTATCTGTTATGTTTAAATAGGTTCAATTCCAGGTGCGGGTGACCTGTTAACCGGAGAGGTACTGATAGAACCTTCTCAACGCTCAGTCCTTGAGCGAGAGGCGCTGGCTCCAGGGGGGACCGCTACTGCAATTAGCGTAATGTGGGTTGCTTTGGCTGAAAAGTGTTTGGTAAACAACAGGCAGACAGTAACCTAACAACATGAACCCCAACGCTGATCCCAACGTACACATTGAGGTATGCATACAAATACACCATAGTACAGCTGTTCTTAGTTTTTACGTTAATTTACTGTGAGTAATCATACAAAAAAAAAAAGTTAATCCAGTTAATATCATTTAATTAATTGACTTAATTAAAATGGCATGCTGTACATTAGCAATATGTACACACTTAAATATTTAAAAAATAACAAGATTTTTTTTTTCAATTAAATACTAATATTACTATTATTATAGTGCATTATAGTAATATTACTATACTATAATGTATGTACTGTATATGTACATAAACACACTATCATTCAAAAGTATAGGGCCAATAAATTTAGTTTTTTGAATAAAAAGTATCAGGCATACAGTAAAACTGTAATAAGATGAAGTATCACACTTTTAATGTAATTCTATTTAACATTTTAATATATTTTAATGTGATTGACAAGAAATTTGAAAATAAATTTGAATGTGAATTGAAAAGAAACCTTTACTCATTATAGGTAAGTGGTTACTTACCTTTATAGTTTTGGTCTGAAGTCTGAGCCCATTTAACGTGTTAATGGCTTTCTCTGCATCTTTTGGGTCAATGTAGTTGACGAAACCATAGCCAAGACTCTGCCCTGTAGTTACAAGAAAGATAGATAAGGAAGAGAAAAGACATATATTTTAGTTTAAAACATTCAATGTGCAGAAAGACATAAAACTGTGAAAGCATTTCTTTTAACTACACTTCCTTTCAAAGTGTATCGCTTATCTTTACCAACCCTTAAAAAGTCTTTAAAACCACTTAAAACCATTCATCACAAGAGCTATGCATACATTATGAGACAGACGACATTAACACTTAACGATATATGTAGCATTAGCCTGACTAGCAGTGACTAGTTTGAGTTCATGTTTGGCTAGCGCACATTAAGCGAAAGCTTCCGCTGGAAACCTCTGACAAGAGTCTTTGGTGGAATTATTTTGATTTAACCTCTTCTAACCGTCTGCTGCTCCTCTGAAGGCGAGGCAGCCATCATCTGCTATTTGACTTAAACAGAAACCCTGCAGCTAAAGGCCCCCCCCCCCCCATATCCTTTCGTTCTTTAAAGATCTCGCCACACAAATGCAGTGGAACTCGAGAACAGCGCTACACTTATCCTCATTAATGGAAACAGACAGCACTAAGTCCACAGTGTACACACAAAGTGAATCACAAATGTGAAAGTGATACGCCCTGCGCCAAACAAACACGAGCGCGCCAGATACCGCAGGGGGTGAACAGAAAACTTCTCGCTGCCCTCGCTTCAAACGGCATGCCTCCTTCTCTTTCTCTTTGGATTACGGAGGATTACCAATCCCTCTGTCGTTCATTAAAACCCCGGAAAACTGAGAAGCAGCGATACAGCACTATTCAAAGCCTGAGACTGATGTTTCAAAGTTTCTTTAAATATAAATAGTGTGATTCTAGACAGTGTTTTAGGACTCAGGTGCTGCTCTTTCATAGCTTACAGCATCCTGACAACCATGAAATAGCAACATTGGGTCAACTAATAGTGTGAGTTTAAGGGAAATTCAGCAAAATCTGTATAAACTAGTGCTGTCAAATGATTAATCACATCCAAAATAAAAGTTTTTGATTTACATAATATATGTATGTGTACTGTGTATATTTATTATCTACAGTGGTGTGAAAAAGTGTTGGCCCCCTTCCTGATTTTTTATTTTTTTGCATGTTTGTCGCACTTTAATGTTTCAGATCATCAAACAAATTTAAATATTAATCAAAGATAACACAAGTAAACACAACATGCAGTTTTTAAATAAAGGGTTTTTTTATGAAGGGAAAATAAAATCCAAACCCACATGGTCCTGTGTGAAAAAGTGTTTGCCCCAATGAGAAAGAAAGTAATTGAGATCTATCTGTCTGGAAAAGGTTATAAAGCCATTTCTAAAGCTTTGGGACTCCAGCGAACCACAGTAAGAGCCATTATCCACAAATGGCGAAAACATGGAACAGTGGCGAACCTTCCTAGGAGTGGCCGGCCGACCAAAATTACCCCAAGAGCGCAGCGACGACTCATCAAAGAGGTCACAAAAGACCCCACAACAACATCTAAAGAACTAGTTGACTCCTGAAGGACAATGTCCGGCCATCTGTTCGTGACCTCAAGCTGAAGCGAACTTGGGTTCTGCAGCAGGAAAATGATCCAAAACACACCAGCAAATCCACCTCTGAATGGCCCCCGCCATAGGCCTGTGATGATGACACATCCCTCCCCGATGCACTCAACCACTTTTATTCATTAAGAGGTGGATTGTGTGTGTATATCAACAAAGACTGGTGTAACAATGCTGCGGTATTATCAAAACACTGTTCATCGCTGGTGGAGTTTATGTTTGTGAAGTGTCGACCATTCTATCTGCCGTGGGAGTTCACGGCCATTGTTATCATCGCGGTTTACATTCCCCCGTGTGCAAACGCTAAAGACGCGCTTCGTGAACTGTATAGCGCCATCAGTGAACAGCAAACAAATAACCCCGACGGCTTTTTCATCATAGCCTGTGACTTCAACCACGCAAACTTAAAGACAGTTTTGCCAAAGTTCTACCAACATGTGAACTTTGCAACAAGGGGAAACAACACACTAGACTTTGTTTACACAACAGTAAAGAACGCTTACAAGGCTGTACCCCGCCCCCACCTCGGGGACCACATCTTTGTTATGCTAATCCCAGCATACAGACCACTTCTCAAACTTGCCAAACCGGTTCAAAAACTCATCACAATTTGGCCAAATGATGCTACCTCAACACTACAGGACTGCTTTCAGTGCACAGACTGGAACATGTTTAAAGAGTCAGCCACCTACAACAACCACACAGACCTGCATGAGTACACTGAAACTGTGACTGCTTACATCAAAAAGTGCACTGATGATGTGACAGTCACCAAGACCATCACCACACGTGCAAACCAGAAGCCATGGATGACAGCAAAGACTCGTGGGCTGCTAAAGACCAGAGATGAAGCATTCAGATCAGGAGATAAAGCAGCCCTCAAAACAGCAAGAGCCAATCTGTCCTGTGGCATTAAAAATGCAAAACGGTCATATGCTCAAAAAATCAACAATCACTTCACAAACAGCAGAGACACACGGAGCCTGTGGCAAGCCATTCAGACCATCACTGACTACAAGCCCCCGCCACAGGCCTGTGATGATGACACATCCCTTTCCGATGCATTCAACCACTTTTATTCATGGTTTGAAATGCAGAATGACACACCTGCACAAAAACTGCCCACACCTCCCAACGACCGGGTGCTCTGTCTGTCTCCAGCCGACGTAAGGAAGACCCTATCTAGGATTAACCCATGCGGGTCCTGAGAACATACCAGGCCGTGTTCTGAGAGACTGTGCTGCACAGCTGACAGATGTCCTAACAGATATCTTTAACACCTCGCTGAGCCAGGCAGTCGTCCCCACATGTCTCAAATCCACAACAATCATACCGGTACCAAAGAAATCACCTGTGTCCTGTCTAAATGACTACCGTCCCATAGCACTGACTCCAATCATGATGAAGTGCCTTGAGAGATTAGTAATGCACAACATCAAAACCGGCCTCCCCAACACACTCAACCCGCTCCAGTTTGCATACCGTCCAAACCGCTCTACGGACGATGCAATTTCCTCCACCCTCCACCCTCCACCTGGCTCTTACCCAGCTAGAAAATAAAGACTCCTATGTTAGAATGCTGTTCATTGACTTCAGCTTGGCATTCAACACAATAATCCCACAACAGCTCATAAATAAACTAAACCTGCTAGGCCTTAACAATTCCCTTTGTAATTGGATCCTGGACTTTCTAACCGGAAGACCTCAGTCAGTCCGTGTCGGCCACAACACCTCGAGCACTACCACACGGAGCACAGGTGCCCCACAAGGCTGTGTGCTCAGCCCACTGCTCTTCACACTGCTGACCCACGACTGCACTGTCAAGTTCAGCTCCAACCACATCATCAAGTTTTCTGATGACACAACAGTGGTAGGTCTCATCAGCAACAATGATGAAACGCACTACAGAGAGGAAGTGGCACAGCTGGCTGAATGGTGTGGCCCTAACAATCTGTCCCTCAATGTGGGGAAGACAAAAGGAGGTTGTGATGGACTTCAGGAGAAACTCCGTTGACCACCCCCACTGACCATCGACAGCTCGACTGTGGAGAGAGTCAGCAGCACTAAATTCCTGGGGGTGCACGTCACAGAGGATCTCTACCCAGCTCCTACCATCAGGAAGACGGTACCGGAGCATCAGAGCCCGCTCCGCCAGACTGCTCAACAGCTTTTTCCCCCAGGCTGTGAGAGCCCTGAACTCAAATCACCCCGCCCCCCTCTGAAACCCCATGCAAACCCCTAACTCCTGAAACATGGACCACTCCCCACCCCAAACCTTACCACACCAAAGAAAAAAAACTGTATGGAAATTTTTTGTGCAATTCGAAGTGTGTACCTGTAGTAAAACACTCTCCTCTATGTGCACTAGACACTTTACACACACTGCTGCGTGTACACAATCCCACAAAAGATTCAGAAATATATGTATGTTTACATGCTCATGCACTACAAATCATCCTGCACTGTTCCCCAACCAGCTGCTTGACTCAAAATGAGTGGCCTAGTCAAAGTCCTGACCTGAATCCTATTGAGATGCTGTGGCATGACCTTAAAAAGGTGGTTCATGCTCGAAAACCCTCCAATGTGGCTGAATTACAACAAGTCTGCCAAGATGAGTGGGCCAAAATTCCTCCACAGCGCTGTGACAGACTCATTGCAAGTTATTGCAAACGCTTGATTGCAGTTGTTGCTGCTAAGGGTGGCCCAAACAGTTATTAGGTTTAGGGGGCAAGCACTTTTTCACACAGGGCCATGTGGGTTTGGATTTTGTTTTCCCTTCATAATAAAAAACTTCATTTAAAAACTGCATGTTGTGTTTACTTGTGTTATCTTTGAATAATATTTAAATTACTTTGATGATCTGAAACATTAAAGTGTGACAAACATGCAAAAAAATAAAAAAAATCAGGAAGGGGGCCAACACTTTTTCATACCACTGTATATATAAATACACATACATGCATGTATATATTTAAGTCAAATTTTGTTTATATATTAAATATATGCATTATATGAATATAAATATATAAACGTAAATACATGTAAATATTTTCAAAATATATACTGAATGTGTTTGTATTTATACATAATAAATATGCATAGTACACACACGTTATGTAAACAAAAACTTTTATTTTGGATGCAATTAATCGTTTGACTAGTTTAAACCAATAATTTTTGCTGTTAATTCAGTAATTCTGTTTACTGTCACAACATTCTCAGATGTTTCTTTTAAATTGTTTGCTAAAAGAAGCTATAATGAGACTATTGTTGACATATACACAGTAAGTGTCTATGGCATAGCCCTATTAATTTAATATTGAAATAATTTGGTTTGAATGAATATTTAAGCCTTTTGTTTGCAGATTTTAGTTGATATGAGAAATATCAGTGTGCTTTCTATCAATAATATTTATGTATACACTACTCTATACTATACATTGTTCAAAAGTTTGGGGTCAGTATTTTTTTTCCAGCAAGGATGCATTAAATGGATCGAAATTGATGAACAAAATCCAAACGAACTTTACTGTCAAAGAATCGTAAAAATGTATCATCATTTCCACAAAAATATTAAGCAGCACAACTGTTTTTAACATGGATGATAAGAAATGTTTCAAACAGCAAATCAACAGTGATTTCTGAAGGATCATGTGACCTTGAAGACTGGAGTAATGGCTGCTGAAAATTCAGCTTTACCATCACAGGAATAAATTACATTTAAATTTAAAAATAGTATTTTGATTAAATAAATGCAGCCTTGGTGAGCATAAGGGTGAGCATTGACTTCTTTCAAAAATAGTAGAAACATCTTACCAACCCCAAACTTTTGTACAGTGTATTTATGTGGTTGTGGAAATTCTGGACATGTGCTGTTCCAAATGCGAGAAAGTGTGTGTGGGAAAATAGAAATGGAAAGGTTAGTGTAAATGAAGTGTGTTTCCAATGCGCTGTCATACAGAACTTCAGCTCTGGATAATGATACATTCAGAGAACACACTGAGAAAAGAAAGACACTGAGAACACTCTCTGCCTAACCTCACCATTTGTCTTTTTCTATCTACACCATCTCAGCTATGTTCCTCGCTCTCCTCCTTTTGTGGCCCAGAGCATTTGGCCCCACGTTGGCATGCCCCGTATTGCCATTTTCATTGTGTGTATATGTGCGTGTGGGTGGAAGCGTGTGTTTGCATGATTGTGTGTTTGAGCGTACAATAATGGGTTCATAAAACAATCTGTTTTGTAATGCCCCTTTGCCTGATGGCATTTCCATAACTTCGCTAGCAGTTGTTCTTGCCTCCTTTGGAGTTCTTGCCTGAGGATAAGGTGAGGCCGAACAAGGCCACTGCTTCAGTCAAAGGGATTTCTCCCACCACTATAACACACACACACACCCCTTCTCCATCACACAGCGGTGCAACAGTGGAGTTCTCAGTGGGGGACAGAAACAGGCTGTTTGCAAAGAAAAAAGCACCAGCACGCACACCTACGCACACTCTGGTTACGCCGATTGTTGTGGAACTGAGTCATATTCTTAATATTTTAAGAAAATTAAAGGACTAACCCCATAGTGAGTTCATTAATTATTCATTTAAGTGCATAATTTCATTATTAGTCTTTGTAGTCTATGTCAATACAAAGAATAAAATCATCCTGCTTTAAAGAAAGGAGGCTGCGAGTTGCTTTGACAATCTCTAAGGGCCTTTTTTTGGCTAGGCATTTATTTAGCTAATTTAATTTCCCTGCGAACAGACACATTAACAGAACCTTAAACTGATCTCTATTAAATATCTCATATCTCATCTGTGCTCTGTAACAAACCACAGAGGCACAACCTCAAAGAAAACATGCAATATTACAGACATGCACATAACTCCCTCTATATAAACAACTTACTGCTGCACCTGCTTATGGACATACAGACATGACTTACATGGGTTGAATTATAAAATGCAACTCTGCAGGGAAGGTTAAGCTAGCTAAAGTCTCACGATAGCTGTCAGCACACTAAAACCTGCACTGAAAAGTTACATCTTCAAATTATTTAAACAGAGACAGATTTTTCTATTAGGGAGCATTACTGTTGCTCCTTTAAAAGAACCTTTGTTTTCTCTTTCATGTGAATTTTTATTTGAAATGTTTTGATTTAGACATATTTTATTCAGTGTGCTTCAATACTCATGGGTTTGTAACTGAAGTGTTCATAATTTATACTTTTATAATGATTTTACACATTGTTTTAACAGTTTTAGACAAGAAATCTAATTTAAAATGTACTTTCGAGCAGTTTTTAGTTGCGTTGATAGATATATGTAGTGCAATAGAACTGAACTGCATAGTTTAGGCCCGGTTGTTAAATGATATATTTTTTGAATGTACCATTAGAAGGTTCCTTTTGTAGTTTACAGCATTGGCTAAGAGAGATTTTCTTTTATATGTAAACAAAATTAACATTATAACTTAAATGGCTGTCCTTTTGAAGGGCTGTGTGTTCCTGCATTTTTTACGTCAGTCTATGAAAAGACTGGGCATCCATGGCTATTATTTTGAGGATTTTACCTTGTTTTTCAGCATTGTGTGCCATGATCATTGTGCTTTCAAGACGGTGTGTCAAGTTAAAAATAGTTCAACTCAAAAATGTGTCTTGAGACCACTTGCATTCTGTTCCATTTTGTCTTTTTTGAAGCTGTTTTTGAACGCAAGGATGCATCTTGTGTATGGTCTCTAAGAAGCGTCTGGTGGACCCAATTAAATAGGGCTTCGGTAAAGCCTGACAACCTGTGTGCTCTTGTGCTTCTCACAAACACATAATAAAAATCAATATCACACACATGACACCTATACATGAGTATATATACTCCGTACTGTATATTTGGAAATACATATATGGTATACACACCTACACACAGCATATAAAATTCTGTTCACACAACCAGATCATATACCCACGCAGAGACAGCACATGAATACAAAGCACACACAAACACAATCTCTTCAGCACAGCCAGGGTTACCTACAATGGACAGTAGCGTAGGTACAGGAGAGGGTTACAGTCAGGGCTGCCTCATGAATTTATTAGAGGGAAGTGAGAATCACAGAGAATGTTTCATGGCAAAGCCAGCGCTCTGCTTTCCTGCATCATACCTATTCTGTGAATATTTCATGTCATGTTTGATCTACAGAAGTGTGATTATTTTTTGTGCTGTTCTGTCATTAGCTTTTAGAGCCGAGTGTGTTGTTTACATGAAATCAGAAAGAATATTCTCTTTTCTCTGGTGGAAAGTAAGATGATCGATATACATAAACTATATAAAATGTGAATTTGTAACAAAAATGATTGAGGTTTTTGACAGAGCCCATTAGAAATATGCCATAAACATCAAATGTCACAGCAAAAGAGAATTACCTCTATGCTGTTTAATTAGTGTAATGGTTACATTAACTTATATATTTTAATTGTCAATTAAAATTGAAACTGAAATGATGCATTGTGCTTTTAATGAGCTTTTAATGAGTGCGGATCTCCATTTTTCCAGCATTTTCTGTTCCCCAGCAGGATAGACGTGCAGTTAAATTTGGAAACACTGGAAAGGCTTTTTCAAAGACAATGCTTAACACCAATTAAAAGGATATTTTTCACAAATAAACAGCTTATGACTATTAGTGTGTAGGCTCCTGATGGGTTTTTCATTGCGATGGGACACGGCTGAAGCTGGTGCGTAATAGTGATGTGCAAGAGCTTGATCGAAGCTTGTATGTGGTTGTGTGTGTTCTGTGAGTGTGTGGGTTAACCAAAGAGTATAGGTTTGGCTGGTTAGCATGGCCTATTTAACCCCTGTCGGTAAGTGCTATAACTATAATGTCTGGATCCAAAAAGCATCCTTCTCCTTTGAGAACAATTCAAGTGTATCCATGCATTTTGATGAAATAAAATTATTTGCAAGCAACACAATACTGTTCAAAAGTTTTGGGTTGTTTATTCATTTATTAAAGAAATCTCTTATGCCCATCCAGGCTGCATGTATTTATTTATTTATTTTTCAGAATTCTTTGACTATGACGTTCAAAATAACACTTTTATAAATATTTTTTGTAACAATGTAATAATGTCACTTTTCAAAAAACGTAGGTGGTGTCCATTTTTTTAAAGCTTTTAAAAAGTATGAAATGGTCTATTATTTTAATATTTTTGTCTCTCTGTTCTTTCACTTCACAGTTTAGGATTGCTGCTTGGTGTGCGCTCTTGTGGTGCTGATAACCAATCTGCATTATCATTTCCTGCAGATCCAGAGCGATGTGTCCCATGAAGAGCGAAGATAACTGATTACAAGTCACACACTTCCAGGGGGTCCATCGCCAGACGAGCATCTACCATTGAGATGAATGGGAATGCTAACGGATAACAGGTATTACAGATCTCCTGCTGTATGACTTTATAACTTGGGTGCATGTTTTTGATCCAGAAAATATGATTCATAATATGCACAGCTCTATTTTTGTTCCCAAGAGACGTGTTGTCTTGTTTGTGAACCCACGGAGAGTGTGCATGAAAAAAGTATCATTAGCTATAGCATCGCTGCACTGGAGTCACGAGGTCCCAAAACCGGCGTCCTCTTTTCTCTCGTAATCACCATCTCAGTGATAGCGAGGATGAGGAAGGGCATGCGTGAGCTGCCCCCTGTCTGGGTCTCTTTTAGCTCTTGAGGAACACGCTGAGTTAAATGGGAGGAAAGAGATGTTTCTCTCTCTGTTAAATTGAGGCTGTTTGGAGTGAGAGGCTCCATTTGGAGGAGTCGTATTTGAACCATTACGCCTCTTACCTCAGCAGCAGGAGTCAGAGTGTGTGAGATGATAAAATTAGTGTGTGTCCAGTGGGTGTCCTTCCTCTCTCTCACGCACACACTCATATATACGCTTTTACTTTATGGTACATATAATTTACAATAACACACTCGCACACACACGTATTCCTCTGTGCTCGACATCATTTATTATCAAAGCTTTGAACATGAAAGATATATTTGACTGATTTTCGCTGTTCTGCTGCTTGGCAGAGAGCTACAAGTCTTCACGCTGGATTCTGGCTAATTTCCCCCTCTCTCTACATCAATTGTTGATACATAATTTAAAGGCCCAGTGCTTCCATTGATTGAAAATGAGATGAACATCGCAGCAAACACAGCACTGCCTCCAGCAGCACCCCCCATCCAAACCCTCCGGCAGCCATGTTGTGCCGACAGTTGCATTTCCCTTAAGCTCGAATCAGGTGGGAAAGCTGAAACTAGCATTCGTTTGGGAGAGAACAGCAGCGCAGACATAAGATGACAGTTCAACGAGCATGTGACGCTAATCCACCTTGATATCACAAAGCTCTCTGGCTACAAACAGGAAAATCTGTTTGGTCAGACTTAAATTTAGGCACATTTAGGATGTGGAAGGCAAAAAGAAAGGAAGGACGAAAATCCATTTCAATTTGTCAAAACAAATGTATCACTGCTTGCTTGACATTCTGCTCTTGTTGCAGCAGCATCTTGGGACAGGGACGTGTCTCTGCAGTAAAAGACATCTCAAAGACCTTTTTTGCTCCTTTTTATGTAGTATATAAATACACAGTTGCATCACTGAGGTCATCACGGCTTGTGTAATGCCGGAAGATGGTGAGTACGACCGACTTTACGGCTTCTTTTTAATTAGCTTAGTGATCTTCCATCCAAAGAGACAAAAGCTGACTGAAGTGTAATTAGATAATGTAAGGTGCAATGAGATAATCTTTAATTCTTAATGCTGTTTATCGTTGCATCTAATAGCCTTAATTCGACCCATTTGTACATAAAACACTTAAGGGATGCCTAAGTGCTCTCTCCCAGACAAAAGCATCATTCTGATTGGATTTGCATTAGAGATTCATATTTCACTAAGAGGTTGTGTAAAACCATTAGCTTACCTCACCTTGCGCCTTTTTCCTTGTGTACCTACTTGCTGTGTATTTCACTGTGTGTTTTACAAAGTAAATATTGTACGTCTACTTACAGATATGGAAAATGATATAGAAGCCGCATCAGAGTGAAAAATAATAAAGGTAATTGACAGATGTTTCAAATAAGATATAAAGTTCCATTATGGGATACTAAATCTCATTCTGAAATATAAAGTTAAGATACACACTACCTTTCAAAAGTTTGGGGTAGGTAAGATTTGATCAAAAAGGCTGCCTTTATTTGATAGTACACAGTAAACACAGTCAACTATTACTTCAATTTAAAACAACTTTTCTATTTTAGTGTCATTTATTTTAAAATGTCATTTATTCCCTGTGATGGAAAAAGCTGAATTTTCAGCAGCCATTACTTCAGTCTTCAGTGTCACATGAACGTTTAGAAATCATTCTAATATACAGAGCTGGTGCTCAAGAAATATTTATTTTTATTATCAATTAAAAAAATTCTTGTGCCGCTATATATTTTTGTGGAAACTGACACTTTTTTCATGATTTTTGATGAATAGAAAATTCAAAAGAACATGATTTATTTAAAATATATATATATATTGGTAACAGTGCATAATAATGTCACTTTTGATCAAGTTAATGCATCCTTGCTGAAGAAAAAAGTATTAATTTCTTTTACGAAAAAAAAAAGCTTACTGACCTTACTGAATTTTACTGGTATAAGATATAAAATCAAAATTACTGTATGAGAAATAAAGTCACAATTGAGTACAAAGTTGCAACTGTGAAATATAAAATCACTATTTATTTCAAGATTTTGGGTCACATTGTGAATTATATGAAAATGAAGTTATTAGGGCTTAGATTGATAAACATTTTGTGTGTTCTGTTTTCTGGAGAAGCGAAGAACTTTCTACAGAGTTCTGCAGACACCGATGCTGTGAGGTCCGACATACTGGTAATGTCAGCCGATTTTATCATCTACCAAATGTCTATACCAGCTCACTCCCTCGTATACCTATACTGTAAAACTGTGTGTCTGTATTTTGCTGTGCCAGGCTGGCGACAGCTGGAAGACACAGGAATCTCCCGCCCCCGTTCCCCCACTCTGCTGTGCCGGAGCCTGCGGCATGTTGGCGTGTAGCCTGCAGTGTGTGGGCTGTCTGGGAGGAGTGTGCATGTGGAAACGAAAGGAGCCCCTGTAAATCTGGGACACCCCAACGAAGCAACGTCAGACCCCGCATATTAGATGACAACACTGGCAGCCACCCCAGGGAATGCTGAGATCCCACGCTCTCTTGGAACTGCTGTAGCTGCATGGAGCCAGTGGCTAATGCCAAGCTAACCGCAAGGTAATGTTTGTGACTAACCTCAGCAGCACTTCGTAGGCTAGTAAAATTGCTAGGGAAAACATGAACAATAAAGTTTGCAGTACAACTTAGAAAGAGCATTAATAGAAATATTGGCTGGATTTCAGAGAATTTGCCATTTAAGCTACATTGTGGATGGGATAGATGCTGACTAATTCAGTTTAAGAAAAGCTCTAAATATTTTGTGGTTTGTTTGTTTTTTTAACCTTTCAGCTATTTTTATACATGGGTATTGCGAGGACAGGACATGATGAAAGAAATGGGGGGATAAGTTTGTGAAATGATGCAAACCAAATTCAAACTGGTTCTCCTGAAACTTCAATTCAGTTTCTCAATTTGAATTAAGGTACAGTAGGAAACAGGATGCAGAATTTCCATTCGAATTTGAAAGTAAAATAGTAAAATGGAAATTTACACAATTGTGTTTAACTAAAAAAGACAATTCTAAAAAGCCTTTAAAGTTCAAGATGCCACCTTGGTGCCACAAATTTGTATTTTTTTT
Source organism: Barbus barbus (assembly GCF_936440315.1). Lineage (NCBI taxonomy): Eukaryota > Metazoa > Chordata > Actinopteri > Cypriniformes > Cyprinidae > Barbus > Barbus barbus. Next base: position 22,134,908 of record NC_136757.1, read on the forward strand.
TTTTTGCATATTTCATCATATTTAATAAATTAACTTTTGTGGAACAGGGTGGAAGGCCACTTAATTTCCCAAAATGCATTGCCTGTTTTGAATTTCTTTGAATTGCAATTCAGTAATTTCCTCTTCCTGTCATTCTAATTCAAAGTCATACTCACAAATGCTAAAAGGAAGCCAAATCTTGAATTCTGAATTTTGCCCAACCTAGTGTTGGCGAACAAGAGCTAACCACAAGGCCGTGGCTCAAACACACGTACATGATTGCTTAAAGAATGTCAGAATCAGAATCAGAATCAGAATGAGCTTTATTGGCCAAGTATGTTTACACATACAAGGAATTTGTTGTAGTGACAGTGTCAGCAGCAATTGGAGAGAAAAAAAGATAAAAGAGAGAAAATAATGTCTGTTTTCCACATGCACATTTTTTATAGGCCAATAGAGGGTAAATCGCCACCTTTGGAGGAAAAAAATAAACTAAACAGAAGGTGACTGGTTTATTCCTGTGCTCGTGTTTGTCAGCGGCTTTGGGATGGTGACAGAAAGTTCATTGTCAAACAATGTAAATGAGGTCTGAATGTTTTAACCTGAATAACAACCTATCATTTACTTTGTTTACTCCAGGCTGAATGCGGAACGCATCACGACACTGAATTATGCGACGAAGTGCATGTTCCCTGCAATCACTACGGTTGTTAATTCCTGCTATTCTATCAGACTTCTCCCCCAATACCCCGTACAATTTTGCCATTTAGATGGTGTGTTGCATGTGTTGGGTTGTTTTAATTCGGCCTTATGTCATTTTTAACAGGAAATGACAAAACATGGAAAGCCGTTCACGTTTTATTTCTACAACATCAGATAAACACGGCGAATGTTTGACATGGAGGTTTTTCACACGTTCGCAGCAGTCTAACACTTACCGAGGTGTTTCAAACCTCAACGTGCTTTTGCAAACATCAAGCACAATGAATTTTTCATGCCACTACATCTGCTTTTCCCTGCAGTTTTTCATCAGCATGATGGTGTGAGTTCCAGCACATCTGCGAAGGAATGGTAAGATGTCTTTCTGGCTTTAAATCACATGCCGTCGTTAATTTGCTAGCGGGCGGAGCAAGCTGCTCGCCGGTCAGTATAGAGACAGAGTCATATACAGCTCCGTATCGATGTCGGCTCAGCTTGACGCTAAGGTTAGCACGTGCTACGCTTGGCAGCAGACAGCGGACACTGCGTTCGGGTCAGCAGCGTGACAGATGGTTGGGTGCTCGGCGTGCGAGCGGGTTGTGTACCTGAACAAGCAGTTGCACAAAGCAGCTTTGATGTAAGCTACATAAGTGTTAAACACAGAGCGAACTGATAGCAGCACCGCCGCCTGTGCCAAGCCATTAAATACCAACAATGGCATCTGCGGATTGGGCAAGAAGGGGAACATAATGAAGCAAAATGGCAGGCGACAAAGCAGGCTGGGAGCGATAGCATGTGCCGCTTGCTTTTCTGCTACACAGGGATAGGCCTAAACCGCAGGGGGCTGGTGCGAGGGGGGTTGGCGCAGTTTCTCAGAAGCCATTTTTAATCGTGCGGTAATTATTTACTGCTTGAAGAATATGAACAGAAGATTATCTGCAGTCGCTCTTTTTCCCCCCTTCTCCTCATCAGATGGAAAATCACAGACGCAATCAATTCATGGCCCTGCCTGAGTGTGTCCTTTTTCTGCCGTATCATTATACACACAATTGTGTTCATTTTCATGCAGAAAAGGATCCGCCGAGCCAGAGAACCTGACAAGTATCCCAATTCTTTTCCCCTTTCGAACTGCTGCTCAATCAGTCTTTTCCATTTTACTTTGTGCTGATAGCCAGAAGCGTTAACACTTTCTTAATGTATTCCATTAAAAGTTTTCATTCAATATGATTCCTGGCTCACAAGAAAATCACCATTACTCCCTATGGGCTATGTGTTTATCCTCACTATTAGCACCGAACGAGGTCTTGCTGAGGTAGCAACACTGGGCTGGGGATGTGTGCATTTAGAGTAGGGGATTTTCAGCTTGATTCAAACCTTTAAAAACAAAGGCTTTCCGCTAAGTTAGCAGCATCGCCATCTGCTTTATTCAGCATCTCAACACAATCCTTGCGGTAATGACTTCTGAAATGCTTTCCCCACTGAGAGGAATGTGATAAAGCCGTTTCTGCTGATAGTTTACATAATCGCTGATAAATATTGGCCCACTGTTTTTTTTTTTTTAATTCAGAGTGTACAGAAATAAATTATTCTTAGAACTACTTTGTGCAATGATTCAACAAAAAAGACAGGGATGTGTTTATTTTTTTGTGGTTTGTCAATAAATGATAAATTTGTGAATTCTTCATCTATGGGGACTTATGTGTCAGAGGAATGACATTATTTCTATTAAAACTTACGGTTTTTTAGTGTTTTGTTATATGAGGATCATATTTGATTTTTTTGGGGAAACCCTACTATGCCATCATTATTTATTTTTGCTATTTTTCCAAATACCCTTTTATGTACAGATTTTGTTGTTTTACCTTTGCTCAGACCCAGACTTTCAATCATAAACTATGAAATTCCACCATAAAAATGTACATTTATTTATTATTATTTAGATACCAATCAAGCACATATACCATGAAATATTTAATAATGTGTATTTAGGACATTTCAAATGTTAGCTATAAAATTAGCTTCACAAAGGTGCTGAACAATTTAATTCCAAAAGGTTTAAAATGTCATTTCAATCGTAGAATGAATGATTGTTTGAGATGTGGTGGAAATGATACATTGATGCATGTAGTTCAACTTTTGGACATTGTTAGTAGACTAGTTTGTATAGTTAGTCGTACATTTTAAAAGGCTACAGGGCCTTAGAGTGCCCATGGTTGACGAAACATCCATATGTGTATGACTACTTTAAATAAAAGATTGAACCTCAGGTCTCCGGTGTATTGCACGTACAACTAGAGGTCAGAAAGAAGGTGATGAGAGAGCATGTGTGTATGTAAAATTGCAAGGAGAGGAAAGAGAAGGACGGATAAACAATCTGGGGTGGCACTTTGGCAAGCGGCAGTCACCCAGGCTTGACAGGGCAAGAGAACAGTAGCCGTGGCAAACGGTACATCACTGCATTGCGTCTCATCAAAGCTGACAGGAGTGGGGGAAGGAAAAAAAGGGAAAAGAAGAAGCCTGTCTATTACGTGCAAAGGCCCAAAGCTTCTCACCTTGTTGAAGGAGCCATCTCTCTCTCTAGCTTTTCAACTGCCATGTAAAAGGCTCTCTTGTACGTCAAAATTCTTTGAAAAGCCAAGAAGTAATTTCTCGTCGAAGTCCGCACCCTATACATGAAAGCCGAGCAGAGAGCTCAGGAAGGTTGCGCTGGTCAAATATTATGAGATGGAGGTTCAGATACAATCTCTGATGCCCTGCAATCTATTTTGAATCCCAGACAGCAGCTAATGACAGCAGCAGAAAGAACTCGCAGCCTAGCTCGCTCTGCTTTTACAATGATCAAGAAGCGATTTGTTAGCTTAAAATTGTGAACTGGGAAATTGCACCCCTGGGATCGCAGAGCAAAGAATGCAGTACAGGGAAGAGTTGAGCCAGAACAAGGACAGAGCGGTAAGACAGTGGGTGATCCTGGTTAACGTTATACTTTCACAACTGGCAATTTAATAAAACATGTTCCATTTGGTGTATGCGAGGATATCCCGAGACTTCAGTGAATTTCCCACATGTAAAGACTGAAAAAAGGAGCATGTGTCAACTCTCATGACGATGATTCTAATGACGATTCTCTTGCCCGACCATCTGACTGCCTGGCAATGAAATCCTACAAAACCTGTGGTCAGGAGCCAAGAGTTTCTCTCTCTCTATTTCTCTCTCTCCCCTTTTGTCTAAAAACCAGTGGCTTTAGGCCTGGCCCTGTTTTAATGAGATTATCCAGAGCGAAGTGTCACTAAGTAGGATATAAAATGGAGGCCATTATCTGGCATTATTTCTGAGCTGCCTCCCCATCCATCTGCTTACCACCCACATAGTCACTACGGTGGGATTAGAACTCTGATTAGCAGGGGAGTGCTGCTTAAACACCTCTATGTCCTCTTTCTCTCTCCTCCTTTTTTCCTGGGCACTGTAAACAAAACAATAGTCCTTCTCACCCAATGTTTCCAACTCCCGAATTGCCCTGAAACTGCAGTCTGACCTGCTACAACTGCATCAAACAGACCTAAAGAAGCAAGTTTAGTTTAAGACTTCATTTTTAATTTGATTTGTCCTATTTGTCCCATTTTTTATGTGAAGATACATGGTTGATGATTTTGGACAGACCTTCAAAATGCTGAATTTTCTAAAATGACTAATAAATTTCATTTTTGTTAATTATAATTTAGGTTTTATTATTTTGTTCTGACATTTTGTATTTTTTAACATACAGTTTTACTATATATACACACACAATTTTCTGATTTGTGTGTGTGTGTGTGTGTGTTTGTATATATGTATGTATGGTCTAGTCAGTCTTTTCTCAACAGCTATTATTTAAATATGCAATTAATTCTTGTAATCCATTTCATTAACATTTTTAATCAATTGACAGGTGGGTTAAAAGTTAATGATTGTTCCTTCCAAAGTTTTTCTTTTTAACCTATAATACCCAAGACATTGTGTCTCTTCTGTCTCCACTAGACACAATTCATTATGCAAATCAAATGCATTTTTTTTTCTGCCCTTATTAGTACCTGTGATTTTGTCTCGAACTAGCTTGCAGGACTCAATCTCGCCAATGCTGCCAAAGAGGCTGCGGAACTCTTCCTGGGTCATGTTCTGGGGTAGGTAGTTGACAATGAGGTTTGTCTTGCTGTCGTCATTAGAGCCGCCGGTCTGCATGGGCGAGGGGCAGCTGCGGCTGTTGCTGGAGGGCCCGTTGGCCGTGGCAGAGTTCGGCCCATTCGTCACCTGAGGCTCCATGTTGCTGATTATCTGCAGACAAAAGAAAGGTTAAAGGATGTGGCATCTGAAAAGCAAGTTCAGTAAACAGCATATTTTAACATTGACATATCTGATTTCCTATGTATTGAGTACTTAATCATTTAAATAACATTTGTGGAAGTTACTGACGTCAGATAAAGGGGTTTGGAATAATCTGGTGTAACTGCAACTGCAACATTTAGCTGTGAAACCTCACAGACTGACTCTAAATAATACAATGCATGACACACTTACTGAAAAACTGTTTATGCATCTCTAGACTTTCAGTAGCTTTCTTCCACCCTCCCTCCCCCTCACTCCATCACTGATATTTTTGAGTTTGGCTGTGCGTTTTGATGGTTGGCTCAACTTGACAGGGTAACAATGTGAGCCCTTCAGCGTGGAGCGACTGTCATGGCGAACAGCGTCTGCCACTGGTTTAGCCGTGTGCTTTTAAGAGCAGGTGTTTGAAGAGAAACTTGCTGGCCCTGGGGAAGTAGGAACAGAGGAGGCCCCAGTCTGTGCTGCTTTTCAGCCTCAAACTTTTTTTTCCAAGATTGTTCCACACCGCAGCTAAATGTATTCACCCATTTGCATAAAGGATGTTTGTGTGTGAGCTCATGTGTGTTTAATTTTGTCACCGACTCTATTTGAGGGGGCTGGGTGACATCTAGAATCGTGTCATATTCTGACTGTCACAAAGGTTGAAGATATGCACGTGAGGGAGCGTGAGTGAGAGAGTGCAGATCAGGGGGCATATCTTCATGGTTGCGAAAGCAACGTGCCATGATATTTTCTCAGGGGAAGAAACAATAGCTATGTCGATCAGTGGTGCACGTTGAAAACAAAATTAAATTTTACACCTTTTATAACAATAGCCTGATCTTTTCCAACTGTCCGGATAGCCACGGTGAAGCTTAAAACGGTGTCCTAATCAGACATTATGTGACAAAGCAACAATACATTTAGTTTTTTTCATATTGGGTAGCACCGCCGCCATGCTGAAATATTACTGGACCAAAATTTTGCTTCTCGTGCATAATAAACATGGAGAAAGAGTGAATGAAAGAGGATGAATTTAAGAAAATACTCATTTGATTGGCCATGGATTTTTTTTTTTTTTTTTTGCGTTAGGCAGATTTTTCGCATTCATTGTGGACAAAAAAATTGCAAGTTGCTCTAATCTTGCCATGTCGAGTCTGGTTAGGACATGGTTTAACGACAGTCCCATTGTATGCTGTTTGTTTTACAGCATCTGTCTTTTAGGAACATTCAATGAGGCCTTTCACTGTCAGACAAAATCTCAGACCAAAAAGCGGATAAAAGGAGGAAAAAACTCTAAAAATAAACAAATAAGAATTAAAACAGCAAGCATGACCTGATTATAACTCGTTCTAAGCGGATTCTGTAAGTCAACCATGTTTAATATTCATTTTCTCTTCCTCTCTGACTGGATTTGGCGTAATTCAGATCAAGATCTGCACTGAGAGGGTGAAGGAAAAGCGCTAATGTTTCCTGCTGATAGATTCAAGAGTGGAAAATAATAGAGATGAGGAGGAGAAAAAAATGGATCTAAGCTGAAATTCAGCTGCACTTATTTTTAGCTCTTCAAAAAAAATACTCTGTATCTGCACTCTGAAGTTCGACTCTCCTTTATCAAAGTGGGCATATTTAGAAAGGTTAACAATTTTTCCCCATCTGACACCACACTAGTGTTTGCACTTTGGAGCATTTTTGAGAAACACACAGGCACAGTAAAGAGGATGCTAAAAACAAAGCTATTCAGTTGTGTATGATACGAAGTCATCAAAAATAACTGTAGCATTTCTCTGCTCCCCTAAGTGTCTAATCTATTTACTTCCTTAATGTATATATATATATATATATATACCTGTATATATATATATATATATATATATATATATATATATATATGTGTGTGTGTGTGTGTGTGTGTATGTATTTATTTATTTATTTAATAAATGTGGTGCGTGGCCAGGTATGGTGACCCATACTCAGAATTTGCGCTCTGCATTTAACCCATCCAAATGTACACACAGTAGTGAACATACACCCGGAGCAGTGGGCAGCCAATGCTGCGGCGCCCAGGGAGCAGTTGGGGGTTCGGTGCCTTGCTCAAGGGTCTCACCTCAGTGGTGGTATTGAGGGTGGAGAGAGTGTTGGTTATTCAATGCCCCCCCCACACAATCCCCAGTTACAAGTCCGACTCTCTATCCATTAGGCCACGACTGCCCCATTTATGTTACACTCTGATTCTGTAAAATGGATACAGATGCAGTTGCATTCTCCCTTTTTTTTGCCCTTTATCAATTGCTATGCCTCCAGTTTTAGTTGTTGTATACATTCACATTTTTTCAATGTGACAAATAGAAAAAAAAACTGTCGGCAGCCCATAGGAGGCTCATCTGCAAAGCTCTCAGGATATGCATGTAAATGGATCCTGTTCCACACTTCTCTGCAGAAAAGAGGGATGGAGCGGCACAAAAGGACAAAATAGCCATCGCCACAGCAGGTCTTGATTGATGTGTGTGTGTGTGTGTGTACGTGTTTATTTCTTGGTGTTTTCATGTGTGCATGAGTGAGGGGAGACTTATTAAGTCTGTTTGCAGCTCCTGCTGTGCACTGTTCTTTCAGGGGAAAAAAAGAAGAAATGCTTAAACCTCATGGGATGAGAGCTTTGAATATTCCAGAGAAGGAACCGATGAAAGTGGACACCTTTCATTCTGATTTCAGGGACCTGTTGTTTCTCGATGGCCAATTAAAGACCTGTCTTTCCTTTGTAATCCCTTCACTAGCTCTTATATGCCGTCTTATTATTTTCCTGTAGATGAACTCCCCTTGTTGTCATATTGAGAAGGGTAATTGTTCCTTTACACACTCACTATTGCTGGACATTCGCCCTAGCTGCTGACAGGGGTCAGTGTAGTGACTTTTCCTTTTTTTTCCCCTCCTTTCCCTTAACTACTGTTCCTGAATAGTTAAAGATTAGATTTGAATGCAAAATTGGCCATTAAAAATAACCAACCAAATAAACAAAACAAAGAAACTCTTTGATTCATGTTGCCTAGAAATCTGTCAATAATTAATCAGGAGGAAGTTTGCTGACATACAACACTGGGAATTTTTACTGTTTGTGATTTGTTATTTGTCTGTCTTTATGAGTGATTCACTGAGTCATTCAGACAACTGAGTCATTTATGAATAAAACATAGAAACGGGATATGCTTGTCACTGTATCATTCACTCAAGCGATTTGTTCAAAACAACTTTTCTGTTAAAGAACTTTAAAATATGATTAGAATGTTGCATTTATTAATTTAGACTATTACATATCTATAATACATATTTTTTTTCAAAAAATTTTTAACAGCTTAATTCATTAAGTGTCATTTTTTCAATAGAATGCGTGAACACTGTTATATTGTGCATTTTATCTCAGGTTGTAATTTGCTTTATTGACCAATCGACATCTTCAATTTTAACTATCCATTTTATTATTTACATGTTAAATAGAATAGCTTTTGGGCCTGTCAACAAACTCAAACACGTAAAAGGGCAGAAAGCATCTATGATTAGCTAAAAAAATGGCAGTCTGCTTCTCTGACTTTTTTTCTGTTTACAGCAAGGTTAGCATGGGCCATTTAGCGTGGAGGTCACTTAGCTGAACAACTGCTATTGATAATGAGAATGCTAACAGATAGCTTTCTCCAGGTTTTGCAGAGCCTAAGTCTGTCACAAAAACATGTGATTTAGTGATATCTGTCAAATAGTAGGGACATTTAATGTGTGGCATTTAAAAAATGTGCTTACAGCACCTTCAACTGGGATTGTATAGTATAAACTTTAGTTGTTTGGATGCTAGCTAAGGCAGAGCCTAGCTGGCTGTATCTGTTTGTGCTCTAGCTGTAGTAGGCAGGGAGACAGTTAGACAGACAGACAGGCAAGGCGAGCAGACAGGCAGACATGCTAAGCCATCACAAAGGCCTTGGTGTCAGCCGGGGGACAGACATCATCTTCCCTTTGATTCAACTGAACAGTAGCCCCAGATTACACTCCTTTATTTTTTTCAAACGCAATGGCAGATATGCCGACTGTTTCTGAACGCTGCTCGGCCCGGCTCAGGCTACGAGCGAGCGTGTGTGTGTGAATGCAGGAAGGAAGAAGCTCTGCCACTCTGTCTTACATAAGTGCCTTAGAGGATTTCAGGACGGGGATAAAAATACAGGTTCAACCAGTCCAATGTCCCTGAGTCACGCAGAGCCAGAGGTGTGTGTTTGTGTGTTCACAGCACTGCAGATAGATGCATTTCGGTGTGTGTCGCTGATACCTGCCATTTCAACACGGCACTTTAATGGCCTTATTAGCCAAGACGATAAAATGTCAGGCTTTTATTCTGATGTGTGTTTTTACTGGTAATGCTCTCCAGTTATTACCGGAGCCTTCTGATGCTAGCGCTACCTCCTATAGATGTCTACTCTTATTTATGTGGTCCTATGATGGTTAAATCTATGAGAAAACAACACTGGTAATGATCTTCAGGTTCAAGTAAAAGAGGAAAACATTTTTTTTCTTGCAATCCAAATACAAAATTGATATTTTTTACATAACAAAGTGATTCCTTAAGCATACATGCAGTATTTTACTAGTAGAACAAGGCATTGAAATGTTGCACATATATTATACATATTGACAATATAACACCCATCCATAATATGTTATCAGGTAACACCCCTAATAACAATTACAGTAATAATACTAATAATAACTTTTTACTTTCAAACTTATTATTACGCCTGTTTCACTCTACCCCTTTGCACACCCTCCCTCTCATAGCACACCTTCATAGCAACAATACAGCTATTAATGGGGTTAAAAATGGCGGTTAGTGGGCAGCAGTCTCCTTACCATCTTTGGCTGTGTCAGCAGTCCCTTCTCAGCCCAGCCCTGGAGCTGCGGCAGGTCTGCCTGACGCCACTGAGTCTCTGTCGATCCCTACGGGAGGGGGGCAGGGTCAATATTCAAACATGCCCATTTTCTCCATATCAAACAAACAATCCTGACGGTCTCCAGGCACACTAAAACACACAGGTGGCTTTGATTTGGACTCGAAAAACACAAGAGAATGAAGTTTGAATAGTTTGAATTGAGTTGGATTTTATATATGCTATAATGGAAATGGGTGCTATAGATGCATGCGGAGAACAGGTGAAATATAGAATGGCTATTCGCTGACGAAACTGAAGTATTTTTTCACGCTCCAGGCCATAGACAAATTTGTGTAGGATATAGAAACTGCAAGTTGTGAAAAACAGCAAGCCTCCGACTGTAGATTTAATATCATGGGTTTTCCGACAAATCCAGCTTCGTAAACAAGACCAATACCGAGGCTGCCGCAATCACAGCTTGAGCCGTGAAGCTAACAGCGAAAACAGCCAATTTAGGAAAAGAGGGAGACTGAGTGTGACCTTTCCGTTGGATGGATGGAATAGAGGAGGAGTGTAATAGGAGGCATCCAGCACTACATGATGGAGGAGACACTTCTGCATCGGAAGGGAAGGAGGGGGGCTGGGGGAGGGGCTCCGCGTCCTCTGCAGATCTTTAAAACGTCCGCGTAAGCGCCCAGGTGTCGGGATCTAGAGAAAAATGGGACTGTCAGCGGAGGAGGGAGAGAAGAGAGGGATGGGGTGGGCAGGTGGATTGCTGACAGCTCTTGGTGTAGTGTTATCTGGGGCATGGATCTGTAATTTAAAAAAGAGCCTCATGGAATTTTTTTTTTTTTTTTTTAATCTCATGTGCCACCTTGGTTTTAGTTTTAGTGAGGACCGCAGGGTGTAACAAAACACTTTTATTGTTCTGGTGATGAAACATCAGTGTACATTCAGCTTAAACGTGATGTGTATTTGTTCTCTAATGAAACAACATATCTGCATGAACCAATCCAGAGCTTTAGATCCACTTGCTGGATCGTTCAAAAACAAGAAGCGGGATGACAGCCAAATGATGCATCAGAATTTTGGTGCATCATTCACAGTAAGGTTTAAAAAGCGCTCACTGTTACTCTGGTTACAGAGGACAGATCAATGTCTGCGGGCGACAGAAGGGAGAGGACAGACTATAAATGAATTCATCTTCTGTTTTCACTGACCTTTTCTCAAAGCTCACAGAAAAATGGAATACATAACAATGGAGAAATAGCTTTTTGTTCTCTTTCTCTCTCTTCCTTCTGTTTCTACGTTTCTTTTGTTGAGAAAATAAAACTACTCAAACTGCTGTTGTTCATAGCAATTAAACAATGTCAGCAAACACATAAAGTAAATTAACACTTGTTTCTTTAAATCATTTGTCAGATGTGCTAGAAGTGCAGTTTGTAGGATGTAAGGTAAGTTATCTGAAGGCTTTTTCCCTTGATATATTTACTTTGAATATCTTTTCGACTCTCTCTCTTTTTCTCTCTCTCACACACATAAACAGAAACACACAATAAACGTAGATGCTCAAAAATATACTGATGAGAAAGAATCACTCATAATCCGCCTTTTTTCTTCAACAAAATATCTACCAATATTTAATACCCCATGAAATCCAAATGAGAGTTTTGTGGTATTAGTCTACGTACTTGTATGTTAGCTTTGAGGCCATCTATATGCTAATGTTCTCCTAAACATTGACATAATGACTTTTAGCAGATATACGCATTTAAAAATATCTTTCTCTTCAGGGAAAATGGACTGATAATGTTGATGATATAACATGTTATAAAACATTCCTGTTTCTGGTTAGGCGAATACGGTAACACATCAGAAAACTGAAGTTGACGAACGACTTCATGGAGTTTTTTCAAAACTGGAGAAAAATGAATCTTGTTTTAGCTTAGCATAAGTCCGCCATTACCTTAACCACAGTAGCCAAGGCAAAAATAAAAAAGTTAATAAATAAAATAAAACAAATGTCACCTCACCCTCTGAAATCAAAAAAGTCTCCCATGCTTTTGGAGTTCCGCTCAGGCAGTGTGAATCTCGGTTTGGTCCCATTGTAACCCACCTCCTCTCCACATGGAGGGATGTTGAAAGACGTTCACAACTAGCTACAAAATGACATAGGCATTCGCCTGTTTTCCACAATAATAACCTTTTATCAGGCAGTACTCCATTTCATTGTCCGCAATGGACAGTAAACACTGGGAGATATCTATGATGATAGTGGTTTAAAATCCTTCCAGAGTCTTAAAACTCAATATAATCTGCCAGGCACCTCCTTTTTTTATGTATTTGCGTATTAGATTGGCCCTACGGGCATATGGGGTGCCTTGGAACTCTCAACTGCCTGTTCATTTTTTTGGGGGGAGTGCCCCTCTCTCTGACCTTTTTGGACTCAGGTCTCACTGGACCTATCATATTTGTTGGGTACTGAGATATGTTTGACTCCACACCATTCTTCATGAATGACTTTTGGGACTTCACCTTGTTCGTCCAACAAAGATCTTTACTGTTAGCTGCTCTCACAGCATCCTCCTCACACAATGGACAGACGAACCTGGACTGTGTATTTGTTGGACATTATCTCTATGGAACTCTCTACTTCTCGTATACATGGATCTAACGTGAAAACTGTTCATTCATGGCATTCCGCTTTTAATGTTGTGTCTTCTTTTCTAAAATATTTGTAAAAATTATTTTATTGCTATTTGTTAATCTATTAATATTAATTAATATATTTTTATTATTATTATTTTTTAAGTCTACCAAGGGGTGGGATGGGTTGGGTTCTAAATATGTACAGCTGCTTTTTGTTTTGTACTACTGTTCCACAGAATAAAATTCAATTCAAATTCAACAGTTGTTAAAAAAAAAAAAAAAAAAAAAGTCTCCCATGCTTTTCTTTTCTGCTCTTGCAATGGTCAATAAATCGTTTACTTCATCCATGGTTGTTTGACGTTATTGGTCAAACAACCCGTACTTAACCCAAACAGGAGCCACACTGGACTCGGAAGCATCTCGCACAATCATTTCCACGCACGTACAGCCTGTATCACACAACCTTGTGGCGGATAATTGACATCACAGAGGCGCTGTTAAAACTGAGAGTGCCTACCACAAAATGGAGGTCACCCTCAGCGGCTATATATATGTGAATGTATGATCTTGCTGTTTTTTTCCACATGCACTCATGGGGTTCAAAGCCAAGGAAAGGAGGATTTCATCTTGTTCTTCCACTATATTTTCTGTTTACTCATACCTCTCAGGTAGATGTAGCTGGGGAATAACCTTTTCCTTCATTAATTTTTACGAAACAGCATGACTCTGGTAAATAACCCTAGACTAAATCCCCTAAAAAAAATTCTCAGATTGAGAAATAAACAAATTTGTACTTAACAGAGTCTCCGGGCGGAGGGTACAAGTCTCCTTAATGTTCGCAGAGGTCGCTGCACTTGCCCGAGACTCCAACCCTCCTGTCCACTGAACTGCTGGAGGGGATGTGAGCTGTCAGAATCCATTCAGGTACGCAGCTTCATACATTTCTTGTATCTTAACGTCAGGTCAATAAAGTTCTCTGTGTGTATTGATTTTTATTTTTCTCTCCCCGTGTTTTGCGTGGGCTCCCCTCCTCAGTGGGACACCTCCTCCAGAGCCCTCGGGTCAGACTGCCACTCCGGCAGATCAATCAGGGTAGTAATGTGGGACGGCATGCGCCAAGACTGCTCCGCTCCGTCACCATCGATCCGCATCTACTTTACCAAATGGATTTTTCTTCTCCGCCCTCCCTCCCTCCCTTCTCTCACTGAGTACCTCTCTCTTCCTCTTATTCCTCTTCCATAATAAATGCCTCAGTATAAAAGCAATTTTTCATTTAACTTTTGCTTGACACACTTTCTTCTTGCCTTTCTAGATGAAGTCCGGTTTTATGTTACGCCGGATCGATAGAAGCTTACAAGGCGGTCCTCCCATAATTTCTCTGCCTTTCTCCCCTGGGTGATGATGATGGGCCTGGTCCAGCCAGGACGTTAGCGGATAGCAGAGGACCACACCCTGATCACATTACCATCATTAGAGCAAGCCTCATTTGATCAGTAATGAAGGCTGCTGTTCATTTGGCCCATGCCTCATGTTCTTTCTTAGCGTCTGTTTCTCAGAGGTGGGTTCCTTGCTCCTGTCTAAGAGTCCAATGAATATCTCAGAGGAATTACTCTGACCTTTTGCCATTCACAGGTGGGATTCGCTTCCTGGAGTGACTCAGGGTGACTGTATAATGACAGGTCTGTGGAGTAATAGGCAAGGCTGAATACAGGTTACTGCAGAAACATAAACACCCGAATGCTGAAAGCCGTGATCACAGGGATTCGCAAATTTATGATGCTTGAGTAGTTTTATGTTAATAAAGAATTAGGATTTTTAAGCAGTTTAATTTTAGGTCAGCACATTGTAAATAGATTTAAAATGTTAATACGTGATTTTCCTTGCTTCAGATGATATAGCCTACAAGATATAATAAAGCATGTCTTCTCTTTTTAAAACTTCTCTTTGTCCAAACTTAAATCATTTATGCTGAAAAAAAAAAAATCAGTTTTTTCACTTAAATGCCTGGATGATGGAGAGAAGATTGATTGTCTGAGGGTTTAATTGCTTGAAACCATTATCAGAGGTTTTAAATAATGAAAAATACATTAATTCAGATTGACACAGCAAGCATTTGAGGTTAGGTACAAACTTTTGGTTCTGAATTATAAAACTCTTGTAAGAAAAGAAAGAAAGGAAATGGAGGAGATGAAATGAAAAGAACTGGAAAGATGATAGGAGGAGAAAATGTGAGGGTGTATGTGGGGGACGGCAGCATCAGTGACACAGGCCGTGTTTTTCCTTTGGGCTACGGGTCTGGTGAAACACCTGCGTCTCTCCCTACCCACTCTCTCCAAATCTCGCAACGTTGACCTCATCAGCTGACCCCACTCTCTTTTTTTCTCACTCTCTCTATCCACCGTCGCTCCTTTGCAGCCCCCCCCCCCCTCTGGATGAATGGCTGTATTTTCTCTCAGTGCGTGGGATCTCCTTGGCCTTAAATTAACCTCTCTCGCAGATCTTCTGTGGAGACGAATTAGCGCCCAACGTGACAGTGTGGCTAATGTGTTGGTGAGGGTTCAGCAGAGTTTTCAAATAAAAAAGGCAAAAGAACTTCAATGCTGTGCTGATGAACTGCAATGCAAAAATGAATGTTTTCATGAAGTTACACAACTGCGGTACATGCTGATAACGCTTAAAAAACAAACGTGCCCATGATAGTACGAAAAAGTCAAATAGTGCTGAATTTCTCGACTGCATGTTTGCGTTTTGCATAATCCACTATCTAGTCCATGCTGCCACGGGGCCTTTGGCTCCGTTAGCCGCTGGTAGCGGCCCAGCTCACTGCCAAGGCGAGCAGAAAATTGGTGAGCATCTTGATTCAGGGATGACACTTAAATTTGTGTGGCTCCAGTGACCAGTTCTATCCTCAGGCTCCGGATGGAAACATGAGAGGGTTTGGCCCTCTGCCTGCTCCAGCATGGCCCACAGGACTCACGTCCTTCAGGCAGTATGGGGTAAGTGGCCTGCTGAGCCTGGCTTTGCACGCATACACATACACAACCAGGGGCGTGCCACTGACATAGTCCAGCCCTTGGCCATCGCTGTGATATCTACCATGGACACGAACGCTGCCTGTGATGCGGAGAGGCCTTTGCTATCAGACGTGAGGCTCTTGTGTCATATTAAAGCAGATTTAACGGGGGAGTATTTGGTGGATGTGTCTTTAAAATCGCTCAGATTGAAACACGCTTTAGTGCAGGGCGATGATCAAAGTGAGACAGGGGAGTTCTTTGGGTGTGTGCGCATGTTGTTCTTGTCTGTCAACTAGCCTCAGACCACGAGTTGATTGTCAGTGACAGGCTCAGCGATACACTGCCCACCCCCACACGCTCTTTCACAAACCCTTCCGCTCGCTCTATCTAACCCCTTCACATATTATAGATATTGCACTAGTGCCTCCTACCATCGGGGGACTTCTGTATTACAATAAAGGTGACCTTGCCATGTCTGCATGAGGAAATTTCTCAGCAACACTAGGAGTGGGCGATATGACCAAAGTATTACATTAAGGTATGAGTAATTTTAAATCACATAATGGTATATATATCACAATATAGTTATTTTTGTTGGAGAGAAAATATAACTGACCCCTAAATACTATGTATATGAAAAAAAAAAAAAATATATATATATATATATAAAAAAAAACATATATATATATATATATAGTCACCCCACTAGTATAAATCTATATATATATATATATATATATATATATATATATATATATATATATATATAATGACAGAATTTTAAATATTTGGGGGTTGAATTTCTAGTATAAATATGTTGTGATATATATATTGTTCAACAAATGTAAACAACATTTCTTCACTGGGTCAAATATAAACAGTTTATTATTAGTGTATATTATATGAAATGTTAGTAAAGTATTATGTAATAAAATAGTTTTATTTATACATACACGCACATATAACTATGCAGGAATTTTTGTACTGTCACAGAATATTTGTCTTTCTACCCAGCCCTACATTGTGCAAATGCAGTCTTTTCTCAGAAATCTCCTCTGTCAAGGTTGTGCGTGTATATGTGTCCTGTCTCTTTAGTTGTGCAAGTGTGTCTATATGGCTTTCTTTTACTATGTGCATGCAGTATGCAGGCTGTGTCAGCTCCAGGTGGGGTGTTGACATGGCTGTAGGTAGCTGGCAGGTGGCAGAACAGTGCTGCACCTGCGCCAGGCAAAGAGAGAGAGAGAGAGAGAGAGAGAGAGTGCAGTCTCGTTCCTCCGCGCCCTGGAAACTATGCATTCTGTGAACTCCTGAACCTCTCCAGTTAACAAGCTGCTTTACCAAATACAAATCACATTGAGGCTATATAGATGAGTTTTAAAGCTGCGCTTGGGAGCCCTTGGTTAGTATTGCAGTGAGTGTGGAGAGCTGGTAAAATGAGGATGAATGTGTTTTGTTATGCGGAGTGTGAAACCCAGCTAAAGACCTTGCACCATATATTTGTCTTTTAATTATTTCTTCTGTTTAAGCATGTCATGCAATGTTTGCTCATTATAGAGAAACATTAAAAGCTTTACAAATAGCCTGCAAGTAGATGTGTGTGTTTGTGAGTGAGGGGAGCGTAAGGAAAGAAAGACGTGCACGTAAGGCAGCTAACTGCGGTCTCAAGTTCCTGAGAGGATGAGGTGGGCTTCTGAACACACATAAACACACTGAGCTTTCCTTCTCTCTCTATTTTTCACTCTAACAAACCACACACATGAGCTCTGGTTAATCCAATCTCAGCCTCCTCATCTTCCTGGAGCCTCTTTCTCAAAGTCCCTTTCTCCACATTCTCTCTTTTCCAAAACATTATCTCTTATTTTATCCATTTCCATTCCAACACAACACACAATTCCTCCATCAATCTCTCTTCTCCTTCCCTGTGGTGTTTTGTTTCCCCTTACCTTCTACATGTTTTCAACCATTTTTTTCTTCACCAGCATTGGACTTCTCTTTGCACCAAAAAACACACCTAATTTTCTGCCTCTTTTCATTCTACAGGGAAGAACAACGGTCTGACAGAACTACAGGGAACTGAAAAAGACAATCTTTTAAAACGTGAAGACTGTTTCGGTAAAGGCCAAAATAAAAAATCAGATGCCCTGATATTGTAATTCTGGCTGATACAAAAAGCTGATTAGTTTCATTTTACGGCTGCCGAATCTCCATTATTAAAAGTAGTATTAAAATGGTATACTATTCAAAATAAAAATAAACACTAAAAACTAAACTTATTTTAAATGATATGAACGAGGCATCACAATAGTGTAATGTACAGAATTAAAATATTAATTTTAAGATTTACTAATGATTACATTGAACAGTGTTATTAAATTATTAGTGTTTTTAAAAACTGAATGCTAGATGAGGGCAAAAATCCAGGAAATGAGCAGACATGCAATATGGGCTAATATATATCATATAGCACCTAATACACTGTAAAATACTTTTTTTTTAATGGCTGTAAATAAATTATTGGAGTACATTTGACGGGAAAATACTATTTTAGTCATTCTACTTCAAACTTTCATGTTTAATTCAGTGTGTTACTTGCCGAATTCAAATGATTTGTTAGCAGCTTCTGACTAAAAAAATCATTTCTACACCTTTTTTCCCCAGTGTATTAACCAATAAATTGTACATCCCTATTTTAAATGTATATATACATATAATATTTTATTTTGAATCAAAAAGTTTTTTTTTCTTCCCTACTATGCATTATGATGTTTTGATGGCTACATTTCAAGCATTTAAAATTTTAGACAAAGCTGTATTGTGAGCACTTCTGTTTTGAGACAACATGCAAAACTCTAAATTTATCATCCTATGCATAAAATCACCCAAATAAATGATATGTCTATTGGCCAAAATATCTGCACTGATACATCCCTATCTTTAACCCTCTAAAACTCACAGCTGGTGGAGAAACATCTCTATGCATGAAGTCAGTTTAGTTATTGATTAAGTTCTGCACTCAAGCTCATAAAAGAAAGTAGCTGCAAGACAAAGCGGCAACCCCACAGCATCTGCTTTAATAAGAGAACGCCTGGGTAATTGATGGAAGATTGACTGAATTACTAACTAGCACAGGCAGCTAATAAATAGCACCAATCTCAATATGAGAGACAAAAAGGTGCATGGAATTCAATTTGTTAACCTCTTCATATATGTCAGGGCTAGAATCTAGTCATATACTGTATGCTCCAAAAAGCAGATGAATGGGAGTCATTTACAAGAGGGCAATTCTTCTCCCTGCTCTTCTGCAACTATAGTGAAGTGATAGACTTTACTGTCATCTTGTTTTACAAAGCAGCAATGACCTAAACGCTGTGTCAACACGTCTCCAGGATGTCCTTATTTCTTTGGAGGTGGGGATATAAAAAATGGCATTATGAGGGAAAGGGCGACCTAATGTCTTCCATTTCAGCTGGTTAGATAAAACCTCTGCAGAATATCAACGAAAGCATGCAATGTGGCATGCATTCAAAAGAGCAGATTAATCTTCCAATGCCGCGGTACACTGTAATTGAAAATGCCTACAGGGGGCCCTCTATGCTCATATATAATGTGCTAGAAAATATAGGGTTATCCTCATAGAATCCATCAGAATCAGAGTTCAGTGATGATTGTGTGTAATGTACGGGGAATACTGCTTTTTCTTTGTTTTTGTTTTTTGCATTCTGGTTCGTGCTTGGAATATTTATCAGTGTTTGTCCGACATTGTTTTACTAACCATGGCTTTCTGATTGCAGGTTGATGGAGACCTAATGGAATAAATGCCTGGCTTCTCGGAGGAAAAAAAAAGAAAGAAAGCAGGGTGTGTTTGTGTATGGGAAGACATTTGCTCCCGGACAAGACAGCACCTTCTGCTAAAGGTCTGCTCTCACCTCTAATCAGCCTAACTCCCCTTGACAGCAAGATAACAATATCCACAACCCGAGCAGATCTACAAGGGCAAGATTTCACGCGATGCAATCCCTTCATGAAATGCCAATGGCGGTATCTATGGTTACTGTTGTGGGCAAGATGGTTTTTGTGGGCCACCCCGTTTGCCCTTTCTCAGTCAGGGTTCATTGCGGGAGCTGCCGTGCCTGGTACCCTCCATAACCCTTCTCTGATGTGACCTTTGACCTCCGGGCAATGATATTCGGAGAGAGCAACTATCTTTGACATTTATACCCATGTTCCCTTTCTCGTCTCATTTCTTCTCATTGTATTCCCTTTTTACCCACGGGAAACGAGCACAAATAAAATCTCTCCTCAAGTGTGCTCTTTTGAATGCCATACCAGCCGTTATTACGCCACATTATGCAATTTTTTTAATGCATCGGTCGTTTTAGTCACAAAGCTATGGGTTGTAAAGGTTTTGAGGTTTAGATTTCCGCGTGATTGTGTGAGGCGAGCCACCGTAATGCGAATGACCTTGAGATGTCCTTTAGCATCACGGGAGGCAGGTCAGTTAATTGGCTAATGGGCAGGAGAGAAAACGCGACTGCGTTTGCAATAGTGCGAGCAAAGACTCGCCTGCTACTGCTGTCTTTTCCTGGGGTGCAAAATGTAGATCAGAAAAATGTGCAGTTTGTGCACAGTCTCGAGAGAGCCTGCCACTCAAATCCGAACGTCTGTATGAATACCAAAACACACAGGCAGAGAGAGCGAGAGAGAGGGAGGGGGAGCCAAGAGAAGGAATGAAACAAAGAAAGTGGGATGGAGGATGAGGGAGGTCGGAAGCTAGAATGATAGGGTATAAGAGCCAGCTTGAAAGAAATGGGCGGTAATGCGCTTTTTTTTTACCTTTCTCTATTTTATCTTGTGATCAACTCTAACTAACAATCACTGTTTGTGATAGAGTCTCTGGAGAACATCATTTTTTTATATATATATATATATATATATATATATATATGCAATATGTAGCTGGAGAGGCATCTGTCAGTGTGCCAGGACGAGTGCTGTGTTGTGTTGGTAAGCAGGTTGTGTGTGCTGTGTATATTCGGCTGATTATCGTCTGTCTGTGCGTGGCACTTTGAATTTGCGCCAGAGGAATTATTATGCTTGCGCTTGTGAAGCCTGCTCGCTCCCTCTCTCCTTCTTGCTCTCTGCTCAGCTTTCTGCAAGGAAAATGAGGATGAATCAAACTGAGAAATCACTGTGGACGCCTATTAAAATTTAAAACTGGGCATTTTGTTGCTATTCGTATATTTAGCTTTGACATAATAAAAGGCCTCTTAGCGAAAGCATATTATTAAGATTATATCAGATTATTATTCATAGCATATTGTTTAATCTTACCTAAACCTTATTAATACATTAGATAAGATCCTTTTTAACGTAAAGGGCATTCGATTTCCCTCCGTTTTTATTTCAGGTGATGCTCTTTCAAATGTCAGGAGACATATTGGATAATTTGCTTATGTTTCATTCATCAGTGTATTTTTAGATATTTCTGCTGAAAATGATTTAGAACAATAAAAAAGACACAAATATTGTCATTAATAACAATTACTGAATTACAGTAAGAGCTATGAACTTAATGCTAATAATATAGCATCAATAATTTAACCTTGGAACATTTTTGCACACTTTTTCTTTTGAAAAAATTTTCACCTAAGCCATTTTTGAGAAGCAAGAGACTTTTCTCATTGGCCTTCTGCAGGAAACAACTGAGATGTTAAAGAGATCTCATTTGGGATATCTCTTTCCTATGGGCAGTTTTTATCTGAACATCTCACAGATCAATTTTAATTGAAGCTCAAAATTTACAAGCACAATGTCTAAGGTTTTCTTCGTAGATTTACTCGCTTCTCATTTAAACACTAAGGGTAAAATTCTCCCAGAAGTGATGTGATCACAAATATGGATGTGATGAAAGCTCACATTAGCTACTGAAATCTTCTGTGAGTTATTTAAGTCTGAATGCGAGACTTGTCTAATAAGCGCATTCTGACTTCACCTGTCAGTGTGTTCTATCCTCCCTAGAGCTGGATGTTCAGTTACCTCAGTAACTCTCAAGGCATTTTCTCTAATCAGTTGGCAGAGTGAGACTCATTCAGTAATTACATTCAGAGGTTACATTTGTGTTCTAAATCTGTCAGAGCCGTTGAAACCGATTAAGTATTAGGATACTTTTTCAAATCGGAATGAAGAGCATAGCGAATAGATTACAGAGTGCTGTTTACTCTTTTAACGATGCCATGTCGAAATAGCAGCGAGAGCATAAAGACTTACAAATGGCATCTGGCATGGATTCTAATTATAAAACTATACCGCAAAAAGGCTACACTTGCCAATAACGTTATTTAGCATATATATAAAAGACTCACGGCTATTCTGTTGTCCATTAATCTTAAATGTAGTGTGCTAAATCCAATGGATGAGAAGTGAATCCTGTTTTGTGTGGTTGTTCTATCTATGATTGTAGAAATGACATCTCAGCATTGCTTGTCATGTCTAGCATCCCTTCACTGGCCATATTTCATGTAACCCAGGTTATCTGATCTAATGTTAGTCATCCGTTGTGTCTTCATGAGGAGTCCATTTACTGCTATTGTAATACTTTTATCGTTAGCACATCCTCTGATTCCTTGAATATTAAAGAAACATTCCTTCTTGGACCCATCTGTCAATTTTTATTGACATTTTCTTGCGTCAAAAACAACTAAAAAGCTATTCAGTCCAAGCATCTTCAAATGAATATCTTCTAATCTAGACAAAAAGTTTCAAAAACAGAATAAATATGTCTTTATATTGAAAAGCAATACTGAAAGTACCTTGTGCCTGAAATATTGAAACTGAAACCTGCACAATGAACCATGTTTAAAACTCACTCAGGTGGAAGCTCTACGGCGCCACCGTCTGAGGGCTCGTTGCAAAAGCACTCCTAAGCAGTCGGTCAGACGGATGCCGCTGTTCTCCTGCAGTGGGAACCGTGAGGGATGGATACAGTGGTGTCACACGCTTGCAAAGCCCCAGAGTCTTCGCGGCCAGAGGGGGGCAACCTGAGCCTCTACTCTAACTCTCAGAAAAATCAAGTGGCCCACTTTGACACTCAGCTGTCATGTGTAGTCACACTGTGTGGAGAGGGGTGCAAACTCTTCCACCCAGCCATCACACATCCTGGGGCACTTTTCCCACCCCTGCTGCCCAGATTTCAGCATCTCGGCAGCTCGTCTCCTGCTCTCTCTTTCTCTCTCGGTTGTCCACCTGCGCCCTCATCCACCCCTTTTTAATATTCAGTCCAGCTTTAGCCTTATTAGCATTGATATGCAACCTTGGAGTCGGACAACAAAGGAGAAAGCCCTAAAGCAGAGTAGTGAGGCTACTTGGCGGAGGGAGTGAAATTATGAGGAAGGATAGAGGTGAAGTAGAGGTAGGGAGGATAGGATGTGAGGTGAAAGAAGAGGAGAGCCTGTGTCTACGTGGCCATAGGTGTGTAATGGCCGTTAGGAGCGCGTGTAGCTGGGACGTCAGCACTGCGGAGGAGGAGGAGAAATGTATAGGCCTATGTGGAAGCTCTTTCCCCTTAACTTCCTCCCTCCCTCCCACACCTTATTTCCTCTCTCACTATAAGCATCATGGACAAGCCCCTCACTGCCCCAATGTTTTTTTCTGCCTCGCAAAAACTGTTTCTACCTCACTTGCACAAAAGAAAGGGAGGCAGGAGGTAAGGCAGGGATTCACTGTTGGGAATCGCTCTCTTTTCAATTAGCATTTTGATTGCATGTTAAAGCCCACACACAAACAGTCAAACATTTGCCTGAAAAATGAATAATGCTGCCCACATTTAAATTTGAAAGTGCGCCGCTCAGATGGGGGATTTGACAGTCACTGCAAGTTAGTAAATACATATATCTGTGCTTCCGCGGCCGTTCGAAACGATCCAATTATGTCTTCCACCTTTATGTGATGTGCTAACGCAGGCCTTGGATTTTTCTTACCCAGCTCCATTTGTAAGCTTCGCTACTTCCCTTTCTCTCTCTCTCTCTCTCTCTCTCACTCTTCATTTCTCTCTCTCGGGGAGAGTTGGTTCCTGGCAGGCACAGTCTCCCACTAGCCTGGTGACAGCCGGGGGAGGCAGTCTCTGAGCCCTTAGTCAACAATGGACACATACACTCGCACAACACACACACAGCGCAGCATGTTTAGTGCAGCCTGGCCTACCTCTATCAGAGAAGATAGGCAAACACAGGCAGTGATCTCCAGACGTGCCTGAACACTAACTACACTGTGCATGGAAACACACCCTCACACACTGCCTAATAAATTCTCATGCACACGTACACACGAGGTCACTCCCACTCAATCTCATTTACAAACTTACACTCTGGCATGTACACTAGTACACAGTTACACAACCTTCTACGTATGCATCGTCTTCTACCTAAATGTAAATTTTATACAAATTTTAAAGTATTTGTTTGGGAAATCATAAAGAAAAATGATACAATCATCACATTAATCATGTGAATTATAAGGCTGTATCCTTTTGACAGAACAATCTGGAGCGGCGAGTGTTAAAATGAGGGTGAAAATGGAAGATGAGAGCAAAAAAAGGTGAGCATTAAGATTCAACACTGTCTCTACATCGTAAATGAGGTTTAAACCGCAGCATCTAAGAACCTGCTACACCTGTCCTTTCTCTCCTCTCCTCTCCTCTCCTCTCTTCTTCTCAGCCTTGTTCTAAAATAAAGCTCCTCTCATCCTAAGATAAAGGGGAGGAGTGGCATGCAGAATTTAAAAAGAGGAGAACGGATAGAGAGAGACAGAGAGAGATTCCAATGCTGCCACTGCAGCTGCAGGCAGTGAGACACAGCAAGGGCAAACACACACTCGCGCAGTCACGCACACACACACACGCTTGTCTGCACAAAACCACCGCAGCATCCTTACCATCTTATACCCGTTCCACTCCATTTGTAAGTCGGCGGGAAGAGTTCTCGCCTATAGCCGTGCTAATGTCTCCTCTCTTGGAGATATCTCTCAGTCTCTCCTCTCTCTCTCTCTCTCTCTCTCTGTGTCTCAGCAGTGGCGAGGCAGCGTGCGGCCAGCGGGAGAGAGAGTGGGCATTCCTCCTCCGAGTGAGGCTGCTTGTGAATGCACGGGCTTCGGCATGAGCTGAACGCTGCAGCCCCACTCCCTGCCCCCTCCTCATTGGTGAGGTCAGAGCAGCCCCCTCCTCCTCACTTCTCTCACTGGCAGCCTCAGCTGTCCGTCATCTGCGCTACTCTGGAAAATTAACACTTTCGCTCTGGCAGCCTTGCAGACGGAGGCACAGGCGCTTCGGCTAGCAGAAGCCCTTTCAGAAGCAGCACAGGCAATCAATCGCAACCGAGGTCTCAGCTTGAGTTAGAGCAGACTGATTGCACCTACAGGCATTATGGTAACAGGGTGCCTGTGCAGCACTGCTAATTAATGCAAGTTAAAAGCATGCAATGATTGCAGAGTATGTTTAAGCCTTTACATATTCCTATATATTACGTATATATAGGGATAATGTACAGTTAGATGGTCATTATTGCAGGTTATATTTTGCAATGATCATCTGCCGACTTTACATTATCCCTATTACATTATTTCAGGGCTAAATAAATTACCACACAGGATAAATAAATACTTTAACATTGAATATTGGATTTAATTGAAATTATTTAGTATACTTGTTTGATGAGACAGAACATCAACATTAACATGGTAGGAAACAGCAGTCAATTATACAATGCTGCTCTTGACAACGGTCATTATTCGGAAATATTTGGCCACTTTGACATTTTGTAGTCACACACACAGACACACACAGACACACACACACACACACACACACACACACGTTGGTTTTTGTGGTTTATGAGGACTCTCCATAGGCGTAATGGTTTTTATACTGAACAAACTGTGTGTGCTATTGCCCTACACCAACCCTACACCTAAACTTAGCCCTCACAGGAGACTTTGTGCATTTTTAGATTTTCAAAAAAACACCATTTAATGTTTTTTAAGCCTTTTGAATTACAGGGACATAGGCAGTGTCCTCATAAACCTCCTTCATATTGTAATACCTCTGTCATACCCATGTCATTATACAAATTTGTGTCCTCATAAACCACATAAACATGCACACACACACACACATACTGTATATAACACACACACATACACATTTTTGAATTATATAAATTAAACATAAAATTTATAATTTATGTATATTTGTACACATTCAGTGTATTGCTATCAAAAACTGCAAAAAGTGGTCAACACACCAGTTTGCTTCAATTAAGTTAAGTGCTTCAAATAAGAGTTAAGCAAAGACTCCAAATGTTTAGTCAGTGTTAAATGAGTGACGAAACATGTTTAAATTCATAGCATTTGTTATCTACTGAGTATCACGTTGAAGAAGGCACAGGTTACTGATCACACACCTGCTCTTTGTACAAACCATAACTGCACGCACATACACACACACGCGCAAAATGAGCTCCCTAATATAATCTCTCGATTCTAATATTCCGTCTTCATCCCTATTGTCGCCGTTTATGTGATTAAGAGAAAGGAAAAGAGCGAAATTTGTGAAATTAGGAGTATTAGGAGGGATGAAGGGATTATTCTTAAGGCTGCGCGTGACGGTGTTTCAGTGATTTTCACTACAGTGTAACGCAATTCTCTTTTAAATGCGAGCACATTACTCACCATGACCATTCTCGTGTCCGGAGGTGAACGGGGGGGAGCTCGTTATTTTATTCAAAAACCCGGTCAAAAAATTAAACGTTGCGCTTTTGAGCGTTTTTTAAGGGGAGTCGTTCCCGAAAGTCTCGGAGGAGGTCGGTGTCGCGTGGACCCAAGGACAGTCGGATGCAGACAGGTCGGTTGAGAGATGGAGAGATGCAGTCGGAAACTTACAGCTTCGGTCGGAGAGTGCCTATTTATTCGTTTATGATGGGGAAAGTATCCAAACTAAAGCAATAAAAACAAAAAAGATCGGTTCCCTCAGTCACTCTGTGGAGCTAGTAGTAGAGCGTCCCTTTTTCCTCCACGCCATTTATGGAACGTAGAGTCAGGCTGGAGTGAGATCTGATTGGCTGAGCGCGGACAGACAGTGGGTGGCGCGCGCTGCTCTGAGGAGACGGCTGGAGAGGGTGAGGCGCGAGTCAGTGGGGAGCGTCGTGCCTTTGGGAAATAGCGACTCTGATTGACAGCTAATTTGACCTTCGCTTGCAAGTGGGAGACAGGTACAAGTAAAACGTTTTGGCTTTAAGTGTAGTCTGTCAAAAGCAAACTGTATCTGTGATGACTAGGTTAATAGATGGGGATTAATTTACTATTTGGAACCTGAGGGAAACGCATGCGCAAGTACAGTGTATTTTACCTCAGTCGATATCAGTGTGTGAATTATGCAATGACTTTCAAAGAGGGCGAATATTTTTAAAAGCAAATTCTAAATGTAGTTTTTGCGTTGTGTTGCAGCTCGAAAATTACTTTTAGATTGTCACATTCAATCTGTTGTGCAACACAAGTTGTAAATTGGCGCCACTAGCAAAGTTACCTGCAGTAGGCTAACTTACCTAAGACTTTTTAAACAATTAGCACAAACATTAGGATATATTTGTGATATAAACATTTCTATAATGACAACTTGCTTCTGGTTAAAGTTTTTTTTTTTTTTTAAACTTTAAGTAAAAAAAAAAAAGAAGAAGAAAAAAAGGTTAGTATTGTATCCTGGTTCTTATTAATCCAGGAAACATATTTTTAAGTCCACAGATAAAATAACACATTCTGTTTGTGTATTAAGCTAAAAGAACAAATGTCTTATACAAATCACAGTTATTTTAGAGAACTTATGTGAAATGTGTTTTCTCTCATTTATGAAAAGTTAATGCACCCTTATTGACTTTATTTAGTAACTTTATTTATGGCTAATAATAATCATTAATAACTTTAATTGCAAACAATTTTATACATTTTATTTCTGATATCTCAATCTTTATTAGCAGTATCTTGATTACTTAATTAAAAAAACAGTCTTGTTATTGCTTCTCAATGTCAGATCAGTGTAGAACATCAGTAGCAGCAGCACAAGCTAATTCATATTCATGAGTTTATCTTCTCATATAGTGACATAACAAGCGCATCTTGCCCCCCCCCCACACTCTAAAATTTTTTCCTGCCCATACTACACTCAGTTGCATCTACTGATGTGAGAAGGACAGTCTTGTAAAATAATGTTATCCAATCCATTATTTCTTTTATTTCATTGTCTCTTTTCTAAATAATATTGCAAACTGTTCCCACATTCTGTTGTTCGCAGCTGCACGCACACTGAATCAATAATTAACCACGAGACCAGCCGCTCCCACCCCTGACAAAACCCATTTTACATCTCCACCGGTGAGGGCTGCCCGAGAGCGACTGCTCGTCGAATGAAGGGATTTCAGATCTTGTTTTATTTACCAAGATATGGAATTCATCACAGGCAAAAACACATTTCCCATTTACTCCGCATATACAATCCTAATGTTACACATTCAATGAGTCTTCGGGGAGTTTTGTGTGAATGCATTTTGCTCTCAGATTTGTTGCGGGGAAATAATGGGGGTATCATTTTAATATGGTGCGGGTCTTTGTGCTGCTGTACTAGTACAATAGAACAAATCACAGGGCTGGAATGGGCTAGGAAACGGCTGTGGTCTTATCGTCTCCACACCTGCACTTCTAAAAACCACAGCGGAGGTCCCTCACGGTGAGCTACTGACTTGACAAGAACCACTTTTGGCATGAGAGTCCAGCAGAGCCATAAAAAATGAAAGACTTTCTCACTGGATGGCCAGGCCTCACTCTTAGTGACAGAGTACTTGAGCACTCAACCCTAGAAAACCCAAACTTTATGCAGGCTATTTATATTCACCTGTTCTTTTAAAATGCGCTTGGCCCAGTGATGTTGTGCTTTTTGCTGATTAAATTAAAATGAATGCATCTTGACTAAATTAAGTGTTGTTTTTTTTTTTATTATTAGTATTAATTAAAATTGGTTACAAAATATTTGTTATTAAAGTATAATTTAATAAAAAATATTATTTTATATAATTATATTTAAATATACAATTTTACATATATAATAATTTAAATATAATTAAATGTGTGTGTGTGGAAAACATTGACATGATAATAAAAAAACTTTTAAAACGTAATGCTCACCCCACATCGCAAAAAACACACCATAAAATAGTTATTGTGTTTTGTTTCCCATTTTGCTCACTGAACCATGTGGCACCATGTGAATTATGGAAGGCATTACCTTTCATCTTCCTCACAACAAGACATTAATTCAGGTCCCTCCCACCAACAGAGAGAGAGATAGAAAAAACCTGCCTGTCATTTTATTCATATGCAGGCTTAATTCAATTATACACAGGACCTCTCATCACAGCACAGGCAAACTTGAGTCAGTCCATTAACCTCTGTGTGAGTTCACCAATCTAAAGTCTAGCAACAACTGATGGGAACCATCACTGAGCTCTTCACAACCTCCAAACTGAACGAGAACGAGCAGCGACACTCTCCACCCTTATCTACCTTCTGATACCAACAACCATTCGTCACATGGCACGTGGTAAGAGGAAATGTGTGCTTTGACTTCACAGATGCCTATTTTTACTTTCATACTGTGTGTTTATGCAGAGCGACAGAGAAAAGTTTGGGTAGTGGAATACTACTCTTGGTAGTTTTTTAAAAACTTTCTCTACTATGTCTGACATTTCAGATTTATGTGTGTGTGAGAGACATATTCATGTGGGTAGTCAATGCCAAGGTCTCTGCACTCTCATTTGAATGTAAACAAAGTGCTGAGTGCCTCTATGCAGATATTTTACATGTTGTATATTCAGTGGAGTGGATATATTGCATATAGATTAAACTTTTTGCTCTCTTATTCTCTTGACTTTTTTCTTTCTGTCTTTTTTCAGACAATAATGGCAGAAGAGATCAGCTCCTGGCAATAGTAAGAAAAACAATATACAGTCATAGACAAAAATATCGGCACCCTTGGTAAATATGATCAAAGAAGGCTGTGAAAATTAATCTGCATTGTTAATCCTTTTGATCTTTTATTAAAAAAATTCACAAAAATCTATCCTTTCATTGGATAATAAGAATTTAAAATGGGGGGAAATATCATTATGAAATAAATGTTTTTCTCTAATACACATTGGCCACAATTAACGGCACCCTTTTATTCAATACTTTTTGAAGCCTCCATTTGCCAGTTTAACAGCTCTAAATTTTCTCCTATAATGCCTGATGAGGTTAGAGAACACCTGACAAGAGATCAGAGATCATTCCTTCATCCAGAATCACTCCAGATCCTTTAGATTCACAGCTCCATGACGGTGCTTCTTCTCTTCAGTTCACCTCAGTCATTTTCTACAGGGTTCAGGTCAGAGGACAGGAATGGCCATAGCAGAAGCTTGGTTTTGTGCTCAGTGACCTATTTTTGTGTTGTTTTTGAGGTTTGTGTTTGGATTATTGTCCGGTTGGAAGATCCAAACATGGCCCATTATAAGATTTCTAATAGAATCAGTCACTTATTGATTTTTTATCTGTTGGTATTTGATACAATCCGTGATGCCATGTGTCTAAACAAGATGTCCAGGACCTCCAGCAGAAATATAGGCCCACAACATAAAAAATACAGCAGTATATTTCATTGTACACATGGGGTACTTTTTATCCCTGTGTTCACCAAATCCATCTTGAGTGTTTGCTGCTAAAAAGCTCATTCTTTAGTTTCATCTGACCATAGAAGCCAGTCCCATTTGAAGTTCCAGTCGTTTCTGATAACTGAATATGCTGGAGTTTGTTTTTGGATGAGCTAGGAGAATTTGTCTTGAAACCCTTCCAAACAACATGTGGTGATGTAGGTGCTGTTTGACAATTAGTTTTTTAAGGTTTTCTGACCCCGAGACTCAACTATTTTCTGCAATTCTCCAGCTGTGGACCTTGGAGAGTCTTTAGCCACTCAAAACTCTCCTTCTCACCGTACATTAGGACGATATAGACACACGTCCTCTTCCAGGCAGTTTCGTAACATTTTCTGTTGATTGGAAATTTTTAATTATTGCCCTGATGGTGGAAATGGGAATTTTCACTGCTCTAGCTCTTTTCTTAAAGCCACTTCACTAATTTGTGAAGCTCAATTATCTTTTGCTGCACATCAGAAATATATTCTTTGGTTTTTCTCATTGTGATGGATGTTTAAGGGAATTTTTCCCTCCTATTTATATTTCTGTGAAACAGGAAGCCATGGCTGGATAATTCATGCTCATTATCACCCTGGAGTGCTCAAAATTGTGAATATGAATGGGAATATACTTCAGAGATATTTTACTCTCAAGAATTTCTAGGGGTGCTAATAATTGTGTCCAACGTGTATTTGAGAAAAACATTTATTTCATAATAATATTTTCCCCTATTTTAAATTCTTTAAATGTTCAATGACATTTTTTTAAATAAAAGATCAAAAGAATTAACAATGCAGATTAATTTTCAAAGCCTTCTTTGGTCATGTTTACCAAGGGTGCTTATATTTTTGGCCATGACTGTATAACAAAAAATAGATAACTGTGGCGTTATTTAATATTCACCACTACCAAGAATTTTAGACTATAGTTGCTTTTGTTAAATCAAAGGAACATTAAGAAATCCTAAATACATAACAATAATGAATCTTACAATGACAGTTATCTTTCTGTCTCTCTCTCTTCCTGTCTCTGTCTCAGAAATCTTTATAAAGGACTAAATGTCAGCTTCTGGTCTTTGTAACAGCTGATGCTGTAGATAGAAGAGGAGACGAGGCCAGTCAGGTTCAATTGGAATTTCCCTGTATTAAAAAATTCACAGATTACTAAACACACAAGCATTAGACAAATCAGAAATATCTGCATTATATTGTAATACACCAGCTATCATGCTATTTTCAAAATAGCCTGTGGTTGAAGAATGTCAGTATTTTTTTTTAGTCGCTATCAATTATGGAGTATTTGGGTAGTTGACCTGTCACTAAGCTCTGTCCTGCATTTTAACATTATGCCAATCCCAACTAAAACTGTTTTCAAATTGGTGTACAATCACAATGCATTTTAATATGACCCCACTATGTGGAATATTTGTTTTTATGAAAGCCACAACACAAGACTGCTTAAGAATCAAATAGTAGTGGAAAAATGAGCAGTCATAACATCTAAATGCACACTTTCCCTTATACATATGTATAAATATGAACCTAAAATCTTGTTAATTAAAAAAATGTCCGTTATTTGTCAGCTACCCATTTGCAGCATCCGCTATGATTCCTCCATATGAGAGAGTGCATATGAGAGAGTATTTTGAATCGGGGCCGTGTACACCAGCAGTAGACGTGCAGGCTGAGGGAACGCGTCCAGTATGACTCAGAGGCTGCGTGTGACCCTCTATCTCTCTGTTCACTCCTGGGCTGGGTGGGGACAGATGGAGGGAGGGGTCTTAGGGATTAGACTGGCATGAGGTCTGTGGTAGGAGGTTTGGCCAAGAATACATGGAGGTTTTGAGTGGGAGGATGTGACCTCAAGGATCTTTACTATTGCAGAAAAGTGTATGTGTGTGTCTGTACACATAAATGACTTTCATTTAGTCATCATGCGTTGGATAAGCCTCTCGGAAAAACGAACAGCAGGTAATAGCAGTCAAACTAAGATAGCATCATTTTATATAAGATGCCGTTATTTGTCCTCCAACCCACATGCATTATTTGTCAGCCATTTTGCCAAATGGGCTTTTTATGCAGGTATTTTCGAGCTAAAGGATGGCTGTTCTGACCACCGGCTGAGGGGTTTTATAACAGGCCAGCTAATGTAAATCGCATCATTTATCGGCTGTCAAAAAGCCATTAAAAGTGAAGCAGCATGTGAATTGAGTAACGAGCTAAAAGCAACGAGGCTAATTGATTTATTTTCATTCTGTAAAATGGTGTTTTATATGCTCAGCTAACTAATTGACAGTAAAACATTTTTTTTTTTTTTTTTTATCTTGGACGTGTTCGGTATACAGTAGTTAAATTGGATTGTAATATTTGATTGAGTGTCATTGTGCAGTTTTTTACTGAGAACACATTTTCTTGGAAATGAAAATATTTATGTATAGATTTCAAACACTTTGTCTTTTTTTTTTACTTTGTCTAGAATGTCTGTTCTCTTTTTCAAATCGAATTTAGGCATGTGTGTGATTTTGATGCAGTCAGAGGTTTGGTCAAAGCCTTTGCTAGCTGAGCATGTAAAATGTCATTTTAGTTATTGTTCACTCAAACACTAAGAGACACATGCACACACCCAATACAGCAACCTCTCTCTTTCTCCCTCTCTCTCTTTCTCTGCCCGTACTCCTTTGTTTCTGGAGTACCTCTGATCCTCTGCGACCGCTTAGCTCCAATTAGAGTATCCCATCCCGCCTGGCCTCTAACACAAATACACACACACACGCACACACACAAATACTTTGCCCCAGCCTCCTCTCACACTGCCTCATTTCAGCCCTCAATCTGACTAATTACTCTGAACCTTGCATGCCCCATCTCTCCCTGCTTCCAAACACACACATACACCACCTGACTCCTTCCGTTAGCCATAGCCACAAATCCAAGTGCTCCTCTTTGTCAAATATTTCAAACCTGCAGTCCCCTTGGATGAGTGTGTTACTCGTGCTCCATCAGTACCCCATCAATGTTATCGATTTCCACCGAATGCATCCTACACATTCACTTCACATTCACTCCTGCTTCCAGCATGAGCACCAGGCATCTATTCTGAGAGTTTAACATGTTAAAACATGCAACAGACATGGTGATAATTGTTTCAACTGAGCAAAATCTTCCAGTGAGATGGAACATATATTTTGTCTCAATTTTCACCCTGAATAATAACGGGTTTATTTAAAGACACTGAAGTGTAGATCCCCTTCAAGCTGTCAGCTTAAGTGTGTTAAAAATTGCACATCTCATTTGGAGCCTTGTTTTAAAATTTTACAAAATTCTCTAAAGGCACTTCACTTTGTCCTGTTATTCACGAGCAGATTAGGAGGAGAAAAACTCAAACACATTCAAAACACTGCATGTTTAATTTTAGTTAGTATTTTCCAGCAAAATACTTTGTTAAAAAAAAAAAAGGTTTAGTAGGCCTATTTTTATTGAAATATTGACTGGAGTATAAAATATGTATATAATTTGTTTTTTGAAAAAAACTTAAATATTAAGGAGAAAAGTAAAAACTCGTATATATCCCAGAAATACTGTATATATAAAATTTTGATTTGTTGAAGGACAAATACAGTAAATTCTCTCTTTTATTTGACATATCCCAATTGTCACAATTCTCATTCATCTTGGGAGTAAGGGGTGAAGTTTTCTCCCTTTGAAGCAAATATCTCTCTCTGTCAGAGGACATGAGTATCACCCAGTCCAATTCCTGTTCCTGTCACCTTCTCAAAGGAGAAACTCGACACCACATCAACTTTTTTGGCGGCTTCACCGCCAGGCAGCACTGCTTGTGTCAGGATGCTGAGCTCAGGCTCGGCTCACCCAGTCGACGCTTACTACGTTTAGATACGAAAAACCTGTCTAAAAACGGCGGTTGTGTTTCGTAGCTCAGATATTTTAGAGGATGTGGATACAGGTAATGTTTGAATTATGATTTAACCGGTAAAAACATATGTATCGTCCATGTCTGTTCACTTTTTGCTCAATTTTGTACATTTTCAATGCTAATAAAATCTATCAAGGTTAAAAAATTCAACTACTAATAATTTTCATGCTGATTTTGATGGTACTTATCATGATGACTTTTAATGAGTGGTTATTCTGTTTTACATTAAGGAAAGCCTCATTATTTGTGGGGAAAATTAGATGAATGTGGCACTGGTGAATCCTTGAGCAGATATCGAACCTAGTGGGAGGCTCTCCTCGTGGCCAGTTCCAAACGAAGGTGACATTGAGCGAGACACTTGAGCTCTTTTCTGATCATTAACATCACTAACGATTCTCTCCATCTCATTTGCGTAGTGCAGTCACTGACGGTTGGCTGGAGGGGCACTGAGCAATGGTGAAGATCGAGTTGTATGACGGTTGGCTGTAGGGTGGCCTTTGCTGTGTTTGATCGCAGTTGGAGCTCTCGAGCACGATGAGGAAGACCGCTGTGGTCCATCTGGCCTAGTCTTTAATCAGTGCTTCCCTTCAGAGAGGGGGCCATGCTTTCACTGTGCTGACCAGGCCAGCTTTTGCTTAGAGCAACCACAAGATGAATGTAGCTTATTCATTATATTGTTCACTCCTATGCAATAGTGAATATCTATAGTGGATTTCAATTGGTCTATAGTGAATTTTAATAATGGTGTATCTAATTATGTCTGTTTTAAGAGAAAGAAAAAAAGTTTGCATATTTTTGATCAGATGTGTCATGGAAAAAATAGTTTCTTAATTATATATCTTACACTGTTTAAATGACACACGCACACACACACACACACACACACACACACACACACACACACACACACACACAATTATTTATACCCAATAGATCAGTTTTGTAACTCTAGTCCCCTCACATGCTAAAGTAAAATTGTACCACTAGACTAACAAATCTACATGTCTTTGATATTCATGATAAATGGCAATCATGTAGTAGTTTTTCAAAGCTACGCTGACAGAATTTGATTCCGAGCAACTACTATGAGTTATCTGAAAAAAGTATGTCATTTTTAGCTCATTGATATTGAATGTACAACTCATATCTCTGGGGTAAAATCGAACAGAAATGTGCCATCGATCTCTCTTTTTTCTTTTCCTCGTTCCCCCTCTTCCCCCACCTATCTTTCCTTGTTTGTAGATACTCCATCACCTTGTCTTTCTGAGCCCTGGGAAAAGCATCGTCAGTATTTCTACACCACTCCCCTCCATCCATGCTGCCTTTCTCCCAGAATTCATGGTGCCTTGCTTAGTCAGAGCAGAACAGAGCAAGATGAGAGAAAGAGAAAAAGATATAAGAGCCGCTAGCTGTAGACAGAAGGAATGCCTTAAGAAGCAATTAGCATATGTAACCCCACCCACCCCCCACCCTCTGCTTGAAACGGGGTTATTTCAGTGAGTTTGTATTGATGTTTTTGAACAGGCTCCATGGCAGAGCATTTAATGCTGAACACTGCTGTTAGAAAGAATGCATTATTAATGTGAGGGGAAACTAACGGGGACCAGCGGATCCTCGGGGCTGTGAAGAGGACGGTTGGCGTCTCTGAGGAAGCAACACCACGCCTCAAAGGTCTTCCTCGGTAATGCACACATGCCAGGCATCTATCATTTATTCATGACAGTCAGGCGCCTCCAACTCCCTCGAACAATTAACGAATCAATGAAATGTATGGGCTCAGAAACTATCAATTCGGGGAAAC
Organism: Barbus barbus; assembly: GCF_936440315.1. Taxonomy (NCBI): domain Eukaryota; kingdom Metazoa; phylum Chordata; class Actinopteri; order Cypriniformes; family Cyprinidae; genus Barbus; species Barbus barbus. The sequence continues at coordinate 22,170,984 of NC_136757.1, forward strand.
AGCGCTGTTCGTCAAAGTGTCAGCTCTTGGGCACAGGCTATCATTCAGGCAGAGAGCACATTTATCACTTTAGAAACAGCCTGCGTGTCATAGCAACGCGGATAATCCTACTACAAAATGGCCGACCGATTCTGATGGATGATCGTACTTTTTTAATAACAATCGGCCGTAAGTGCTTTTTTTTTACGTATTTAACATGCACTCCAACATAATGGATGGAGTTTTTCAAGGAGTCTCTGGAATATGTTTTCCTGTCAATAAACAACAGCGTGTTTTGTTCAATTTGAAGGAACAAATCTTTTCCAAGTTGCCAGTTTAATTTCAAATCGAGTTCATCTTAAAAGATAGTAGGCTGTGCAATTCGACAGCTAATGTCCTCGAGCTGTAAAAGTAAATGTGTGCAAAGAGAATGAGAGAAGGAGAAAAAGAGTGAAATTGATGAATTACTTGTGCTGCTTTCTACACTGCTTTCCTTCGCAATTCCTGTTCAATTAACAAAACCATTAATTATAGTACTTAAGAAAGCCTGGGTAAACCAGACAAGCGAGCATTCATGCACTTAACACACATTCCTGCGTAAGCATTTAACGTTCCTCTTTTAAAAATCACTCCATCATCATCATTCCTGAAATACTGAATCATTAAAATGTCTATTTCTTTTTCTGGAAGAATAAAACGGCACCGGTGCTGAAAAAAACATGAACTATTTTCTGCATTTGGAAATACTGTGAATTTTAGTATGCATTCTCGGTAACAGTCTTGAGTGCTGGCTCAGCCATAGAAATTACTCTTCCTTTGTAATTTTTTCTGTTCTTTCTTTTATTTTGTATCTTTTTATGGCTTTGCTTGAATAGTCTCACTTGAAACACAAAGCTCTCACTGTTCACTGAATCCTCAGTTTTGATATTCTTTTTCCCTGCAGAAATCACAGCTCTGAAACTCCAGATGAAGACTAGACCTTTATTCTGTACGCGGAGAGAGGTACGTGAACGTGTTTTACTTTGGGGACCATCATCGCCAGCACTCGCCCCCTGCTGCTGAAATCACAGGCTTTTTACTTCCAGGTCATGGTGCCTGTATCACTCACGCTGACCCCTCTCTTCGCTGACTCTTTTTTTAGCTGTCTTTTCAAAGGGAATAAGGGGAGAGCTTTCAAGACCTCCAGTCTGCCGCTCTCTTCATCAACACCCAGTCCATGTGAAATCATCAAAAAGTAAAGACTGTGGGGAAAAAAATCACATCTTTCCATACTGACTCAGGGCTCAGAGATTCAGTAGTAACTGTCATCCCTGGAGGAAGAGTCTTCCACTACATAGGCACAGGGGCCAGATGCCACCTGTCCTCCCAGGCGAATGGAGCACTGGTGGGGCTAAGACTCAACCGAGGCAGGCTGCCCTGGTTCTCTCACTCTGGCTGGAGACACCTGCTCCTCGCCTCACTGGTGACGGCCCCCAGTGGAGCATTTTTCATCTACTTTCACATGCACAAGCATCCTGAAGCACTGCGGGTGTGCTAGTGGATATGTGTAAGTGAGGTGTGTTGTTTGTGTGTCATGTTTATGCGAGATGCACACACAAATGCACTCTTGTGATGACAGTACAAACTTAATTTAGCTCGGGTTTGCCCCTTTAGTTAGATCCAAACACGGTAGTCAACTGGGCCATTATTGCAGTCAAACTATTCCTGAGCATACCTTCCTGCTATTTCATATTAGTATATTTATTATAGAATAGAACAAAATAGAATATGTTTTGCCATAAAAAAAAATTAGCTGGTCAAAATGTTTTGTCTAAGGGGCCAAAGGTGCATGCCTCCTGTGGGCTTTGAATGTATAACTTTTCAATTACCAGCTCAGATCTGTAACCAATAGATAGATAGTAAATGTTGTCTCTGTTAATGCCACTGATATTGTGGTACTTTAAAGAATTACAGTGTTTGCCATCATCAGATTACTTAAATAAAACAACAACAATTTTTTTTTTCTTTGGTTTCACACAGTTCAGAATATGCTGTTTAGTTTCTCCAAATTTCACATCTATTTGCATTCCATATGAGCTCAGAGCGTCACCATAATGCTCACACTGTATTTGGATGCAGTTCTGTGCAACATTTGGCGTACGTCTATTAAAAACAGGTGGTCCTGCATCGCTAGTTTACGAAACAGGAGTCTGTGTTTCTGCACTCTCTCATTTACACATGCACACACATTCAAGTCTGAGCAGTGCAAGGTGGCTAATTCTCCCCCGAATGCCTTGTGCGTGTGTGCGCAGTGACCGTTGAGTGACCCACAGGTTAAATAGCTCATTCTTGCGGCCTTTTCTTCCAAAATGGCAAAGCGCCCTGACAATAGCTGCGGCCTCTGAAGCTGCAGGGCTCTGGGCTCCAGATCTTTCTGTGTTATGGCTCTGCCATTTCCACACTAGCACAGAATCACGGACTGAGCCTGTCCTTGACTGAGGCGTCTGAAATTAAATAGTGCTAGTGTCATATTAGGTTTAGCTTTTGTGGCAGGCTAAATATACACAGAAGTAAAAAGTTATTGATGTCGGGATTCTGAGGTGAACGCTAATAAGGAGAGACGTCCTACTAGGAGAAAAAGGTTCTTATTTTTGAACAGGAAGTTGATCCACTGCAATCTTCTGCCATTGTGTTGCGAGATGTGAATCTTTTCACAGTTGATGAGTCTGCTTTACTTGCTGCTCGGCTGCTCTCGTAGAGGATTCACACACACACGCGTACATGCTCGCTATGGCTTTGTGCGGGGGTAGAATGCTGCACCTGTTCTCAGTACAGTTAGGCTGGGGTTGAGCAGCACAAATGAACTAATTTCCAGGGCTACATTGAACAGAGAACACTGCAATCACAGCAGGAGGAGCCTGTCGAGCCGGCAGATGGGCAGAGCTAATCATTGTTGTGAAATAGAGATGACCCTGCCTATCTCTCGCACTGCCAACAGACATTTGCCAATCGCTCTTCAATTCCCTCTCCTCTCCCCCTCATCTCTGTTTGTTTCTCAGCTCGCTCCAACGATTTTTTTTTAAGGAAAGTGAACGTAACCTTCAAAAATGGCTAAAAAATGAAGTTAGAAAGCGAGCACGCTGCCGTTTGAGCAGCTGTTACCCGTGGACTGCTGGAGCGTGTGTGTGCACATTTCCAATCAGCACTGGAAATTTTTAATCTAGAAAATCTGCATGTGTTTGTATTAATACCCACAACCCTACCAAATCTGATGTAGTTTTGTCAGAACGTGCCGTTTTCCCCGTAATTGTACTTTTGTGCTATTTCAAAGGTTTCCATCATTTGTGCTGAATGCTGAAAAAGGTTGTATAATTGGAAATCACACCGTATCCTGCTTAGCGCAGTATCTCGAGTGGCAATGTGTCATGCTTAATTAAAAAAAACACTGCGGTTATTAACCGTGATTAGAAATAATTTCAGTGTCTTCTGGATGTTCCAGAACCCATGAGAGTGCTTGGCACAAGAATACCAAAATCAAATATAACTACTGTTATGTGCTGCATCTGTTTTGCTACAGTACTTTCGCAAATAAAACATTTTATTTTTATTCAATTATTCCATATAGATATATGTTAAAGTGCGCTGATAAATAAATGATCTCAGTGTTAGAGATCCATTGCTTCTCATGATTGAGCTTGGCTTTTAATGTCAGTTCATGTTTATAAAAACATCTTCAGATCTAGCTCTGAGTGTTTTCATTGCTTGATTGATTTACTTAATCATAAAATACAATCATTATTTTGATATATGAATTCTACGCATGCTGTGCATATAGAAATATGATTGAAAAAGCTGCATCCAGATGGAACATTCTAGTCATTTTGCTCGGCAAGATGTCTGAGAGCAACCTAATGCATGTAAAAAAAAAAAAATACTGACAGAGAACTGGAAAAGAGAATAAAATCTCCCTCTCACAAAAAACGCCTAGACAGACCTCTACCTCTTGACTGTACAATGATTTAATGTATGCAAATTATCTGGCTTCAGTTAATGAAGGCACAATTAATCACTGTAACGATGGTCTGATTTAACCTGGTTAATTACAATCTGAAATGTGAGTTGTGTGTTTGCGGATAAATGTGAGTCACAAATGCAGATTTTTATGAGAAGAATCAGTCCAGCAGAGATAAAGACATATTTTCCTGCTTCCAAATGAATACAACAGCACAATTCATTATCCAAATGAAGAGAAAAAACAAGAAAATCAGCAAGGGTATATTTTATATCCAGAAATAAAACAAATAATCACACACGATGTGCAATGACTGTTATTTCATAACAGTAAAAAAACAGATGAAATGATATCAGACAGCAGCTGAAAAATTAACATATCAGTGTTTTATTCTATTAATTCTATCTTTAACATGAAAAGTGCAGAAGCAGAACATTAAAACAGTTTGTTGACTGTCTCTCGAGGTGGAAAGAGAAACAGAGAGAAACCACTTCTCATTAAAACATCTTAAAAAAATTCTACTTTTGTGAACTGAATCAGTGTTCTACCAATGTGAAAAATCTAGAACAACACTTTGCGCAATCACATGGTTCCCCACGACTAGTGACGCATACGTATCACTGTCACTAATTTTCATTATATATTAAATGTTGCATAGATTTTCCACTTTCCCAGGCCAAATAGTGAATGATTGCTGGATGACTTTGATTTTCCTGATTAACTTTTGATTAAATTTTGTAGTTCAAATTAGAATATATGTGGTTGTGACTTTACATGCCTTGTTTCTTTTTTCTATCTTCTTAGAGCTGGAGAATCACCAGGATGAATATGCAAAATGTTTCAAATCCCTGAGCTGCAGAGGATTTTAAGGCAAGTGTGTACACACACCTCAGAAAGGTTGCAAAGAAGGGTTTAAAAATCTGCTCTCTCTGCCGATGAACACCCAGCTGCATGTGATCGCAGTGTGTGTACGTACACTTGCATGTGTGTGTTTGTGCACTGGCAGAGGAGCTCCAGTGCTGTCAGTATGAGTCTGATTTGTGTGAGAATGTGGTGCGGCTCCAGGCAGGCAGGCTGATCCTGTTTTGTGGAGACGAGGAACGAGAGCCCATCACAGATTAGACACCCACAGTTTCGTGTCGATTTAATGCACCAAGTCAGGGATTTATTCTTAACCGACCGGCGCTTACAGCACCAGCCAGCCAGCCAACCAGCCAGGGCTTTCCCATACAGCCATCTCTCTTCCTCCCAAGACTGTAGTAGAAGATCAGAAATGACTGAATGAGAACGTAAAGGATGGTTATCCACTTTCATAGCTCCAGACTTAAAAACACATTCATTATAATCAGGAAAAGCCTTAGCCAGCTATTTACCTACTAGTATGCTCAATTATGGCCACCTATCTGTGGAGAAATAAAACATCTTAATTTTGATGTGCTACAAAATTAGATAATTACAATAGAGCCACTCATGCATGTATATTGAGGTAGTTTGATAACATAATACTTATAAGACACATGCTTTCTATTTGACGCATTTTCGAGCAGGTTTGTGCTAAAAGGCACCAGCACAACACATTCGGGAAGTTGTTTTAAATTCAAAATGATGCCCGAAACAAAACGTACATACAAAAATCTGTCCTTTAGCCATCTAAACTCACTATGCTCAAATGACTTTAAGCATACACACTCACACACACGCGGCGCACTTTCAATTTCAGGCATCAATACACCACCACACAAACACATTCTGAGCAGGAATACACAAACAATACACTAACACAAGCTGCTTTTTCTCTCGCAATCTGTCTCTCTCTTTCTCTTTCTCTTTCTCTCTGGCTAACTGATAGAAAAATCTAGTCAGAGTGGGCGGCCGTATCATCACACAGTGAGGCATGAAAACATTGGCTAATTCAAGCCCAAGGGCTGCGCACATTTACCTAAATGAAGTTAGTATTCTTATTCTACTGTGCTATCTATTTTCTCATTTATTTGTCTAACAGATCCGTCTATCCTCTTACCCCCAGCGCCCTGGCCCCCAGTTGGCTGGATGGATCTCGGGGGAAAAGCAGCGAGCCCATGCCTGGGAAGGAGCCTTCCGCCTGGGCTACTGCCGAGTTCTGTGAACACCTTACCATCATCTTCAGACACTGCTCGCGAGGTGCACGTTTACAGGGAAGAGGAGAAAAGAAGAGAAGAGGAAGAGAACAGAATGCTAGCCAAGGTGGTAATGAAATATACAGGCTAAAGAAAAAAGCAAGAGGCGGAAGGAAAGAGAAAACTGGACTGCCACAGTGATAGAGAGCTGTGTGCTTACGTTCATATTCGCGCTACACACACACAAACACACACGCATGCACACAGTCAGTGCAAGCCCCAGATGGGCAAGTCATCAAGCAAGCTCAGCAGTTACAGCTATCTTGCTTTGAGTAAATGAGAAAATGAAATGATTGTGCGTGGGAGAGGGAGAGAGAGCGAGTCTAGTCTCTCATCCATTACAGTACGCCCGGAGAGCAAAGAGGTTCTGCCTTCAGCTAGCAGCCGTTTAACTGGACCTAAATGCTCAATCCCTGCACATTCATTTAGACCTGCCAGCTGCCACATTTAGAAGCATGGACACACTGATAAAACATAGAAACGTTACGCACGACGGAATAATGAACACAGACTTAGAGAAGTGAGGTGACAGAAGAAGAAAATCCAATTCCTTTACCTCATTGCTCAACAAAGCAGCATTCAGTGTTCGGCTGATTTCAAACATCTTGTTGGCGGTGTTTCGTTTCTTGTCGCTTTTCGGTGGGGTTTTTTTTGCGTTCTCGTGGCTCTACGGCTCCTTTTTCTCTACTGGAAATGGGAATCAGTCCCGAGAAAAAAAAGAAAGAAAAATGAACAGATTAAAAAAAAAGAAGAAAAGGAAGGAGAAATCCTCTATATGTGCTGTCTGGCTGGATGTATTTTCTCCTCTCTTGCGCCCGTGTTTTCTGGTGCACCTCTGTTAAATGTGGCGCTTGTGCCCTGGCTCACGCCGCACGACTGAAGAGTCAATATTTTATTTTTTTTTAGCTCCCCAGAGTCAGCACATTAAAACAAGCAGTCGGTCTGCCGGGCTTCTTCCCTTATCTGTCCTCCACACACTCGCTCGCACAATGCGTTCCGATCCTCACACTGCTCTCTAGCAGATTAGTTCGTCCCAAAACATAGCTCTTAGTTTAAACTCCTCTCTCTCTCTCTTTCTGTCTCTCTCTCCATCCTCACCCTTTCTCTTTTTCTCTCCTTCCTTGCTCCCTCCCTTCCTCACGCTCCCTCTCTCTATCTCTCTTTACCCCCACCCCACCCTCCACTCACTTCCTCTCTCTATTTCTCGATCACGCTCTCCTGCAGTTACAGTTCACAGTGTTACCACAAGGTGGGAAGACTGTTCATAACAGACATGACACAGGCACATCTGCCTTTCCTGGCTCATCTTTTCCTCTCCGTTTGGCTTCACGGCTCTCCTCCTGCTGCTTGTGGGGAACACATGATCGCTTTGGCACCCGCTCACCTCCGTTCTCTTCTCTCTCGCCTCCCCTCGCGCCTCAGTCGCCTTGCGACAGCCGCGTTTGATGTATGGGAACGGGGTTGATTTATAGACCCAATAGCATTAAGAAAACTCTGACCAGTGGCACCTAGCCGGAGAAAACCCCAGCTGAGATGCCCGCATATCATTCCCGGAGCATATTTGTGAAATGGATACATCTCTTCCTCTAAAATAGCATTAGAGCAAGACGTTGGTGTATTTGTAGACAATTCAGTGCTTCCAATTCACTGTTTACATAGCTACATTGGCCCCAAACTGCATTTGGGCACTTACTTATGAATGTAAATATATAAATGCCACTTAAAAAGAAGGGTTGCACATCCACTATCTGGTTGTCGAATGTCAGTAGAACCTATCCATAGTTGTATATCCACACCTGTGCTTACTCTGCTAGCGGCACTTGTGTGTAGTTGTTTCATACTAATATTACTTGACCTTGGTTAGTTCTGAAAGAACTAGCGTCATTTGTTCACTTATGCTGCTTGGTTTGATTCTGTGTTTGATACAGTGAAATTTATACATTGTGGCTTAAGTGTTTACCTCCAATTACCTTTTGGAGTCATATATATGAAGAATGGGCATAATGCCTGATTATTAAATTGCAAAGACCAATTGTGATGTGTTGGTATTTGCTCAAATATAATTTCTGTCAGGACCACTACTGTCAAAGATGACTGACAATTAGCATACAGTTTGGATTGGCGGTATGGTTCTGTTCTGGGCAAGAACTCCCATGCGCATCCATACAGCCTAACATGGATAAGAGCAGGGAGAGCAGCAATAACCCCCCAGGGTAAACAGAACAGAACTGACATAAAATGTATTGCAGATATCATTAAAGTTCAATAATTTAATGTAACATTTTAGAGATTAGTCTGATTCAAAGAAGAATCAGAAGGCTGAGTCCTGACTGACAGAGGAGTTGGGGATGGAGGAGAGTAATTAGCTATTGAGCAACGCGAAGCTGGTGATAATACTGATGGACCTTATATGTGACCATGGACCACAAAACCAGTCATAAGCGTATATTTTTTGAAATTGGGATTTATACAACATCTGAAAGCTGAATAAATAAACTTTCCATTGATGTATGGTTTGTTCATATAGGAGAATATTTGACTGAGAACTATTTGAAAATCTGCAATCTGAGGGTGCAAAAAAATCTAAATATTGAGAAAATCGCCTTTAAAGTTGTCCAAATTAATTTCTTAGCAATGCATATTACTAATCAAAAATTAAGTTTTAATATATTTACATTAGGAAATTTACAAAATATCTTCATCGAACATGATCTTTACTTAATATCCTTATGATTTTTGGCATAAAAGAAAAATTGATAATTTTGACCCATACAATGTTTTTTTTTCTATTGCTACAAATATACCTGTGCTACTTAAGACTGGTTTTGTGCTCCAGGGTCACATATATGAGTGCTATGATAGGTGTTGCATCCCTATAGGTAGGTCTGGGTCAGCTGAGAGTCAGCTGATGCAAGCTTGACTAACGTGACCTGCCAGAACTAACGCTGACGCTAGATCATTATAATTCTTCAGAAGTATTTTTAAAAGATTAAGAAAAGATTGAAAAAAGAATATAATACAATAATAGTTAGAACGCTGATTCCCACAGAATATCAGAAACCAGATGATTAATGGCCTGTCCTCTCAATAATTAAACGTCAACAACCAAACCCTTTAATTTGGTTTGAGAATGGTATAGAATAACAGAGAACTTGATTCTTGTCCAACATTTGTTAGGTTATTTTCTGTGCAGTCCTTTTTTTATAGATTAATGGAATAATCAAATTATATTTAAATTAAAATATTTATTTTAACTTAATCTTTTTTTTTACTATAAATAACTGCTTCTAGTGACTCTTATTGTCAGCTTTAGATTTTAAAATGTGTTGTTTCATGTCCCTTTATAATTCTTTTATATAGACAAACTTTAAAAAGTATGAGCAACGATGAGAACATTGTTATTCATTGATTTAGTCATAGACTCACAGATGTATTCCCATCAGCCAATGACTGCATAGCATAGCTGTAATCTTACCATTAAAAAAAATATTATATTAAATATGCATACTAAATTAGACTTTCACAAGATGTTTAATTTAAAATGTTTAGCTGTAATTAAGAAGAGTGGATAAAATTTGTCAAGATTCATTATGATGTTTTGTGTTAAACAATTAACTATTAATTGTTTAATATTAAATATTAAATCAAATTGTCTACGGCAAAGCCTAATCATCTTCATGCCAATGGATGCAGCTAAACTCAGGTGTGAAAAGCGGAGGTTAGCTGAAAATGGGTATGACTGCAGGAAAATGAGCTGTTTCTTTCTTTTTTTTTTTTTTTGAAAACTGTGTATGTATGGTACAGTATGATCTGGTCTCCAGGCCCCATGAGAGGCGTGTGTCCAGTTAATAGCAGCCTATTGACACCGACCCATCTGTTAGGGTGGACTGAAGCCAACTAAAAATAGGGAGATGGAGAGAGCATTGGAGAATGCTACCATTTTTACGTCATACGTCGTAAAACTGCATCACATTTGTTTTATGCTATTACAGAACAGTTTGTGCCTCCACCGAGTCAACGTTACAACTTTTAATCCTAAATGCATTTAGAATAATAACATTATAGGCAAATCTTATGAAGTTAAGAATCCACCCAGTGTGTTGCATGCTACGGAGGGATCATGTAAAAAGCACTGTTTTCTCACTCGCACTGTAATTGCATTGTCGATGTTGCAGGATTTTCTATTTGTCAAGTACCATAGCCTATTCTGGATTTTACAACAAACCTGGTTAAAAATTGTTCAGAAGATGGTTTGCGTACATGCACACGCACTGGGATGGGCTGTCACTTGAATCATGGAGTCTACCGTTTGATTCCAGAGTCATCTGCCTCTCATTCTCCCTCTTCTGTCCGCTGGGGTCCCAGGAGGATTCTGATTGCTGTCTCCATAGTGACTCTATGTGTCTTCATAAAGCCTTTTCAGAGCCTACCGCTTCTCCTGTGTGCTGTCTGTTCCATGCAGATGATCTGCCATTCACAGCAAGGGACTCGTGCGTGGAGTCCCAACATGGTCCGTCTAAAAAGGGTTTCCCTGTACACCACAAAAAACATGTTGGGTACATTGGAAACGCACACCCACACTCACAAACATTCAAGTTGATTCTTCTTACAGCGCTTGCTTCAAATGCATCCAGCCCAAAAAGAACTCAATCCAGTTTTGCCATTTCAGTCATTGGCGTCACCAGTGGCGGAACGGGGGGGTGGCTAATTGGGCTTAAGCCCCGAATGTTTTGTCAAAAGCCCCGAATCTTTTAGGTTTTTAAAAATAACTTCAACTTTGTTTCATTTCCTCTCAGTCTTTCTGACAGGAGCGGCAAAAAATTAAACAAAAGCTCTATTACCGTGCGTGGTGTCGGACGGTACTCGACGCGTCTGCACGAGCGCGAAGGTGCGCGTGGCAAAAATGACGTCATCACTCAGCTTGTATGAATTTGAATTTATATTGAATTTTTTTTTTTTTTTACTGAGTAACTATCATAATTTTCCCAGATAGTGTATAGATTTTTAGGCATTCTATTATCTCAAACAGCCTGAAAAATAGTGCATTTAGCTGACGTAATTGGGAAAAATCTCATGTTTACATCGTCTGGCTCCGCCCCTGGGCGTCACACCCATCTCGCATGATTGTTAGCAGCAGAGTCGGTTATAATTGTGGGGCAAAACTTATTTTGATGTGGAAAAACATTGTGTCTCGTGGGAACCAATTAAAAAATCAGAAGATCAAGAAGTGGACTATACTTCGCTTTTGTATTCTATGATTGATGGGTTCATTAAATCTTCTGTTCACTTGGCAGACCGCATGACAGGACCAGTGTGCGGAGAAGAAATTCTGCTTTTGCAGGAACGTCATAATTGTCATAGGAATATCTGCTGTGATTCTGTTTCCCCTACAATTTTATTTCCTGCTTTTTTGTTCTCAGATACATGGATACGGATGTACTTCGTGCGCATCCTGAAGCATGCGCAGACACAAAAGAACGAGGTGGAGATCTATTTTTTTGTCACCTGATTCAAAATACGAATTGACAGTCTCAATAAATAAACAGGGAGGCATGGAGCCAGATAATTGGAGATGTTAGGGAATGACATACCATGAAGGACAGCTTTTCAATTTTCAGTTTGAAGGGTGTACCGTGCAGCACAATTCCTCATTATTTAAAAACAATCAAACTACCCTAGCTGCCCTGCTAGTTGTAGTTTGCCATCAAATATGATCGCAAGGAAAAAATCATTGCCAATTTTGTCTTATTAAAGACGACCCCCGTTCTCTTCATCTGCTTCTGACACTCGCCGCTCTGCTCATAACCTGAAAATTAGCGGCTGAGGGTCTCAATGCCAGTGTCCTCCTGAAACGCAAGTCATATGGTTGTTCATTTGCAGGCTAATCAGAAAGCTGCAGTATTAATGGAAAATGAATGAGGTCGGATTTGATTGTGGTTGATGGCATATTCTATGCTCCAATTGTCCTGGAATCCATACACTTTAATCAATCTATATTGAGAGACAGCCAGTGTCGGTTGTGAGGGGCATTGCAATTTTAAAATATGAGACACTTGAAGGGACGGTTGATGACTGCAATCTTTATCCTCACAATATAAGAAAAAGAAATATCAGGTTCAAGGTAGCTAGTGTCACGTTTCGTAGGAGCAAGGGAACGAGGAGGCGAGGAACTTTTCAAAACATTGACATTTACATTTATTCATTTAGCACTTACAATTGCTATATATGTCAGAGGTCGCACGCCTCTGGAGCAACTAGGGGGTTAAGTGTCTTGCTCAGGGACACATTGGTGTCTCACAGTGGATTCGAACCCTGGTCTCTCACACCAAAGGCATATGTCTTATCCACTGCGCCATCACCACTTTATTCATCCAAATGCTAGAACATAGGAGTCGCAGGAGACACGGAACACAAGGGATGGCATATAACAGCTGACACCAGACTCAGGGAACACAGGGCTTATAAACAGTGGAGTAAACTAGATACATCAAACACACCTGGAACTAATGAACTAATAAACCAAAACGAGGACAGGAACAAACCAAATATGGGCACGACACACAAAACACAGGAAGACAGAACTGACATGTACTCCCCCTTCCCGGAAGGCGCGTCCCGCGCCTTGCAACATCCAATGGTGCAACATCCAATGGTGTTTTAGCATCCAGAGGTGGGGTGGGCGCTCTGGAGGCCTCCAGGGACCAGGAGACACGACAGACGGCCTCCAAGGTGGCACCTGTTCCGGGACCCATGGCGGGTCAGGGGACTCAGGAGGCCATGGCGGGTCAGGGGACTCGGAAGGCCATGCGGGACCGCCTCGGAGGCACCGGCCCCAGCCACCCGCCTCTACGGCAGGAGCTCTACTACCCCCCCCCCAAAAAAAATTCCTTGGGGGAAGTAGGGGCTTGATCGGGCTGGCGTTCTCTAGAAGCGGATTCTTGGGGGCGCTCTGGAAGTGCGGACTCAGGAGGAAAGGGCCCTGGAGATGCGGACACTGGAGGGACGGGCCCTGGAGAGGCGGGCACTGGAGGGCGCTCAGGAGGCGCAGGCATAGCATAGCGCCCTCAAGGGGCCGGCACAGGACGGCGCTCTGGGTGCACAGGCATGGCATAGTGCTTTCGAGGGACTGGAGCAAGGGAATGAGGAGGCAAGGAATTTTTCAAAACATTGACTTTATTCATCCAAATGCTAGAACATAGGAGTCGCAGGAGACACGGAACACAAGGGATGACATTTAAAAGCTGACACCAGACTCAGGGAACACAGGGCTTATAAACAGTGGAGTAAACTAGATAATACATCAAACACACCTGGAACTAATAAACCAAAATGAGGACAGGAACAGGAACAAACCAAATATGGGCACGAGAGGAGGGGAAACACAAGACACAGGAAGACAGGACTGATAGGTAGATATTGTAATATTTTTCATTTTTTTATATTTATATAAGGCTTAAATGATGAGCGCTCACCTTCTTTATTTCTTGTCCAGACTGTGAGGGTGAATTCCATTTGAAAGTGAGCATCACCCTATAGTCACTGCAAAGAGCAGAGCAATTGAAGTCGAATACTGTATGTGGCCATTTGAAACATCCTGCACAAAGCTATACTTTCTTGCCACTTTATTATGAATCTGAATGTTACCTTGATAACACACAGTAACCTGCTAATTTCATGGTTATAGATTAACATTGCTGTGGCAAATAAACGTTTCAATTAAATATGGCTTCTGTGTGTCATTATAATAAAACTTTTTAAACATTTATTTCAACTGGCTGGTTCTGTGGTGCTTGATAAAAACAAATATGATTGCTTAAGAAAAATGTTTCAGAAATATTCCTGTTGGATCAAATCCCATAATATCTGAGATAAATGACCTCAAAATGAATTGTGAGGATGTGTCACCCAATATCACATGATCGTAAACGATGAAATTACTTTCTTGAAGTGACTACTGAATGTACCCTTGGCTAATTGGTCCCGTGTGAAGTGATTCAGTTGCTCAGTTTATTTTAGAACGAACCTGCAAAATAGCATCAACATCAGTAATTTAGTTGTGACCTGAGTAGGTTGAGTCTGAGTCGAGACCAGAGGATGGTTGAATCCGAGTCAAGACCAAGTCCAAAACCAAGATCATGAAAATATGGACTTTGGCTCAGACTCGAGATGAACTCATAGGCTACTGAGTGATTCTATAATTAGGGGTACATGCCATGTCCATGGACTCTATTATCAATTTTACAAATTTTTCATTAACTTTTCACTTCAAACAATGACCACTTTTATATCAGGGGACATTTATAATTAATTTAATACAAAAATTCAACAGATATCCATCTTTTATCTTGCAAAAATGGCTTATTCTGTACTGGAAGTTGCTGTTTTTGTGCTGTCCAATTTGGTAAATGCGAGGTTGTGCTCTTCAGATTGGCTCTAAAATATATTTTTCTGTATATATTTCTTATAATTATTTGTGCAAAATCATTAAATTACGAGAAAGGTGTTTTAAAAAATATTTTGCTCATGCATCTACATTAAATCATCATTCATTTTGTGTATGTCCGAGAAATCAGTGTCAACTGTGTTACTCACTATAAAGCGCCCTATAAATCAGCAATGGTTTGTTCCAAAGTCACATGTCCAACATCATTTGATGTATTTCACTTTTTTGGAGGGAAGTTTGAAGACAGTGTGGAAATTCATAACTTCTCTTCAATTTTTTATCTATATTATTTTCTGCACGTAGAGTAGATTAATTGACCGTCAACTGTGTTATCAACATGTTCTGGTGAACTTGCGTCACATGTTATATTTATAAATATGTAGAGAAAGAACATAAAAACATAAGTTAATCAAGGTCATGTACTTACTAGTCCAAGGTCAGCAGTTTGCACAAGGCCCTAAAATGGCCGAAATGTCAACTGTGTTATCTGTCAACTGTGTTACCCATCAGCTGTAACTCAGTTGACAAGGATTAACACGGTTGACATTGTTGGCAATTCAGGGTCAATTTATGCAATTTATACACACCGAAGAAGGCCTTTGAGCCGAAACGTATGTGTCCTTGTCCTATTGGTGATAAAATGTTGAATAAAACAAAAAGAAAAAACTATTTCATGTGAGTGTGGATCATGGTTTTGTGTAATAAGTGATTTAATGGATCAACGCGCCTAAACGAAAGATCAAGCGACGAAAGAGTGCAGTGCAAACAACTTTTGTGGGTCAATTTATGCTCCCACTGAGTGCTGTTGATAAAAAAAATATTCACAAACTATTGTCATTATACGGAAACGACATAGGAATTGCCTAAATACCATGATTTGCATTACAATGGATAAACTTAACTGATCTAATCACGGCCACACTTGCTATGAACTCAGTAGGCCTATCCATAATATTATATACACATTATATTCACATTTGTCAAGGGTTATAATGCATTTCAGAATTCCTCATGATTGACTTAAACCTATAATATTATAGATTTGGCATATATCTGTTTCTGTAGGGTGACCATACGTGCCATTTTTCCCAGACATTGACTAAAATATCAAGGTTTTGGCTTTGTTTGCGTGTGGTGTATGACTTCGGTTCCTTATGTTTTCGAAACGCTCTCGAGGTACTTTGAATCAAAGCAATATAGAAATCCTGGCCAGGACATGTCCGGGAAGAATGGCATGAATGGTCACCCTAGTTTCCGCATAGTCATGACTGATAAAGTGTTATGATGTCATTGAACAAGTCCTTACAACTTGAAGTGTCATGATGCATTATAAAACTTTATATAATGTAATATAGTCATTAACTTTATAATGTATGTTATTATAATGTGTGTGTGTGTGTTTAAATGGCTTTATGGATACTAAGTTAAGCTATTAACTAAGTTAAGATACTATTAAGCTCTCATGAAATGTTGTACAACATAGCTTTCTGCCCCGTTTTGTCATGGAACAGAAAGGTTGGGCAGTAAAGAAAGATTTTTTTTCCCTTCCTAGTCTGTAGGTATGTCACAGGCTCAGCCATGAATAATAAGTTGCTGCTTGATAGTACTACATTGGACACACAATGTGTAATATGCGTAATTCAGGATGAATATAGTGGATGTTATAATGCATGTTTTATTAGCAGCTAATAAAGGGCTTGGTCTCTGTAAACACTGCTGACATTTGCTCTGCATTATTTGGCGCGTTGTGAGAAGACATCCGCGAGGCTGGGGGAGCTGTGCGCTTTTCGCGCGCTTACACCTGCTGGTTACGTCAAATCCTTCCTCTAGCTCTGCAGCACGCCGTCGTCTTGGAAACGCACCTTCAGCGTCGCAAGCCTATGTGAGGTTGTATGGACGGATGATGGAAGAAAACAGCAGAGAACATCTCGGTACTGGTGTGTAAAATGAAAACGCATCAATACAGATTCATTTTACCGTTTGCTATTCACAGACACTCGTTGGGTACTGTCTGTGCGCAAATTTCGCCGTTAGGTGCATGATGTGAGCGCCTCGTCCATGTAAACACAGCACTGTTTGCTAACGTTAGCCGAATAAACCTGTTTTATGTAACTTTCCGGCACGTGGAGTGTCAAAACATTACAGAGCTCTATGTATAGCGATATATATTCACTTATAACTGCATAGTGATGATACGTTACTCCACGTGTGTTTGTAGTCCAGCCTTGTTAAGGTGGACATTTCCAGATACAGTGACTGACATATTTACACTTACTGGCTCTACTACATATTTACGAGACTGTACTAGGATTGCTGAGCATTTCTTGATGAAATATGTGACCCTGGATCACGAAAAAGTCATAAGGGTCAATTGTTTTTCAATTGAGAAGTATACATAATCTGGAAGCTGAATAAAAAACTTTCCGTTGATGTTTAGGACAATATTGGGCTGAGATACAACTATTTAAAAATCTGGAATCTGAGGGTGCCAAAAAAAAACTGAGAAAATCGCCTTTAAAGTTGTCCAAATTAAGTTCTTCTTAGCAGTGCATGTTACTAAAATTGTTGATATTATAAAATAAAAATTGATCATTTTGACTTCTACAATGTATTTTTGACTGTTGCTACAAATATGCCTGTGCTACCTTATGACTGGTTTTGTGCTCCAGGCCAGGGTCTCCTATACTAGATTTACTATTTATGCTAGCTTTACAAGTATTTACTACCTGGTCTGCAAACTAGGTTACTAGTAATCTGATTAGACAGCTTCCTTTATTTGAGAATTTTCTCAATTTAGCATATATAATATATTCATATTTAACACATATACAGGTCCTTTTAAAAAAATTAGCATATTGTGATAAAGTTCATTATTTTCTGTAATTTACTGATAAACATTAGACTTTCATATATTTTAGATTCATTACAACACAACTGAAGTAGTTCAAGCCTTTTATTGTTTTAATATTGATGATTTTGGCATACAGCTCATGAAAACCCAAAATTCCTATCTCAAAAAATTAGCATATTTCATCCGACCAATAAAAGAAAAGTGTTTTTAATACAAAAAAAAAAAGTCAACCTTCAAATAATTATGTTCAGTTATGCACTCAATACTTGGTCGGGAATCCTTTTGCAGAAATGACTGCTTCAATGCGGCGTGGCATGGAGGCAATCAGCCTGTGGCACTGCTGAGGTGTTATGGAGGCCCAGGATGCTTCGATAGCGGCCTTAAGCTCATCCAGAGTGTTGGGTCTTGCGTCTCTCAACTTTCTCTTCACAATATCCCACAGATTCTCTATGGGGTTCAGGTCAGGAGAGTTGGCAGGCCAATTGAGCACAGTAATACCATGGTCAGTAAACCATTTACCAGTGGTTTTGGCACTGTGAGCAGGTGCCAGGTCGTGCTGAAAAATGAAATCATCTCCATAAAGCTTTTCAGCAGATGGAAGCATGAAGTGCTCCAAAATCTCCTGATAGCTAGCTGCATTGACCCTGTCCTTGATAAAACACAGTGGACCAACACCAGCAGCTGACATGGCACCCCAGACCATCACTGACTGTGGGTACTTGACACTGGACTTGAGGCATTTTGGCATTTCCCTCTCCCCAGTCTTCCTCCAGACTCTGGCACCTTGATTTCCGAATGACATGCAAAATTTGCTTTCATCCGAAAAAAGTACTTTGGACCACTGAGCAACAGTCCAGTGCTGCTTCTCTGTTCAAACGTGGCTTGACCTGGGGAATGCGGCACCTGTAGCCCATTTCCTGCACACGCCTGTACACGGTGGCTCTGGATGTTTCTACTCCAGACTCAGTCCACTGCTTCCGCAGGTCCCCCAAGGTCTGTAATCGGTCCTTCTCCACAATCTTCCTCAGGGTCCGGTCACCTCTTCTCGTTGTATTGCGTTTTCTGCCACACTTTTTCCTTCCCACAGACTTCCCACTGAGGTGCCTTGATACAGCACTCTGGGAACAGCCTATTCGTTCAGAAATTTCTTTCTGTGTCTTACCCTCTTGCTTGAGGGTGTCAATGATGGCCTTCTGGACAGCAGTCAGGTCGGCAGTCTTACCCATGATTGCGGTTTTGAGTAATGAACCAGGCTTGGAGTTTTTAAAAGCCTCAGGAATCTTTTGCAGGTGTTTAGAGTTAATTAGTTGATTCAGATGATTAGGTTAATAGCTCGTTTAGAGAACCTTTTCATGATATGCTAATTTTTTGAGATAGGAATTTTGGGTTTTCATGAGCTGTATGCCAAAATCATCAATATTAAAACAATAAAAGGCTTGAACTACTTCAGTTGTGTTGTAATGAATCTAAAATATATGAAAGTCTAATGTTTATCAGTACATTACAGAAAATAATGAACTTTATCACAATATGCTAATTTTTTGAAAAGGACCTGTATAACGTATTCAATATAAGATTCATTCTATCTATCTCTACAAACACAGATCTAAATAAATGTTATGCTTGGAAATGTTAAATATAGACATAAATGATTTTTAAAGTTACAGTCGTTTTATAATAAATTATACAATTTATATATTACTGAAATATAATAAATTATAACATTTGTCTGTCTTTTGGATATTCACTACTTAAATGGTTAGTTCACCCTAAATGAACTTCATCTTCGGCAGAATGAATGCTTTAGTTACCATTCACTTTAACTCTCACTTTAATTTATTTTTTATTTTATAATACAATGGAAGTGAATGTGTCTAAGTGCTGTTATTCTGCATAAGATCTAATTTTGGGTTCAATCTAAGAAAGAAAATAATATGGGATTGGAGTACATTTTTGAACCATTTTTAAATTGTTTTGCTTTTATTACTTTTAGGTTTTGTTTCGTTTATCCCATTTCAACTCATGTTTGTGTAAAAATGATTCAAACTTAACTAAGTACTTTCTGGCATTGTTTTCTGTCATGCACACAGACCACGATCTTGTTTGCTATTGCCAATTAATTTTGAAGTCAGTTTATCATTACTGAAATATTTATTTCCTTCATGTTTTACAATGGAATGTGTTTTTAGATATTGTAAATTGTAGGCCAACTATATGTATTTCTGAATTTTTTGTGGCAGATAATGAAGTGGAGGGAGAGGACGCTTTGGTGGGGAATGTGAACAAACTGATGGTTACCCCTCCAGGATACACTGGACCTCCCAAGAAAGGTCATGTCATCTTCGATGCCTGCTTTGAAAGTGGTGAGAGTATTTGTATTTTTTCAGTCCCCTTTTCATGCTGTTATATGAACACTACTGTTCAAGAACAGCATTTATTTGAAAAATTAAATAAATAAATGTATTTGCTGTCAATTTTGATCAATTTAATGCATCCTTGCTGAATAAGTATAAATAAATAAAAAACTGAAAACATTGAGCTGACCCAGAGCTATTAAATGGTAGTGCAATTTCTGCACCATTAGCACAGGATGGATTTGCAAAAATCAAGACTCATTCTTAGCATTTTTTTTCTTAGCACTCAGCCCATCTTCCATTATTTAGTCAAAGAGGCACAAACTTACATTGTTGGCTGAGATTACTGAAGATGAAATGACTAAAGCAGTGTCGAAAGCACAGCAGAATTTACACGTTATGAAGTGATCAACCTATGTTTTGGGGATGATCAAATCCACTTTAAATATTCATTGTTTATAAAGGTAAAGGAATAGGAATCTGCACCCAATATTTTTTAAGCAATTTACTAACACTAACAATAACAAATGCTATAATAATCTTGTGCTGAGTTTCATGAGTACAAACATATTAAGCGTGTAATGCTGACATGTTCATTATCTAATTTATGTAGTGTATAAACAGAATATCATTTAAAAAGCACCTTAGTTGAGCAATATGTTAACATGGCAGTTAATTAAAGATTTAGAAGGATGTATACGGTGAACAGCTAGAATAACCGTCTATGCCTCTACAAATGTGATACACCCTTGAATTCCCAGGAGAGCAGTAGATCTGTCATCAGACATGTTTGTACGAAAATCATTGTCTGTGTCTTTTGTTTAACCATACTATTTTAGCATATGGCACCTCAGTCTGAGAGAGACTTTTGTCCATGTGAGCAGGGCTTTTAATGGATAATTATCTTCCTTTTAAATGGAGGGGGTAAAAATTGAAGCGTTTCATTTGAAAGTGACTGCTCTTGTCGGTCTACCCCACTGAAAACTGTAATTAAAGCAAGTTATGATATTTTGAAGAATGCTTTGAGTAAATGGCCTTTGTTTGGCACTTTTTGCCGGTCTGAATGAGCATTGATGTAATGAAAATAAAGTGCTTTTGCAGTGACAAGGTCAAGTGGGCAGCTGAGAGCAGCTTTGGGCCAGATTGACAGTGAATCAGTATGGCTGGAACAGGCACAATATCATTCTTTGCTGGGAGATTAGGTTCAGGGTCTCCAGCAGATGAGGCTCAGCTTTCATATTCTTGACAGCCAACCAATTCACCCCTCTGCGGGGAAAGAGCTCGCCTGTGGCTAGACTCCCCGTGGGGAGGTTTTTTATATAGATTTTTTGGTCTTGGAAATATTCTGTAATAATAGTACAATTTTTAGGTGGAGCGAGTCTTTCTGTTATTATCAGGTAGTTGCTTGTGAGTTTGGGTTGAATGTTAAGCTGAAAGAAAGTAGTTGGTTACAGAGCCAGTGTCTGAAATGTAAGACTGACCGTTTCGAATCAATTCCAGAGTAACTTGATAAATCAATATGATTCTGAGCAACTCTACCAGAACTAATAATAAAAACTGTTCACATCGTGCTTTAGCAGTTGAGCCATCTGTCATCATAGAGATGTTTATTGCTGTTATCAAAACAATGACGTTCCTCATAAGGATGTTGACGGTAGCCATGTTTGTGAGCCGAGAGTGAATGATGTTTTGCGGCAATAAAAGGACATGGAATATTAACATAAGTTACAGAGCTAAAGTCAATATAAATAAATAATCAGGACGTTTATAAGTTTCTCTATTTTACCCTCTGACTGCCCCCGAGGACCCCGAGGCACTGATTAATGAACATCCAGCCCCAAGACCAGGATCAGCTAACATATATGACATTACCCCCATGTCTCTGGCTCGGCAAATTCTCTGAATGATTTATGGAATAGATATTAATCTGCTTCCAGTAAACGCATTATCCAAGTTGGAAAATGGAGAGGAATTGATGTTACAGCGCTAATGTCAAATTAATGTCCTGTTGCTGTTTCAGCAAAGCAACACTGCAGTGAAATGATGTTAACCACTTACACACTGACAAAAGGGAAGCGGCACCTTCTTGGCAACAATCGGGGCTTTTGACGTAAGTGACTTTGAGAGCTGAAGCCCCCTTGTCAATTGAAGGAATTGAGACGCAATAGTTCAGCAAAGTTTTCAGAGCTAGGCACATTCAGTCATTAATCAAATGCTCTTCTCTTTATGTTGAAGAATATGCGGAAATGTAAAGGTTTGTGGCGATGTGGGCTCATTTGTCAAAAAGCCACCTGTCAGCAAGTGATAACTTTTCACTGTTCGCAGCCTCTCCTTTGTTACGGTGAAAGTCAGCACCTTGGAAATGGAAATGATATTTAATACACAGTCAAAGGATAAAATATCCCCTTGGATAGCTCGGAAAAAATTAAAATAATAGCATAGATGCATTAGATATCGCTTGCTCAGATTCTGAGAAAAAAGTTCAACTCTTTTTTTCAAAATAAATGGCTGTGCAGCTAGTATTAGCAGTTTCAGTGTATATATATATATACACTAGTGTTGGCTAATTAACTAACTAAAGCTAGTGATGCCACTAACTTAACTGAATTTTGTAGTTGCATGACTTTTAGTTCATCTGTTTTTAAAGTAGTGAAAGTTTTAGTTATTCTAGTAAATCTAGTTCTATGGAAACCTTTGTTTGGGAAGTACATGTAAAGGATTATTTTGATAGTTGATAATCTGTTATTATGTGTTTGATTAATCTGATAAAAATCTAATTATTAGTAAATATTAAAGTGTAATAATTTTAATAAAAAACTTAATGAATTAATTATTTAAAATGTTATTCTACCTCCTGCCCAGATGTATCCTATGCAATTTTAAGGATATGAAGGCAAATATAGTGAATATAATTATGTAGGCTTTTTTATTCATTGTGCAAAAAGGGTTAAATATAAACATTCATGTCTTTTAAAAAAATGCTTGCTTACCCTTTTTAGTGAAAGTTAAAATCCGTAAACTAAAAATGGTAATAAAAACAAAAGCACAGACTAAATGTTAACTGGTATGAGTAATACTCACTCATCTGAATATAAGTAGATTGCTTTATATTTACATCCATTAACTCCCTTTAAGTCCCTTTGCTCTTACTGTTCTCATAAAAATACAATTACTTGTTCATGTAGAATTTTAAACCTATGTTTAATGTCTTAACAAGAAATATTTTAACAAAATGTATTAATCCTATTGTATTGTTCTGTCTGTTTGACGCACATGTACACATCACACTTATTCAGTGAAGCCTGTGAAGTTTGCAGAGACCTGCTAGCATTCAGGACTAGCCTGTATGCAAAATGGAAATAATTCTGTGACTTTCTAACATTTACAGATAAGGATACAAACTGTGACATGTAAGTTCTGCATTTAGGAAAACGCGCCTCAAATGCTTTAAACAGCAGAAGTGTCTGTCAAGCGCCTGACAGGAGAATTCACAAATTCATTTTTGAGTATTTTCATTACTTTTTGTTTTTATCAGTTAGTTGTTGCAATGCTAATACAATTGACTCTGCAATGTAAATTAAGTTTGACCCAAGATTGATCAGTCATTAATTTCACTGTTTTTGTGCCACCTCTGATTAATTGTAAATTACATAAACGGTTATATTTTTTATTTATAAAGTAAAAAAAGCATTTATGTGCTTTAGTTATCTGCTTTATGTTTGTATCTTGTATTGTATCTAATTACAATTAATGCTAAGCATGAGTGTAGCTTAACTACGGCAAATTATTATTAGTTTGTAGCTTGGTAAGCAACAGTTTTAGAGTAGCTTCTCCAACACTGATATGTACACTGTGGCTGCTACATACAAGCTTTCAATCCAGGATTGCACCAAAAGCCAAGATATCACTCAAGTTCCTTTTCTCTGCCAGAAAATTTGTTTCTTGTTTCTTTCTCCCTTTAGACAGCTGTCATGAATAATAAAAAAAAAGTCAGAAAAATGGCTCTTATCTTTAGTATCCGGGTAATAAATTCTAATTGGTTAATTAAAACAGACCATGGATACGTAAACTGTTTACTGAAGGCATAAAACACTTAATTTACA
The DNA here is from genome assembly GCF_936440315.1 of Barbus barbus. NCBI lineage: Eukaryota > Metazoa > Chordata > Actinopteri > Cypriniformes > Cyprinidae > Barbus > Barbus barbus. The sequence continues at coordinate 22,194,861 of NC_136757.1, forward strand.
TTTAGATGAGATGTAACTCATTTTCTTTTCAGCCATATGCAGATTAGGTCAGTGGTATATCTTTTCTTAGGGATTTGGGCCTACAGGTTTCTAATTCTCTCTCACTTCTGTGTCTGTCTTTTTTTAGCGTAACTTAAAATAAAAATAACCCCCATTATGCACAGTTTGGTAGTAAAAAAACATAATGAATATTTCCTGAAGGCGTCATTAAAATGGTATTGATGGCTCTATAGATATAGGTACGTTTGCCGCATTATGTAAATTCCATAGATTCTTGAATTTAAAAGAGCTTTAATGGTTATAATTAGCACTTTAATCTTGTGATATTATCTGAGGTTTTTAATAAACTGGTGTGGTTTTGTTCTAGTTTAGAAACATTTGTTTGTCTTTTTTTTCTTTTGGAGTAGCTGACTTTTTTATTTACTTTTTTATGATAACAGACATTGAGAGGATTGATAGTCTTGCATTAATCTATGGCCTCTGGATAAAAGCATTCAAATTTAGCATGCCAGAATCCAGAATAAAAGTAAATTTATTGTAAACCTTTTTGCATTTTGAAGAAATATTTTGTGCACGTCATTTATTACCTCACACCCTCTCATTCATGTAGATGTTCTCACATCAGTTTCCTAATTCATTCTGGGGTAAATTATGTCAAAAAATATTTCTCCACATGCTGGTGCTTATCAGAGGCTTTGAGTGATAAAACTTATTGACTGTAGCTGCTGATTAAATCTGGTGACAGCTAGAGGCAGAGGAAGAAGGTGTGTGCGTGTCTACACAAGTGCATATATGTGTATGTGTGTCTACGTAATGATTCGAGTCCTACCAAGGGCAGAATATAACGTATCCACCAATGACAATCCGAGACATGCGGTACCCCCTAAGCATTTAACGGATTTGCACTGGGGATTTTAAATTATCCATTGTAATCATAATAGATGAAAAATCTCCTTCGATTCAGCGAACAAAAGAAATGTGTTCGGAGAGGGGACAAGGCCTCAGCCGCACGTTTGCTAATGAGGATAAACAGTAGGGAAAAATCTCTCCGCTTATGGGGCTTTAATTGTTTTGCGTCCCCGCCCCCATTCTGTAGAGTTTCTCTGTCTGTTTTTATCTTCCCTCAAAAGTCCTCATGCTTCATGTCACTCTTACAGAGTGCGTCTAGTGGATGAATGATTACATTTAACACCCCAGAAAGACAAGAGGGGGATGAAGGGAGAGAAAGGAGGCAAAGGGGACAAAAAGCAGCCAGGCTTGCCAGCAGATATTTATATACTTCAGATGTACCCTGCATCAAGACAGTCAGATCCCCATTGATTAAAGAAGTGGAAATATTCTAACAATCAGGCTTTATGCTCAGAACAAGTGCCTGCAGGAGACAGAAGGGCTTACAGGGAGGATGAAGGGTACTTAGACCGATATTAGGCTACTGCAGATGTCTTCCTGTCCTCAACAAAACATAACAACATGGGCAAGCATAAAAAGTGGAAGGGATATTAGTCACAGATTTTGTGCTTAGCGCTTAGAAGATGAAAGTTTTGCTTGTAAACACCTTGGTGTTTAGCAGAAGAGTCATGCTCCTACATCACTGTCCAGTGTCTTGTGGATTTCTCTCTTTTTTTTCTTGAGGTTTTAAGGAGCATTAGATTGATTTGGGCTGTTTTCTAAGAAGAACCCAGAGCAGGTTTCTGATTTATTGTTTTTATCAAGTGTTTTTGTCCTCCATCTTGCTAGTTGAAGCTAGCCTGCTTGTCCTTTGACAATTTTGTAGCTTTATCTCTTTCATTCCACTAACTGATACTAAGGCCTGTGGTGTTATACAGCTCTGACCCTGAAGAAAATATCCCTGCACTCAGACACCATGTGTGGAAGGGGTTTCACGCTCTCCCCCTCCTTAACCACAAGGTTAACAGCCTCGCTTCTTGAGTTTTACTGTAACACATCCTTACTCATTGTGGCCCTTTACTCATATGTCACTCAGTCAATGCACAATGCCCAACAGCTGTAAAATTTACAGTTATTTTACAAAGTGGTCTGAGCAGTTTGTTTTCTGTCAGAAAATATTTATTTTTCTATCCATTGGATTGTTGTAACAAATGGCATGAAACAACAATTGCAAAACATTAAGCTTCTGTAATTTACTATGTATGTTTCTGAGAAAAACAAATTTAAGTGTAGGGCTATGAAAGTTATTTCTGCCACGAAATAAAAAAAAAAGAAAAAAGTAATTGTAACCTTTCTGACAATTCTGACTTTTTCTCACAATTCTAAGTTTATATCTAACAGTTCTTAAAGAAACTCAGAACTGGGAGATGTAAAGCCAAAATTGTGAGATAAAATATCACAATTACCTTTTTTATTTTTTTATTCCGTGGCAGAATTAACCTTGTGTGACCCTGGACCACAAAACCAGTAATAAGGTTAAATTTTTAAATTAAAAGCTGAACAAAAAAGCTTTCCATTGATGCATGGGCTGTTAGGATAGGACATTATTTGGCTGAGATACAACTATTTGAAAATCTAGAATCTGAGGGTGCAAAAAAAAAAATCTAAATATTGATAAAATCGCCTTTAAAGTTGTTCAAATTAAGTCCTTAGCAATCCATATTACTAATTAAGAATTAAGTTTTGATATATTTATGGTAGGAAATTTACAAAATATCTTCATGGGACATGATCTTTACTTAATATCCTAATGATTTTTGGCATAAAAGAAAAATCAATAATTTTGACCCATACAGTGTATTGTTGGCTGTTGCTACAAATCTACCCCAGTGACTTATGACTGGTTTGTGGTCTAGGGTCACATATAGGATCGTACTTGAGGATTTGATATTGATTGCTAAACTGTAATGTTATTAGGGGCCAAGGACCGAAGGTGCATATGCACCTATTATATCCGTTAGCGTTCTTATTATTCTTCTTCCGCTCGAAAGTCAATGGCAGCCCATAGAACCGCTTGCGGGAAAGTTGTAAAATTTGGCACACTGATAGATGATACTGTCAATATTAACCACACCAAATTTGGAGTCTCTAACTCAAACTCTCTTTTTCTATTCTCTTTTTTTTTTATGCTAATAACTTTTGAACCGTAAGCCACAAAATGAAAATTATTTTTTCCTCTGAATCCTTGGCTCAAGCCGAGTCGAGTCAAGTCCAAAATCGTAAGGTTTAGTTTTTTCGCTATTTTCAATTGTTCGTAAAACATACTTTGTCGAACTCGCCCTAGATGGTTCGTCCGATTCTCCCCAAAACTGGCTCAGATCATCTACAGACCATGCTGGCAAAAAGTTATGGAATTCAAGTCGATTCGTCAAAGCGTTATTGAAAAGCACGCAAAATGGATCTGAGGCTATATCTCCGCAACGGTTTGGCATATTGAGACGAACTTGGTGTGTGTTATAACAAGCATGACCTGAGGCTACCTGCAGGGTTTCGGCGCTGTGACACCTAGTGGTCAGGAGATATGAAAAATGCATATTTTTGCTTATAACTTGTGAATGGTTTGGCCAAAAATCACAAAACCGGTCTCTTTGGATTCGGTGCATCATGCCGAGTCGAACCCTATCCAATTTTCCCATGTCAACCATTTTGGGCGTCAGTCATGTTGAATTTTGTAGTAAAATGCTATATTTTACGAACGCATTGACGTATCATTACGAAACTTGGTATGGGTAATTAGCACGATGCCCTGAAGAAGCCTGAGAAGTTTCGAAGCAGCGCCATCTAGTGGTAAAATCAAATATTCACATACTTATAACTTTGAGTGGGGTTGACTTATTTTCACAAGAGTTACATTTTTAGACTCCTGAATCCTTGCCGAGTCCAGCGGTACCAAACTTGCCAGATTTTGACTTATGGTTTGTGCAGTGTTGCATTTTAGCACTTAAAAAACATTTGCCAATATCTTAGAAAACATTTCCCCGATCGACACGAAACCACTGTAGGAAATTCGGAAACTTAGCGTCCCGGCTATACGCTTATATTTTATTGCCAAAATTTTGTTAGTAAGTGGCACAAAAATGCAAACAAAGTCATCAGTCAGTCATTTTTCATCTACTTACACACATATTTGTCTATAACTCCAAAACAAAATGAGATTTTTTCACCAAATTTGGCACACATATGTATGGGCACACTCTAAGGACACATAATAAATTTGGTGGGATTGTGCCTCTTGGTGGCGCTATAATTGAACAAAACATGAAATTGCCATTGACTATAATAGAGTTTTATGATATAAAATGCTATATTTTACGAATCCATTGGTGTACTATAAGAAACTTTATATGTACCATGGAGACCATGACCTGAAAGTACTCAAAATGTTTTCAGACAGTGCCACCTTGTGGTCAGAAGTTACAATGAAATGTCAAATAAATGCTAATAGCTTTCTGTGAATTTTGCCTATTGCAATGAGACTGGTATTAATAGATTCCTTGGGTCATGCTGAGAACAGTGATACCAATGTTGCCATAGTCAGCCAAACTTCCTCTCTGCCCTTTTGATTTTCTTTAAAAACCTACTTTTTCGAACTCCTCCTAGACCGTTGGTCCGATTTTCAAAAAAAAAAAAAAACATTACATCTTCAGACCATGCAGACAAAAGGTTATGGATTTTGTGTTCATAGACAAAACCGTTTTCACATAACACAACAACGAATTTGAAGCATGATGCCAAAATGACACTTGAGGCCGTATCTCTGTAATGCTTTGGCATATTGACACCAAAGTTTGTGTGTGCCATTGTCACCTCACACAGAACACATCACATCGATTTGATAACGGTGCCACCTGTTGGTCAAAAGTGAAAAGTCATTCAATCATATTACTAGTAGTTTTAAATTATTTTTCAGCCATTTGGACTACAATAATCTTAAAATGTCTTCAGTTACTCATTTCTGCAGTTGGACAGATTGCCGCTGATGTGCTTGGCCCCGTCATTGCTGCTTGCAGCTGTATTTTGTTATTATTATTTTTCATTGTCTTTGTGGCCTTGATGTCAGAAGTACGTAAAATTTGTTTCAGAGGTGGTAAATCTCATTGAATTTGGAAAAAAAATTTTTTCGCTGGCCTGCCTCTCATTTTTAAACACACTATTCGTACGCTTAGACCTGTTTTTTCAACTTATTTTAACATGAAAGAACAAGCAGTTGTATTTGCGCTTTGACCTTTGCATGTCTGTACCACATCCTACAGTCTCATGCACAGAGATGAACTGCATAGCTGAACTATAATTTGAATTGGTCCTCACTCTTCCTGCCGGCATAGCAACTGCTTCTCAGAGCAGAAGTGCACAGTGGTCTGCGCACAGTCATGCTGTAATATTTACCCACCCCTAGAGTGCTCGGTTATAGAGTGTGTGTCCGCGCTGTGGAACGAGCCAAGCGAGCAGATATCTCAAATGTGCACAAGCAAATGAAACAGGTGATAATCCTGCCTGACATTCCCACCATCAGCCTTGGTTATGTTTGATCAGAGCCCTGCAGCCCGGAGAGATCTGGAATGAAACATCAGCTCTTAGGCTACTGATGGCTGTTGAGATACCTGCATGGGAATGTCATGGAGTGCACATGTGTGGTCGCGCATATTTTATTGATGTGTTTCTTTGAGGTATTTCCTCTGGTATGTTGCTCTTTGAATTGTCAGAATGTGTTTTAGTGTGGTTTTAGTGCCTTGTGCTCTTTTGCTGCTTTGGGGATCTTTGTTTTTACCTATTCTAGGTAGGGGTGTGGTGGCGCAGTGGATAAGACACATGCCTTTGGTGTGAGAGACACGGGTTCGAATCCACTGTGAGACACCAATGTGTCCCTGAGCAAGACACTTAACCCCCTAGTTGCTCCAGAGGCGTGCGACCTCTGACATATATAGCAATTGTAAGTCGCTTTGGATAAAAGCGTCAGCTAAATGAATAAATGTAAATGTATTCTATTATTAAAAAAATGCAATCAAAATGAATCATATTTCCCTTTAGTTTTGGCAATTTTTTATCATTTCCTCTATTAGGTTGGTCCACAAATTTAATTTCACCTATATTTATGTATTTGGCCGATGCTTTAATTATCCAAGGTATTTATGTACAAGTTCATGTGTTCCACAGGAATTGAACCCTTTCTCTGTGTTGCTAACGCTAGGTTTAGTTTACTGGGGTGCATCAAAATGCAGAAAACTGCTTTAACACTTATCAAAAAGATAAGTCAAACTCTTATCTTTTCATGGCAAAATACAAGCATAATTTTTTATAGGCAAGTCTTAGAATCCAGCAAGTCTTACCTTGTGGTTAACGACCAATCCTTTTTCTGTTTGTTCTCCATTTGAAGTATTATGATTGCTAACACACGTCCTCTATGCTGAATTCCCTCAAGAAGAATCCGTTACCGAATGTTCAGTTGGTTCAGTGCTATCAAATTAGACACAGCGAGGAACCAGTTTTAAAACCATACAACACGTTCCCACTTTTAGCCACTCAGTTTAGGAACCAATTCCTGCCATGTGTTTTACTTGCGAACGTGACACATACTTCAATTAGCACCCTTCACATGCTCTCACAAGCACATTATAATGGGCGGTATGAAGACTAGCATAACACTCACGGGCTCAGCGTTTTCTATTTTACAGTTATTAGCAGTAGGTTAACTCTGAGCACAACTGCCTCTTCTTTAAAGCAAATGGAATCTGTGCGGTTTTAGCCGGACGCTGACCCCTATTAGGAGAGCCTCCAACGAATGGCGGCTTTCCTGACTATCTGCGCGGGGTCATGGCGTATGTGTGTTTTTCTCAATGAGCTCTTTAACCCGCTTTCTAAGCCGCCACTCTTGTGTAGAGAGTGTATAATATACTAGGTCGAGTGATCAAGTCAGTATCACCATTGGCACCGTTCCACTTTGTGTAGTAAAGTCATTTCAACTTGTTTCCGCAGTTTGTGTTTTGTTTAAACACTTCTTTTGTATTTAACGCTTCAAGGACTTGTGGCTGCCTGTCGGGCCATTGTTTGCTGCTAAAGCTCTTGATCAAAAACATGTTGTTTTTGTGCATTCAGAAGCAAAGTTCGGAAACGGCGCAGCGAGCAGGGAATAGAGAGCGTCTCGCAGGTGAAAATTACTACACACAGAGCCGTGTTACGATAGGTTGCCACATGAAGACGCTGCTCCACGATGATGGAGTAATCCATTTCCCCAGCAGCTCTCCTGATGCCTTAAACACAGGCGCTAGGCGGACATGTCATTCCTCATTCTAGGCAAGGACATGCAGTTTGGGAAAACGCTGGAGATTTGTAACGCTTTAGCGCTCTGTGTTTTTTCTTTTTCTTATTTTACACTGCCTCTGTTTATATTGCTGATTTATTTAAAACATTTTCTTTGAGATGAAGTTCATTGATGTGTCAGGTTGCGTTTGATATCACACATTTGTATGCTCCGGGTATGTTTGTAAACTGATGCATAAGAACAGAGAGGAATTTTAATAGAAATACCATCTGTTTGGATTCTGACAGCTTCTTGAGACTGAACCAAAACCTGTTCGTCAGGTTTTGCCACTGCTGAAATCTGCAGCGTTTTGCATTCACGTACAGTACTACTCGAGGATATATAACGAATGTTTTGCAAGCAGATAACTGCATCCTGTGTGCTGTCCTCAAACTTGTTGACTGTTATTCTACATCATTTGAGCACATTCCCCCCTACAAAGATAAAAGCTCTGATTGTTGCTCTCTGCTGAGATTGTATTCAAACACTTCAGTGTTCAGTAAAATCACAAACTGCCGTAGTGCATCTAGATTTACTGTTTTACTAACAGCACCTCTTGTATGCGTTCTGTGCTCTGTGATATCGCTGTGAGCACAGCATAGCATTTTAATTCAGAGTGATAGGTATTGATCTGTAAAGGAGGTGATATTCATCATGTAAGAATATTATTCAGTCTAAATTTGGCGTGGTAGATGGTAACGTTAATAGTAAAATCTATAGCCTTTCATCTGCCGCTGTAGGCTGTGAGGAGTGTGTCAGAGAAGATTTTTGTAGAAAAAAGATTCTTTGAGAGAGTCTAAAAAGGCCAGCGTCTAGCAGAAAACCAATTCTAGACCGCCCACTGTCTTTGAATCGGGAACATTTTAAGTGTGCAAATACTTTGCCCTTAATTAGAGCAAAAACTTTGCATCTGTCCTTTGAGGAGGGTTCGAGAAGCTTCCTTGCTCTTGGCAGCTACCGCTGATTCCAGTGCCTCCTGCCATGCAGCCAAAATGACCGTCCCTGCTTTATTTTTGCCCTAAAATAAGAAATATTCAGAATGAATATCAAATGTAAATCGAATCCCTCATAGGCTACATTCACACAGCAGCTAAATACAGCAGTCAGTCCAGATTTATAGTGCTAAATATGATTCCAGTGACACACAGTTTGATTAAACTGAAGTAACAACTGTATTTTATAAACAAATTGACACTTAACCACATTTAACTCGTGCTCCTAAAAATAAAAAAAAGCTGTATATGGATCGTATCTCTCTGAATGTAACTTATTTATCCAGCTTGTCTGTTCCTATATCATTTTTCAAATATTTTAATCAGCATGTTTGTATATTTTAAGTAGTTTAACCTACGTATATATGTATTTACATATTTACCCGGAAATTATCCTTAGATGCTGACTGACAATGCCTAAATAAATACATAAATCAGGGGTTCTCAACCCTGGTCCTGGAGGGCCACTGTCCTGCAGAGTTTTGCTCCAACCTTGATCAAACTCACCTGCCTGTAGCTTACTAGTAATCCTGAACAGTTTAATTAGCTTGTTCAGGTGTGTTTGATTAGGGTTGGAGCTAAAATTTGCAGGACAGTGGCCCTCGAGGACCAGGGTTGAGAAAGCCTGACATAATTCATACATAGAATACAAAAGGGCTTGCCATACGTTATTTGTTCATACAGCAATGGCTCAAATAAAATGTAAGCTGGTGTATGAACAAAACCGTTTGAGTGTCTCCTGTTAGTAAATATGGTTGTCAGTCCCAGTATCAGTTGACTGTTTGAATGAAGCTGAAGTTGAAATATAGATAAAATGCTAGCAGTGTAGCTGAAATAGCTTTTGCTGCCTTGCAGAAATCTGAAAATTGTGCATCCCCCCTAGTGAGCTTCTCTACTTTTGTAGATTATCTACTTTTACTATATATTTAGAGCACTATTGCTTAATTCTCTTAAGTAATTACATTGCAGTGGGTGTAGTTTGCTAGAGTGCTTGTGCAAAGGGAGGTGAGAAGGAGCACTGATTTTCTGCCAAGATTTCGGAACAGCTTGCAGTTGAACCCCTCCATTCTTTTTCTTTCCATTCGAGTCTATCAGGCCATTGACAGTAGCATCACTTTACATAATTCCCTGTTTTGAAAAGCTTTTGCACGTTGAGAGATTTCTGTGTCTCTAGCTCAGGATGGCCAAGAAGCCTTGCTGGCAATTTGCAGCCATCTTGGTCCACAATGGCTGCATGCCATTGATTCAGCTGTGGTTTATCAAACTGCCACACAACACGACAGCGCAGACCAGATCTGCACTAGTTACTGCATGCTACTGCTATGGGACTCAACTCTGAGTTTATCACTGCATACCAACCCCTTAGTGCTAACTGCTGCTTGCTAGAGAAGTCATGTTATTTTTTCACTCAAATACCTGAGTACCTGGCACAGTCCAGATGAAACACAATTGATTGAGCTTGTACAGTATGTAAGCCTACATATGACGACCAAGGTTGTTGTGTGATATCACCCAAGACAGTATTTATTTAATCACAAACACAGTAAAAACTGTAATATTGTGAAATATTATTCCAATTTGAAATAACTGTTTTCAATTTCGGTACATTTTAAAATGTAATTTATTCCCATGATGGCAAAGCTGAATTCTCAGGAGCCATTACTCCAGTATTCCGTGTCACACAAGCCTTCAGAAATCATTTTAATATGCTCATTTGGTGTCCTGGAAACATTTAAAAATAGTTGTGCTGCTTAAGCCTGTAAAACGTAAAATGTTGCTACCGTATTTTTGACGGTAAAGTTCTGGCAACACAGTAAATGTCAGATCTTATTTCTGTGTATGTGTACTGGAAATATAATGCAAGTGACTGTGTTGTACTTTTTAAACAACACGCAAGGATATGCAGGTAAAATGGAAAAAAGCTGGAAATTATTTTAAATTTTAATATTTTATAATAATATTGCTTTATTGTATTTTTGACCAAATAAATGCAGTCTTGGTGAGCATAAGAGACTTATTTCAAAAAGCTTTGAAATATAATATAAATACAACACATTTCTTTAATTAAAAATTGCTTGAGATTTTCTAGAGTTGCTCATAATGACTTCATGGAAATTTCTCTTTGAAATGCACTACAGATTGTTTTGTTTCTGCATGTGAAAAAGAATAAACAGAAAAAATGAGAAGCTATGCAGTAATGAAAAGAGAATGAGAAAGAGAAAGAATCAAAAAAAGGAGAGAAACAGAATGGGGGGCAGATCTGTCAGACATTGGCATACAATTAAGAACATGGCTTGGCTAATCCCATTACAGAGTTACAAGCCTGGTCAGTTAATGCAATCCTCCTGCTCATCCACAATGGGACACTCTGCAGTTCACAGCATCAGAGGGAACGTCAGAGGAGAATAAGCCAGCAATGGAGGAGTGAAGTTAGTCATTGTAAATTCACCGATAGATTATTTAATTCAAATATACAGTACATGGTAAAACATAGTATGATGTACTCATATACTGCATCTTAGATTAAGTCACCATGTTATGCAAAATAGCTGATTATAAAACATCATATAATAGGAATAAACACATCTATTTGAACAACAAGGACAAGTGCTATCTGGTATCTATTGACTAGCCGTACTTTAATTACTGTTGAGAAATGTGGTAATGTGGTGAGTCTAGAGCATCCCAGGTACTGATAACAGCATTGGACACAGATATCTTTCAACCTTTCTACGAGTTTTTTTTTCTTCTGTTACAAACTGCAATGGAAATTAGAAGCGACTCTGGAGACTGGCCACCTCTTAAATGTGTTTTTGCCATGTGCTCCTTTTCATTATTGGAAAACACATCAGCCTCTCCCACGGGTGAGAATACCTGGACACGAACAACTGATAACGCTGGAATTGATTCAAACCCCAGGAAAGATATCTGGCTCAAGACCTCCAGCCAAACTCACTTCATGCAGTTTTTCCTGCTCTCTGTCTAAAGGCAAGGTGTCACCGAGGCAACATCAATCTCTCTCTCTCTGTGCCCCTCTTTTTCTCTCTCTCCATCTCTGCTAAACTTTTTCACATCTTTATCGTTAAATGACCTCTGTAACGTCTGTAACAGGTGTCAAAACTGCAAAAGCCTTCAAACTAGCATTCTTCACAATGCTAGCACTATTTCCATCACCGTTCCGGGAGTCCCATGAGGAAGGCCGTGCAGTGCATGAAAGTGGGTTTTAAGCTAAGCGGCCTCTAGATGCTAATTAATGACATCAATTACACAATGTCACCCAAATCACTAGACTGTCTTTAAAATGGAACTAAATAGTAAAATAATCACATGCATTAGCATTTTATCAAAAATGGGGCAGGAAATAAATGCAAGAGTAGTAATTGCTTGACATCTATCTTTTAGCATGGATATGCGGAACCCTCAGCGGCACAAAATACAGAGCGTCTGCATCTGTGCTTTGCAGCCCACACGCTTGGCAGCAGTGATAAAGGGGCCAATGAATCTGAAAAGGTTCAAATTTTCTTGCTGCCCTTGTATCGGTATTGTTCAAATAAAAAAGGGCCCAAAGCAAGTGTGTTCATTTCATAACAGTCGGCAGGTCACGGGAAGGCATTCACTGTGAAATGTACTAAATTGTACCATCGATCTCAGCCATGAAACATGCCGGCTTTTCTGAAGCCCCAGACTCCTGGAGGCACTCTCTTAAAAGAGCCACTCACCGCCGTCAACTGTGGTCTTCCCTCTTCATCTCATTGTGAAGAATGCAGGGTTAACGTTGTTACTCCTTTAAATCCAGATTTAGATTATATACTACTTTGTTCTCCTTCCCTTTCATTCCATGTCTTATCATTTTGTTAGCTGCACATTTTGAGTCCTTAGTGGGTAAACAGAAGTCACTTCAAATTTCATGCTATCTCTTTACGAGTTAATTATATGAAGTCCTACAAAGGACAAAAGACGCTTTGCCAGCAGGACAACAGTCCAGGTCCTTTTCTGTTCCTGTCGGCTGTTTCTTCAGGCTTTGTCTTTTTGTTTTCATCTTTCCTTAACACACTCCCTAGCTCTCTTTCGCTATCTCTTCTTTTAGTTCCTGCTCTATATCCCTGGCCTGGCAATAAGAATAATCTTTACTGTGGAGACTTGGGAGATAAAGACAGAAGAAGCTGAAGGGTCCTTTGTGAGCCTGTGGCGAAGAGAAGGTCAACAGTGCTGCTAAGAGTGGTCTGTTATTAGGGTGGTAGCATCCTATTGGGGAGGCGGCTGCCCTGTTTATTTACAGTTAATGCTCCCTGTTGGTGTGCGCTCTAATGCCTGAGGCTGACTGGTCTGTAATGGGAGGTGTTCACCAAAAGAGGAGAACAAGGGAACCCTGAAATTAACAGCAACTCCAATAGGTCACCAATAAGAGAAGGGTCTTTCATTATGAGAGGCATGAAATGTCAAATAAAAAGACAAAATATTTATGAAATGTTGATCTTTTCTATCAAAGCGCTACACACTGCCTGATACAAACTCACTGTTAAAGATGACATCAGCAGAGTTGTGCATCATTCAGAATGGCTTTTAAATTCCCAAATCAAAAAATTTTGAAATCCTAAATTACTTTACTTTACTTTTGTCATTTAGCAGACGCTTTTGTCCAAAGCGACTTACAAATAAGAAAAAGTAACTAAAACTAAAAAAGGTACAACTCTATAAATACTATATACCCACATATTTAGAAAATAAAGAAATTAAATAAAATTGACACATGCATATAACAACATTTCAATAATAAACATATAAATGAAAAAATTAAATAAAAAGCGATACTACTATCCCTTGCTGGTGTCCCTGCCCGGTGGAGTCGCACGGTAGAGAGAGGGCTTCACATGACGACTGCCGTGATATAATAACCTTTTTTTATACCAATCCAACAAATCATCATTTAAATTCAGCTGGACCCACTTTCCTGTTTATCAACTACAAATGGCCAAGCAAGTGCACACACTGACAAGATACGCGATACAGTACGAGACCAAACGCGATTTCCGCAACTCTCATCCCAGTAAACAAAATAAGTGTTTCCTAGCAACGGCAAATGCGCTAAACACTGAGACAAGTAAATACACTTACTTGTAAGTAAATATAATTTAATTGAGGTAGCATGTAGATTTGAATATAACTTAATTCAAGATATCAATGTCTAATACATTTTTCTTTTTAGTTTTATTAAAATAGTAATTGTAACTTGCCTTGTTTGAAAGTTTTGGACAAAAAAAAAGTGAAGGTTTATAGGTTTAATAGAATGATCAATAGATCCTTAGATAGATTCATAGATTGACGAATGGATTGATACATACACAACCATTCGTGTTTTCACTACCATGTATGTCTATAGAATAAAAAAAATAAAAAAATAAAGCACTTAATAAGTATGGATGCATTAAACTGATCAAAACTGAGAGCAAAGACTCTTCTTCTAAAAAATCACAAAAACATTAATTTAATTTTGCAGTAAAAAAACATATTTGATATAATGTTAATAAACTGACATATTGAAGTACTACTGTCTGTTTTGTGTAATACACTGATTACCACCAAAAACATGTGATGAGAAAGCCACATGATGAATCAAAGCTCAGCACAAGCAGTTCTTCCACCACCTGAGGAGGGAAATACATAAATATAGAAGGTGCACAGTGTCATTCACACAAATACTAAACACCATCATGGTAACCCAATACTGAAATTAGAGATGTTCCGATACATTTTTTCCCTTCCCGATACCAATTCCGATACCTAGGCTCAGGGTACTGGCCGATACCGCGTACTGATCTGATACCTGTGTATTATACAGCTGTATCCACTACTAGCCCTGTATGAATTGATACAATTTTATATAAATATATATATATACATATATATACGCCATAATGACAAAGCACAAAACAGGTTTGTAACATCTTTGCAAATTTATTAGAAATAAAAAACTGAACGCTTGAAATTTAGCTCAGGAAAGCTAAACTGTGGCAAATTCATTTGAATCAGTATTATTTGGACAGGCACACACCTCTCAGAAAAGGTTTAACAGCTGATAATGCATATCAGATCAAAAACCAAGCCCTGAGGTCAAAAGATTTGAGTCAAGTCACAAATCTGAGGAAGAGTTAAAAAAAAATTATGCTGCAATGAAGGTTCACAGAGGCATGTAGCCTCCATTATCCATAATGGAAGAAGTTTGAAACAACCAGGACTCTTCCTAGAGCTGGCCTCCTGGCCAAACTGAGCAATTGATGGAGAAGGGGCTTGCTTATACTGGTGAGCAAGAATCTGATGGTCACTCTAGTTGAGCTCCATGAATCATGATCATATATGCAGATGGGAGAAACCTACAGAAGGACAAACATCACTGCAACACTCCACCGATCTGGGCTTTATGGCAGTGTGACCAAACTCAATCCTCTCCTCAGCGAATACACATGAAAACACACTTGGAATTTTCAAAAAAGCACCTAAAGGACCCTCAGACCCTGAGAAACAAGATTCTCTGGTCTGATGAACCTCAATTCTAAGCATCATGTTTAAAAGAAACCAGCTCTGCTCATCGCCTGCAGAGTACCATCCCAAAAGTAAAGTGTCAAACGATTAATCACGATTAACCGCATCCAAAATAAGTTTTTGTTTACATAATATATGTGTGTGTACTGTGTATATTTATTATGTGTATATATAAATACGCACACATACAGTATATATTTTGAAAATATTTACTTATATTTACATTCATATAATTTATATTATAGATAAATACAATCGCTTTTGGTCTCATACTGTATCGCATATCTTGTCAGTGTTTGCACTTGCTTGGCCATTTTTTGTGATAAACAGGAAAGTGGGTTCAAGCGCCAGCAGAAGGCAGTGTATTGAAATAGTCTATAAGAGAAGCAGTCTATCAGCGGAAGCTAAAATCAGCTCGTAAATGTATTTACTTGTCTCAATAGTGTTTAGCGCAGTTGCCGTTGCTAGGAAACACTTATTTTGTTTACTGTGTTGAGACTTGCTGAAATTGCCATTTTGTAGTTGTTTATCGTCCTCCAGGATCACTAGGTAACTTTGTGGAAGAATTAGATTTATTGCTCTCAACCTTTCCCGAGGATGGTACTCCCTTAGTCTTACTTGGAGACTTCAACATCCACCTAGATAAACCTTAGGCTGCAGACTTCCACACTCTGCTTGCCTCTTTTGATCTCAAGAGAGTGCTAACCACGGCTACTCACAAATCAGGCAACCAACTGGACCTTATTTACACACGACACTGCTCCACTGATCATGTGCTGGTTACTCCACTGCACACCTCAGATCACTTCCTCCTCACTCTTAACCTCAACATGATTCCTGACACATCACATACCCCTCCACATGTCACTTTTCGACATAACTTGCATTCACTCTCACCCTCCCGGCTATCTGTTCTGTTCCACTCTGACGTCTTGTTTAGATACTTTCTACCCCTTATCTTCCAAGCCAGCTCGTACCACCCCTTCTGCCCCTTGGCTATCTGATGTTCTCCAAAAACATTGTTCTAAACTCAGGGCTGCGGAAAGGGTATGGCGCAAATCACAAAATCCTACTGACCTTAATTTATATCGATCACTCCTCTCTGACTTCTCTGCTAATGTTTCCACTGCTAAAAGGACATACTATCATGACAAAATTAACAATTTGCCTAACTCTCGCATGCTCTTTAAAACATTTTCCTCCTCCCCCTCCTTCATCATCTCTAACAGCTGACGACTTTGCCACATTCTTCATTAATAAAATTGCAAACCTCACTGCACAATTTTCCACACCACAATCTATCAAACATACACTCGTTCACATCCTTCTCTCCACTCGCTGAGGCAGAAGTCTCTAAACCCATCCTTTCCAGTCATCTTACTACCTGTCCGCTTGATCCTATTCCATCTCATCTCCTTCAAGCCATTTCTCCTGCAGTTGTACCTGCACTCACTCACATCGTTAACACATCCCTTCACACTGGAATATTTCCCTCAGCATTTAAACAGGCTCGTATAACAACACTTCTTAAAAAAAACACTCTTAACCCAACTCTTTTAGGGAACTATAGACCGGTTTCCATTCTTCCTTTCATTGCAAAAATACTTGAACGAGTTGTGTTCAACCAAGTCTCTGTCTTTCTCACACAGAACAACCTCCTGGACAGTAACCAATCTGGCTTCAGGAGTGGACATTCGACCGAAACTGCCTTGCTTTCTGTTGTTAAAGCACTAAGACTTGCAAGAGCGGCTTCCAAGTCTTCATTACTTATCTTGCTGGATCTGTCTGCTGCTTTTGATATGGTCAACCATCAGATCCTCTTGTCAACCCTATTGAGAACGGGCATCTCAGGAACCGCACTCCAGTGGTTTGAGTCTTACCTCTCTGATAGGTCTGAAAGTATCTTGGAGAGGTGAGGTATCCAAGTCACAACATCTAGCTACTGGGGTGCCACAGGGCTCAGTTCTTGGACCACTTCTTTTTTCTGTCTACATGGCATCACTAGGTTCTGTCATTCAGAAACATGGCTTTTCATGTCACTGCTATGCTGATGACACTCAACTCTACCTCTCATTCCATCCTGATGATCTGACGATAGCTGCTCGCATCTCAGCGTGTCTAACAGACATTTCTTGCTGGATGATGGACCATCACCTTCAACTCAACCTAGCTAAGACAGAACTGCTTGTAGTTTCAGCTAACCCATCACTTCATCACAATCTCACCTTCCAGTTAGGCTCATCTACCAAAACTCCTTCAAAAACAGCCAGAAACCTTGGAGTTGTGATTGATGATAAGCTGAATTTCTCAGACCACATTGCTAAAACTGCCCGGTCCTGCAGATTTGCATTATACAATATTAAGAAGATCAGGCCCTTTCTCTCGGAACATGCAACACAATTCCTTGTTCAGGCTCTTGTTCTGTCCAGACTTGACTATTGCAATGCTCTCTTGGCAGGTCTTCCAGCCAATTCTATTAAACCTCTACAATTAATCCAAAATGCCGCTGCAAGATTAATCTTTAATGAGCCGAAAAGAACACATGTCACGCCTCTGTTCATCAATTTGCACTGGCTACCAATAGCTGCTCGCATTAAATTCAAGGCATTAATGTTTGCCTACAGAACCACCACTGGCTCTGCACCCCTTTACCTAAATTCATTACTTCAGACTTATGTGCCCTCTAGAAGCTTGCGTTCTTCAAGTGAACGACGCATTATTGTGCCATCCCAAAGATGCACAAAAACACTTTCACAGACTTTTTCATTAACTGTTCCCATCTGGTGGAATGACCTGCCCAACTCAATCCGAGCAGCCGAATCCTTACCTATCTTTAAGAAACGGCTAAAAAGTCATCTGTTCCTTCTTTACTTGACCCTCTAACTCTAGCACTCTCTATTCTAATTTTATCTTATCTATATGTCTTTTTATAAAAAAAATTAATAAATTATTATCTGTACTGCGTTAGGCTAACCAAGACTTGTAATAGCACTTGCACGTTGTTGCTCTTTGCTTTTGATTGCTTCTTATGTCCTCATTTGTAAGTCACTTTGGATAAGAGCGTTTGCTAAATGACTAAATAAATAAATAAATTTAGTCGCCCAGGTTGAAGATTTAGTGCGAGTGATTTGCTGGCAATGTGCTAGCACTCTTGTATTCTGAGCAGCTTTGCAGCTTTAAGCAAAGCTAGCGGGCCTAACTATGGGTCTTGTGTAAGAAAATGGTATCGGATCGGTACATGGCTTCAAGTACTTACCGATGCAGATGCCAGATCTTTTTGTGGTATCGGTGGATTATCCGATACTAGTATCGGAATCGGAACAACCCTAACTGAAATAATGCAATAAACAGTAATTTAACAACATTAGATGAAAGATAAAACCCTAATGTACACAACTGATAAGAAAAAAACTAAGAAGAAACAAAAAGCGTGAATGTGTCAAATGTGAAGTATCATGCAGGGAATGTGAATTTACAGTTTTTCACTGTAAATTACACAGTGACTTGTTATTTCTTACTTCCAAAAACCATTACATGTAATTACAGCTATTCACCGTATATAGTTCAGAAACTTATTTATTAACAGATTTGTACATTATTGTGCTGTTAAAATAATTTTTTACAATTTGGTAGATTGTACACTTTATGAGGTGTTGAAAGTTAGTCATAGAAACCAAAGAATATAAGAGAGGCAAATCAGTTAAGAACCAATGGAGGCCAAGTGTATGTTTTAGAAATAAGTGTCTGAATTGAACAGCTGGAAGGAAGGAACAGTGCTAGATAGCTGAGTGGAGACCACCCACATGCTTCTCCAGACAGCAAACACATTACATTAATACGGATTCTCCATTTGCTTTTCTCTTCTACATCTATAACAAGGTTAACCACATGAGAAACGCACACACTCACACTCATGCACACGCTCAAACTCAAGCCACCAGATAAGATGATTCAACCTCCCACTCTTTTCTCTATATGGAATGTTTATTTCAGTTTGCTGATAACAGTGGGAATTAACTCCCTATAAATGAGAAAGTGTCTCTCCTCCCAGCAGCTCAGCGGTGTCGTTCTGCTGAGAACAAACAGGCTATAAAAACAACACTGCCTCTATTCCCATTGAACTCCATAGAGTTTTCCTTTGAGCTGAGCTTGTTGCATTATTTGCTAAAAAACCCAATTTGTTAAATCCTAAGCACTGCATTGTAGAAGTTTCTTATGACGGAGTATGTAGATGAAATTATCAAGACAGCTGAAACAGGAGAATTTGCTTGCATTATCTTTTTTCCCACTCTTTCTTTCTCTCTTTTCCACTCTGTCCTTCTGCACACACACACACACACACACTACGTTAAAATACAGTCATTGATTTTTCCTCCCCTGGTTATACATTGAATTATCTGTGTTGTCAGTGAACTGTCATCCAAAATAGCGTTCGTCCTCCATGCTGTGATGGCCGGACCTCTCCTCTGCCGTAGTATTTATGCTTGTTTAGGGCTGGCCGAAGCGTTGTAGATTACAGCTCATCATGGTCTGACTCTGGAGTCAGGCACCATAAAATTAAAACTCAAATCAATGGTGTATCATATCCTCTCCCATCAAGCTGAGCAGAGACTTGTTGCCCTGAAGCCCTGAAGAGTGTTTTTTTCTCTTTTCGGAAATATAAGGCTGTGAGACATTACATACCAAATGAAGATTGAAGGAAAATGAATCTGATGTTTGCTGCTAAATCAGCATTTTTGTGTGTGCTTGTGTTCATCTTAAAATTGTGTGTATCAAAAAAGTTGCAAGCTTGATCGAGAGAACTAATGATTGAGAGTTTTTAAGTTACCCAGCAATGCATTTTAAGAGGGAGACTGCGGTGGATCTTTCAGCACCATGGACAGCGGCTTTATTCTGCTGTCTATGGAGCTGTCTTAGGTGCTGAAGAGTCAGGTTCTGAAAGAAAGGCAGTTTGATCTGCTATTTAGATTCAGAGGGTTTGTGTGTGATTTGGTTTGTCTATACACGCACTCACTTTCAAACCTCAGAGAAAGTACACCTGTACTTGTGAGCATAGTTTTGGGAAGTTGGGGACCTGTCCCCCCCTTTAATTGAATTACTCCCCCTCCCCACCTCAAATCATGTATTTGAAGGTCTTGTTTATTTATTTAGAGGTTGTTATATTTGCACAAATCAGTCAGGGCAACTTTATAAGTAATTGTGAAAGTAGATTACAAATTACTTGCAAAAAGTTTTGTTTCCCAACATATTTATTTTTTTCTGTACGAAAGTGCATTTTGTCTGTTGGTTTCATTATCTATGACATGAGATGTAGCCAGGGTCCAAAATTTACTTTTTGTTTTTTTTGTGTACCTGCCAATAGCAAGTAAATTAAGAACATTTAATGACCAGAGTTATTTCTTACTGGCACTGTATTTTGCATAATTTTATTTTAAAAAAAGGAAATCAATAAAAAATTGTTCCTATGAAAATGCAATTATTTAGCTTTTGTTTTGCATATTTTTTAAACACTCACTCGTTTTGTGTCTATGCTGGCTTATGTTGATCATATACAGTATATGAAGTATATATATGTCTGTCATATATATCTTAAATATATTTATTTATGATACAAATACAAATTTTCTTGCTTTTTTTTCTTCTACTAATTGTAGTTTGTATTACAATCACATGAAAACTATGAGAAATCTCATCTCATCCAATTAAACTCTCGCAATTAAGACCAAATCGCTGGATCACTGTTACTGCATGTTGATGGCCAATATTTGATGCTAAAAGTGGCGTAAATGGTTAATGTGCTGGAATGGATGAATGATGAATTAGCGTGCACATCTGTCTGGAACAGGTGCAGCCACCAATCTCCCATTCTCTCTTTCTCTCTCTTTCTCCTTCAGTGACTGACTTAGCTACTGATCCTTTTTCTCTTTCTCTGTATGGTTCGCTGATGTATAAAAAATACATGTTAGAGCTGTAAAACAGATGTTATTTTTGGTGTAAAGTGTATTTGACTTGACTCTTCTCAGTTACTGAGAGCTGCGGTGTGGAGCCCTATCACTTCTGCTGGGAGTTCATGTCTGTCATTCACATTATGATATGAAGAGGAATGTGAAATGGCAATACATCTTGTTCTTAGCTGCCCTGGAGGTTTTGAACTATAAAACTGATTAAATTCATCTAGATGCCTCATTTTAAAGTGGATGTGCAGCACAGTTCTACGGTATTCTGGTACTCAATTAATGGCATAATACCAAAAACTGACATTGCTACAATATCATTTGCAAATTTAAGAACATTATTAATTAATTGAGATTAATCTCAAATTATTCTTATTCATTATTGAATTTATTGGTAGCCCTAGTTTAATTTCATTAGTCGCGCAAGTTTTAGTATTGATTTAGTATCAATGCTGAGAGACCAGGGATATCATACTAAAGCCAACATTTTTGTACCAGCTGAACCCTTATGCACACACGCTTTCAGAAAATGTTGCAAAATACATCTGTCGATCCATACACAAAAGCTACATGTCATGTTTGCGTTACATATGGACCTTTCCATTTGATTCAGATATGTTTATAAAGGTCACTCATTGACCTTTGCAATAGTTGTCTGATAATCGCTAAAAACGCCTTTCCATCAGGAGTGTGCTACTGCTGTCATACTTGGATTTCTGTTGCAGGAGATTTGTGTTTAAAAGAAAGTGACTTTAATCAGCTAAAGTGCCAATATCCATTTCATCTGGAGAGCACTATCAATCTGTACCCAATACACTGGAAGAAAGACGCAGTGACCATTAGAACCATTGGGCAGCTGTTCAGAAAATGAACAGAAATGTATAAATTAGTTTATGAAGTTATATATTTAAGGAGAAAAAAGTGACATGCTTTCATACTTTATTTATAATCATCTGAACTGGCTACATTCTGAACTGTCTGTATCAGGAAGTTGAAACTTGAAAAGGATGAACTTCACACTTTCACAGTTTCATCCTGAGAGAATCCATACCCGCTGGTTTTGTGGACAGGCAGAGTGAGTTTGCGATGCGTTTGGGATGTGTTGTATCTGTTATGGCAGAAGGATAACGTTCCGCTGGGCTCCAGTGTGACGGAATGGTGGTCACTCCATCTGTCAGTAATTAGCTCTGAGCTAGCTTCCACCAGGCGATGACTTCCACACTTCTTTCCATGAACCCAGACTGCATGAGCAGGGCAACCAGATGCAGCTCCCCCTCCTTCCTTCATTTCATCCAGCCTTATGAGTTGACTACTTGTTCTCATTTCCATAGAATAGGGCTGCTGGTCTAGCACCTGTCAATGCAGCATTTCACTATAGTAAGAAAGTTAGTTGTCATTCAGCAGATACTTTCATCTATGTATTATAGCAACAATTCCCCTGGAACAACCTTCAACCATGAGTTTAAAAACCTCATGAAAGCTAAATTTGAGTGTTGTGCTTTTTAGCTAATGCCCGTTCCTTTTTATATGTTAGTGTACTTTAAAAGCGGACTAAATGAAACATTAGATGAAAGGATCCAAGGCACTTCCCCAGGGCTGTTTACACCTGGTCACTTCATGTGTTTTGTCTGATCGGATAGCTATCCGATCGTGAATAGACCAGGTATAAATGCCCTCCGAGACGCATTTGAGACGGATATAAATCCGATCGCTCAAACCACTTCTGGAGGTGGTCTGGGCCGCATTCCAGACGAAACTGGACAAGTGTAATTGCATCTGGTTGTTGAAACCACATTTTACTTCTCCCAAAATATTAAAATAATAAATGTGTGAAAGCGTTTATAGGCTATATGGCATGTTATAGTCAGATATGACAGCGCGAGTCACCGCGGATGAGTAGCTGAGTATCTCTTCAGCAAGCCGACACGCAAACTGCCGTGAATGAAACTGAAAGTAAGTCGCTGTTTACACCTGCGTTGTTTCTGATCGGATAGCTATCCGATCTTGAAAAGACCAGGTGTAAATGCCCTCCGAAACGCTTTCGAGACTGATTTAAATCCGGTCGCTCAGACCACTTCAGGAGGTGGTCTGGGTAGATTTCCAGGCGAAACTGGACAAGTGTAAATGCATCTGGTTGTTGAAACCACATATGTAAATTTTACTCCTCCCAAAATGTTAAAATAATAAACGTGTGAGAGCGTGTTAAAGGCTATATGACATTATAGTCAGATATGACTGCGCTAATGCAACACGCATCGCCGCGGACGAGCAGCTGAGCATCTCTTCAGCAAGCCAAGGCGCAAACTGCCGCGAATGAAACTGAAAGTAAGACGCAGACGCTCAACAACACACAATCATCTTCATTAGTAGGACAAACTTATCTTTCCAGTGCTGATGCCGCGCGTTCTCCTATTGCAGTCTTTGAACTTGAAATGAGCTGATAATTAATAAAATGCAGCGCTTATCTTTTGATTTCGTTGACGTGAACTCAGTTAAATTTAAATATAGCGCGGGAATTGAAGATCGGACTTATATCCGTTTTGCGACGACACATTTATGTGGCCAAGTGTAAATGGAAACGTTTTAATAAATCAGATAGATATCCGATCAGAGAAAATGCATGAAGTGACTGGGTGTAAACAGGCCCTTCTAGTCCAAATGTGACCAGCCAAAACAATAATAAAGGCTTTTTAACTTTGTTTTGGAACTTTTTTCTTTTAATGCCAGTATTTTTGTTGCATTGTAGCAAAGTGTTGTTACAGATGAAACTTTCTCTGTATTTACATTGTGTGAGAAGATTCCATGTGTTCCCATTACTCTGCTTGTTTAAGACTGAACTTTATTACCTTCCATTTGACATTTGAGAGGGGACTGGAGGATAATATGTTACCAACAAAGCACTTTTCTGGTTTGTTATTATTTATTTGTTTGAGGCAGCCATGTTGAGGCTTGTTATTCTGTGATCTGCTACCAAAGCTGTCTAGTCATCACCTGAGCGACTGCCAAGCATCTCGTGTGTGTATGTGTGTGTCAGAATCTATGGGGAAAGAAAAGGTTAGACTGCAACACTGTATTTTATTTCCCTTAATGAAATACTGTAAACGCACACAAATATCAGTAGGATCCCAGCTGAGTTATAGTTCATTTTATTAGTCTACAGGGAAATCTCTCCCACTTACTGCTCTCTGTGTGGACATATTTGTGTCTGCCAGGTTAAACTAAACAATAACACATTTTGAAATATATGCGTTTCTGTATGAATATATTAAAGCATATCATAGAACTGCTGAATAGATTCAAGGCGTGACATTTGTTTCTTTGTCTCTCCGTAGGTAACCTGGGCCGTGTTGACTACATCAGTGAATTTGAGTTTGATCTGTTCATCAGGCCTGACACGTGCAACCCACGCTTCAGAGTGTGGTTTAACTTCACAGTGGAAAACGTTCGAGAGACTCAGGTGAGCCCAGACCTGCACAGAGACTCCTTACAAAAAAGAACTCATCAAATGTTCCTAGAAATTTTCAGCGTTGGTTAAAGATGTATCCATGTTTCAGAATGAAAACTTGCCAAGCACCACATGCAATCAGAAACTGGCTTTTAAATGAACTAGTGACTTTTTTTTTAATAAACTTTATTACACATTTATATTCAGTGAGGGCATTTGACATACACTACTATTTAAAATAGTATTTTTGAAAGACATCTCTTATGCTTATCAGGACTACATTTATTTAAAATATACAGTAGATACAGTAAAACTGTGAAATAATATTGAAGTTTAAAATAACTTTTCTCTTTTAGTATATTTTAAAATGGAGTCTTTAATGTCACATGATCCTTCAGAAATCATTTTAATATTTGGTTTTCCAGAAAAATGTCTTACTATTATCAGTGTTGAAAATGGTGTAATGGTGAATTTTGTGGAAACTGTAATACATTTTTTTGATTCTTTGGTTAATTCCAAAAGTACAGAATTTATTTGAAATAAAATTAAATATATAAATATATAATTTACCAAAAAAAAAAAAAATCATACTGATCAACTTTTCAATGGTAGTGAAATTGTGAGAAAAAATAAGCAATTTTTTTTTTTTTTTTTATATATACAGTTTCGTGACTGTTACATGGCTGTTGATATTATTATTATTTGGACTGGCAAATGTTTTCAGTTCATAGCTATGAAATGTTATTAAACCTTTCTTTCTATTCTTTCTACTTTGTTGGTGCAATGTTGCATCGTGAAACACATTGTAATGCAAGTGACTTTTGATGAAACTATCCAGAAGTTTTAAATGCCATTAAAGATTGAAAGGTATTTGGGGCAGTGAGGTCTGCCTGTCATTATCACATTGATGATATGCCAAAAGTTTTTCAAGTGTCACCCACAAGCTCCCAAAGGCAGACAATTAGCAGCAAAATAAATTCATCCCTTATGCTGACGTGAATCCTCAGCAGATTGGATGACTGATGCTTTAAATGACATCTCAGGCTCCTGGAAGAATCGATATCGCAAATGAATCTTAAATCATGCAGGCTTACATGAATTTAAATCACTTTTTCTGCGGAAGTGTGACGCTCAAGTTCCAGTTCATGCCTGTAATCAATTTACAGAGACCTCGTGGTACACTCGTCAGGCGCACAGATTGGTTTATACACAATGTAATCTATGGATGATTGAGTCAAGTTATCTCTCAAATGAATAAATTTCTTCATGGTTTCAAATATCACTTGACAA
This sequence comes from Barbus barbus, assembly GCF_936440315.1. Classification (NCBI taxonomy): domain Eukaryota; kingdom Metazoa; phylum Chordata; class Actinopteri; order Cypriniformes; family Cyprinidae; genus Barbus; species Barbus barbus. Next base: position 22,220,328 of record NC_136757.1, read on the forward strand.
ATCAACAAGTGGCAGCGTTCCCCAAAAGAAACACAATGTGCGCAAGTCAAATTGACAAACTTCACCTTGTTGTTGAGCTTCAAGTCTGTCTCTTTTTTTTTTTTTTTTTTTTTTTTTTTTTTTTTTTTACCCTCTCCTGTCCTCTTAGCTTGTCACTGCGCAGACAGACAGTATCCACTTGTGAGCTCAGGACATTGCCATTGGTGGAGAGGAGTGGTCACATGCCACAGTGATATGTGGGAACAGAGGGCGTGTCCGCCGGACAGGCCAGCTGGCTGGGCCAGGCTGCAGATGTTTAGTTTTGTTAACGCCGGTCGAAGCCTCATCACGGCTGTCATTTTTGTTTAATAGCTAGAGGACAGTTTACACTAAGAAAGGAGGGGCAGAAGGAGGACATGCACGCTATCTCACTGATCTTAGATACCTACACGCAAGGATTGCACACACCGAGGGCGATATGAGGAGGGACGGAGAGAGAGACGGGCTGTTATTAATAGGAAGTGCTTTATAAAGAAATATAAAGAGAGACAAAATATAACGTGCAAGAGAGAGACTAGATGAAAATGTGGGATGCTGTTGCCATCTCCTGTAGCCTGGCTCTATCAGCCCATCTCCCTGCAGTGCTGTAGTCAGCGCTAATCAAATTTTATGGGCAAGAGATGAATGGAAGCCCTAGTCCAGGAGTCTGATCGATTTTAGGGCCAGATACCACTCTGCATCCTGCGCCAACAGGATATTTGCTGCTATGGCAAAAAAGAGAAAGATCAGGAGGGGAAGAAAACACACACACACACACACACACACACGCTACAGGTGGCAAAAGAGAAACATTTACACTATTAGCTTCGGAGGTGCTTTGTTGATGCCGACTCCACCCTCCCCACTCTCTCCCGCTGTCACCACCTTGCCCTCTGTCTCCGTAATCTTTTCTCCATCAATCCAATTTCCGTTTAAAATGAGGACTAGTGTGAATTTAATCTACTTCAGTGGGAGGAGGTGGGGGCGGTCGGTTGGTTTAGCAAAATGGAGTTTGTTTGGTAAGGGTCGTCTGTGAGATAGAGGCAACCGCAACACATATTGCATGTTTATTTATTTATTTTTTATTTTATTATTATTTTTTAATTTAAAAAAGGAGAATAAGAACACATAAGCAGAATAACAGAATAGTGAAATAAAAGTGTACTGATCTGGCTTGCGCTAGAGTGATATCAGGCCAGGCACAGAGAAGTTGAAGTTGAGTGTTTCATTCCTGCACACCCACCAACTCTCTCTTTGCTAAAGAACAGGGGAATAGGAAGCAGTGAAAGTGTGTGATACTGAAGCTGAGATGACCATTTTGAAGTAAATGTAAGCTGGTGAAACAGATTTGGTCGTCTCAATCAGCTTAGTGGCTTTGTGGAAATTGGCTGCGGCATTTTTTTTTATGATGGGTGGATGTCTTTTTCCTTTTCTTCTCCACCCAAAAAATCTGTTACTTTAGAACCTGGACTCCCTCCTTGTCGTTGAGCTGAGGTTAATTATTTTGCGATGGGATGGAGTTTGCTGCTTCTGCTTAATCAACGACTGTAAATGTGTGTGTGTGTGTGTGTGTGTGTGTGTGGTGTCGTCATGAAACCGTTGCTTTAATGTGCATCCAAAATGTGTATTATACTGGCTCCTGTGATGGAGAAAAAATGCTTTAGCAGATTTAATTGTCTTTGAAGAGGATGGTCATATTTGCAGAACACCTGGGTTTGATCACATATATAAAGATGTGATTATGATGCTATATTCAATTCATAGGCATTTTTAATCAGTGTTATTTCTCCCTCTGTTTTTATACTTGATATTTTTGGAAATGTACAGCTACTGTGATTTTACTCTGGGCATTTTTATTGTTCATATCCATGATTTATAATGTATAGTTGTGAATGATCAAGCTGGTTTTATTAATTGCTTGGATGGTTTTATGCTTGTTTATATTCAGTGTAGAACTACAAATCATATAAACGCTGTTGATAGCTTGAAGGATGTGAGTTTATGTTTGATTTTGTGTATTGCTTTAAAATTTCTAATTTTCTTTGTGGCCTTTTTGGTACTTTTATTGAAAGGTACATTAGAGAGAGGACAGGAAAATATAGGGAGATAAAACGCAAGCTGGAAATGATATAGGACTTAAGCACCAAGGCTTAACATTTTTCTCTTTTCTTTTTCTTTTTCTTTTCTTTTTTTCTTTTCTTTTTCAAATCCTGATTTTGTTCCTTTCTGTTAAAAGTGAACAATTCCACATAATCATAAAAAAGGTACATTGTGAGATAAGATGTGAACCAATATCATCTGCATGAGTGCCAAGGCTCAACATATGGACCACATTTTCATTTTCACTGACTTTTAAAAGCAAAGATTCCTGATCACCCCTGATCATAGACAAAAGGACCTTCTGAGTCATTCGTATGATGTTCCTAATTAATGTCATTAAGTATGTGTTTTTTCCCCTCCATGCTCTGTACGAGCGTCAAAGACTGCTATTAGCTCATCAGAGTGACGGCAGCTCAGTGTAAACATTTTGACGTCTTGTATCTGCACAAAGAAAGGAAAAGCCAGAACAGAGAAAGGAGAGATGGAGATGGGAGTAGAGATCCTGGCCCATCCGTGAGTGCTGTAATGGATGAGATGCATATTGATTTTTCTGCTGGAGTGGAGGGAGACTGGGTGGAGCAGGTGTGTGTTTGTATTAACAGTAGCATTAGCGTATGTTTGTGCATCAGCATCAATGTGTGTCTATGTGAGTGTGTGAATGTGATGGTCTCTGTGTATGTGTGTGTGAGTGAGAGAGATTTGCGGGAATGGGCGTGTGCTGAGTGATCTTGGCTGTGTGTTCTGGGAAGGCTGCTGGAGGTTGTGCTGTGTAATATCAGCTCTTTGGCACAGCCCGGCTTCTGCATCTGACTCTGTATACCTGCATAATAGATCACACACACACACACACACAATACTTGGTGTTCCTACAGGGACATTTAACCCTTCTGTTGTCCTTCAGACTGGACTGAGGGACATGATGGGAGGGGTAATGAATGTCTGCAGAGCTGTCTCTAGAGGACTGGAGCTAGATATGTGTGGCCAAGGGCGGTGCCATTCGTGTATCCTTGTGTAAGTGTGTATGCGGACATGTGTATCTGATATTGAAGTGTAGGATTAGAGGGCAACCGATGCAGTCTCCTGACATATGCAAATATGAGAGCATGAAACAGGTCGCATATAGGAGTAGGTGGAATGACCAAAATGGAAAAAAAAATCATTATTTTGTATTACAAATGTTTGATGCAACTAAAAGATAATAATATTTTTTGTTGCTGTAACATTTCAATTAACTTTATTTGAATGGATTTGCCAACTGGATGTTGCATTACTAGACAGGTACAAAAAAAGGAAAGTAGTAAATAATAGATTTTAAAATGATTTTAATAGATTTCATAAAGGTTATGCTTGTGTCTTCCAAATCATAAAACCCACTCACTATGAAAGACATTACATTGCAGAAGTTAAATGTGTTGCATGCTGTCTTTAACAACTCTACGATAAAGACAGCAAAACAACAAACCAAAAATAACATTATTTCAACTCTGTTCACTTTGCTCTAGAGTCTTTCTGTGTATTGGCTGGTATTTTCTTCCAGTCTGTGTGTGGAAATGCTTTTAAGTAATTTCCCTGTCATCTCTCTGTCCACCGCTTTTGAGGTTTCTCCAGGGGGGGTGGAAGGGGAAAACCGATGTTTAGGATGTAGCAGGGATCCTGTTCAGTCCTTGGTGAGGTTGTTTGAGGATTACACCTGTAATTTAGGTAAAGTAGCCCAAGCAGCAAGACATAGACCTCCTGTATTCTCAAAAAGATTCTGCTGGAGTCTTCATAAATGTTATATTAAAATGTCATCTGTCATATTAGAAATAAACAGCCTTCCTTGATCCATCAGCTATGATTTTACTTGCAGATGTTGTTTGTTTTTATTTTTATGTTATTAATTAGGGTTGTCAATTTAACATGTTGATTTCGTGGGATTAATTATTAAATGCAACTTGTTAAAAAATTTGCACAATTAATCATGTCCCCTGACCCATATGTAAATGCCATCATTTTAATATTTTTTCTACCATTGCAGCAGTTCAAGCTTGAAGTACTACCAGTGCATCCCCAGCTGCTATACATGCTGGATATGGAACAGAATGGAACAGAACATAAAAATGTTGTGACAATTTTTTTAAACTAATATTAACTACAGCTTTAAAAACATTTATCTGGCGTACAAAAAATCCAGTTCTTATAATGTGTATTGACAGATTTTGTCTGCCACCAAGTGTTAGTGTCTTAGAACTATCTTCATTTGTGGCTTTTCTCAGCAAATATACATGTATGCCATTTAATTGCAATTAATTTGTTTCAGTTACAATTTGTAATCTATTGACAGCCCTATTATTAATAAGATATTTTGATTTATAACAGCGGAAAGTAGAACAGCGGTTATATTCTTTGCTCATACAGAAAAACATTCTGATTAAGCCCCAGCTTTGTTTTGCAATCATTCCAAGCCATTGCTAATGTGGTCACACAAGCAGAGTGTTTCCTCCCAATATGGCGTGTTTATTTACAGTCTTGCTATAGCTTGTATCGCTTGGGCTAATGTGGCTAATGTACTGTGATTTGGCCAGGCTGCCGGGGGATCTGCACAGGAAGCTCATTTCACAGATATATAAGCACGCTGCACAGAGCGGCTCCAGCAGCACCTCGGCACCGTGGCGATCATCCGGATGGTGGGTGCATCTGCGCTCCATACGTAGCCCAATACACTCCCTCTGCGGGAAAGACAGAGACCGTGTCATGCGCGGACCCCCTGCCAACATGAAAGCTTCAGATTACATCTGCAGAGTCCCTCGTCCTCCTCCCGCGAAACACCAACCAGCTAGGCAGGTGGTCCATTTATATACATTAAAAGAGCCAAACATCTCACGCCTCGACTTCAGGGCTTTTTGATAAAGGCCGCTGCTGGGAAGGGGAGGGAGCCCGCGGGGCCCTTTTGAGTGGCTAAAAGGCTGAATTTGGCGGTCGGGTACTGCTGCGCTTGGCGCGGCTAGCGGGATGCATTGTAAGGGAATGGCAGGGGCCATGCCGAGCACCGCGCATCTGCACGAACGTGCGCAGCGGCGGGCCGAGGATCATCCTTTTACAGGCCATAATGAATACAGATTGCGCAGCCAGATCGAGATGCTTGGCAATCTGCTGTGCCGAAAATGAAACAACTGCTGCTCTAATCAAATAGTCTTTTCATGCCAGCGTACTCCTTAAGTCGAGGCTAAATTCAATTCCAGAATTCTGGGGTTATAAATGTTGTAATTAGACCATTGTTTTTCAACAGGAGGGTGCTGTACAGGCTGGCTCTCTATCTCCCTCTTGCTTTGTAGTTCCTGATCTCTATCTGAGTTGTAACCCATTGTGGCCCCAATGTGCTGAATGCGAAAGCTGAGGCTATAGACTCTTTGGGGCCCTTCAGAACCCTTCTGCCCAAGTCAGATTCATTATGCTGACTAGCATTCAGGGAGTCTGCAGTTTATTAAACAAAGAGGAGCTGGTGAGCAGCGGCGCACTGATGCTTTGTTGCAGCTTTTGTTTCTGTTTGTGCACTTAATTCAATCAGCTCTCTGCCCCCCTCTAACCACGCTGTTTGTTCTTCACCGTTAATTACTGCCTAAATTGTTGTCTTGATGTTATATCTGTGTTTATTTACAATGGGGGGCTGCAGAAATGCCTTATATAGAAAGGTGTGCAGCTGTTATTTTCTGGCTTTAGCCCTCTATTCTCTACCTACCAATAAGAAACCCTGCAGACAAAGCAAATGATCGCTACATTGGAGCCTGTTAAAGTTGTTTGTGTTTAGACTTTAACTAAAGGGCATTGCTTTGCTTTCCTGAAATGTTTAGATTTTTATTCATACTTAATGGTTTACGTCATAGGGTTTTTTTCATGGAATATATATATATATATATATATATATATATATATATATATATATATATATGTGTATATATATTTCTGTATTTATTTTTATTTTATTTTATGAAGTTGTATAATTTACCTACATGGTATGAAATTTCAGTGTTTGATTTTTATATTACATTGTTGTTTACTTGAACAATTGTTATGTGGTTTTGTCTTGATACAGAAGCAAAACCAGTCTACAGATCCTGATCAGTTAATCACTCATTTTTACACCCACGGTGTACCTTTAGTGACCTTTATCTCATAATCTGTAATGCATACCTTTTCTCTGTCTGTTCTCAGTTACCCTGGTTGTATTTGCAGTAGATGAATGTTATCGCTCACTAGATGAATTAGTGGCGTGTGCAGACACCAGCATCCAAAAGAGCGGGATCTTCACGAGTGCTGCTGTCGCTCACGGGCACTGCCATCCATTAGACGTCTCTCTAAACAGCTCCACATTTATTGGTGGTTATGAAAAGGCACAAATTACAAAATGCAAACATGCTCTGCCTTTGTATGACACTCTTAATGCATTGAATGTGGATATTATGAAAGGCAGACCGAGGCCTAGAACGAGACATGTGCCGGAGAGCTGTCTGCATTTGCATTTTCATCCCATTCAGTGGCTTCCACTTATTGCTCTAAAATTGTTTTTGAATCTCCAATTCTGTGGTTATGAGGCTGTATTGAATGCCATTTGCTCTGTATTATTTGATGTGGAGGCAGCGCAGAGAGGTGCTGTCAATCTGTGTTCATCACTAATGTGGTTAAGTAAAGCCAATATGGTTGTTTTCAATGCGTGGTGTCGTGAACAGGGGGCCGGCTGTTGACTTAGCCAAGAGAGAGAGAGAGAGAAATGAGGGAGATGCCGTGTTCTCCACTTATCTTGTGTTTTGCCTGGCAAGGTATTAATTCATTGATGCTGTGTGTAATTTGCCAGATAAATAGGTTACATTTTATTTTGGTTCGAAGCTGAATTTAGCAGCTTGGTTTCACTGGGTGTGTTTCTGGGATGGATTAATAGGCAAATTTGCCCCTTGGACAAGTTAGCCCACATGTATATTGCTTACACAATCAGGGCTGCTGTCTAAATAAATAATTACGAAGTGATTACAAACTACATTTTTCCCCAAATTTAAGAAAATTCTTGATAGTATATCTAGATTTGTCTTCCATTCTCACATTTTAATACAATGTGGTTGAAAATTCACACAGAGATGCATGAAACTCTAATTTTACACATCACCATTGTTAGAAGATGAGGCAGCATGTGGACTGTGTTGTACATATGGGAAGTATTACTATTTGCACATAGTGAAAGTCTTTCCCATGAAGTTACTTTCAAGAAGCTGAAATGTAGTTTAAGGAGAGTTTGATTGTATAATAGTAACAATAAAAATGCTTTATTAGTCTAAAATGTAGAAAACAAGAAAGAGCAATGATTTGTAGTTGTAGTGTATGGTATATTAAAATTAAAAAAATATAATACAGTCAACACAATAAAACAATCAGTAATGTTTACTATTTTTGTAGCATATTTGCATAATTTGTATTTAATTTATTCAAATGTATTATCACATATTTGTATATATGTAAATTTTTTGTAACATATTTGCAATTCCATTTATTTTTTGCCAAATAATTTATATTTAATTTATATTTATATTTAATCAAATATTTATCTATCTATCTGTATCAATATATATATATTTTTTTTTTATATATTCAATATAATTCAATATAAAATTTAATTTATATATTTGATGTAATATTTGTGTAATATATATATATATATATATATTTTCTATTTAAATATATATATTTTTGCACTCAAAATATCTATATTTAGTGATGAATATTGCTATGTTAAATATAATTTCACTCACAACTATGAAGTACAATCAATGTACACTTGTACCCTATGCGTCCATATGATTCCAAGTGTTCCTTACAGTAAGATTGCTGCTGACCTATGATGTCCACTTTACAGGACACTTTTGGGTGATTGTAACGTACCCATAGAAACATGAAGTGAGATGGCTCTCCTTATTGTTGGTGGTCCATGTCCATAGAACTTTGAGTACCACAGATTAATAAATCAAGAATTAGGCCTGACAGTGTGTTCTGTCTGCCATGACTGCAGTTAGAGCGAATGAGGCAGGGTAAAAGTGAAACAAAGCAGCTCTTACCCACAGTGTACTACCCACAGGGCTCTGTGCTGCCCATGTGCCCCAGGGGAAATACGGCTCTCACTGCCACCAGCAGCTTTTTAAGGCCTCCTGCGTCATGCCCCACCTCAGACTTCATGAATCTTTCATAACGCTGCTTTATCTGCGAAACCGAATGACCGTTGCGAATGACCGAGCGCATGCATGCAGGCACACTGATTCAAACGCACTCTATCCAAACAACAGAGAGGAATGCATAATGCACATAAAGATCTGTGTCACGGTACGTGTGGGGACTAACATCATACATGGACCAACAACAATCAAGACTTAGCTCTGTTAACTGAGTACTGATCCCTTAAAGCACATGATTAGGGAATGTTGTCAGTTAAGCAGACATTTGTAAGCAACTATGGAATTTAATCTGAGATTTACCTTGCTATTTTTACCTCACAGAAAGAGTGAGCTAGTTGAATGCAAAAAGCATATTTTTTATTATTTTGAAACAAGCAGGTTTAGTACTGCAGGAAAGAAAACGATAGTTGATTTTAAGATGATAGATATGCCACTTTTCTTTAAGATTCTGACCTAAAGCTCAGTTAAAGAAGAGGTGAGAAGGAAATGTAGTTTTCGTTCAAAGCAGTTCCCTCGCTGATGGTTTTTCAGATAGAGATTATGTATAGTCCCGGGCTAAATTACACTGTCAGTGGTGATTTCCTATTGAATAGTTTTTTTTTTTTGTAAGTCTGATACTAGATTTAGGTTTTTTTCGAGGATTTTTCGACCCTTTTTTTTCTACCCTTTTAGTCTGTGAAGGAACCTGCAGGAACTCGAATTTCAATCTCCATGTCATCACAGTAATTGAGAAGTAAAATAAAACTTTGCTTTGAGATGGATGTTGCATTCACTCTCATATTCTCAGAGGAGCTTATACTCACAGGTATACCAAAGAATGTTTGCATAGAGTAAACATCTGGGCCCGTATTCATAAAGATTCTAAGAATCCTCTCAGAAAACTCTTAATTTAGCTTAAAAACTTTTACGTAGGAGTCTTATCTTAAGAGCGATTCGGGACCGATCTGAGAGCAACTCTGAGTAAGGAAAAGACAAAAACTTTCATCTTAGTGAGGAGGCGGGGTTGACCCCGTTGCTATGTATGACACAATCTTTTGAAGACTGTGATTGGTTGGTTGTCAAGAAGGAAATAAAAGAGTGCTTTTAAGAGTAGGGTATATTATAAGCCTTCACTTTGAAATTACAGGCGGAATTTTTCCTCTCGCTCTTTCTCACACACACACACACAGACACACATTATATATGTATATATATTCTTTATTTTTTATTTACCATGCTGTCATACTTACAGAGCCGGCGCCAGGGCACCTCCATCGGGGGGCATTTAAATTTCTAGGGGGGGGCACAAATCACGTTGTGTGTGTGTGTCGGGGGGGGTGGGGGGCTGCAATCTGTGATCTCGTGCAGTTGCTGACGCTCGCTAAAGCGTGCAATCGCATTATGTGCGCTGTTTTATCGGTACTTTCGCTTTCAAAATCGATCGCGTTCAGCAAGGAGGGGAGAGGATGGAAAGTGGGGGTGCACAGTAACTCGTTTGGGTGCCTTGGCGCCGGCCCTGCATATTTACTGTGTTTTATAGGAAATGAACACAGACATATAAGCCTAATAAGTGCTGTAACAGACCCAAATCATCACTGCTGCATAGTTGCATTTTTCCAGTTGCCAAATATTTTAATGTAGTGATTTCTGGCGCTATGGCAATTCTGCGCGGTGTCTGAGATGTTAGCATGTCTTTAATAAGATCAGTCACAAACATGATCCCTGCACGAACTAATGTGTAGTGTCTTATTAACTCACTGTCATGCATTGTGTGCAACACATTTCTTCTCCCTCTTCATTTTCGTCCATTTTCTCCGCTGTTAAAGAAACTCTTAAGCCCCTTAAAAGTCCTCGTCCATACCCCTAACAAGTTTGACCTCTTTTAAAGAGTTAAGATGCTTTCTGAATTACTTTTTCCTTTACTACGATTTTTTCTTTAATTTTAAGAGTAAACGCCCACATTTCTAAGAATTTTCTTAGAATTTTGTCACTAGGAGCTACTTTTTGCATTAAAATTCTTCATGAATACGGGCCCTGGTGTTTGTCATCTGGATGTAGAGGAGATGTAGAGGAAATAAACCCGAATATCCTCTTAAATTTGTCAACCGAATCATGGTAATATCGCCGAATCTTTCACAGCTTGTACGAAATTGAGTCATTTTAATGTATGTTCCAGCAGTTTTTATGATAATAAAGAGACTGGATAATAATCTCACCCAGGAAGCGCTTTAATGCAACATTTACGTCAAAAGCAGGTTGAATTCACATGTCATTAATAGCTGAAACATATGCAGCGCCTTTGGTTGTGCAGATTGTATTATAGCGATTCAAATGCACACACGTTTGCCCATCCCATGCATTCCATAATTGCTTATGCCTCTGTTCAGTGGCTGTCATTTTCATTCAGTGTAAATTGCAGTATGCTGAGCCCACAAAGAGAGTCACAGCCAAGCCTGTTTTTCAGCGCCGGGATGCAAAACAAATGATGTTTTCATCAGGAGACTAGCGGGGAATTTGATCAGCGGTGCTAGCTGCAGCTCCAGGCGGCACAGCGGCCAGATGTAACACGGTTAAGACGTACCTGAAGGACCCTGATTAACAGCCTATAGCACTTCCCGGACCCAAATTAAAACCCAGATATCAGTAAACATGTACTTGAATATTCTAAAATGCCAGAACAATCCAGGGTGGTCCATGACCGAGAGAGTTATAGAAAGTCGTAGTGTTCTGTGAACGTTTACGTTTCATGTTGTGATATGAGATAGCAGGTATCTGGTAGGCTGTATCTTTCATCCTCCATATCAACCCTAATCTTGGGCTGTGCTTTTTGCAGTTGACTTTCAACTAAATCTAATTTCATGTGATTTCAGGAACAATGGATTTTGGTAATCTGCAGTATCTCTTACAAAAAAGGTTTGCATTTAAATATCAATGAGTTATTAATTTATCCCTCACAGTCAGACTGAGTAATTGAGAGAACATCCCCTGATTTAATAAAAGATTAACATTACATTAATTAAACCAGCAAATGACATCCATTATGTTGCAGGTTTTTACAGACTACTGAGTAGTTTGTGAAAGGCATCACTCCAGTTAACAGATGAATTTTAATGTACGTCTTAACGAGAAAACACCCATGTATGATATGGAATGGGACGTAAATATAAGTAATTGAAATCCTGTGGCATAACTCTGCCTGATTCGTTATCCCATGTTAACGTTTGACTGGCTTTCCGTGTTGTCAAACCGTTGGTCCATAGAGATCGCCAGCGTTTGAAACCATTGAACATTAAATAAACATTTTAAGTTTGGGAGAGACAAATGAGGAGTGCCGGAAAAAAATGGATGCTCACATGAAAGATGCAGGGAAAGTTTTCTAATGTAATGAGGCATCAGGACGAGGCTTTTGCAGAATTAATCAGCTAGCAAAGAAGGTGCCATTAAAACACACAGAGAGGAGACTGAATGCTTCTCTTGTGACAAATGTGTAATTAAGAATGATTTCATCCTCTCTGTATTCACACATTCATCGAGAGGAAGACAAAGAATGTTCATCTGCTCTGCAGTTTGATGAGAGGCAGTTTTTAATTACACCCCCATTACAATGACACCATTTTGTCATTTCTGGGTGAAGTTTTAGAACCACGCTCCCTCTTTTCATAATGTTTTAAAAAGATTGAATCATTTTAGCAGTAAGGATATTTTCTGTCAGCCCAGGACAATAGTTCAGGGCCCGTATTCCTGAAAAATCTTAGTGCTAAGAGTTGCTCCTAGTAACAAAATTCTAAGAAAATTCTTAGAAATGTGGGTGTTTCCTCTTAAAATTAAAGAAAAGATCCTAGTAAAGAAAAAAGTAATTCAGAAAGCATCGTAACCCTTAAAAGAGGGTTAAGAGTTTCTTTAGCAGCGGAGAAAATGGACGAAACATGAAGAGAGAGAAGAAATGTGTTGCACACAATGCATGACAGTGAGTTAATAAGACGCTACACATTAGATCGTGCAGGGATCATGTTTGTGACCGATCTTATTAGAGACACGCTAACAACTCCGACACCGCGCTGAAATGCCATAGCGCCAGAAATGGACGTAATCACTATATTAACATATTTGGCAACTGGAAAAGTGCAACTATGCAGCAGTGATGATTTGGGTCTGTTAAAGCACTTATTAGGCTTATATGTTTCTGTTCATTTCCTATAAAACACGGTATGACATCATGGTAAATAAAGAATATATATACATATATAATGTGTGTGTGTGTGTGTGTGAGAAAGAAAGAGCGAGAGGAAAAATTCCGCCTGTAATTTCAAAGTGAAGGCTTATAATATACCCTACTCTTAAAAGCGCTCTTTTATTTCCTTCTTGACAACCAACCAATCACAGTCTTCAAAAGACTGTGTCATTCCTAGCAACGGGGTCAGCCCCGCCTCCTCACTAAGATAAACGTTTTTGTCTTTTCCTTGCTCAGAGTTGCTCTCAGATTGGTCCTGAATCACTCTTAAGCTAAGACTCCTAGTTAGAAATTTTAAAGCTAAAATAGGAGCTCTCTGAGAGGATTCTTAGAATCGTTATGAATATGGGCCCAAATGTTTCCTTATGTCCAAAATTGGCTCCACCACATAGCATTATCGCTGTTTTCCTGATCGGAGTCCATTATATATAAAGTAGGCGAATCACAAATGAAAAATAGCAAAGAAATGAGCACTGTTTGGCCTCCATTTTGAGTCCGGTTATTGAGCAACAGGGTACACGATAACCCAAATTAGGCTGTACTCATTCTTAGCAGTTGCCTATTTTTGCTTGTTTGTTTATTTATTTATGTGTTCATTTTCAAGAGACTTTTATTACATTGAATGCATACAGATGAATGTAGGAAATCACTTCAGATGCAGGCTGATATTGTCTTCATATAATAAAAAGAAAATACAGTTTATGTAACCGAATTTGAAATGAAATTGAAAGACAGTCAGCTAGCAATACTATTTGCACAGATAGGAAAAAGGCCAGTTTTTTGTCTCAAGAGGACGTAATGCAGAGCTAAGCTTTAGGACATAATGGAAGTGGTCAAACCATCATAACTTATTACCATTAATTCAAACTGTGCCACAGACAGCACACCTAAGTGAATTTCATGGCTTAGTAACTGCAGGTCACCTTGTTATAAGGAAATGGCTGTAATTTCTCTCACACGCACACATAGGGATTGTGAGAATGTGATGGAGCGTGCATGTGGAGGCGTATGTTTATTTGTGTGTGTGTGCTTGAACATATAGCTGTCATAGGTGATATAACTTGTATTAACCTGTCTGTGTGTGTAAGACTCAGGGTATATGTGAGGGCAGCTTCTTTCTTTATGCTTTAAATGGCTTTTTTAATGTTAAGGACCTTATACTGGACCAAAGCTCTAAATCATGCTCATAAAAGCAACTTAAAAGCATGGATGTATGATCACTCACTAACATATCATGCTTTTTCATGATAATTTGCAGGAGACAAAATTTAATCAGCAATCACTGAATTTTTCTTTTAATAGTTTTAACTGTTTTTAAAGAGACAAAGCTGTTAATGGAAATCATTTAAATGGATTATGAAAAATTTGAAATAACTTACTTTATAATAACTTCTTTGTTAACAACTTTGATGTTTACATGCCCCATCTGACTTCAAATATCTTGGTTTTCACTGGTAATTGTGTTTTTTTTCCAGCATTGAACTGCACATAATTTGAACGTATAATATTTCTACAGCTGTAGACCACATAATAGCTATATAAAACTAAACTTGACTATATCAGACTATATATTGACTAAAATATCATGCATGAGGATGTGAGAAACATCAGGAGATGCTGGAGGCGGAGTCTGAAACCACTTTGGGCCCATTGGCCTGTCAGGATGAGGATGTTTACTCTTTCTGATTACTTTTGTGATGGGATACTTTCTTCCAATCATTGTTTTGAAATCCAAACACAGCCTGTAATCTCTCTGCAGAAAGATCCTCTCTCTATCACTTCCCATTCTCTCTCTCTTTTACTCTCTCTGTCCTCATGAATACCATCGCTCAGGCAGCGAACTGTTGCAGGGACTTTGTTGCTGACCATGGTGCTGAAAGGCCTGCTGCCTTCTATTGCCTGATTGTTCATTTCATGGTTCATATAGCTCACTCGCCATTTGTCAGCCGGCCGTTGGTGCACCTGCTTTTTCTCTTTAACCCCTTCCTTTACAAACCATAACAAATCAAACGCACATTTGTTTCAGCTCATGGCTGACAGCTCACTGCCAACTCTACTGTTTCAATTAGAGCGGGGTGTGCGTTTCACAAGCGAGACTCAACGCCGGCTCTGCTGCTGCAGTGGGAATAGGTTTTAGTTTGTGTTTGATCTCCTTTAATGGGACGGCTTGTTTGGTGAAGGGGGAATTCTGCTCAAACACAACTGGAAAACTTACATATGTGGTAGCGTGTATATGAACTGGTGACGGCAGTAACTGTACATATTTGTGCTGTTATGTAAGAACGGAGATAATCTGAGGGCTCATGTTTTGAGTTTGGGAACTTTAGATGGAGGTGGAATTATCTCATTAGGCTTCTCCAGCACACACAGACTAACATTCCCTTTCTTTCTCATGCCAGTGTCCTTCATATGGAGTGTTGCCTTTCTCAGCTGCAAATTGTCCTTCATGCTGCTCTGAATTTGTAAGCCGTGTGCCAAATGCTAAGTAAATGTGTTTTTCAATCTACCCCTCCTCCTCTTCCTCTCCTTTCTCCCCGTCCTGCCATTTCCTCCTTTTAGGATCCTACACCTGTCTATGTAATATTGTCTCTCTCTCTCCTGTCGTCATCTCCTTCACACCCTGTTGTTTTTAGCTGGTCTGGATAGATCAAATCATACACGCATACAAACACACATTGTTTGTCCACCGAGTGTTTTGCAATCTTTTCTAAAATCCTGTAGCATTGCTCCCCTCTTTTAGAGGGTCACTTTTTGAGCATGCTGCTCCCTTATGAGCGTCTGAGTTCCCTCTCATGCTGAGAGTTAAGTTCTCCGCTCTCCAGAGCTTTTCTTGGTAGAGCTAGCATTGCTCCCCTCACTATGGAGGGTCTCTTATGATCATGCTTCTCCCTCACGAGCTCTCCTTGTTGGTCGAGCTGGCATTGCTCCTCTCTCGAGAGAGGGTCACCTATGAGCATGCTGCTCCCCCCAGAGAGCATCTGATAGAGAGAAACATTATTAAAATCCATGTTATGGTAAGTGCACACGCTAGTCTCTGTGCACTTTCTGAAAGCCACTCTGTGGTAAGATCGCACACCAAGTGTTTTGCGGTCCTTTCTAAAATCCTGTATGGTATGGGTTACGCGCTGAGGCTTCGTACCATTCTTTGAGTTGGTCAGGCCTCGGTTTTCACCTTAGGCCCCACTCTACTTATGTATGTGCTGAGTATCCTCTCATGCTGAGAGTTGAGTTCTCCGCTCTCCAGAGCTCTGTCTTGGTAGAGCTAGCATTGCTCCCCTCACTATAGAGGGTCACCTATGAGCATGTTGCTCCCTCACGAGCTCTCCTGGTTGGTCGAGCTGGCATTGCTCCCCTCGTTATAGAGGGTCACCTATGAGCATGCCGCTCCCTTTTGAGCGTCTGAGTTTCCTCTCATGCTGAGAGTTAAGTTCTCCGCTCTCCGGAGCTCTGTATTGGTAGAGCTAGCATTGCTCCCCTCACTATAGAGGGTCACCTTTGAGCATGCTGCTCCCGCACGAGCTCTCCTTGTTGGTCGAGCTGGCACTGCTCCCCTCTTTATAGAGGGTCACCTATGAGCATGCCGCTCCCTTCTGAGCGTCTAAGTTCCCTCTCATGCTGAGAGTTAAATTCTCTGCTCTCCAGAGCTCTGTCTTGGTAGAGCTAGCATTGCTCCCCTCATTTAGAGGGTCACCTATGAGCATGCTGCTCCCTCACGAGCTCTCCCGGTTGTTCGAGCTGGCATTGCTCCCCTCGCTATAGAGGGTCACCTATGAGCATGCTGCTCCCTCCAGAGGATTTGGAGAAACGGAGTTTGCAAATCCATGTTATGGTAAGTGCGCACGCTAGTCTCTGTGCACTTTCTGAAAGCCACACTGTGGTAAGATCTCACACCAAGTGTCTTGCGGTCTTTTCTAAAATCCTGTATGGTATGGGTTACGCGCTGAGGCTTCGTACCCATTTTTTGAGTCGGTCAGGCCCCGGTTCTCACCTTGGGCCCCACTCTACTTATGTATATGCTGAGTATCCTCTCATGCTGAGAGTTGAGTGCTCCGCTCTCCAGAGCTCTGCCTTGGTAGAGCTAGCATTGCTCCCCTCACTATAGAGGGTCACCTATGAGCATGCTGCTCCCTCACGAGCTCTCCTTGTTGGTCGAGCTGGCATTGCTCCCCTCTCTATAGAGGGTCACCTATGAGCATGCCGCTCCCTTTGAGCGTCCGAGTTTCCTCTCATGCTGAGAGTTAAGTTCTCCGCTCTCCAGAGCTCTGTCTTGGTAGAGCTAGCATTGCTCCCCTCATTTTAGAGGGTCTCCTATGAGCATGCTGCTCCCTCACGAGCTCTCCTGGTTGGTCGAGCTGGCATTGCTCCCCTCGTTATAGAGGGTCACCTATGAGCATGCCGCTCCCTTTTGAGCGTCTGAGTTTCCTCTCATGCTGAGAGTTAAGTTCTCTGCTCTCCAGAGCTCTGTCTTGGTAGAGCTAGCATTGCTCCCCTCATTTTAGAGGGTCACCTATGAGCATGCTGCTCTCCTTGTTGGTCGAGCTGGCATTTCTCTCCTCTCTGTAGAGGGTCACATATGAGCATGCCGCTCCCTTATGAGCGTCTGAGTCCCCTCTCATGCTGAGAGTTAAGTTCTCCGCTCTTCAGAGCCCTGCCTTGGTAGAGCTAGCATCGCTCCCCTCAATATTGAGGGTCACCTATGAGCATGCTGCTCCCTCCAGAGCATTTGGAGAATAAAATTTGCAAATCCATGTTATGGTAAGTGCGGACGCTAGTCTCTGTGCACTTTCTGAAAGCCACGCTGTGGTAAGATCGCACACCAAGTGTTTTGCGGTCTTTTCTAAAGTCCAGTATGGTATGGGTTATGCGCTGAGGCTTCGTACCCATTCTTTGAATCGGTCAGGCCCCGGTTCTCACCTTGGGTCCCACTCTACTTATGTATGTGCTGAGTATCCTCTCATGCTGAGAGTTGAGTGCTCCGCTCTCCAGAGCTCTGCCTTGGTAGAGCTAGCATTGCTCCCCTCACTATAGAGGGTCACCTTTGAGCATGCTGCTCCCTCACGAGCTCTCCTTGTTGGTCGAGCTGGCATTGCTCCCCTCTCTATAGAGGGTCACCTATGAGCATGCCGCTCCCTTTGAGCGTCTGAGTTTCCTCTCATGCTGAGAGTTGAGTTCTCCGCTCTCCAGAGCTCTCCTAGAGCTAGCATTGCTCCCCTCACTATAGAGGGTCACCTTTTGAGCATGCTGCTCTCTCCAGAGCATTTGGAAAGAACGATGTTTACAAATCCATGTTATGGTAAGTGTGCACTCTAGTCTTTGTGCACTTTCTGAAAGCCACGCTGTGGTAAGATCGCACACCGAGTGTTTTGCGGTCTTTTCTAAAATCCTGTATGGTACGGGTTACGCGCTGCTGCTTCGTACCCATTCTTTGAATCGGTTAGGCCCATTTTCACCTTGGGCCCTACTCTACCTGTGTATCCCCAGTGATACTACTTGAACAGGGGCTACTACAAAGGATCTGTTGATACAGTTCCTTCAGCTAGCTCTTGTAGGAGCAAGCAGTAGCCCCTGGGTGGCAGGCCAGGCTTAGTTACTATCCTAAGCGCTTGGTCGTATCCCCTTGAAGGAATCCCTTTTCTGATTCCAAGCCTTGAGCTCTACCCTGGGTCCAGGAGCTCTATCATGTGAGTTCCGGGGTATGCAACTCAGGCCTTTGGCCGAAGGGGATAATGTCACTGACAGCCGTCAATTCATCCCAGGGACAACTCCCTTATTCCTTTTGGTAGAGTTGATGCTTAGTGCTCGCCTTTGTGGAATGGCATGCACTCCCCTCAGCATGGCGGCGTGGGTATATCGTTCCCCATAGCGACCTCTAGAGGACGCAGTTCGAAGTTCCCTTGAAAGGGAACGTCTCAGGTTACGTATGTAACCATGGTTCCCTGAGAGGGAACGAGACACTGCATCCTCTAGACTTCAGGCCATGCTTCGGATGCCGCTTCAGACGAAGAAGTGGATGATGCTTTCTCCTGGCGCCCTCTTATACTGTGGTCGTACCGGGAGTGACGTCATAGGCTGTCGCCGGCCAAAAATTTGGTGTTTTTGTATATATGCTTCAGACACGGGTCACGTAGATGGAGTTCCCCATAGCGACCTCTAGAGGACGCAGTGTCTCGTTCCCTCTCAGGGAACCATGGTTACATACGTAACCTGAGACGTTTTCTGTCATGGTATATAATGTGCTGGGGTGAGTGAAGACTGATACAGTTAGTTTGGCATCAAGCCTTGGTGAGGTAGTAATTTTAAATAAAATGAGCATCATTTTAAAAACAACATCGGTGCCAAATATCCAGAGAACAAAACGTCCAATAAAACCCAAATGAGTGGACTCAAAAAGTAAACGAAATACAAAAACAAAATATAAAAAAAATCACAATAAATAAAATCCCCAAATGTTGCGCTTTTTCACTTTGTTTGAGACTCTTATTAAGATCATGTTTAAATTGTCCTCTTTGAGTGTGCACTTTTTCATTAAATAAAATAAACCATAAAATATTCAGTGTCCAGTTAGAAGAAGTGCAGTAACTGAAATGGTTTGTGGTTCGGGAGGTTCAGAAAAGGTTTGGGTCTAGGTACTTTAGTGGTGGTGTCCTCTATTGCGTTGCCAGTGAGCGGAGGGCCTGACATCCCAGCATCCTGGTCTATGAGTTGTGACATGTGCTTCCAGTACTTCATTCCATGCAGGATTCCATGCCTGCTCCCTTCAATGAGAACCTGTGATGTGTTTTCACAAGAAGAGACTGGTCTTTTGAAAAGAAGTGCCAATTTAAGGAACAGACTGTGATGACATTAGAGATGGTGGTCATTTTGTCAAGGTGAATACAGTAATTATTCAAAAACATGATATTCAGTGCTCTCAAAAAGTTTCTACAGCTTTTCTCAGCACTAACTACAGTTTTTCAAGACTTTGTCTTAGTTTCTAGCAATATATTATTTAATATTTTGTAACTTAAACTTCTTTTAGTGAAATAATTCAGTGAAAAGTGTCCATGTTATATTTCTTGAAATACTTTTTTGAGGCCTCTGTCAGTATACCGTGATATTATCATAACTGTGGTACTTTGTTGTAAGTAAAATTAATTAAACACACAAAATGCACCTTAAAAGCTGTTTTGTGAAGGTGCTGCTATAATTAATAGTTATGACACAGGCGTTTTCCCTCTGGCACATTTGAACCACATCTTATGACAAAAAAGGAAAGAGAAAATAATATTTGAAAAGACACTGCTCTGGAGAACATTTGTTATAAGCCATTAGATAGAATGCGGCATTTCATTTGTTGACTGCCCCCAGTTGCTTTCACATCGAAATGAAGATTGAGAAACACTTTGTTGCCGCCAAAGAACACTCACATGTGCACACACACACACACACACAAAAATGCACTATATCGTGCACAACGAGCACTGTTAAAAGGGAACTTCATTAGCTATGAAAAACTGTTTCTCTTTTGGTTCTCCTCCATTGCTTTTGGAGGCCATTGGAATGGAAAATCCCTGATGACCAGGTAAGGAGTCTTCTCCCTGAAAAGTGCCATTATCCAGATGGTGCCATTAACAATTAGGCTGCAACATTTTCTCTTTTATAATTGACTCCATAGGCTATTAGGCAGGTTGGCATCAGGTTCGGTCTGCCTGAAACTTGTCCAGATGTTGTGGCACAGACAGGGGTGACTGGATAGGAGATTTTTAAAGAGGGAGGGAGAGCGCAGGAGAGAGCGTGTGTGCTCATGGCTGGGGTGTTGTACAGATGGACAGTGGCGGTGGGTGGTGGTGGGAAGTCAGACTCGATTAGATCAATGTCTCTATCACTCCATCTGCACCACGCACGCTCCTCTTCTTACCGGAACAGATGAGAAAGTATTCATTCGTTCAGTATGCAGATGCTTAAGGTTGACCCTTTGACTTATAAAACTTCTAAGGTAGAATTACACTTAGCTATCTACATTATCAGTGTTTTTCTACAGATTTTTACATTTACATTTTCACTCCTTGCCCTATTATGCTTATACTGTAGTTGGTTCTGCATATTAAGCTGGCATAGTAGAAAGTACCAAAAATTAAATTCTGTAATCATTTACTCACCCTCATGTTGTTTCAAAACTATATGACTTCCTTCCTTCTGTAAATTGTGTGAAAAACAAAATAAAACATAACACCGACACATTTCTTAAAGTATCTTCAAGTCATCAAACTGTTTAGTTAGCAACATTCTTCTAAAAATATAATAATTCTGCAGAACACAGTTGTTTAAAACACAACATTTATAAACGTTTTCTATATGTACACACACTTTTTTTTTCTTTGAACATTATTTTTTACTATGACTCAGGCTGTCAAAATTCTGATTTCGGAAGTCTATTGGCTCTGCCTCTGATTCATTTGATTCATTTGATCACTCAATTGTATATGAATTGGAGTACACTGGTGGTGCTCTTTTTGCATGCACCCAGTGAAGACAGAACAAATGCAAAGGCAGGTTGCCAATTAATTGTTGTTGTTTCTCTGTACCCAGTACGCCTCATCAAATGCAGGCTCACAACTTAAGGTTACAAAAAAAATTATCTTACATAGTTGTCATGTAGACAGCTTTGTTGATCATTATGGGAGCGATATAGTTTTGTTCCTCGCTTATGGTGTACACAGGGTGCAATAGGCCACGATCAAATAGAAACCTGAGTGATAATACTCAGACTTGCTCTTTCCATCTGTATTCCATTTGTATGCTTGGGATTTCCTGCGAAGCAAGTTTCTTGTTTTTTATTTTCGTTTTATATGTGATTCTCATAAAATTCCTACATTTGTTCTCTCAGAGGCAACAAAGTTTCATTTGAAGGGCATTAAGTCTTATTCAATATTTCACCTTGTAAACAACACCAGAATCTTTTGTGGCTACCATTTTCAGTCTGTCTGCCTTCCCAGAAGCTGGGGATTTTGATAAAAGGTTCAGCATTCTCCTGTCTTATGTGTCCAGCAGATCAGAATCAGCAGTGTCTTTATAGCCCGAAAAGAACAAAAATGATATTGATTATTCAATAGGCCGGCCAGCCAGAGAGTCAAGAGCCAGTCTGCTGCATCCATTCACTATTAGTAAACAAATCAATGGTCCAGGCTGTGTCTTCACTTAGGCAATGCAGAGCATCCTCACTCGACTCAACCGAAAACTTCTTACAACAGATTCTAAGAGCAGAAACGGACTCAACAGAATCACATTAGCAAAATATGAGCATGCTGTGAAACATATGTTGAAATGAAAGGGCTAATGTTTGAGATATTTCATCATGAGTACTCATTCACCAATAATACATTCAGTACTTTTAAACAAAGTACATAAAAAAATTCCATTTCAATACCTGCAGTTTAGATGACAAAGGTGATGGTTTGACTGATCCATTTATACTCCAATCTTATAGCGTAGGCGCCTCCACGAGACGGCTCGTGCTGTCCATCCGCCAAGTCTGTGCTGTGATGAAGGCTCTGGCCTGAGGATGTAGCAGACAGGCCTTTTAATCTGGGACAGAGGAACACTCGAGGTGATTGATGATTCGGGGGAAGGTCTGGCTGGAGTTCTACCTGAGATGGATCAGTGACTCCAGGCACCGGGCTCAATCCATTTCCATCTCCTCATCGTCACCACTTTTACTGTCAGTCATTTAATCAGGTCAGAATTATGCGGCAGTCGAGGTGGAGCCACTGAGGATGGTAGCCCCATTTATTACACTTCTGTGCAATAAGCATATGGTATGTTTTATGCACTTGTGGGGGATGTTTTTCATTAGACCAGCTTTGGTGAGCATGACTGAGCTGTCATTTGCCCATGACCTTGACTTGAAGTTAAAATCACTGCTTGGGACACTGTTGACCTGCAGTGTGAGCGTTTCACAATCAAATGACCTTTTTATCAATGTGTCTGTTTGTCTCATTATATCTGTCTGTGTCTGTCTGTTATCATGTCTGTTTGTCATTATATCTGTCTGTCTCTGTCAGTCAGTCTGTCTGTCTGTCAGTCTGTGATTATATTGGTCTATGCCACTCTGTCATTATATGTCTGTCTTTCAGTCTATCAATCTCTAACTGTCTGTTTGTCTGTCATTATATCTGTCTGTTTGTGTCTGTCTCTCTGTCAGTCTGCCTTTTTATCTGTTTGTCATTTGTCTGTCTGTCATTGTCTGTCAATCTGTCTGTAATTTTGTCTCTCTCTCTGTCACACTGTTATTTGTCTAACTATGCTTACCTTTCATACTAACTATGACTTTCATTCTGTTTGTCTGTAATTCTATCTCTGTCATTTAACTTAACTACCTGTCTGTCTGTCATTTTATCTGTCAGTCTTTGTCATTCTGTCTAAATATCTCTGTTTGCCTGTCCTTTTAACTCTCTGTCTATCATTTTATCTGTCATTCTGTCCACTTGTCATTTTTGACAACTATCTGTCCAACTGACTGTCTATCCATCCATGAGATGCACAAGTGTTGATATTTAAAGTCCCTGTAAAATCAAAATTAAAGTTTTTTTTGGGTGTTAGTATCAATATGTTAGTATTAAGGTTATTTATAAGGCAGTGTGCTCCAAAACAGTGACAAAATTAGCTTTTAGAAGATATAAGCATTTAAAGCTTGCAGTTCGTCACTTCCGCCAAAATGGATCAACGATTTTTTTGACGTCACCTCGTACTTCAGCTTCTCATCAAATCTTCTGACCAATCAAATGCTCTCCAGAATCCTAAGCACACTATAAATAGACTCTGAAGCTGCGGTTGAGATCGGTCACTTGTTCACAGCGTTAGTATTTTCTGTACGGCGAATGGCACGTAGTGCACGATGTAGGCGATAGGGAACGATTCAGACAGTGTAAATATGCTTTCGATAGGGGCAAATGAGGTCTGGTTTGGAGTTGTCACGCGAACCTCAGCAGCGCGCACAGTCTGATCTGGACTTTGGCTCCAGTCCAGAGACGCGATCGCACGGAGCGAATCATATGCACGAGTCGGCTTATATTAAACACTTAAAACTACACAGCTTCAGCATAATTATGACTATTTTGTTTTAGTAAGAGTTTCATATTGAATCTAGGGGGTAAAGTATTAGACTGTGGCTGTCAGATTACTGCACTCATCGGCTCTGGCCTGAGCAGATATAAACAAAACGCTATTGGCTATTTTAAAATAGGGGACGGGGCTGCTCGATATGTCCTGCCATGTCTTCTTGTTTCAGTTGAAATTATCACCACATAGAATAACGCTGTGTGTTTCAAGGCACTTCACTTAAGGTGCCATAGAATGGAAAACTGTCTTTAACTTGGCATAGTTGAATAATAAGAGTTCTGTACATGGAAATGACATACAGAATTGCGTCGGTACTACCGAGTACCGATTCACATTAAATCATTCAGTACCAAATTTCGGTACTTGAGAACACATTTGGGTGCATACGAGAGAGAGAGAGAGAGACCCTGTGACATGATGTCACCCCTGCAACTCTTTAAAACACAAAGGGCAAACCGAAATGTTCTGAAGTGTGCTTACATTTCTACGGTCATATGGTTTCTGCGAAAATGCGGACAGGATGGCGGAGTTCGTTCATAAAAACGGAATTTACTCTATAGCGCGGAATGCTACGGAATTCGTACATTTTTGGATGAATAGAAGAAGGTCTGTCACTTAATTCGAATCGCGATATAAACTAGTGTATGTGAATATTAAAACGCAAAAAGACGGTTTAAATATGAATCCTGCATGTTCCTTTAGCCTCGGTATGTATGAATGGCGGAGACGCGGTTTTGTTTACTTCACAAATACTGAAGCACACGTGAACTCATCGTACCGGTACTCAATCATACCGGTACCAAAGAAATCACCTGTATCCTGTCTAAATCACTACCGTCCCATAGCACTGACTCCAATCATGATGAAGTGCTTTGAGAGGCTAGTCATGCACAACATCAAAACCAGCCTCCCCAACACACTCGACCCGCTCCAGTTTGCATACCGTCCAAACCGCTCTACGGACGATGCAATTTCCTCCACCCTCCACCTGGCTCTTACCCACCTAGAAAATAAAGACTCCTATGTTAGAATGCTGTTCATTGACTTCAGCTCGGCATTCAACACAATAATCCCACAACAGCTCATAAATAAACTAAACCTGCTGGGCCTTAACAATTCCCTGTGTAATTGGGTCCTGGACTTTCTAACCGGAAGACCTCAGTCAGTCTGTGTCGGCCACAACACCTCGAGCACTACCACACTGAGCACAGGTGCCCCACAAGGCTGTGTGCTCAGCCCACTGCTCTTCACACTGCTGACCCACGACTGCACTGCCAAGTTCAGCTCCAACCACATCATCAAGTTTGCTGATGACACAACAGTGGTAGGTCTCATCAGCAACAGTGACCACCCCCCACTGACCATCGACAGCTCGACTGTGGAGAGAGTCGGCAGCACTAAATTCCTTGGGGTGCACATCACAGAAGATCTCACCTGGACCACCAACACCATGTCACTCTCCAAAAAGGCACAACAGCGCCTACACTTTCTCCGCCGGCTTAAAAGAGCAAGTCTCCCTCCACCCATCCTCACCACATTCTACAGAGGCACCATTGAGAGTGTGCTGACCAGCTGCATCACTGTCTGGTACGGGAACTGCAGTGCTGCTGACCGCAAGACCCTCCAGCGGACAGTGAACACAGCTGCAAAGATCATCGGTGCCCCTCTCCCCTCCATCCTGGACATTTTCCTTACACGATGCTCCAGCAAAACCAACAGCATCGTGAAGGACTCCACCCATCCCTCCTACAGTCTCTTCCAGCTCCTACAGGAAGAGGGAACCGGAGCATCAACAGCTTTTTCCCCCAGGCTGTGAGAGCCCTGAACTCAAACCACCCGCCCCCCTCTGAAACCCCATGCAAACCCCTACCTCCTGAAAACATGGACCACCCCCCACCCCCTCTGAAACCCCATGCAAACCCCTACCTCCTGAAACATGGACCCCCCCCCCACCTTACCACACCAAAGAAAAAACTGTATGGAACTTTTTTGTGCAATTCGAAGTGTGCAACACACAGGTGAGTGGGCCTGTACAAACCACCTGTGGTAACACACTCTCCTCTATGTGCACTAGACACTTTACACACACTGCTGCGTGTACACAATCCCACAAAAGACTCAGCAATATATGTATGTTTACATGCTCATGCACTACAAATCATCCTGCACTGTTCCCCAAACCAGCTGCTTGACTCAAAATGTTTCTCCTTGCACATGTACAGTATTTGTTGAACTTGAACTCACAGTGATTTTCGGCCTCTGCATCTCACTACATGAACACATGAACTTACAGGCTGTGAGAGTCACTTCATGAGAATTTTACCGCTAGCTTTTTACAGAATTTTAAAACTAGCATCATATCATACTGTATACACTTCACGGCAACCTGTCAAAGTAAAAGTGCGGTTTAACATGTAACAGAAATATCTTACTCTTGTATTACTTTTGTACAGTATAATGTATGTCTTGAGATATTCCATTTACTGACAAATTTAAATAAAGCAATTCAATGATAAAAATAATTATTACAACCACATTAACCACTTAATTGTAGAAAAAAATACAATTATTATTAAAACTTTTTTTAAAGGAATATTCACACAATTTTTCTACCATATATTAATTTTAACAGTAGACCTCTGTTTATTTGCCAAAAAATAAAAGGGTTTCATTTTCATTTGTTTAAAAATAAATAAATGTTTCATGCCTTCATTTGATTATCAGAAAAAATAAAACACAACAATTTCTGGAAGAAAAAAAAGTAAAATAAATTGTAGGGCCCTATTGTTTAAAATGTTGAAATTGAGAGTTTTGGACTTATTTTTTCAATGAAATAAATGTTTTTGTTGTTACATAGAGAGTAAAGCACCGAAAAATGGCACCGTTGGATACCGGTACCGAATTACAGGTACTGATACCGCTACCGTACCGGTTCAAATGTGAACGGTACCCAACCCTAATAGCCTGTTACATTGCAGAGCATAAGATTTCACTTACCACATAAACAGAGTAAGGAGAGATGACTGAGGATGATGGCGAATGATTTACAGATCCTGAGCACCACTGTCAAGCATCTGATCTTGTAAAATGTGTGGTAAGTACTGCCGCTCCATAGTATAAACAGAGTATGTGCGATCGCAAATCTCAAAAGTAAAACTAAAAAGCGCTCATGCATTCCAAAGCAGTTTCAATGCCCAGCATTAATAGCGGCTCCCTGATGCACGCATTTTATTTACAGTATAATTACCCAACGATATAACTGCGTAAGAAAGTTTTGAACTATATATTTTCCCTGTGTTTCCTTCCTGTGTGCTACTGAAATGAGCTGCACTGTTAAACAGCCAATCAGAGCAGAGCCCAACATTATTATTCATGATCCTTCCAAATAAGCCAATAACAGACCGTTTCATTCTGGGGAGAAATCTTAGGGTTGTAAATCGACATGTAAAACTGTTTCTGAAGAATTTTTGCCCTTACCTAAGCCACATACCTTCCATGTAGATATCAGAGAACAATTTAACATATTGTATCAATGTATTCTATGGCACCTTTAAGTAAGATGCAAAAAAAAAAAAAATACAAATTTGACGATGTGAACTAAGTTCAGAACATGTATCACTATACCAAATATGTCTGAGTCTGTTATATTTTTACATATAGCATTTGATTGCAGATGTCTTTGGATGGGTCTGTGTTGTTAGGTTTCCCTCCAGGTTTACGGATGCGTAGGTGTTCCTGTTGGAGTAACTCTGGGCTCTGTCATTATGCTATCAGTGAATAAGACGGAATGAAACAGCACCCTGTTCACTCTAATCAACAGGCTAATCAGTCCGAGCCTCAAGTGTCCTATTGTCACGCAAATTGGCCAAAGTCAAGAGGGATTTTCCTGTTGAAGCTTTCTCTATTCATGAGGCATCCAATCGAAATAATAATAAAAAACTCTTTTAATCTGTGCGCATAATTTGACAGCCAGTTTGGAAGTACTCTGATTTTTACTAATTCTTCGTCATTCTTTCAAACTCTCCAGTTTAAACAAGGCCTCTCGCCACTACAGGGAATACGAGCCATTTCATCAGCACTCCAGGCTCCGCCACAACAAACTCCCTGAAAAGACGCCAGTCATTGCTGGAGGTCAAATTAGGGACTGTCGAAGAATTCATTGCGGTTGTCTTTCTTTCCTGGAGTGTTCCAAGTCTTGTTCTAGATTTCAAACATTTATGAATAGACTGTAGGTTTATGTTGAATACATAACAGAATTAGAGCATCTAGCAGCATGGGCTCCCTGAGCTGGGCAACCTGATAGTTTTCCCACTTATAATTAACAGTGTTGTGGTGTGGTTCTGCCCCCGCCATGCTGACAGCTGCGTACGACTTTGCCTTCACACAAATTACCGTGAGATCAACAAGTTGTCAGTTCTCCTATGCTCACCGTACTTTCCACCTTAGAGTTCTCTCTCTTTTAAAATTTTCATTTCTCACATAGCGTTAGCGATCTGGCTGTGAAGATTTAGAGCGTCGATTTCAGACCTCTAATCATATGCGCAATAGGGGAGAAGGAACAGATTTGTGGCCAGAATATCTCCTTAGCCCTGATGGAATGGTTTGAAGGAAGTTGGTGAAATTCAATGGTGTCCGCAGTGAGGCAGAAGTCATTCCACCAGGCATTTATGGTAGCAAAATCATTTCCCATAATATTATTTCTTTCTGTTTTTTAGCAACAACAATTGTACTTAAACCCAGTGGCTTCAGTGTGCTGCCATTTCTCATTCCCCATCCATTCGTCCACACAGGGCCTGGTGGAAATTACTCTACGCCTCCACAGTATGTCTGTTTTGTTAGACACATTGCATCTTCCTTCCCAAACTGTTCTTCTTACTAGCTTGTACTTATTTGAACAATGACTGAGACTTGGTGTTACGAGCACTTCCTCTGTCTGATTGCCTCTTCAAGATTAATCGCTTTTTGTATTCCCCAATTGTAAGTCGCTTTGGATAAAAGCGTCTGCCAAATGACTAAATGTAAATGTAATGTAAATGTGTAATTCGATGCATACTGGGTCGCACAAATGTCTGAGACCATGTTACAATTAAAAAAACAACAACAAAGAAAAGCTGTCAAGTGAGTTAAATGGAGTTTAAATAGAAAAATGTAGGATTTTTGAAAAGTGTATATTTAAAATTCTGCATTTTGGATCACACTTGTGTAATTTGTGAAATAATTAAAACACATATTTGTAGCATTTGTGGTCTCAGACTTTTCAAATCGCATATGCCATTTGCCAGTGCTGCTCGGATAGATTTTCTCATTTAAATGTTATATAATTAAATTGTATTATTGCTATAATAATTATGACTTTATTTGACACATTCAAGTTTTAATTAATTAAAATGATTATGCATTCATTTACATGCATATATTAAGTACACCGATTTAGAAGTGTGATCTAGAAACACACATATATTTGCATTTTACATGATTTACATGAAACGAGTGTTTTGCAAACATCTGTATGGTAAAAACTCCCTCTGTGTCTGCTGCCATACTTCATAAGTTCTCTCTTCTCTCAGTTGACCTTCTAACTCCTCATCCCTGCAGAAACTAGTTCTTTCTATCTTTATCTCCTCTTTGTCTCTTCCTCTCCCTCATGTTCTCTTTCTCCTCTTCTCTAATCTCTCTCCCATTCCCCCGTCTGCGCTCAGAGACTGTGTGTGCGCGTGATTTATCAGTGATTTCTCTCTCTCTCTCCGACAGGTAGGGCTGCTGCTGGGATATATTTTAATTACAGATTTAGTCAGAAGTAATTAAGCTTTAATATCAGAAGGGACAGCTCAATACTCCCCTTTATTCTATACAACAATAGATCTGTACACACACACACACATGCACACGCACTCTGAAGGCTACAGATATAGTTCAGACACAAACCTGCAAGGCTGTTTTGCTTTCTTTGGACATTTATCTCAAGTCTGGCAAATGTTTCACCTCATTTAGTTTCTGCAGCGCTCTGGTACAAAATGCTTTTCTTGATTCCTATGAACTTTACTTTTTCAAGGACAGAGACTTTAAGATAGGGACAGGTGATATTTGATTCTACTGAAAACAGATGGATTTTATGCATCAACACTTTTCATACAGATTATTTTTAAAATGCCTTTTTTTATGTTTTGCAAGTTGTGGTTAGTACAGAAGAAGAGAGGACATTATTTGTAGAAAGAGTGTGGGGGTAAAATCACTGATGCAGATTTGAATCTGTATCTCCTATACAAGCGCAACATCTGGAGCATATGTGCCAAATCTTTGTGTTTTATTTATATCTAGACAGAGTCAAAATGGTCTTAACTACTATGTACTTACATTGAAATGAGTAATTTGATACAATGCACTTAGTGTGCATACATGTTTTTACATTATATTTGAAATACCTGCTTGTAATTATATCTGTAATTCATTTCTGTAATTACATATGAAGAGTTTATTTGCAAAAACAGATAACTCAGTTTTTCACAGTTTTCAAAAATCTTGTTTTTTTATTGTGCATTCCAATTAATCTCAATTAAACTGCAGTTGGGTTATTTTGATTAGGTTTAAAATAACTAAACAATACAGCTAACTAACACAATAAAACACAATAGTTATATAGTTATCTGTTTTTGCAAATAAACTTCATATATAATTACACTATTGACCCACCCTTAAACCTACCCATACCACAAAACTTTTTCCTAACCTTGCCCATATAATGCATGATGTTGCATTACAGATATATAATATAAACTATTGCAAATGAAAAACATTATTATTTTAGATTAACTTAATGGAAAATTTGATTTTTTTAAATTTTAAATTTAAAACCTTTTTTTAGATAAAGGACTTTTTAATTTACTGCAAATTTTAAACTATTATTATAATAAAAATAACCCATCATTATCAAAATTGTAAGAAAACAGTTACAAGTTAGACTATTTATTTATTTTATTATATTTTCATATATAATATATATTACCCCTCCCCCCAAAAATAAATGAATAAATAATATAATCATAATAACAACAACAACAATATTTTTTAAAGCAATAATGCAACTTCATTATTAGATTAATTAACATGCTTATCTTGGACAACAACGGCATGCAGTGCACAACTTTACTGATTGTAAGATGTAGTGAAAAGGCAGAAAGGATCCTTTAGCTGGCCAGAAAACAGTCCGTTCTTATGGATGAGTTCTACACTAAGTGGTGCATCTGTATGGACCCTCTGTTTCACACAGTGTGAATGTAGCTCATATCCTGTAGATGTTGTCCAGTGCATGAGCTGCTTTTCATTGAGTTGGACAGTTGAAGACCGCAGCAATAACATCTCACCCCTCGCTGAGTGACAGAGCTCTGCCTGTAGATGTGCTCTTGTTAAGCAGCGATCGTGAAGTCTGTGTTCTTTTTATGGCGACTACAGCCCATCCGTAGATGCTCTGGAGTCCATAAGCTTGTTAAAAGAGACGGACTCACAGAGGAGAGGGATGCAGGGAAAATTAAATGATGGCCGTGTGTCTGTGTGTATATGTGTGACACAGATGGAATGACTTCTCTGGGATTACAGTGTGGTTGGGGGAGCAGAGAGGTGGTAATTGCATTTTAATTACAGTGTTGATGGTTTTGTGCCGTGCCAGATGGAAGCTTCTTTACAGATACACACAAAATAAATCAGCCCTGTGCTGCAGCCCTCCCCTTTCACCTCAACAACAGTATTCTCTCTCTCTCTGTCATTCAGTCTTTTTCTCCCTCTTATTTCTTTACACTCAGCCTGTCGTTTTACCTCTGTGTCTCCACATATACAGTATATTTGTTACAGCTGTTCATATTTTTTTTTCTCTCATTCTGCTTCCTTTTTCACTCTCTCTTTTTTTTACCTCTAGTGATTTCTTTGCCACCAGCATGCCTTAAAAATCCCTCCCAAACTCAGTTTGCCACAAGGTCGATGTTAAACCCCAAAGGCAACAAGTATTAGTGCATTAAGCAGCATGCGAGGCTGTGCTCAGATTCATTCACACATGAAACCAAAGATAAAGAAGGTGTTTGGATCTCACAGTTTTTCCTGCCAAATTTAACTAGACTAGTGTATGGTTTTCATCTTGAGAGTTGCTGAGCCATTCCAAACTTGAATTTGATAAGATGCCTAATTTATTAGATTTTTCAATCAGCATGATGTTGCACATACCATATGTCACTGCTGGTATGGGGTTTTTAGATTTGGGTACTTTTAGATATGCACCACACATATTGCTTTGAACTTTGGCAAAAAACTCTAATTTGGCTTCATTTAATCACAAAATTCTACCTACTATGAATGTGGTTAACCGTGTACAGAGTGGACCACAAAACCAGTCATAAGGGTCAATATTTTTAAATTGAGATTTATACATAATTTGAAAATCTGGAATCTGAGGATGCAAAACAAAATCTAAATATTGAGAAAATCACCTTGAAAGTTGTCCAAGTGAAGTTCTTAGCAATGCATATTACCAATCAAAAATTAAGTTTTGATATATTTACAGTAAGAAATTTACAAAGACTCTTCATGGAACACGATCTTTACTTAATATCCTAATGATTTTTGGCATAAATAAAAATGTATAATTTGACCCATACAGTGTATTTTTGGCTAGTGCTACAAATATACCCATGCTACTTATGACAGGTTTTGTGGTCCAGGGTCTCACATAAGTTTTTGAAATAAGTCGATTTGATCAAAAATGCAGTTAGAAATACATTTAAAAGAACAGTTTTCTTTTATTATATATTTTAAATGGTAATGTATTCCTATGATGTGGCAAAGCTAATTTTTCATCAGGCGTTACTCCAGTCTTCAATATCACATGATCCTTCAGAAATCATTAACGTTTAATAATAAAAAAATCAAATAACGTTTCTTATTATTCTCAATGTTAAACACAGTTGTGCTGCTTAATATTTTGTGGAAACCATAATACATTCCATTGATGAATAGAAAATTCAAAACAGCATTTATTTGAAATATTTTTGTTGTTGTTTGTTGTTGTTGTAAGAATGTAAATGACCTTACTTTCACTTTTGACCAACTATAAAAAGAAAAAAGTAGACTGACCTCTAAATTTTGAATGGTAGTGTATGTATACCTACTCATTTTTTATAAGTACTGTTTGTATTTATTTATTAATATATTTGACAATGGACAGTATCAAGGATGCTTTGTTATTAGGTCAAGCAAACTTGCAACACTACAGAGACTGTTTGAACAGTCTATTTATTATTTTCTATTTGTCTGTATTTAATGTCTTAGGGAAAAACACCAACGAATGCTACATTTCAATTTAGTAATTCATTAAATCGGGAGAGTCGAGTTAGACGTCTGAATTTCCTTTTGCAAAGAAATGTATCATGCAGATCTAATTAAATTTGTCTTCTCGTTCATAATGTTTTCTTGCAGCGTTTTTGTTTTGGCAGGCAGTGACGCGCTGTTTTGGCAATCTTTTGTTCCGTTGCCTCCTTTATGCTTTGTAATCTTCTGTCTACATTGCATTAGTCTCTGAAAAATCCCCATTGATGTGAAAATTTCATTAAAGTTTGACTGGAGCTAAACTAGCAATTTCTCAGAGTCCTCGTGTGAGTCTGGGTTCAAAGTTAAAAGAGACGACAGTTGACTTTCTCTGACAGTTCAGGCCAGATCTCTTCTCCACAAGTCGTGACTTGTGACAGGACTGGCCTTGGGGGCCGCGATTCAGACCCGAGCTCAGGATTTCAGAGGCCGGATCACCTGTGGCTAGTCTCTGCTCTTTACTAACTGTCTGTTGGAGATAAGCTGTGTGTGATAAGATGTGTGCAGTGAAGGCTCAGAGCCATAGCTGCGAGGGAAATGTGGCTATGTATCACAGGAAGCAACGGCTGCTGGTGAGCTGATAGTAACTTAATAGCTTTATTATACAGGGAGGGGAAAATGCTCGCTGTCTTACCTATTTCAGCCTAATGTCTGTACATACACCCAGACACACACACACACACACACCCACACACACACAGAGGAGGAGGGGGCGGTAAGTCTGCATGTTATCCGCCAACACTTTTTTTCATCTGGTGAAAGAAAAGGTCAGTTTAATCTCAACACAGGCTTATCAGACTCTTTGCAGTTAACAGAGATTTTTAAATCGCCTAACTAATTCTCACCTCCCAATTAATATTTCCAAAATACATTCCTAAGCGGGTGAAGATATGTTCAGCCGTGTGTGGCGATAGGTTTCCTGGGCTTAATGACATTTGCGTGCAGGTCATTTTAATAAATTCATCAATTACAACAGAGTTCAATTTAGTCTAGCCGCGAGCCACAGCAGTGCACAACCGTATTTTCAAGAACATTACAGTTGCTACTCTTTTTTTTTTTTCTCTGCCTGCAAAAGCCAGCAGGGTAATTTGCTGAAAAATTACCTGTGTTGCCTTGTAATGTAAGCTAGTCTGTGTAATTTTAAAGCGCAGCGACACAAATGCACAATGCGCTTGAGCTTTCTGATTGTGCGGCATGAGATGCAATGTCACTTTTCATTCTCACCTCAGTGTTGATTTTCAAGCAGTTGTTTCTTTTAGTCCTAGTTTTTGTTTTAATAAAAATATCCTTGAAATTTGCCAACATTTCATCATGCCATATTCATTACTTTTAGTCATTTGCCATATAATTTTAGTTGAAGGGAATATTTTATATACTGTATATTTTTTGTCAGCTGTACATTTTATTTAAAATTAATTTTAATTAAATTAAAATGTTATTAAACAGATCTCCCTTACTGTGATGGAAATAAGTCTTTGTATATCTCAAATTATTGACTTTCTGGACGCTCAGCTGCTTTATTGTAGTTTAATTCCATATGTAAACTGATATGGTGTGTTTTCTCAGAAAACAAGCTATTCTTGTTAATATTTGGAAGTCGTTTTTCTAATTTAGACTCCTCTAGCTCTTTGTTGTGTCAGCATAATTGATTGAACTGATTTTGATGGAATGAGGTCCCATGACTAAACAGGCCAATTAGTGTTTGGGAATGAAATCTGTCGGTTAATGGAATTGTTACAGTTTTATTTTATTCTCAACCGTGTTGTATGTTCGTTTTAGGCCATCGTGTAAAACAGGTCATTGTTTGTGTAATAGGTTGCCAAGTTGGGTGTGTGTTTAGCGGGATTACGGGTGATTTCTCTGGCAACACAAAGCTCGGCATAATCTACTTATCATCAGATGAATTCCCAATAATCCTGTTATGACAGCTAACACTCTGTTGATCACAGAGCCGCTTCACTGGCTAAAAAAACCCTTTGATTCCTGCCACTGACTCGTGTAAAGATGGGGCATTGGATGCATGCTAATGCTAAATAGATTTTACATTTCCTGAGGCAAATGTGAGTGATGCTTTGCCATGCAAAAGTCACTGCCAGGGTGATGGAGTGATTGCCAGGGTGTTGCTATGCAGTTGCTAAGGTGTTAAAGGTGGTGGTTGTAGTGGTTCTGTGTGGATACTACTGTGTGGTAGCCACTTACAGGCCCAAGTTCCTGAAGCTTCATTCAGGAAGGGAAAAATAATCAAATCAGATTTTTCCAAGCCTTATACCAAGCACCTTCATGATTAAAAGCTTTGTTAAATTGTTCTCCATCTGAACAATCACATTTTGTTTTTTTCAAGTCTATTTGCTTAGAAAAGCAATTGTGCATCTCTCCTCAACAGCACAATTGGAGATGTCCATAGCTCAAACAATGCAGAAATGTAAATAATGCTACAATAAAAATAATTCTGCAGTAAAAATAATAAATTAGCCAGAGCAAGGATTACTAAAAATATAATAAATTGCATAATTTAGGCATGTGAGGGAACCTCAAGTTCAAAAATGTTCACAATCCAATATCTCTCATTAGCAAACTGTTGCAAAGTTTGCTGTGATCGTTCTCTGGACAACCAGCACACTCATCTTCTGACCTCTGCACCACCTCCAGATGTAATTTTGCTCCACAGGTTCCTCTACACTAGAGGGTTCTGAGGTTGAGAACCAAGGCTTGGATTGTCTCACACAGGAAGTGTAACGCTGACACGTCTCTGAAGGGATTGTGGGTAGTTCAGTAAATGTTCATTTAGGACTGAGATGGCTGAAGCTTACATGTTCTTATGGATTTTACAGTAAAATATTCTTCACATTGAGCTTCACATTTCTGTCTCGCTTACTTTCTCTTTGTTTCTGATCTAACAGCATTTGTTCATAATGAGATTCCTACAGGACGGGAATTCCAGGGAGAGACAGGCATCTGACTGTACATGCTGCTGGCTTTCGCTGCAGCCCACATCCTCTGAGACATGAGAATGAAGAAGAAAGAGAGGACAAGAAACACACACACATCAAGTATTGCTAAAGCACAGGCTACTGCCTATTGCTTCTTTCAGTCATCCCTTACTATAGGGGTGCAGTATTTTCTATTTACCTCTCGTTTCTGTTGAAATAAGCTTTGAATTAGATGTGACCTTAAAGGAATAGTTCACTAAAAAATTTAAAAGAAAATTTACTCAACCTCAGGCCGGCCAAGATGTAGATGAGTTTGTTTCTTCATCAGAACAGATTTGGAGAAATTTAGCATTAGATCACCTAGTCACCAATAGATCCACTGCAATGAATGGGTGCCGTCAGAATGCACAAATAGCTGATAAAAACATCACAATGATCAATAATAATAATAAGTCCATAATAATTTTTCCTCCCGTTTCCATCCCTGTTGTCCTCTCACATCAAAATCCACTGACATATATGTTTAGAATGGTTTTGTATTATGTTCACTTTTAAATGGTGCTTGATCTGTGCATTTCTCTTCTGATTCAGATGGTTTTTTGTCTGGAGAAAGTAATATTATGGATAGAGGACTTAATGGTTAACATTAAAAACGTCTTAATAACGGATTTGTTTATTTCTCCAAATCTGTTCAGATGACAAAACAAACTCATCTACATCTTGGATGACCTGAGGGTGAGTAAATTTTAAGGAAAATTTAATTTTTGGCTGAACTATTCCTCTTGATTCTCATATATGCCAGTTGGAGGAGATGAATAATAGTGTCACGGGATGCTGCGAGAGCGCCGCAAACGCAGGTATAACCTCAATTTAATAAACAAAAAGCAGACACAGTCCAAAAACGGAAACAGATCAGACAGGATCTGAAAAACAACTCAAACCGAAACTGGAAAGGGATACAAATACGGCAACAGAAGGTGCTTGCATCCACAACCTACAAACAAATACAATTAATACAACCAGACAGAGCAGCGGGAGTGTGGTGTATAAATAGTCCATGACAATGGGGAACAGCTGGGAGTGTAATATGTGACAGGTGTGTGTGATCTGTGACAGGTGTGTGTAATATGTGACAGGTGTGTGTGATATGTGACAGGTGTGTGGAGTTAGGGGAATAGAGTCCGGGAGGTCGGGAGATGGTGACCTCTGGTGGTGAAAGGAAGAACTGCTGGGCCCGGACTCATGACAAATAGTTTGTTTAGATGTTCTTCTAAAGTCCTACCCTTAAAGTCTATAAAAAAAGCACCCATGTGAACTAGTAATTTGTGTCTTATGGGTCATTGTCCTTGCAGTCAACGATATCCAACTAAATAGATGCATTTAGATACAATAGTGCATGCGTTTGTGTGAATATGATTTACTTTATGACATACGAATACACAGTGTTGTGGTTGTTCCAGTTATACATGGAAGCAAGAGAAACTATTGACATGTCTGGGTTGGTCGTGTATGGGTGTGCTTTACAGGCCCAACTGTGGTGCTTTATGTGAAAAAGCTTCCCCTTTCCCTTTCTCCCTCGCTTATCCTCTGATGAGCAGGCGTGTGTCACCCAGAACGAACATGTTTAATTTCCTGTCAGCACTGGGTGTCTTCATTTTTTTCTGTTAAAGCACAATGCACACGCAGAACCTTGTCAGCCATTTTCATCTGCGATTTCCCCAAGGCCTGTTCCTCTTTTCTGTCTCCTCCCTCAATCATATGGATTCATTAGCTGGGGGTTTAGAGTTTAAAACCCTCCTTCTTCTCCTCCTCTCTTTCCTCTACTTTGAAGGAGAACCTCCTGAGATTCCTACCACTGGTTAAGATATTGAATCCGACAGTTTAAGCTGTACTATGGAGTGACGTTGTCAGTAAGCTTATGATACCAATAAACAAGCGTAGTTCTCTGTAAACAATAAGAATTTACAATGGCCTCAAAAGTATTTGGACATTTTTGCAATGCTTTTATGAATGTGATTGTAATACATAAAATATAATACTGACTAGTGGGGTCAGTAAGGTATTTTTTTAAAGAAATTAATAATTTTATTCAGCAAGGACACATTCAATTGATCAATAGCAATAGAAAAGACATTTATAAATTTAAAACAGATTTCTATATAAAATAAATGCTGTTTCCCATGAAATTTTTTGAATGCATACATGCGTTTGTGATTAGACTTTTGGTGTGACTTTTTTTTTTGGTCACTACATAATTCCCATACTTTCATTTAGTTTTAATGACTTTATTATTATTCTGAAATATAAAAATAGTAATATTAAGAATGTGTAGGTGTATCCAGGTGTGACTATAGTGTATCATAAAACCTCTTGAAACTACACACATTAGTTTCCTTCTGTATCAGTGGGTTATGATGTCTTGCGTTATGAATATGTTACTCTGTACGGA
This sequence comes from Barbus barbus, assembly GCF_936440315.1. NCBI lineage: Eukaryota > Metazoa > Chordata > Actinopteri > Cypriniformes > Cyprinidae > Barbus > Barbus barbus. Next base: position 22,258,674 of record NC_136757.1, read on the forward strand.
GGCAGTGAGTGATCAACATATGCTTGAGATGTTCTTTGGAATTCACTTGATCATTTTTATTATGCCACATTGTTGTATTCGTGTGTGTCTGTGTGTGTGTGCATGTAGGTGAAACTGAGAGGTTTGTATGTGAGTGTGAAGTGTATGTGTATGTGTGTGTGTGACTGTCGCCTGGGGAGATGGCAGTGTTTCGTGTGCATATTGAGGCGCGCTGCTCCCATATGATGATTTATTACTTCTTTTAGAGATCCTGCCTGGCATTTAGTGGAGTCATATTGAAACCCACACACCACCAAAACAAGCTCTGACACTTAGATCTGCTATGCCACATGCAGAGACTGTGAGTGTGTGTGTGTGTGTGTGTGTGTGTGTGTGTGTGTGTGCGTGTCTGAGAGAAAGATTGTTAATTATAGTAGTTCTGGGCCTGGTAGAGCCCATCTTAACTTTACACCAAGTACTGTCCTCTCATCTGTAGAGGGTCTCATCTGTAAAAAGTTATAAAGTAGTACATTTGTTTCATCTTTCTCTTTTTTCCCCTCTCTCTGGTTCTCCAGAGGGAAACAGACAGTAGGTAATAGGTATGAAGAAAGATCCAGGCTCTGGTGTTCCATACTAGGAGTGCAGCAGTCCATAGTAGGTATACCAGAGGTCAGAGTCAATTTCAAAAGGAGCATTTACTCTATATCCAGTCCACACCTTCACACTCTTGATCATAAAGCCACGCTGTTAATGTGTGTGGTCAGATTTTATCAACAAACACCCCCTCTACCTTTGTGATTCCCCCAGTGGACAATGCTTTTAAAGATATGGGGGTTCGGGTTCTGCTTGGAGATTACTGGCAAGGATTTCATGGACCAGTAGGATGTTCACTAAGCAACAATGTCACAGAGATGATGGTGCATGTTGTATATATAACTAGTGATGCTCCTTAATGCTTATGCGTGTTTGAACAAATCCCTAACCCTAAGTAAATTTCTAATTGTGTGTGGACATGGATTATATTGTATTTCAAATCATGCAGCATGTCAGGGAGATGTGTGCGCTTACAGTACCTAGCTATACTTGTGATAGGACTGAATGCCTGTTCACAGCAAGAATACCTATATCGCATGCTGCAGTTAAATCGTCTGCTGTTTAAAGTCATTTGGATTCTGATTGACTGTCAGTTTTTATCATTAATCAAAACTGTGCAAAACTACATATTTTCAAAAACAACTAGCTGTTGGGTTGCCCGAATGACTGGTAGACTGACTTGTATGTAAAAGCCCTGTATTTAGGCTAGTTTATAGGTTCAAAAGCGTTTACAATAATGCATGTATGGAACTTTCTTCCTTCTGAAATTCAAATAAATGATCAAATAATAAATAAAATGACTTAAACGCCCTCTCAAATGATAAATCAGATGCTTGAATGCAATTTTATTTCTGCATTTGGGGAGGAATATATCATAATCATAATTAAAATTATAATTCAATGATTAAATGATAAATCAAATGTCAAAATCAACATCACAAATGAAGAATGAAATGCTCAAATTGAAATAGCAAAAGACAAAACAAATAGTCAAATTAACATCATAAATCATAAGTCAAATGTTTAAGCTGACAAAAGTATCAAATAGTGTTTCATGTTATGTTGTTATAGTTTATGCTTCATCAAATGAGGAAATTAAATTCCATTTAACATTTCATTCATCATTTGAGCTGCCATTTTGAGATGATTGATTTATTATTTTATAATTTGAGCATTTGATTTATCATTTTAATTTTGTTAGGTAAGAAACTAAATGTTTTTCAGAAATGCAAAGGTCTAGAGATACCTTTTTACTTTGAATTTTTTAACTTAATGGGGAATGAATGAATAAATACATACATAAAACAAAAAAAGTAAGACAAATGTAGATAAACACGTCGTCCTTCCAAAATGATGTTGTTGGATGGCTAGTTGACAAATGCTATCAGTTCCTAACATCTAGGGATCAGAGTATCATAAAAATTTGTGGATGGGCTCTGTTGACTTGGGCCTGTAATACACCTCCTAGCAACCACTGAAATCACCTTAGCTACTGGATAGTAATGTGCTAAAAACACTCAGAACACTGCATAGCAATTCTTTACTGATCTTCCTACATCCTATAGTAGCATAGTGGCATGACTTTTGCATGCGCAACCACCATCTAGACAATGTATAAATGTAGCTGTATGTGTTACTGTATGTGCCTGTACTGTATGTCCCTCTGTTGATGTATTATTTATAGAGGTTGACCTCATCCTGTAGGCCTTCAATTACGCTTCTACCGCAGCTAACTTGATCTCTACAGCACCTGGTCTCACCCTCTCATCTCAGGCCATTAAGTGTGTGTTTCTGTGTACATCTGTGAATGTGTGTGTGTGAAGCTTTACAGATCTTTGCATTCTCTTCCATTCCCTCCCATCATGCTTTGTCCTGCCCTCACCTCGTCTTTGTGTGTGTTTGGATTGGCAGTGATAGCTATCTCACCCCTCTGTACAGACAGACAATGCTGTCTTACTTACCAGTAGCCCTGCGGTCCACAAGTACAGCTTTATTCTCTGGAGGAAGTGAAGTCACTGTGTTTACCTGTGTTCTTAATGCACTTCATACAGATGTGGTGAGGTATATGCACTTTTAGTTTTGGTCCACCAATTTATGAATAAGTGTTTGAATCATGCATTCAACCGATACGTTCAAAATCACCAAAACTAGTGACTGGTTGAATTTTAAATAGTATACAATTCAAAACTTTAGGGTCTGTACAATTTGTATATTATGTATGTTATGCTCACCAAGGCTGCAATTTTTAGATTAAAAATTAAATATTATTACAATTTAAAATATGTATCATTCTAATATGCTGATTTGGTCCTTAAGAAATATTTCTTATTTATGTTGAAAACAGTTCTTCTACTTAATAATTTTATGGAAACATACTATTGTTTACAAATATATTATAAAGATAATATAGGCAAGAATAATTAGAGAAGTATTCCAGTATGCTTTTAAAATTTCATTGACTGTCTGTATGAGTGAGTCTTTGAAATATTATCACATATGAGATATGAAATATTCTCACTCAATTCCAACACACTGGAACACAAGTAATGTGTGTTGTTTGGAGATAGTAAATTCTGTTATGGCTTCATTGGAATTATTTTTGTAGACAGAGAGACTGGCAATATTGTGTCTAAAATGCAAAATTACTCACACTCACAATTATGCTGCTGGTCTGAATCTCAGCATGGCCTGCAACATAAAATATTTTCTGAAGTCACAATATAGCTTTGTGTAAGGAAAAGACCAAAATGTAGGCCAACGCTCACAAAAAAAACAGGTCCTTGACACAATCAGGAGAGAAATTATGTCATGCATGAATTGTTATTTTGAGTTGGATCTTTTCTGTTCAACCCCAAATAACTGATCACAGAGAAGATTGTAAGGAATATTTTACTTTGATTTAACATATAATATTAACTTAAATGTCTGTCTGTTCCTCACACAACACTTTCTTGTGCCATCAGAAGACTTGGAATATAGTGATCAAAACATATGAACTACATTTACATTACACTTTTTGTAGCTTGATAGCACATGGACATTGTATGTATGGTAAACAGTAGCACGACCACTCATTTTTCTGTTCCATTGAAGAAAGTCAAGTTTGGAGTGAACCTTTTAAGTACTGAGCATCTCTTTTTGCTATATAGAAAGAGAGACAGAGATGGACAGAGAAAGTAGTAGACAGAAATGCCTGTTTGTGTTCTTGTAATGTTTGTAGGTCTGCAATAAGGTGGGAGCTTGTGCAGAGGGAGAATTGCTTTTGTTAATTGATGTGAATGAAATTGACACCCCGGTCAACACTCTCCAGTCTTATTCCCAGCTGCCACACACAAGCCAATCAATGCCCATCATTATCCGCCAGCAGCAACCTCATGTAATTAAACTCTTCCCGGAGCAGTCTTTATTTTCAGCTCGCTGCCATGAGAGCATGTGCAGTCCCATAGCAGGCCTGATCAGAGATCAGCGCCTTTCCCCTCTTGTGAAGTACATTGGATAGAGCCATGTCTGGGTCAGCTCGGGTCTTAAAGAGAGCTTTCTTTAGAGCAGGACCGCATGGCCCATTAAAATTTCATCTCCTCCCTCGGGCTTCCAGACCAGCTTCCACCTCCCCCGTCCCACGTCACCCGAGGATAGTTCTAATCTAATCAAAAAACTGCACTTTCCTGTAGAATTTCTTCAGCCGTTTCGTGTTTAGTGTAGCTGACAAAAAAAAAGCATGTAGCACAGAGTACTTAAAGAAATTAGAAGGAAATTGAAACAAGTAAAGGAAGAAAAGTTGAAGACTGGCACTCTGCCTAGTCTCCCAGCTATTGCTGTAGCCAAGACAGAGAGATGAGCTGTCCATTGTCCTGAAATCATGAAATCACCACCCCCGCCACACAGCGAGATGAATTAATTCATCTGGAGATCATTTTACCCTTTGGGGAGTCTAATTTCGGCTGCAGGACAGTTTTGGCACCTGATAAAATTATGAGGGAGAAAAGGTGAGGCAGGTGAAAGAGAGGGTTTCTTTACCTTGTTTATGCCACAAATGTACACGAGACACTTCTAAGCACTGTAGGTCTGAGTGAAAAGGCTTCAAGGGCCCTTTTCAAAGAGGCTTCTGCCTCTTTAGCTGATATTTTCTTCTCCGAGATGCGTATAGCGTGGGAAAGGAATGTGACACACTGCATGTGAAAGATACCGAGTCACTGCCTCCTCGGCACACTCTGCCGCCAGCCACTTTTATATTTATTTTCTCTCCGCACACACACACTTAGTTTGGCGCTCGTCTTTGATACAATTCCAAGAGCTGTCAATCAGCCTTCATGTAATGCTTGGCTGAGATGGAGAGGAGGAGTTGGATGTGTAGCCGTGCTCTTCCACAGTATTAAATGTACACTTTGAGTGCCAAAACAGATCAGGTAGAAATTACAAACTTTGCTTAGAAACTTGGGTTTAACTGAGCTGAACTGAGTGTAGTGGAGTGTGACTGTGTGCTATAGCTGACTTTAGTTACACCAGGCTTGATGCAACAAGTATCCAGTAGCAAGCAAGCACCTTGTCTGTTCAAACTGCTGCGTGACGTGACACTGTCTGAAGCAACGAGACTGTTTTATGTTTAATGTATAGTTTATGCTGATTTTGAACCACTAAGATTGCACAAGGCCTGGGATATTCAGTGCAAAGTTGTAAAGACAACCAAAAAAAATTCAAATTAGGGCCATTGATCAAGGTAATTTTGTTTTATTTATAGTGTAAGTGCAGTCTATATGTCTGCACTTTGCCAGCTGCTCTGTTTCTAGTACTTCTTTTTTTTTTTTCCTAATGAAAATTCCACTAGTTGTGTCTCACATAGAACCAGGATTCCCATGGTCATAGAAAATCAGGGAATTTTCAGTCATGGAAAAAGTAAGTTGGTAGATTTCCATAGTGAATGTATGTTTTTCTGTTTATGTTCTAGAATATATAAAGGGATAGTTTAACAAAGAGATGGTCAATTTTGCATTTGCAGATGGTTTACCCAAAAGTAATGGACCTTCCTTTTCTTTTCTTTTCTTTTCTTTTCTTTTCTTTTCTTTTCTTTTCTTTTCTTTTCTTTTCTTTTCTTTTCTTTTCTCAAAAATCACAAATTAATGGTCATGGAAATTTGTTGGTTAAAAGAAAATAGTGGGAACTCTAAAGAAAAATAAGTAGATTATTATAGAATGTTATTGGTTTTGTTGAAGAAGGTTTAAATTACATAGTTTGATTTGGGGATAAAGGAATTTTTATTTTTAGTTTAGTTCTGGTGATATTTGTAGCATATGAATAGTTGATCTCGATTGGCCAGGCCAGCTTTATTATTATTATTGCTATAGAGCAGTACAGTAGATGCTACTTTTCAGCCTGTACATCTTCTTTTCTCTCTGCTTCTCTGATTCACTCTCACCTTCAATGTTCTTTGTTTTCCTCACTGTCTCAGAGAGCTCTGTCCAAACTTTCAAGTGAAATCATAAAGGAAGCAGCACACAGGTCTGGCTCCTCACACAGAATTTGTGTACCTTTTGCTTTTCATTCTCTGTGTTTCTGTTTCTTTAGATCCATAATTGGAAATTTCCACTCCTGAGCTGTCAGTTTCTCACACCGTGTGCTCCCTGCATGCTCTTTTTAAGCCTGCTGAGGCAAATGGAGCATTGTCTCCAGTGTACGAGAAGATTTGGCCTTGTTCTCTATCTAGATTGAATATCTGCCTTGTTTTATTTTTTTCCCTTGTGCCATAGATTGAAAATCACACGTTGAACATGGTATCTCATTGTGTATGTGTGTGAATGTGAATGTGTGTTTATGTATGCACACTCTCGTGTCTCCCAGTCACAGTATTTGAAAAGGTGACAGATAAAAAAAATTAAAAAAAGGTTATGAATCAGTCAAGCACTTGACAATATTCAACAGGAATGTTCCTCCCAATGCTGCGTTAATAAAAGAAACAGCATGTGGCAGTGATTAAAGTGGTTGAAATTTCATTCCACCCTCCTTTCTCACACACTCACAAAACCCAGGCCTCCGTCAGTGCCGACACACACTGGAAAATGAGTTCTTGTAGGGTTTTTTGTAATCTTTTCCAAACTTGAGGGACATTAATAGAACGTGTAGTTATCTGCAGCTGCAAATCTGTTGCTGTACAGATCCTTTCAGACTTTTGAAATTACAAGCGGTATGTCTAATCTCAATTTACAGACTTTATGCAGACAACATGTACATACACAACATATTAGGTTATTAGTGGATTTATTTTCAGATATAGTGAAAGAGTTTGACATATCTTAAAATGAATAAAAGCAAGTTTAGCAGTTGCTATAATAGATAATCAAATTCACTTTACTTTTTTAATATAAGGTGGAAGCAAACTTTTCAAATGAAGAGATAGAGAATTCTGAAGAAGACAGTTCGCTCTCATAGTGTGTCAGTAACTCTATGTTCAAGATAGAAGATAGCACATATTGAGTTTTGTCTTTCCTTTAACCTTGTGTTCTGATAATGGAATATTTAAAAAGGAAATTAAAATCGCGACAAGAACAGTGGGGACAGGAATAATAACAGCACCATCCGAAGATGCGATCATTGCTTTTAAAATACTAATCCACACGAATCAGAGACTTCAATAAAAATCCGCTGTGGTTGTGTGCATAAAAATGTTTCTTTCTGGTGAATTAGTGGTAGACAAGTCACTGTAGAGAAATTCTGAATTAATGTTATTTTTTTCCATTAATTATATGCATTTTGTATTATTATTATTTTTTTCATTCAAGTTATTTTTCAATAATTTATTTATTAATTTAATGTAGCTAAAAAAATAGTGGAACCTTAGTTTGTGTCTTCAATGTCTTTCATTATAAATAATGTCTTTATTAAAATTTTACATTTATCTAATTTAATGTAACTGAACAATAATATTTACACTTTGAAATTAAATGTTTTATTTAATTCTTACATGCATATATGAAGAGTTCATTTGCAAAAATAGTTAGCTCCGTTTTTAACAATTTCCTTGTGCATTCCAATTATCTCAATCAAACTGCAGTTGGGTTGTTTTGACTGGGTAAAAAAAAAAAACAAGCTAACTAACACAATAAAACACAATAAAAACATGATAACATAATAAAAAACATGATTTTTGAAAATCTGTTTTTGCAAATAAACTCTTCATATATTAATGATGTTTAGTTACACTTTGAAATGTCTTTAGGATGATATGAATGTATGTTTTTATATAACCTTACACTGTAAATACTTTCCTCCTACTTTAACTTAAAAACTTAAATTCAGTTGCTGCGTTAAATGTTTAATTTCAACTTAAATTATATTAAACTGACTTAAACTGAAAAAAAAAAGTTTTAATGGAAAAACATATGTTGACTTGGCTTATTGATCATATCATTTTTTTTTTTTTAGTGTATGAATGTTAAAACAGCTACCTTTAGTAATGAATTGGTTATGGTACAATACTTGTTTTGACTGTTTGGTGCCATGTAGACTGAAACTGACAGGTTGCCTCATATTTTGTCAACTCACACTCAAAAGGCAAAAAGGAGGCGTCCCGTTAGACGTCAGGAATATTAAAGAGGTGAGAGGTGCCTTGTGAGTGATGGGTAGACGGGCACTGAGTGACCCTGCCAATCAGGTGAGCAGTGATTTTAAAGAGGCCTTTTACTGTCACAACATTTACAAACAGTCTCTGTCTCTCTCTCTCTCTCCCACCTTACAAGTGTCTTTGGCAGTATTTTACCTTTTGTTTACAGCAGAGACTGTGAACATAATGCTTTGCATTTAGCAGATAAAGCATGTCAGCATTGTTTCTGATGTTTATGAAACAAAACATCGACAAAGTCCAGCTTCTCTGTTAGTCGCTCATTTCATTTCATACCAGATTAATTAAAAATAATCTGCATCGGGTGAAAACCCAATTGAATTTTAAGAGGCTGCCCAAGTTAATTAGTTTCCTCTCTGTAAAGCTTGCAGAAATAGAGATTATGTCTTCTCTCTCCCACATACACTCTAAAGGGGAACAGGAGGAGATGCATGCGGTTTGCATATGTGCTAGAGTTCTTGTTAGCAGCGATGCTAATTAACAGGAGATAAGGAAACGGAGGTGAGAATCCTGGAACAGAAATAAACCTGTGAGTTTTCACAAGCAGCTGCTTTTTTTCCCCCAAACAAGCGACAAGCTTTTCAAATCAGCTTGATGTCAAGTCCAATGCAGTTCATTCTCCCAGTCTTTACAGAGTTGAAACCTGACGTGTTATGGGAAGTCTTTCCTTTCCTCGCTCACGCACAAGTATGCTCACACCTCACATCCATATTTTTCCCTAATCTGTCAGAGTTACTGAAGTATTACATATACTTGTGTAGAAATGCAATTTGTCCAGTAGCATAGTGTGCTTGTAACTGCAGGATTAACAATTCAGTAGTTTTAATTCCACGTTTAGCAGTACCTGTAATAAGTTATTTTCCTTTTGAATGGTTAAAGAGTCTGAGCTGGATGCTTGACATCCACAAATGTTCTTTTTGTCTGTGTACACCTGTGTGTTGGACTCTGACCATTAAAGAAGAAAGATAAAAGACTAAAACATAAAAGGAGATAGTTAAGATAAAGATGGGACTCCAGCTGCCCTTCATACTTCACTGTTAGCTGTCTGTTTTTAATGTCCCAGCATTTAAAGTCAACATGAAATCAGTTTTGACCCTATCTGCTTGCACATCAAGACCTGAAGCATGTATTGCCCAAGATTTAACTGCATGTTGTTTCAAACAACAAAACATTCATAAATATTTGCCAATAAACTGTAAACTATTGTTCAAATGTTGGTAAGTTTTTTAATGTTTTAAAAAAAAATTATCTTATGCTCATCAAGATTGCATTTATTTGTTCTAAAATAAAGTAAAAACCTTAAAAATGTGAAATATTGTTACAATTGAAAATAATTTAGCTTTAAATATATTTTAAAATGTGATTAATTTCTGTAATGGCAAATCTGGACTTTCGACAGCCAGAAATCATCGTAATATGCTTATTTAGTGCTTAATGTGTAATCATTGTTTTGTTTGTTACTTTTTTCAGGATTTTTAATGAATGGAAAGTTCAAAAGATTTTTATATGTATCAATGTAAAAATATTATGCATTAATAAATTTAAAAAAATGTATAATGCCTCTAAAACGTTTTGGCTGACAGTTTTATTCTGGCATTGAATATCCTGTTTCACTTGAATTATGTCAGATTGCAGAAGTACAACGGGTTGCAAGTTTCATGTTGAATTCGAAAGCTGTATAGCTCATATTACAGAACCTCTATAGATTACATATCTTTATACTTCATGTTATAGGAGCAGGTAAGCCAAATCCAATAAATATGATACAGTAATCTTCTGATGAGGGAAAAGACTGCTGGAAAAAGTAATTCAAGATGAGTTGTGGTGGTTTAGTCTGTTGATTTGAGTTTATTACCAGCATAACGTCTTCTGGTAAAAGCTGGCTGATAAAGAAATCTGCAGCTGGTTGCAACAAACCCTGAAAGTGATCAAATTTAGGCAAACATTTAGCGATAATTAAGTGTTTTCTTCACTTGTTGCAACTGGGAACAGAGTATAATATGTGATGGGATTTGCGTAGGTTTCTGCACAGTAAAGTCTGACTCGTTTACAATAGTTCACAATGTCCATGGACTTCTTATTACTCACTGTTGCATTTACTCTCAACATGTACTTAAATAAAAAGGTCCCTCTATGAATCAGCATATCCCATCCAATACGTTAACATAGTCTCCTTGGCCTGTCGAACAAAGACTCATTGTGACCCATTGATCTCTGCTGTTAGAAATGATACTGTTGCAATTCCCTAGATTGATCAGCAGTGAACACAGATTGACAGCTATACGTCCTGAGAGCGATGGATATTGGAGAGTTTGTTTTGAAGAGGGTGAGATGTGCAGTCTGCATTTTTATGTTAAAATAGCTTAATATCGCTGACCGTAGGTTTTTAGTTCAGATTATTAGTATTCAGATTCCTAATCTATTTTTAGCTCACATAATAGGTGCTCTGCAGCCGAAATGATTTGCTTTCTATACTATAGCTCCTCATATACATAGGTGCTCAGAGCTCAAAATGCAGCAGCTTTATAGCTTAAATGATCATGGACCTGTAGCTCCCCGTAGTGCGCTCTCATATTTTAATCATTTCCTAGACTCATTTCTTGAATTAACTCTTGAATGTTTTGAGTCATAGTAGCAAAACGCTTACTAAGGTACATTGATTTGCAATGCTCACCCTGGGACGAGGTGTATTGAAATCCCATTGCTGAGTCAGTCATCTCAAACAGATTCAATCAAAGCCATCAATGCTTTGTAATTAGTTCACACCCCCTCAACCACCCCCCTGCCCATTCAGCAAAGGTGAATTAACCAGACGATCGGTAGAACATCTAAGATAATAAGCATTTACCGCTAGCTACACTGTGAATATCTCTTTTCATTAAGGACTGTCTTAGACAGCCAGGATGCCGATTTCTGTGATTATAATCGGAGAATTGGTATCAGCTTCCCGTACCCTTCCTGATACCCCCCCCCCCCCCCGCTTTCTCCCTCTCTCACTTTCGTTTCACTCCGCTCTTTCAGAAGGTCATCTCTGGAATTGGAAAGTGCACTCTGCGAGCCATCGAGATGCACGTCTGCGATATGCCAGCATCTATCTAATCTTGTATCAGCCACTGTAACGAAGTACAAACACAAAGTCCTGAGATCAGATGGGGAGCTTGCAAGGCAGATTTTTTCCCCTCCTCAAGGACTCAGTGTATGTCTGGGAGGCTGAGAAGACCTAATTACTTCCAGACGCATGCTTCCATTACATACAGAAAAGCTACATTTTTCTTTTCCTTTTTTTAATAAATCTTTTTTTTTATTTTTATAAATCAGCCTTAAAGAGATGGTTTACCCAAAATGAAAATTATATCATCATTTATTCACCCTCATGTCATTCCAAACTTGTATGACTTTCTTTCCTTTTCAGAACACAAAAGAAAGTATTCTGAAAATGTCTAAGTGTTTTTTTTTTTTTCTCTGTACGTACAATAGAAATCTGTAGGGTCCGTTGTTGTTTAGACCCAACTGACTTTTGAAATGTCTTCTTTTGTGTGTTCCCAAAAGAAAGTAAGTCATATGGGTTTGGAATGACATGAGGGTGAGTAAAGGATGATTGTCATTTTTAGTGAACTATTCCGTTAAGGAAACCCTGCATAATTACTGTAGCTGTTTTTGGATGTGTTTATTAGATGGTTCTCACATTCAAAAAAAGCGAGATGAAGTGATTTGTCTAAAATGCAAGGGTCCCAAGATGCATTTATTAAAGGTTGAAGTCATTTTAACTTAATTTTAACACATTGTCTAAAAATGCTGTGTCAGTTGTATAAAAGTCACTGTTGTATAAAAAGTGAAAATAAATACATAATCAATGCTGCTGTAATATTAAAATGCTGTTTTTGGCTGTCAGGGTGTTACTATGTGGTTCTAGGTGGTTTTTAGGGTGTTCAGGCTGGTTACTTGCCAGCCCAAGTCAAAAGAGCCCACCCCAAAACATAAAATTCTATGTCTGATTGCCACACGATTTTGAGGGATATTAATCATGCCTGTAGCACAAACTGTTTCATTTGTTCAAATCACCAACTTAAGCGATCTGAGCAATAGTAATAGTGATGTTTTACACACTTGTTTGGTCTCCTTTTGGATTCTCCGCCTTCGTGAAGACATCTGTCTTGATTCTGTGACTGGCCTCTTTGGCTTTTACCTTGTTAAGCAAATGAGCGGTGCAGAAACCCGCTGCAGTTTGCTGCACTTACAAAACGACTGTGAGTAATTGTATGCGATCTAAATAAAAGGCCTCTCTCTTTATTTCTCCTTCTGTTCTCTTCTATCTCTCTCGTTTCCCTCTCTCTTTTCTCAATGATAAGGCTGCAACATAGACTCTGAGCTCTTAAATGAAAGGTACTTATTGTAATTGAACATCTGAAATAGTGTTTTATTTACAACAGAGGGGCGGTAAAGAGGAATTAGCATCTCTCTTGCACAAAGGCCCCTGGTTGGTTTTTATGGACTTGCTTATGTAAAGCTTTAGAAGATTGTGCTGAGCAGATTCATGTTAATGACGGTCAAGGTCGTACAGACTAAACAAAGTCATGATAAAAGAACCCTGACTAGCAGATTTCACTTTCGTTTGAAATAAGCCGGAGCCCTTGGATGATTCAAAGACATGCTAATTCAGCTAATGCTAACATGTTATTATCTCACTGCAGACATATTTTAAAATATACACATTTTTCTTCAGAAATGGAGGCTATTTAATGTGTTTTTTTTGTTCTCCAAAGTTAGCAATGAACTACCTTCAAAGTGCTGAGCAGAAAATGAATGTCATTGCTGTGAAAGGAGACTGGTATTTATCACCGCAGATGATGCGAAACAAACCAACCAAGCTTCACTAATGTACGGACAACGGCTCTAACAGCAGTTAGCATGCTGCTTGTTAGCCGCTTCCAGCCTGCATTAGCGAGGATGCATAATGTCAGACAGGAGTGTTGCCACAGATAGCCTCCAACAAAACAGAGAAAAATACCTGTGACTTTTCCAGCTTGATTATAATGCTGCTGTTTGCTCTCCCTCAACTAATCAAATCCATTGTACTGCAGTCAATACGATTCCACGGTCGTCAATGTGATTATGCTAATTTAGTGGCGAAATGTCACATTTATCCACGCGCAACAGCACCCGGGCGAGGCAAAGTCACTCCAACATTTAGATATTTGAAATTCCAGTCAAAGCGGGGAAACTTTATGCACAGAAGTGATTATGCGAAATTGAAGGTTTGGGGAGCAGATAGCTTGAAGATGATATTTAGTGGACAAAAATAGCAATGAAGTTGATTGAAATGGGAGGTAATTATATCTGTCTCGAAATGTAAGTCAGATTGAATCCTGTTTGTCATTTATTTTAAACGCTTTCTCAGCCCGTCTTGTTTGGATGAGGCAAATTCGTCTGGGGGGGGGGGGTCTTATCATAAATAAACCATACAGAGGATTGTAGTGACAGAGAAAGAGAGATGGATGGAAAGAGAGAGGGAGGGTGGAGGAGGAGAGGCCTTGAGTGTGATGCATTACAAGCCAGTCCACTGCCCTCCACCTGAAGCACTAGCCAATATTTAATCCCAATAGTCTATTATCCAAGAGGGACACACACACACAAACACTCAGAAACACACTCCCACCCTCCATCTGCTTTCCCATCACCGCTGTCCACACAAGGACAGCAATGAGAGGCCATCATCCTGTGAGACTGTGTGCTCTCTAGATAAGGAATCGCACACACTCAATATGTCCTCTCAGCTTGACAGTAGTACCCTCATTAGCTAGTGTGTTTTCAGATAACTAATATGTGGGTAAAAAGTCATTACATATGTTTTCAAAGTATTTTATATGCTAATGTGGCTTAAATTAAAATGATTTCCTCTGCTTATACCATTTATATGCATTGTTCTACTCTAGTGTGTTTTACATATTTTTTATTTTCATACTCTCTCAGAAAATAAGTACAAAATTGTCCCTGGGGCAGTAACCTAAAGTTCAAAAGCTAAACTGTGCATTTTTGTACTTTATTTACCCCCAAGGTACATATTATGTGACCCTGGACCACAAAACCAGTCATAAGTAGCACGGATATATTTGTAGCAATAGCCAAAAATACATTGTATGGGTCAAAATTACAGATTTTTCTTGTATGCCAAAAATCATTAGGATAGTAAGTAACGATCACATTCCATGAAGATATTTTGTAAATTTACTACCGTGAATATATCAAAACTTAATTTTTGATTAGTAATATGCATTGCTGAGAACTTCATTTGGACAACTTTAAAGACTTTTAAAGGTTGCACTTTATTTTACAGTACGTGAAATTACACCTAAGAAAGTACTGGTAATATAAGGTAACTACATGGGGTAGGTTTAGGGGTAGGGGTAGGTTCAGGGTTAGTACCTAGTTATTAACTAGTTATTGTAATTACTATAATAAATACATAGTATGTACATGAATAACAAGACTGTAAAATAAAGTGCTACCCTTTTAAACATGTTATTTATACTTGTAACCCCTTGTTGGTTATGGTTGTTATTGTTTCTTGGAATGTTGGTTTTTATCTATGTTTATGTGGAGTTTTACTATGCAATGTAATGTTGATCAGTATATGTGTATGCGGGCTCCAGGGCTAGACAAATTTCCCCATTGGGGACAATAAAGTGTATTGAATTGAACTGAATTAAAGGTGATTTTCTCCATATTTTGATTTTTTGCAGTCAGATTCCAGATATTCAAATAGTTGAATTGTCCAAAAATTGTCCTATCCTAACAAACTATACATCAATGGAAAGCTTATATTTTCAGCTCAAAAAATACCCTTATGACTGGTTTTGTGGTCTAGGGTCACATATTAGTACATTGAAAGGTTACCACCCTAGTGACTAGTGAAGTTTTTTTTATTTTATGAAAGTGTATGGCTTCACTTTGATCCCAATTTGTGTTACAGTATGCAAGCGTAAGTGTGTGTTGTTCCACACGGCGCTATTCGGCTGCCAATTTGGCATTGCGTGATATGCACGATGACAGGGTGAGGAGGCCATTGGAAAGGTTTTCTTGTGATACTTTATCTCAACACATTTTATTTATGGTGAGTGTGTGTGTGTGTGTGTGTGACAACACAATTGGTTTCCATTCTGACCCTGTCCCTCTACTTGTCAAGGTAATGTACACATTTATTGTTAGTGCTCCAAGGAGAATGATGCCTTTTGCCCACTGAGTGTGTAGTAATGTCATCTTTCACTTGACCTTTTGGACTCAACCAATGATACATGATTGAGGTGGCGCTATTTGTTTTAGCAACCAGTGACGTGGGGAAATTGTGTAGGAAATCTTTTAGAAAACATTTTTAAGACTGGAAATCAATACGTTTTTCCTGATTCCATTTGATTCTGATTCACAAACTCTGGATTCAATTAATCCCAATTTTAATTCAGTTCTGTTACGATTCATTTTGCTATATTTTAGTTACAGCATCTATACATTGTATTGTACTGTTAATTCAGTGAAGGATTCATCATACTGATTCAAATGATCATTTCTGAGTTATTTTTGAATGATTCTTTAAAAGAACTTGTTCAAAAGAGCTATTAGTTCTTGATTCAGATTACATTAGTTGTGCTGTGTTTTTGATTCACTTGAAATAACCAGTTCATAAGAGTGATTTGTTTGTAAATCAGATTACCCTGACTGTGCTGGATATTTTTGAATCACTATTAAGAACTTTTTCATGAGAGGCATTTATTTGTGATTCAGACTACATTGGTTGCACTGTATGCTTTTGATTCACTAAAAAGAACCAGTTCACAGTAGTCATTTATTTATGAATCGGACTACTTTGGTTGGGCAGTATGTTTTTGATTCACTATAAAGAACTGGTTCATAAGAGTTATTTGTTTATGAATCGTACTATATTGGTCTTGCTGTAGGCTATGTCATTGTGTGCAGCTCTTGAGATCAGCTCATTAGAAAGATGTGTTTTCTTGCCATTGTTTTGCAGAACACACTTTTTTTTCTCTTTTTTTTTTCTCATCACATTTAATTAGACCTGCCATCCACCCAGAACACACAAGCATCATGTTGGCTTTTTCTTCAGAAAATTAAAAATTTGCATCTCTAGCTTAATACCAAAGAACATTAATACTCTTTCTCCTTCTTGATCACTCTCTTTCTTCTTGCGATGCACATTGCACCCAGGCTGCAGTATAATGTCTTAATTGCGCCTGCTGCAGCCTCTTGCAAAAGTGCAAGTGAAACTTTGTGAAATTATGATTGCCTTTAATTATGCTGCATAATCACTGATATCCAGTCATGTATGCCATCTGCCTCTCAGCGGGCTATCTCTGCCAGCGCTGAAGTTATTGATGCCCTGTCACACCCAGGTACATCTTAATAACCCGTAAAGAAGCTCTGATCGCAGTGCCACCACACTGAGCTTCCATCTTCCTCCTCACTCATCACTTTATTATGTAACAAATCAGCCTTTCTGAAGGGAATTTGAACCGTGGGACTCTCTTCCTCGCAGCAACAGACGTGCACGTCTTGGTCTTTCATAGGGGGCTATTGATGAAGCAAACATTTCAATCTATACAGCCATGTGTTAGATCTGACTGGAGAAAATGAAGTAATTGTTTAATTTGTGTCGATGGAGAGTGCATGCACATTTGCTCTTCATGAGATTTATAAATTCCAGGAACAAGGAATTGCTTTTTTATTATGCTTTAATAACTAATGTTAGGGGAAAACAAAAGGGAATACATAGAATTTACTCATTTAATAAAGAAGAGGCCTTTAAATTGCATAGATATTTAATATTAATCATCATCAAACTCAGTTTTGAATCAGTATTATTGTATTTTGTTTAATATGTATTAGTATAATTTTTTTTAAGCATATTTTCCTTTAGCATAGATGTAATTTTTATTTTCTCCTGTCACCCTCAAAGCATCCTATAGCCCTACTTGACTCTTTCATGATTTCCTGCTATAAGGAATTCAGTTTAGATCAATTTTTGCACTGTGACTCGCCTTATTTGAATTGATGAACAACTACAATTGGAAATCCATTCAGTTTATGGTTCATTTTCACCTCTGACCTCTAATGCTCCTCTAGAGGTTGAGTAGGTTATACTCAAGGCCTTAAACTGGAATTGCCAGCTGTCACCTCTTAGCTGCAGGCTAGTTTACAGAGCTGTTTAAGATGCAAAGTTATTGATTTTAGTAAAACACTTGTGTGATATTTTCTGACTTTAATCTACATTACATTTCAGAAAATTGCTGTACAGGACATCTTAAGTCAACAGTGTATTTGCTGCTGTCTTTTAAAGGCAACAAAAATTCAAAAGTATGTATGTATATATATCAAAATGCGTGTTTTGGCAAATATCCTAGTAAACAGTCGGTTAGGCATATGTCTTAACATAAACAGTTGAGAAAGAAAACACGTGTGTATCAGTATATTGAATCCACGATAACGCATTCGATTTATCTGCGATATTGAACGCAATATTGCCTAGCTTGTCAGTGAACTATGGCTCTGTGTATTAACTGCCGCTCCATCTGAAAACAGGTGATTTACCACCAATCACGGAGCCGGCTTTACTGACGAGATGCGCATGAGAATCGCATGCCATTAATTGCACAGCCCTAGTATATAATATCGATATATCGATGATATACTCTTGAATCGAATCTGTCACGGTGCACACAGCAGGGAGGATCAAGGACACGCAGACGAGGATATAACTTCAAATAATAGTCTTTACTGATGACATCAAGGCAGGGCAAGACAAGGCAGGGCAAGACACAGACAGGAACACCGGGGAGTAACGAGTAGACCAGACCAAATCTAACTGAACAGACAGGACTATAAATACACAGGTTAATCATAGATAATTAGACGTACACGGCTGGACAAGAATTAACTAATAAACACATATAACAAGGACAGGAAACAAACCAAATATGGACACAAGAGGCAGGAACACATGACACACACGACAGAGGACTGACAGAATCGTAATCATATCATATCATTTTTTGAGGTATCGGCAAATATCGTATCGCTGGGTATGAGAATCGATATATCGTATCGTATCGTGATGAACCATCCGGTTTTCACCCCGAGTACCTATGTATGTATGTATTTATGCATGTGCGTGTTATAGTTTTAGAATATAAGTATTATAATTATAATTTTATATAATTTTTACTATTAGTTAAACACATTACACCCTTTGTGTGTTTATTCATTAAATGAAATTAAATTTAATATAAAAATATAAAATGGTTTCCAGTTTGAGTTTTAACCTTCCATCCTTTTTTCTTCCAGTTGCCTGGTCTTGGATCACTGTTACTTCCCATTGAGGTCTCTAAATAAGGTTAAAGTGAACAGTCCTTTACAGTGAACCAAAGGAATACCTCAAACTCAAGCTGAGAGTCTAGAAATCAACATAGACATGCTGTTTAGCCCGTGTGTGTGTGTGTGTGTCTGTGTGTATGTGTGAGCACGTACATGTGTGTGTTCCATCGTCTGCTCTTGGCTCATCTGCAGTGGCTCTCTCATCCACACTCCCAGCCTCTCAGAGTGACGAATGGCCCATCTTCTCCATTGTGTTTGACTCCAGGTGGATATTACTTCATTCTCTGTCAGCCAGGCTGAAGCAATACTTCTTTAACCTCACCAGCTAATGAAGTAGCAGATGCCGGCAGTTTTCTCTCCTCTCCGCTTTGTCTTTTCGCCCGTTTCTCTGTCTCAATACGAGGCTCTTCATTCCCAATCCGATGCTTGCTGCCTCCCAACTGGCTGTTTGTTCCAGCAGAAGTAGATGAAATCAGGTGGAACTGGCAGAGAGTGATGGAAATGCCATTTAGCTGAAGTAACGTACACGCACACACACACACACGGATGCAACACATGCATGCATTGCTAATGCAATCTTATAACGTAACATAGCATACATACATGCATGCATTAAATTGACATACATGTTCAATCTGTACATATGAAACATTCTCACTTAGCCTCATATTTCGTCTCCCGCGTTTCCTCAAAAACAACTTGAGACAAAGAAACAGATAAAAGTCTGCCAGTGTTGTTTTTTTCACTTTTGATTTATTTGTTTTTCATTTTATACCTCCTCCTCCTCTTGCCGATGGGCGATTTCACATAATGTTGATTTGCACAGTCCGAATGCTCTGTTATGATGAATTCCTGTGTTTTTCCCTTGTTTGATGGATCACACACAGCAGAGGTGAGACAGTCTCTCTCTTTCTCTCGATCTTTTTCTCCTTCTCTTTCTCTTTCTGAACTGTCACCTTCTAACTGCTGTACTTATCTCTGCCATTCAAACACGCCTCGTTTCTCTAACCTTAAAATCCACACCTCGCTTCTCTGTCTTTCCTTTCCTGTCTTAATTATCTTATCCAACCCAGAAATCTCAGCGTGATTAATGACAGATTTGAGAGCTTGGGAGGTGGCGAGGTTGGCGGAGATGTTTGATGGGTGGAATAACAGGGTTTTTTGAGGGGGGTAGAAGGGGGGGGGGGGGGGGGGGGGGTGTAATTATTTCTGATATATATTGATTTTTTTTCCCCCTATTGAGTTACTGGTCTCTGAGCTTAAGTCATTTGTAATGGGTATGCTCTGCTGTTACAGTAGAGAAATCCTATTTAGTGATGGCAAGCTAATGTGATCAGCCGCATTTGAAGCTGCTGTTTTTGGGCCTCTGAAATTACATCTCCCTCAGAAGCCTCTTCCCGTTTAGATTAGATTAGAGAAGCGAACCACCCTGCTGTCTCAGCCCGCTTCCTGCTGCAGACGCACGACCTTCACGTGGCATGGACGTCCTCTCCTTATCTCTCGCACAGAGACAGAGAAATCTGGGAGTCTGAATTCTGTAGGATATGAATAAAAGTGGTCCAAAGCTTCTCTCATGATGAAAATGAGGAATGGAACGATAAAACACTTCTGTAATTAACACACCAGAGGAACTTTTTATTGCTCAGAGGAGGCTCTTTCATAGCTCAGTTAAGTTCGTCTCAGGTTTTTATTTTTCCAAAATTCCTTATGAGAAAGAATAGAGGGTGTGTTTACATCCAATCTTAAACTGATTGTGCTAAATTAGTCGAACAGTATGCAAGGTGCTGTAGACCATAAATAGTGTTTTTCCCTCCTTGAGAAAAATCATTTGGTTAAGCAAAACTAAGAAATTATTACTTTTATTTGTCAAGGGAACATTAAAGATTTAATAAATGCTGTTCATTTTTTAAGTTTTTTTTTTACTTATCTAAGAAAAATGTATCAAGGTTTCCACATAAATATTAAGCAACACATTTTCTTTTTCCAACAGTGATATAAATATTGACCAGTCAGCATATTAGAATGGTTTCTCAAGGATTTATGTGACACTAAAACTGTAGTAATGGCTGCTGAAAATTCAGCTTTGCCATCACAGAAATATTTAAAAATATATTAAATAGAAATAGTTCTTTGAAATTGTAAATATATCATAGTATTACTGTTTTTACTCTATTTCTAGCAAATAAATACAGCCTTGGTAAGACTTCTTTTAAAAACATTAAAATGTTTACTGATAGTACTTTAAGTGCATTAAGTAGTAAACTCATGGAAAATACAACAAAATTATTAATACTGATTAAAATGTTGTTCACCTTTACAGCGATTTTCAGTGTCAAAGCAACATCAGTGATTTTGTTGTTACACAGCTTGAGTGCATAGGGATATAAAATAAATATAAATAGCATAGCTCAGATGAATTGGTCTTGGAAATATTTGATGAAGTGTTTGAGCTAAAATCTGTTTTGATGGCAAACATATGGATGTAGATTGTTGAGGTCTAAACTCTGGAAGACACTTGTTGCTAAGGTCTTTTTCTCAGAGAAAATTCCAATGTTGTCTTGAATAACCGATTAAGATAATAAAAGATATCTCATATGTCTTGTTTCTGTTCAACAAGACATAACCACTTGTTAAAGTAGCCCTGCTTGTTCTTATAGTCAATCAGCTCTATTTCTACAGGCCTCCCACTGAGAAAGATGATTACAGGAGAACTGTGTGTGTGTGTATGCTGCAATTAATTTCAGCTAGATTGTTTTCAGGGAAAACCTAACTGTTTATTTAATAGGTTTTGAAATGAGTCTTTATTGTATATCAACTCTGAATTACAACACAAGTGCCATTTTGTTCGTTGCAGTTCATGTAATTTGATGTTACTTTTAATAACAAAAATATATCTCCGGTGGGCACATATCTAAAGGCTGTTAGTATCATAGCCTTGATGCTTGCAGCATCAGAAATTATTGCAGTGCTTAAAATTCAAAGTGAATCCTTATTCATTTAGGCAAAAGGCACAGACCCTGTCGCACCAAGAACTAACGAACACGTAGAGATGAAAGCACTGTCAGTGTCTACAGTCTCCGAGCAGCACGGCATATTGCAGGAACAATCACACGCACGTTTTCACACACTCCGCGAGCTCCCGTGTCACTACTGCCAAACTCTGTAGCAGTGGCGTATTGTGTCAGAAATTCTGAAGTCAGGGAACATATTTGTTTCCGCCCTGACTATGTTCTCTTGGGAGCGCTGTTGCGATAGTGCTCTGATCTGTGGGAGGGAGAGCTAGGAGATCGTCTGACTGTGGTGTGTGAGCTATCAGAAGCCGACTGTTAGCAGCCGTGGGATTGAGACTGTAGTTGGAAGATTGTGATGGTGATGATGATCCTAGTAACATTGACAATGGTGTTCGGCAACAGTGTTGGGCTGGTTTTGATTATGGTGTTGGAGGGGTTGCTTGGAGACTGCTTAGGATTGTTTGATATGGTCGTGTATCTTATTCGTCATGTCGATTTTGAGAAGACTTGCGTAATGTGATTGTTTTGTACTGTACGTGTTGCTGGAGCTGCTTTTGTTGTTATCAGATTGGATGCTAGGAGACAGTTTTGGTAACATTGTTGCATGTGTAAACAGTTTGAAAAAACTGATCGCCTAGAGAGCTACAGATTTGAAAATGAGGTGAGTGCTGTATAAGGAGTTTAGTAGCTGTGCAAAGTTGAAGAGGTGTTAAGTGTGTTGAAGTGTGGAGTGAGAAGTGTTTGGCATCTACTTAATACATTCGCCTGTGTACTCAGGCAGAAGCATGCTGTATAGATAACGGG